>NC_053392.1:606648405-607848405 GCF_905171765.1 Bufo bufo | reverse complement strand
ATTTTTTTAATTTAAATCGGATTTTTTTTAAATATAAAATGCTTTTTGAGGAAAATATATTACAATCAAAGGTTATTCCATCATGAAATAAAGATTAATTTTTTAATTATGTAGAATAAGGCTGTATATGTTTCATTTTTTGGGTAAATAAATTCCATTAATCCATTCACAAGGTCATGCTCTTCCAGAGGTTTTTGTAAGATTATTGTGCAGTTTCTCTGCCTACAAGATATTATCACAGATGCTTGGTTTACTTTTGCAGTTCTCAAAACTGAATTTGACTCAGCAGAGATCACAGGCCTCTTCTTCACAGCAAATGTTATAACATGAACAGAGTTGAGAAAAATACCTTAATCCTAACTTCTACAAACCTATGAATGCAGAATCAACCTAATCAAACTAATATGAAAAGTTGTCATTCTAAAAATCTTCATCTACTTGCATATTATAAGTTATACCAGCAAGAATTAGTCTTTATGTAGAAAACTATGATTTAAATCAAGCCTTACTGACTAGTGATTTAAATCGTGATCAGTTAAATCAGTTTAAATCCACCCTGTTGCGGATTAATCTGGACTTGATCTAATTAGTGGTACACCCCACATATTGCAGATTACAAGCCTCACAAGTTATCAGATACACCGCAAATTTAGCATTACAGTTTAAATAAGACTGAATACCGTATTCATTATTATTAGCGGTGGATTTGAAACGTTTGCTGACCTCAGTGTGTTCACAGCAAATACATTTACTGTGTCCACATTTATAGCTGCCCTTATTAGCAAGTCAGGTTTGTTTGAGACTATTGGAATTTTTATTTTTATCCTGAAACAAGCTAGGGATTACTATACTTCCTATAGTGGGAGCTCTCCGTGCTGCACATGTTATTCCACTGGAAACTATGTCTATTAACTGTTTGTCACAGGCAGGTAAGGGTAAGTATTTTTTAATGATTCTACAAATGTCTGAAAACTCCTCAGTTACAAAGGGGATCACCGCTTGTCTGCGATGAGAGTTATTGTTGTGGTTACCTGAAAATTTTACTGGGGGGAAGACTGAAGATTCCCTATCCATAGCTGACACCAAGTTTTTTGAACTGGATACCTCCTTGTGTGAATAGGATCTACACAGGAGTCTATTATTTATACTGGAAGCTTCATGATTAAATAGCGCTATGTCTGAACAATTGCGGCGGGCCCTTATTATCTCTCCCTTTGGAATATTGTGTATTGTATGAGGCGGATGGCAAGCGGATGCATGTAAGATAGTATTGCCCGCTAGCTCCTTTCTGTAAGTAGCTAATATGACCCGAGAAGTGACAACATCCCCCCTCAGGCACAAATCAAGAAAAAAAAAGTGTCATGAGCATCATACTGTAAACTGGATGAAATAGAATCCAGACATGAATTAATATAACTGGAGAACAGTGGTATGGTCGCCACATCACCAGACCATAAAAAACAGCAGGTCATCGATGTAGCGACCATACCACTGTAATTGATCACAAAAAGGGTTGGTGTCGATGAGGAGAAAGTGTCCCTCCCACCATGCCATATTGATTATAGTGTACAAAGAGTGCACATCTAACGTCCCAATAATCCAATGTGGTTGGAAATAAAAATTTTCCACTATCTGTAAAATTTGTGTACTTTTTACCGTCGGTTGTAGTATTTTGTCAATGTATTGGGACAAGTTTGAAGTGAGGGAGCCTATTCCTGAAAAATTCGGGCGACCAGGAGGATCTTGTTGATTTTTGTGTATGCAGTAAAATCCGGGTAACCTTTGTTGTGTATTAAGTATAAAATTATATTTCTGTTTAGAGAGGATTCCTTTTTGCAAACCTTTGTTACAATACTCAACCAATTTTGTGTAATACTCCTTAGTGGGGTCATTTTTAATTTCATATACGTCGGTCCATCTGCTAACTGTCTTCTACACTCCCTGCTATAGTGTTCTGCTTCCAGGATGACGATAGCCCCTCCTTTATCGGCGGGACGTATTACTATTTGCTTCTGTGTTTGAAGTTGTTTGATCACTTCAATTTCTTGCCTACTAAGATTACTATTATTAATAGATTTGTCCTTAATTCTCCCAATATCATATTCCACGCACTGACTGAAAGTGACAATTTCCTGACTAATCTCCTGTCTCTGATATTTTCTCGATTTGTTCTTCAATCCTGTATGTTGATATTTTTCTTTTTCTGCAGTACATTCTGTCATTGTTATTGGGTTTTTAATATAATATTTTTTAAGACAAAGTTCCCTAATACATTTTTCAACACCTATGTAAGTGTCCAATTTATTTAATTTATTAGTTGGTGCAAATTTTAGACCCTTATTCAACAATTTGATTTGTGCTTCAGTGAGTGTGATAGAACTTAACTCCTTAAGGACTAGGCTGATTTTCACCTTAAGGACCAGGCCATTTTTTGCAAATCTGACCAGTGTCACTTTATGTGGTGATAACTTTAAAACGCTTTGACTTATCCAGGCCATTCTGAGATTGTTTTTTCGTCATGACACTGGTAAAATGGAGTAAAAAAGATTATTTTTTATTTATAAAAAAATACAAAATTTGCCAAAAATGTGGAAAAAATTGGCAAATTTCCGAGATTCAATTTCTCTACTTCTATAATACATAGTAATACCTACAAAAATTGTTATTACTTTACATCCTCCATATGTCTACTTTATGTTTGGTTCATTTTGGGAATGACATTTTATTTTTTGGGGATGTTACAAGGCTTAGAAGTTTAGAAGCAAATCAAAGTTTAGAAGCAAATCAAAAACCCACTTTTCAAGGACCAGTTCAGGTCTGAAGTCACTTTGTGAGGCTTACATAATAGAAATCACCCAAAAATGACCCTATTCTAGAAACTACACCCTCAAGGTATTCAAAACTGATTTTACAAACTTTGTTAACCCTTTAGGTGTTCCACAAAAATTTATGGAAAATAGAAATACAATTTCAAAATTTCACTTATTTGGCAGATTTTCCATTTTAATAATTTTTTTTAGAGTTACAAAGCAATGGTTAACAGCCAAACAAAACTCAATATTTATGTCTCTGATTCTGTAGTTTCCAGAAACACCCGATATGTGGTCGTAAACCGCTGTACGGGCACACGGCAGGGCACAGAAGGAAAGGAATGCCATACGGTTTTTGGAAGGCAGATTTTGCTGGACTGTTTTTTTGACACCATGTCCCATTTGAAGTCCCCCTGATGCATCCCTAGAGTAGAAACGCCAAAAAAGTGACCCTATTCTAGAAACTACACCCCTCAAGGTATTCAAAACTGATTTTACAAACTTTGTTAACCCTTTAGGTGTTACACAAGAATTAATGGAAAATAGACATACAATTTCTAAATTTCACTTTTTTGGCAGATTTTCCATTTTAATATTTTTTTTTCCAGTTACAAAGCAAGGGTTAACAGCCAAAGAAAACTCAATATTTATGGCTCTGATTCTGTAGTTTACAGAAACACCCCATATGTGGTCGTAAACCACTGTACGGGCACACGGCAGGGCGCAGAATGAAAAGAATGCCACACGGTTTTTGAAAGGCAGATTTTGCTGGACTGGTTTTTTGACACCATTTCCCATTTGAAGCCCCCCTGATGCACCCCTAGAGTAAAAACTCCAAAAAAGTGACCACATTTTAGAAAGTATGGGATAGGGTGGCAGTTTTGTTGGTACTATTTTAGGGTACATATGATTTTTGGTTGTTCTATATTACACTTTTTGTGAGGCAAGGTAACAAGAAATAGCTGTTTTGGCACCGTTTTTATTTTTTGCTATTTACAAAATTCATCTGACAGGTTAGATCATGTGGTATTTTTATAGACCAGGTTGTCACGGACGCGGCGATACCTAATATGTATACTTTTTATTTATTTATGTAAGTTTTACACAATGATTTCATTTTTGAAACAAAATAATCATGTTTTAGTGTTTCCATAGTCTGAGAGCCATAGTTTTTTCAGTTTTTAGGCGATTATCTTGGGTAGGGTATGATTTTTGCGGGATGAGATGACGGTTTGATTGCCACTATTTTGGGGTGCGTATGACTTTTTGATTGCTTGCTATTACACTTTTTGTGATGTAAGGTGACAAAAAATGCCTTTTTTTTACACCGTTTTTATTTAAATTTTTTTACGGTATTCACCTGAGGGGTTCGGTCATGTGATATTTTTATATAGCAAGTTATTACGGACACGGCGATACCTAATATGTATACTTTTTTTTATTTATGTAAGTTTTACACAATGATTTATTTTTTTAAACAAAAAAATCATGTTTTAGTGTCTCCATATTCTGAGAGTCATAGTTTTTTCAGTTTTTAGGTGATTATCTTAGGTAGGGTCTAATTTTTTGCGGGATGACGGTTTGATTGGCACTATTTTGGGGTGCACATGACTTTTTGATCGCTTGCTATTACACTTTTTGTGATGTAAGGTGACAAAAAATTGTTTATTTAGCACAGTTTTTTTTTTGTTTTTTTTACGGTGTTCATCTGAGGGGTAGGTCATGTGATATTTTTATAGAGCCGGTCGATACGGACACGGCGATACCTAATATGTATACTTTTTTTTATTTATGTAAGTTTTACACAATAACAGCTTTTTTAAAACAAATAAAATGTTGTTTTAGTGTCTCCATATTCTGAGCCATAGTTTTTTTTCTTTTTGGGCGATTGTCTCAGCTAGGAGCTTATTTTTTGCAGGATGAGGTGACGGTTAGACTGGTACTATTTTGGTGGGCATACGCCTTTTTGATCGCTTGCTGTTGTACTTTTTGTGATGTAAGGTGACAAAAAAATGGTTTATTTAGCACAGTTTTTATTTTTTATTGTGTTCATCTGAGGGGTTAGGTTATGTGATATGTTTATAGAGCTGGTCGATACGGACGCGGCGATACCTAATATGTCTACTTTTTTTTTTCCCCTATTTTTTACCAATTTTTTTTTACTTTATTTGGGGAAAATTACGTTTTTGTTAATTTTTACTTGAATAAATTTTTTGGGGGGAAAACTTTATTTTTTCTACTTTTTTTTCACTTAATTTTTTGTCCAACTTTAGGACTTCAACTTTTTGGGGTCTAATCCTTTACAATGCATTCCAATACTTCTGTATTGGAATGCATTGGCTGTATGAGTAATACAGTGTGTATAACTCATACAGCTTCCGGCCTGTGAGATCCAGGGGGCTGGATTTCACAGGCTCGTCACCGGAAGGCAGCGCCAATGCCTCAGGAAGGCATCGCACTGCCTTCCATGCCATCGGGTCCCCCCTACAGCCCCACGGGGACCCGATGGCACATCCGCCGCAACATTGAAAAGCCGCAAACCGCAGGTCTGAATTGCCGGGACCCCCCTGCGCATTGACCCAAGGTGCCTGCTCAATGATTTGAGCAGGCACCTTGTTCCGATCACCGCCCGTCGGGCGGCGGTGATCGGAAATACACATGACGTACCGGTACGTCATGTGTCCTTAAGTACCGGGACAACATGCCGTAGCGGTACGTCATGTGTCCGGAAGAGGTTAATTTAACTATTGAATCATTTTCATACTCTTCCACTATCTGTTGTGGCCTATTCTTTTTTTCTCCCTCCTGTCCGTAATTTCTTCTTCCCCTTTCGTGTGTCCGTGTTGTGTGTTGGTGTCTTTCTGTGGGGTTGGTCGCTATTCGGTAAGGTGCTCTCCGTGATTGTGGTGTTCTGACTTGATAGTGTGTTCTGGAGTCCTTTTTTTGACTGTTGTGTCTGTATCTCAAGTTGTATTGGTGCATTGCTGGTGAAACTGGCCGAACCGACCATGCTGGGGATTGTGGTGATCTCTGATAAATTTGTGGTTTGTTGATCTCTGACAAATTTGTGGTTTGTGGTGTGGTGGACTTTTGTCTAAAAAATGTTGATCTGCCAATACTTCTAATCTGTTGTTGATTGGTACTGAAAATTCATTTTGTACATTCCTGTTTGTCTCATAGATTTTTTCATTTTCTCTCTTTTTATGTTGATTTACTTGTTCCCCTTCTTTTTGTCCATTTCTCAGATTGTTTTAAAAAATTTTTTTTTTTTAATAATGATTTCCTGCGGCCGGTACTTGACTCCGCTCCCCCACATTAACCACCTCCGGACCGCCTAACGCAGGATCGCGTTCCGGAGGTGGCAGCCCTGCGCAGAGTCACGCATATATGCGTCATCTCGCGATGGGCGAGATTTCCTGTGAACGCGCGCACACAGGCGCGCGCGCTCACAGGAACGGAAGGTAAGAGAGTTGATCTCCAGCCTGCCAGCGGCGATCGTTCGCTGGCAGGCTGGAGATGTGTTTTTTTTAACCCCTAACAGGTATATTAGACGCTGTTTTGATAACAGCGTCTAATATACCTGCTACCTGGTCCTCTGGTGGTCCCATTTGTTTGGATCGACCACCAGAGGACACAGGTAGCTCAGTAAAGTCCCACCAAGCACCACTACACTACACTACACCCCCCCCCGTCACTTATTAACCCCTTATTAGCCCCTGATCACCCCTGATCACCCCATATAGACTCCCTGATCACCCCCCTGTCATTGATCACCCCCCTGTCATTGATTACCCCCCTGTAAAGCTCCATTCAGATGTCCGCATGATTTTTACGGATCCACTGATAGATGGATCGGATCCGCAAAACGCATCCGGACGTCTGAATGAAGCCTTACAGGGGCGTGATCAATGACTGTGGTTATCACCCCATATAGACTCCCTGATCACCCCCCCTGTCATTGATTACACCCCTGTCATTGATCAACCCCCTGTAAAGCTCCATTCAGACGTCCGCATGATTTTTACGGATCCACTGATGGATAGATCGGATCCGCAAAACGCATCCGGACGTCTGAATGAAGCCTTACAGGGGCGTGATCAATGACTGTGGTGATCACCCCATATAGACTCCCTGATCACCCCCCTGTAAAGCTCCATTCAGATGTCCGCATGATTTTTACGGATGCACTGATAGATGGATCCGATCCGCAAAACGCATCCGGACGTCTGAATGAAGCCTTACAGGGGCATGATCAATGACTGTGGTGATCACCCCATATAGACTCCCTGATCACCCCCCTGTCATTGATTACCCCCCTGTAAAGCTCCATTCAGATGTCCGCATGATTTTTACGGATGCACTGATAGATGGATCCGATCCGCAAAACGCATCCGGACGTCTGAATGAAGCCTTACAGGGGCGTGATCAATGACTGTGGTGATCACCCCATATAGACTCCCTGATCAACCCCCCTGTCATTGATCACCCCCCTGTCATTGATCACCCCCCTGTCATTGATCACCCCCCCTGTCATTGATCACCCCTCTGTAAGGCTCCATTCAGATATTTTTTTGGCCCAAGTTAGCAGAATTTTTTTTTTTTTTTCTTACAAAGTCTCATATTCCACTAACTTGTGTCAAAAAATAAAATCTCACATGAACTCACCATACCCCTCACGGAATCCAAATGCGTAAAATTTTTTAGACATTTATATTCCAGACTTCTTCTCACGCTTTAGGGCCCCTAGAATGCCAGGGCAGTATAAATACCCCACATGTGACCCCATTTCGGAAAGAAGACACCCCCAGGTATTCCGTGAGGGGCATATTGAGTCCATGAAAGATTAAAATTTTTGTCCCAAGTTAGCGGAACGGGAGACTTTGTGAGAAAAAAATTAAAAATATCAATTTCCGCTAACTTGTGCCAAAAAAAAAAAAATTTCTATGAACTCGCCATGCCCCTCATTGAATACCTTGGGGTGTCTTCTTTCCAAAATGGGGTCACATGTGGGGTATTTATACTGCTCTGGCATTCTAGGGGCCCCAAAGCGTGAGAAGAAGTCTGGTATCCAAATGTCTAAAAATGCCCTCCTAAAAGGAATTTGGGCACCTTTGCGCATCTAGGCTGCAAAAAAGTGTCACACATCTGGTATCCCCGTACTCAGGAGAAGTTGGGGAATGTGTTTTGGGGTGTCATTTTACATATACCCATGCTGGGTGAGAGAAATATCTTGGTCAAATGCCAACTTTGTATAAAAAAAATGGGAAAAGTTGTCTTTTGCCAAGATATTTCTCTCACCCAGCATGGGTATATGTAAAATGACACCCCAAAACACATTCCCTAACTTCTCCTGAATACGGCGATACCACATGTGTGACACTTTTTTGCAGCCTAGGTGGGCAAAGGGGCCCATATTCCAAAGAGCACCTTTAGGATTTCACAGGTCATTTACCTACTTACCACACATTAGGGCCCCTGGAAAATGCCAGGGCAGTATAACTACCCCACAAGTGACCCCATTTTGGAAAGAAGACACCCCAAGGTATTCCGTGAGGGGCATGGCGAGTTCCTAGAATTTTTTATTTTTTGTCACAAGTTAGTGGAAAATGCTTATTTTTTTTTTTTTTTTTTTTTCATACAAAGTCTCATATTCCACTAACTTGTGACAAAAAATAAAAAGTTCCATGAACTCACTATGCCCATCAGCGAATACCTTGGGGTCTCTTCTTTCCAAAATGGGGTCACTTGTGGGGTAGTTATACTGCCCTGGCATTCTAGGGGCCCAAATGTGTGGTAAGGAGTTTGAAATCAAATTCTGTAAAAAATGACCTGTGAAATCCGAAAGGTGCTCTTTTGAATATGGGCCCCTTTGCCCACCTAGGCTGCAAAAAAGTGTCACACATCTGGTATCTCCGTAATCGGGAGAAGTTGGGGAATGTGTTTTGGGGTGTCATTTTACATATACCCATGCTGGGTGAGAGAAATATCTTGGCAAAAGACAACTTTTCCCATTTTTTTATACAAAGTTGGCATTTGACCAAGATATTTATCTCACCCAGCATGGGTATATGTAAAAAGACACCCCAAAACACATTCCTCAACTTCTCCTGAATACAGAGATACCAGATGTGTGACACTTTTTTGCAGCCTAGGTGGGCAAAGGGGCCCACATTCCAAAGAGCACCTTTCGGATTTCACAGGTCATTTACCTACTTACCACACATTTGGGCCCCTAGAATGCCAGGGCAGTATAACTACCCCACAAGTGACCCCATTTTGGAAAGAAGAGACCCCAAGGTATTCGCTGATGGGCATAGTGAGTTCATGGAAGTTTTTATTTTTTGTCACAAGTTTGTGGAATATGAGACTTTGTATGAAAAAAAAAATCAAAAAAAAAATCATCATTTTCCACTAACTTGTGACAAAAAATAAAAAATTCTAGGAACTCGCCATGCCCCTCACGGAATACCTTGGGGTGTCTTCTTTCCAAAATGGGGTCACTTGTGGGGTAGTTATACTGCCCTGGTATTCTAGGGGCCCAAATGTGTGGTAAGGAGTTTGAAATCAAATTCAGGAAAAAATGAGGAGTGAAATCCGAAAGGTGCTCTTTGGAATATGGGCCCCTTTGCCCACCTAGGCTGCAAAAAAGTGTCACACATCTGGTATCCCCGTACTCAGGAGAAGTTGAGGAATGTGTTTTGGGGTGTCTTTTTACATATACCCATGCTGGGTGAGATAAATATCTTGGTCAAATGACAACTTTGTATAAAAAAATGGGAAAAGTTGTCTTTTGCCAAGATATTTCTCTCACCCAGCATGGGTATATATAAAATGACACCCCAAAACACATTCCCCACCTTCTCCTGAGTACGGAGATACCAGATGTGTGACACTTTTTTGCAGCCTAGGTGGGCAAAGGGGCCCATATTCCAAAGAGCACCTTTCGGATTTCACAGGTCATTTTTTACAGAATTTGATTTCAAACTCCTTACCACACATTTGGGCCCCTAGAATGCCAGGGCAGTATAACTACCCCACAAGTGACCCCATTTTGGAAAGAAGAGACCCCAAGGTATTCGCTGATGGGCATAGTGAGTTCATAGAACTTTTTATTTTTTGACACAAGTTAGTGGAATATGAGACTTTGTAAGAAAAAAAAAAAAAAAAAAAAATCATAATTTTCCGCTAACTTGTGACAAAAAATAAAAAGTTCTATGAACTCACTATGCCCATCAGCGAATACCTTAGGGTGTGTACTTTCAGAAATGGGGTCATTTGTGGGGTATTTGTACTGTCTGGGCATTGTAGAACCTCAGGAAACATGACAGGTGCTCAGAAAGTCAGAGCTGCTTCAAAAAGCGGAAATTCACATTTTTGTACCATAGTTTGTAAACGCTATAACTTTTACCCAAACCATTTTTTTTTTACCCAAACATTTTTTTTTTATCAAAGACATGTAGAACTATAAATTTAGAGCAAAATTTCTATATGGATGTCGTTTTTTTTGCAAAATTTTACAACTGAAAGTGAAAAATGTCATTTTTTTGCAAAAAAATCGTTAAATTTCGATTAATAACAAAAAAAGTAAAAATGTCAGCAGCAATGAAATACCACCAAATGAAAGCTCTATTAGTGAGAAGAAAAGGAGGTAAAATTCATTTGGGTGGTAAGTTGCATGACCGAGCAATAAACGGTGAAAGTAGTGTAGGTCAGAAGTGTAAAAAGTGGCCTGGTCTTTCAGGGTGTTTAAGCACTGGGGGCTGAAGTGGTTAATGGTGAGTAACCAGCAACTATAATTATTATTATTATTTATTATTAAAGGGTTTTTGTCACCAGATTTAACCCTATTAAGCTAGCTGACGTGCTAATGTCAGCTAAACCTAACTAGCCTATTCCTACTTTTATCTATGCCCCTTTACGCCAGAAATCTAACTTTTATAATATGCTAATTAGCCTCTAGGAGCAGAGGGGGGCGTTGTTCCTGCTCCTAGTGGCTCTGTTCTCCCACCTTTGTCGCCTCCCTTCAAGTCTTGACAGATTGACAGGGCCAGGCAGCGCTTGCATCTGTCTGCCAGCCCTGTGCTCTGGTGAAATATCACGCCGTTCAGGATTCGGCGCAGGCGCAGTGAGGGTAAGACGCTCGGAGGCTGCCAGCTTCCTCACCGCGCCTGCGCTGAATACTGAACGGCGTGAGATTTCACCAGAGCACAGGGCTGGCAGACAGATGCAAGCGCTGCCTGGCCCTGTCAATCAGGACTTGGAGGGAGGCGACAAAGGTATGGGAACGAAGCCTCTAGGAGCAGGAACAACGTCCCCCCTGCTCCTGGAGGCTAATTAGCATATTATAAAAGTTAGATTTCTGGCGCACATCGCTTATGTCAGCTAGCTTATAGGGTTAAATCTGGTGACAGAATAGAAGAGCCTAATGTTTAGATTATTATTAGATTAATATTGTCACGTGGGTTTTTAAGTATATCGCTATTTAGAATAAGTGACTTTTAAAAATACCTTTAATAGTGATACAGTGGGTATAGGTATGTATATACCAACAGTGAGTGCTACAATTTCAAAAGGTTTAAATATAAATTTCTTTTGACAGGGGAGTAGTAACCCCTAACAGAGGACATGTGCTAGTGATACAAGGACTATCAATAGACTTACGGTGGTCCGAGGATCAAAATCGAAAAAATTATTATATAAATACGATAGGGTCTGAGGGAAAAAGGGCAGGGCAGACTGGATGCTTACCCTAAATGCCCTAAATACTGCTCAGCCCAGGGTAACCCCCTGATGGTGGAGGTTCCCTGTCCCCTATACCTATACCTGTCGACTCCCTAGTTTGACCCTAGCCAGGGAATAATGATAGGTATACAACGATATCGTAATAATAATTTTTTCGATTTTGATCCTCGGACCACCGTAAGTCTATTGATAGTCCTTGTATCACTAGCACATGTCCTCTGTTAGGGGTTACTACTCCCCTGTCAAAAGAAATTTATATTTAAACCTTTTGAAATTGTAGCACTCACTGTTGGTATATACATACCTATACCCACTGTATCACTATTAAACGTATTTTTAAAAGTCACTTATTCTAAATAGCGATATTCTGGTGACAGAATCCCTTTAAAGCGCCATTCATTCCGTAGCGCTGTACATATGATAAGCGGTGCACATACATAATACAGACAATTGCACTAAGCATAAACAAGACGAGTTACAAACTGGTACAGAAGGAGAGAGGACCCTGCCCGCGAGGGCTTACAATCTACATGGTATGGTATGGGAGAAGGACACAGTAGGGGAGGGTGAAGTTGGTCATGGCGGTATAGAGGCAGCAGGGTCACTGGTTGTAGGCTTGTCTGAAGAGGTGGGTTTTCAGGTTTCTTTTGAAGGATTCCACTGTAGGTGAGAGTCTGATATGTTGGGGTAGCGAGTTCCAAAGTGTGGGGGATGCACGGGAGAAATCTTGGAAGCGAATGTGGGAAGAGGTGATGAGAGGAGAGAAGGAGGTCTTGTGAGGATAGGAGATTACGTGTGGGGATGTATCGGGAAAGTAGCTCAGAGATGTAGGGAGGGGACAGGTTGTGGATGGCCTTGTATGTATTTGTTAGTATTTTGAACTGAATTCGCTGGGCAATGGGGAGCCAGTGAAGGGATTGGCAGAGGGGAGAGGCTGAGGAGTAACAGGGTGAGAGGTGGATTAGTCGGGCAGCAGTGTTTAGGATAGATTGGAGGGGTGCGAGAGTGCTAGATGGAAGGCCACAGAGGAGAATGTTGCAGTAGTCTAGGCGGGAGATGATGAGGGCATGTGCAAACATTTTCGCAGATTCAAAGTTAAGGAAAGCGCGGATGCGGGAGATGTTTTTGAGTTGGAGGCGGCAGGTGGTGGAAAGGGCTTGGATGTGCTGTCGGAAGGAGAGGGCAGAATCCAAAGGCAGCGGACTTGGTTGACCGGGGAGAGTGTGCAGCCATTGATCGTGATAGATAGGTCTGTTGGGGGGTTGAGCACGATGGGGGAAAGATGATGAATTCTGTTTTATCCATGTTAAGTTTTAGAAAGCAAGAGGAGAAGAAGGATGATATGGAAGATAGGCATTGTGGGATTCTGAATAGTAAGGAGGTGATGTCTGGACCAGAGAGGTAGGTTTGTGTGTCGTCAGCATAAAAGTGATACTGAAAGCCAAGGGACTCTATGAGATGTCCCAGGCCAAAAGTGTAGATAGAGAAGAGCCGAGGTCCTAGGACAGAGCCTTGCGGGACACCAACAGAAAGGGAATGAGACGAGGAGGTGGTGTGAGAGTGGTAGACGCTAAACGTCCGCTCTGTGAGGTATGATGTGATCCAGGAAAGGGCCAGGTCAGTGATGCTAAGAGATGAGAGAGTTTGCAACAGAAGGGAGTGGTCGATGGTGTCAAAGGCAGAGGACAGGTCAAGGAGAAGGAGGACAGAGTAATGTTTTTTGGTTTTGGCTGTTAGTAGGTCATTGGTGACTTTGGTGAGGGCAGTCTCAGTCGGGTGGTGGGGTCGGAAGCCAGATTGTAGGCGGTCAAAGAGGGAGCAGGAGGAGCGGTGAGAGGACAGTTCAGAATGGACATGTTGTTCAAGTAGCTTTGAGGCATATGGAAGAAGTGATATAGGGCGATAACTGGACAAAGAAGATGGGTCAAGTTAAAGGGAACCTGTCATCAGGATTTTGTGTATAGAGCTGAGGACATGGGCTGCTAGATGGCCACTAGCACATCCGCAATACCCAGTCCCCATAGCTCTGTGTGCTTTTATCGTGTATAAAAACCGATTTGATACATATGCAAATTAACCTGAGATGAGTCAGAGCTTGAAAATATGACTCTTCTCTGGTCACACAAGTAAGATATGACTCTTTTATGTTAATTTGCATATGTATCAAATCAGTTTTTTTTACACAATAAAAGCACACAGAGCTATGGGGACTGGGTATTGCGGATGTGCTAGTGGCCATCTAGCAACCCATGTCCTCAGCTCTATACCCAAAATCCCGGTGACAGGTTCCCTTTAAGGCTTTTTAAGGATGGGTGTAATGGTAGCATGTTTAAAACCAGAGGGAAAGACACCATAGGTTAGTGATAGGTTGAAGAGATGAGTTAGGGCTGGGATAAAAAATGTGGTGAGGTTAGGGATGAGGTGGGATGGGATTGGGTCAAGTGCACAGGTGAGGTGAGATGTGATCTGGAGAGTAGAGTGGAGAGTTTTTCTTCTGTAATGGTGGCGAAGCGGGTTTTGGGAGAAGAGGACCGAGCAGTTGTGTAGAGGGTCTGTGGGGACTGTGCACTGAAGCTTTCTCTAATGTAGACGATCTTTTGTTTGAAGTATGTTGCAAAGTCCGCAGATGAGATGATAGGAGAGGGTGGGGGCGCTGGGGGACAGAGAAGGGAGTTAAAAGTGTTAAAAAATTGTTTAGGGCTGTGGGCCAGGGAAGATATGAGAGATGAGAAGTAGCCTGTTTTGCATCAGCGAGTGAGGATTTGAATATGAGGAGGGATTGCTTGTATGCGGTGAAGTGATCTTTAGAATGGGATTTTTTCCATTGCCGCTCAGCAGCCCTGGAAACTTGTCTGAGGTTTTTGGTCAGGTTGGTGTGCTAGGGTTGTCTGTTGATTTTTCGGGTTTTGTTGTGTGTGAGGGGGGCAACAGTGTCCAGAGCTGTATTTATTGTGGTGTTATACAGGGTGGTGGCAGCATCTGGGTCTTGAAGGGAACAAATAGTAGAGAGTGGGAGAAGAGAGTCAGAAAGCAAACGAAAGTCGAGATGTTTAAGGTTCCTGCAGGGGTGTGCTAGTGTGTGGACCGGGGGAGCAGCAGAAGAGACCACTGAAGAGAAGGTGAGTAGGTTGTGGTCAGATAGGGGGAGAGGTGAATTAGAAAGGTTAGATAGGGAGCAGAGGCGGGTAAAGATAAGATCCAAAGTGTGACCATCTCTGTCGGTGGGAGCGGAAGACCACTGTGAGAGGCTGAAGGAGGAAGAGAGTGATAGGAGTTTAGAGGCGGCTGAGTGGCAGGTGTCAATAGGGATGTTGAAGTCACCCATGATGATAGTGGGGATGTCAGCAGAAAGTGTAGGAGCCAGGTGTTAAAGTGGTCAAGAAAGATGGTGGCTGGGCCTGGGGGGGGGGGGGGGGGGGGGGGGGGGCGGTAAATAACAGCTACTTGGAGGTTGGAGGGAAAGTAGATGCGAACAGAGTGTACTTCAAATGAAGTGAGCTTAATGGAGGGTGGCAGTGGAGTTGATCTGTAGGAACAGGTGCCTGATAGGAGAAGACCAACTCCTCCACCATGTTTGCAGCCAGGGCGAGAGGTGTGAGTGAAATGAAATCCACTATATGAGAGTGCAGCAGGGGAGGAGGTGTCAGAGGGTGTCAGCCATGTTCCTGTAAGACCCAGAAAGGAAAGTTTTTGAGAGATGAAAACATTATGAATGTAGGAGAGTTTGTTACTGACAGAGCGTGCATTCCATAATGCTCCTGCAAGAGGAACCAAAGGAGCAGGGGTCAGAGGAATGGTTATTAGGTTTAAGGGGTTGCAGAAATTTGTAGAACTATACTGTGCAACTGTGTGATCCATCAGCAGAGAGGATTAATCAGTTTTAAACAAGTATCGATACGTAGAAAGATATCTGAACAATACTCAGCCTGGCCAATTAACGTGAAAAGAAACAGTGTGTAAAATAAAGGAACTGTGAGTAACAACTTATTTGCCATATTGTGATAGACTGGGCCCGTGCGGCACCGGATAGAGGTCCACTCATCACTCCTAGACCTCCTGCACACAAACGTATCTGTTTTTGCAGTCTGCAAATTGCGGATTCGCAAAATACGGATTACGGACGAGTGCTGACGCCATTTTTTCGGAGCAGTGGAAGAGATATGCGCTGTTCTGTCCGTATCTTTTCAAGCCCAATCGAAGTGAATGGGTCCACATCCGATCCGCAAAAAAACGCAGATTGGATGCGGACCAAAACTACGACTTGTGTGCATGACCCCTTAGGCCCAATTCAGACGACCATCATTTCCGCCCGTGTGCTACCAAGACCGGACACGCACGGCACACAGCCTGGCAGCGGGCGGTTTTCTGTCCAGGACTCAAAGAGGGAGGAAAAAAATGGATGTCATACGGACACAATATGTCTACGTTTTGCAGTTGGAAATTCAAAATGGCGCCTGAATCCACCATGAAATGCAGAAAAACCGCTGTGTGTGGACGACAGCTGATTTGCTTATATGCTTCCTATATATTAGAGGTGATTTGTAAAACAAAATGAAAAAAGTTTTCTCAGTGGTTTTTCATCTTTTATTTACTGACTGATAGTACGTTCACACTGGCGTTATTCTTTTCCGGTATTGAGTTCCGTCCTAGGGGCTCTATACCCGGAAAAAAAATCTGTTTTATCCCCATGCATTCTGAATGGAGAGCAATCCGTTCAGTATGCATCAGTTCACTCACTCTTACGGTATTTTCTCCGTCCAAAATTCCAGAACACTTGCATTATTTTCCATTGAAATGCATTAATGCCGGATCTGGCACCAAGTGTTCCGTCAAAACTGATCCGGTTTTCCGGTCTGCGCATGCTCAAACCTTTAAAAATGCAGAAAATAAATACCGGATCCGTTTTTCCGGTGTTTCAATGCATTTGTTAGACGGCTGCGCATCCGGATACAAATGCTATCCATTTGCACACGGATTTCCGTATCCGGCAGGCAGTTCCGGCGACTGGATCTTCACAACGCAAGCCTAAGATGGTACAATTGTATATATATATTTTTTAACTTTATTGTAAAACATGACTGGAATGAGAGGGTCTGATACAGAAGGCAATTATCGGCCCTCAGACGTCACCCGCGGGAGCGCCCACTACTCTGAGGCGTCATTATACTGATGCTGAGGGCGCACGAAAGGAGACGCAGCAGAATCTGACAGAGGCCCCGCCCCTTCCGAGAAGACCATCGCCTCACATTTTCCCGCCTCCGGACGCCCCGCCTCCTCTTGTAACGTCCCCGACATTTTTACCCCCTCAGCCTCCTACGTAATATGTCCTGCGACGTGATGACGTCATTTAGCCCAGAGGGGTGGAAGGAGACGAGGAGCGCTGCTCGTTAACCCTCTCCTCTCCGGAGCGTGCCCCCTGGATGGGGTCATCAGCGTGCTGCGAGAGGAGGCAGGGCGGGGGCACACCCGAGTGACACAGAGCCGGGCACACCGGCGGCAGCAGCAGGTGACCCGCTTCTTCTTTATCCGCCTGTATCGTGAGATTTATTGTATCCAGATCAGTAATTGTAGGCGTGTTATATCTGTAATGTCACCTATATCTATTCAGTGTCGTCCTATACTGCCCCTCATATACAGGTATATATACTGCCCCTCATATACAGGTATATATACTGCCCCTCATATACAGGTATATATACTGCCCCTCATATACAGGTATATATACTGCCCCTCATATACAGGTATACACACACTGCCCCCCCCATATACAGGTATACACACACTGCCCCCCCCATATACAGGTATACACACACTGCCCCTCATATACAGGTATACACACACTGCCCCCCCCATATACAGGTATACACACACTGCCCCCCCCCATATACAGGTATACACACACTGCCCCTCATATACAGGTATACACACACTGCCCCTCATATACAGGTATACACACACTGCCCCTCATATACAGGTATATATACTGCCCCTCATATACAGGTATACACACACTGCCCCTCATATACAGGTATATATACTGCCCCTCATATACAGGTATATATACTGCCCCTCATATACAGGTATACACACACTGCCCCTCATATACAGGTATATATACTGCCCCTCATATACAGGTATATATACTGCCCCTCATATACAGGTATACACACACTGCCCCTCATATACAGGTATACACACACTGCCCCTCATATACAGGTATACACACACTGCCCCTCATATACAGGTATACACACACTGCCCCTCATATACAGGTATACACACACTGCCCCTCATATACAGGTATACACACACTGCCCCCCCCATATACAGGTATACACACACTGCCCCCCCCATATACAGGTATACACACACTGCCCCCCCATATACAGGTATACACACACTGCCCCCCCATATACAGGTATACACACACTGCCCCTCATACACAGGTATACACACACTGCCCCTCATACACAGGTATACACACACTGCCCCTCATATACAGGTATACACACACTGCCCCCCTCATATACAGGTATACACACACTGCCCCCCTCATATACAGGTATACACACACTGCCCCCCTCATATACAGGTATACACACACTGCCCCCCTCATATACAGGTATACACACACTGCCCCCCTCATATACAGGTATACACACACTGCCCCTCATATACAGGTATACACACACTGCCCCCCCCCCATATACAGGTATACACACACTGCCCCCCTCATACACAGGTATACACACACTGCCCCTCATATACAGGTATACACACACTGCCCCCCCCATATACAGGTATACACACACTGCCCCCCCCATATACAGGTATACACACACTGCCCCTCATATACAGGTATACACACACTGCCCCTCATATACAGGTATATACTATACACACACTGCTGTCATACACTGCCCCTTATATACTGTACACTATATTCTGGTATATAGAGGAAGCAAATAAGAATGATATTAGTTTTCATCAGATTTCAGATGAGGCGGTAAAATAAATAAATGAACTTACCTCTTCTGCTCTGGACGGCGCCGACACTCTTCACATGTTTCCGCTCTTTCTGCACTCGCCGCTCCCTGGTCCTCTCCGGTGCCACCACTGCCCTGTGCCCGATGTGGCACAGGGTCAGTGAATGGTGCGTGCCTACCTGTGCCATGTCCTGATGCTGTATGCAGCCTGGAGAAGACCAGGGAGCGGTGAGTACAGCCAGCACAAAGAGCGCTATATTCACCTCTCCCGGTTCTACTGAACGCTGCTATAATGTTATCGTATTCATTCCATAAGACGCACTGACATTTTCCCTCCACTTTTTGGAGGAAAACGTGCGTCTAATGGAGCGGAAAATATGGTAATCTAGGTATTTTGTATGGAGGGGTGGTCAGCAGTCTTTTGGGCTCCGGTTTGTGGTTTTCACTGTGAGGTCCATTGTTACCTGTATTTTGCTTGTAGGGCCGATGACGGCGGTCCCAAATTTATTTTTAGTTTGAATATTTTGTTGGTCTCCGTATTTTGAAACCCAGAAATTTTCTCTCTATCCGATGACGGAGCAGCGCCGCCTGTAGTTTTCATTGGTAGCAGTTTGGGATACATACAACTTTTTATTTTTCCCAGCATTTACTGGGATGAGGTGAGAGTGTCCCAGCCATTGCTGCAGAGTATGAGCTGTAATATACAGCGGACATCCACTGCGGCCCCTCTGTGCCGCCTCCGCGTCTTAATGTACAGCAGTTTGTGAGAGGTGCTTTTCGCCAGCGCCGTACAGAGGAGATCGGGCGCCTTTTGTAAATAGCAGATTTTGGGAAAGGGGTTTAAAGCCTGTAATGAATGAAGTGCTCATGATACAAACGAGAATGTTTTGTTTCTGTTCATTGACAGCAAGCAGAGATCACACAAATGGTGAGCAGTTAATAAACGTGGAATGAGCCCAATGACTCTGGGACTTTGCTCGGCCGGTCCGGCCTCGTTAATAGGTTTCAGCGTGCGTGTTAATGATTAATGCTGAGACTCCAGGTAGGAGGACTTCAGCCGGGCTGGTGGCAGGTCACATATGCAGTGAGTACTCAGTCTGTTAAAGGGGCATGTCGGGGTCAGGCCCCAATGGAAGGGACGAGGCACCCCAAGTCCTCGGCCTGTACGCAGCCACTAAGTTTCCCGCAGTCGCATTACCGTAAAAAAAAATTTTTGGGAGGGTAGCGGCGCACGTGCGCCAAGTCAGGGTTGACCTGGGGCGAACCATTCTCAGCAAGGGCTTGTTCACATGGCCGTTGTGGTTCCGTGGCTGTATTGCGGTCCGCAGTACACTGGCACCAGCCTGTGTGCACTCCGCATCACGGATGCGGACCCATTCACTTGAATGAGTCCGCAATCGCTGAGATGCGGAAAGGAAGCACAGATCGGAAGCGCTACGGAGTGCCTCCGCACCGGAAAAAAAATTGAACTTGCTCTATTTTTTTGCGGTGCGGACGGATCGCGTAACCCATTCAAGTTGACGCAAATTGCGGTCCCCAATGCACGGAACGGAACCGCAACGGCCGTGTGAACAAGCCCTAACAGCGAGGGGTTACGGAGATCACCCCGCTTATCATGGGACAACCCCTTTAACTGATGGTGGGGTCCTCTGCTCATGGCTGACATCTATTATCCTATAAGGAGCGGGTGCGGGGGACCTGCTCACCCCCATGCTGCGCCGACGCCCATTGATCTCAGCGTGTGTTGTATGGGGATTGTCAGAGATCCCGGGACTGGGGCCTGTGGGCGACGTGTGGTATATACGTGGCCTTTTATGTTTGGCGCGTATGCTGGGAGATTTCCCTGTGTGAAGAGCAAACGCACACGGTCATATGCATGCACACGGTCATATGCATGTTGCGGCCCCCCAAAAATACGGATGACGTCTGTGTTGCATCAGTTTTTTTTTTTGTTTTTTGAGGACCCATTGAAACTAGGCCTATTCTTCTCTGCACAACAAACGGACAAGGATAGGACATTATCTTTTTCGGCAGGGCTGTGGAACGGACATGCGAATGCTGTCTGCCTTTTATGCGGCTCCGTGGAAATGAATGGGTCCGGATGCGGAGCAAAAATAGAGTGAATGGAGCCTTATTACTTGCGTTTTTAATTTTTTTTATTTCTTCGGCTTGTGTTTTCCCATGGGCTTCGCTATAAAAAAGATAAAATTATGGAAAAAGCACCAATCCTAAAACTTTGTTGAGAAATTTGTTTTCCAGTAAAAAAAAAAAAAAAATTGTTGCACTTCATCTTTGTGCAACAGTTTGCCACTTTTTGCGCCCTTACATCGCCATTTTCACTTTAAAAAAAGTGAATGGAAGAGAGAGCGGGTTCACCAGGTTAATTAGGTGAGCGCTGGATTTAACGGTGTCTTACAAAAAAAAAAAGAAGTTGCTAAAAAAAAAACAATGGCGCCGTCTCACTTCAGTTGGGGTTGAGTTAAAAACTGAAGTAACAAAAGTAGATGAAAGTACTACTCGTGAAGATGAGCCGCATGACATTTTAAATGGCCTCAAATTTATCAATGCAGGCCCAAGGAAAACGGATTTCAGCGATTCCCCTCATGATAAATAACCCCCCTCCCCGTCTCATAGTAATGCTGGTTTGTACAGTGCCCCCCACAGTGCCAAACAGGACACTTCCTGTTTCTCTGGAGTCACATGGTGTATGACATGATCCCCCTCCAACCAGTCAGCAGGCCTGTAATGCATCATGTGATGCTGCTGGGACTGTGGAGTGGGTCACATGATCTGGCTGAGGGGGATCATGTGACCTGTGAGGGTAACTGTACACCCCAGTATAACCCTATTAGCACATCTCCCCAATACTGTAATATAGGGAGGGGGCCGATATTTGACAGGCTTACGTATGAACACAAGGGGGGAGATTTAGTGTTTTATGCGTCCGTTAGAAAAAAAAAGGATACAAAAGCTCCGCACACCACGTTCTTGTGTCATGCAGAGTCCGGTAAAAAAAAAAAAAAAGTATACTTTTTATTTATATATTTTTTTTACAATGGAACTCTATAGCATCTGTCTGAGACATCCATTTCACGTATCCGTTTTTTTTTTTTTGTATACTTTAAGCGGATGGGAAAAACGTGGTGTGAACCCTGCCTAAGGACTCGTGCTGTGGACCTCAAACTGCGTTCCGCAATGCATGGGCACCGTCCGTGGGGCAGCTGCATGGGGATCATGGACCCATTCATTTGAATGGGTCCGCGATCCCTCCGTTCCGCAAAAAGATAGAGCATGTTCTATCTGTTTGCGGTGCGCAGGCACGGAACGTAAACCCCAGAAAGCACTCCGTAGTGTTCCGTTCCGTGCTTCCATTCCGCATCTCCGGATTTGCGGACCCATTGAAGTGAATGGGTCCGCATCCGTGATGCGGAATGCACGCGGAACGGTGCCCGTGTATTGCGGATCCGCAAATGTGGTCCGCAATACTGCACGACTGTATGTCTTTTTCAGTGTTTTGCGGGCTGTTTTTCCTGGATCATTTTTTTTATATATTTTTTTTTTATTTCAGTAGTGGTTCCGTTCCTTTTTTCCGTATGGCGTATACAGTAATTACATAGAAAAAATTGGGCATAACATTTTTAATAGATGGTTCCGCAAGAACGCAACTGATACGGAAGACATACGGAGTACATTCCATTTTTTTTTTTTTTGCGGAACCATTGAAATGAATGGTTCCGTATACGGAACGCAAAAACGTTTGTGTGAACGAGCCCTCAGACTGTTATTTTCGACACCATTCTTGATCTCCTGTGCGCCTCTTAATAAAGGAGTGCACCAGCTAGGGGCTGCGGTAAACTTCAGCTATAACCTACGCCACCTACTGGTGTAAATGATAGGAAATGCGGCAGCCAACAGAAGCGCCGCCCCTCCTCCTCCTAAGACCCTCTCCCCATAAATTGTGACTTTTTAATGTCACTTTTGTGTTGTAAAAGGCCTAAAGATGTTATCCAATAAGGCATAAGGTGCAGTGTTTTATAGCATGAAAGCTTCTCCGCTTTGTGCTGCTGGGCTCTGGATGGAATCAGTCTTCTTCCCCCTCTGGCAGCTGACAGTATGGTCTCATCCTACTTCGCTGCAGTCTTCTGGCATACTACTGCAGAGTCTCTGCTCCTCTCCTGACAAGCTGTTTCTATTGGCTGAACAGAGGATGGCTGCAGAGATCAGGGTGTGGGAGAGGGACTGAGCATGTGCGACCACCAGCTCAGAAAGTCAACGTTCACATTGCTGTGCACTTTGAACACCAGGTGGAGCTGCGCTTTGTATTTAAAGGGGTTGTCCAAGTATTTAGTTCTGGATAGGTCTATGGGGTCCAACTCCTGGCTCTCCATCTGTTGAAAGAGACAGCGGCGCTCCGATGATTGCCGTGGCCTCGAGGCAGCTTCCTAAGCACAGCACCGTACAGACAGCCGGTCAGGGAGGGTGCTGGGAGTCAGACAATAGGTCATCAGTATTAAACACCCCCTTAGGCTCCATTCAGACGTCCGTAGAATGTGTCCTCACCCGTTCCGAAATTAACCGGTGCTGACCCATTCATTCTCTATGGGGCAGGAATGGATGAAACCGCATTTACGGAACGCGCCCCCGGACTTCTGGCCCGCGGCGCCGGAAAAAAATTGAACATGTCCTATTCTTGTCCGGACTATGGGGGTGCCGGCCGGGTGTATTGCGGATCCGCAATACAGTTAAAGGGGATTTAATAGTGATGGCCCCCACCTATCAGCTGTCTCAGAGTAGTTCCAGCGCCGGTACTACACAGCGCCATCCATTGGGGTGGGGGTGTCGGACCCCCCCACTGATCAGATGTTGATGGCCTATTCTGAGGGCAGACCATTGGTAATAGTAGAACCTAGTATAGCTGTCAATCACTCTATGGCCCCGCCCACATTTAGCTGCTCACCTTATAATATTTAGGCACAGCAGTGAGAAGTCATTATTATTATTATTATTTTTATTTATTATTTCATAGGCCTGCTTTACACACCCCTAGGCCAATGGTTTCCAATCTGCAGCTATATGGCTGCGGTGA
The DNA here is from genome assembly GCF_905171765.1 of Bufo bufo. Lineage (NCBI taxonomy): Eukaryota > Metazoa > Chordata > Amphibia > Anura > Bufonidae > Bufo > Bufo bufo. Next base: position 607,824,781 of record NC_053392.1, on the reverse strand, counting down.
AACTACAACTCCCACCGTGCAGCCTTTGTCAGGTTATAAGAGGTTAAACCTCACTGTGTTTGGCAATATCCCTTGCGCCTCTTGACCAACCCCACAGATTGGCACACGCCCTTCCTAATTAATACTGACAGCTGATGGCACGCCCAGATTGCTGGTTTGCAAGATGTTTTGGCAGGAAACGCGCCGGAGGAGATGACGGAGCCCCCTGAGCATCGCTCCTGAGGCCTCGCCCATCGTCAGGTGTATACGACGAGCTGTGCACCTGGGGCGGCGGTTTTCATCATGTCGATGGGAGTAATGACATGTTCTCCCTGCTTTATTGCATGTGGCAGGGATTATAGTAATTGTACTTTGTGTTTCTTACTATTATACAGTCACCGTGTAATTACTTAATAGTCGGAAACCCGCGACATTATGGAAATCGGTCGAGCGGCGCAGGAGCCGGGTGATTCATCCTCTGTTTATTTGCCTTTTGTATTTCCTTACGTAACGTATTATCTTCTTATTTATAAAGTGACGGCGTGGCCGCCGTGGAAGGTCGAGTGTAAAGCGGAAGTGAGGAGGTCGTTCTGTAAACTTCTAGAACATTCCACAGGCATGCACACCACTGTATGCATGGCGTCCGTGTAACATCCGTTTTTTTTTTGCAGACCCATAGACTTCAATAGGACTGCGGTCTGCATTTGCGGCCAAGAATAGGACATGTTCTATCCTTTGTGGAATAGAAATGAATGCGTGCCTGTGCGATCCGCAAAAATTGTGGATCAGACACGGATCAAAAATGCATTCATGTGCATGGGGCCCTAAGGCTATAAAAGAATGTGGCCTGCAACCTATGGCTCTGTACTGGTTGCAAAGCTACAACTCTCAGCATGTCCTGCAGCTGGGAGTTGTAGTTTTGCAGCCACTGGAGACCCACATGTTACAGATATGGAATCGGTACGATTCTCTAAGCCATGACAGGTTTGGTGCGGGCTAGCCTGGGGTGCAGTAATCTGAGGGACCTTCACCCTTAGGGCTCATGCACATGAACATGTGCTGTCCGTTGCCGTATTGCGGATGGCATTTGCGGATCCGCAATACAAGGTGCACCCGTTCCGTGTGCATTCCGCACCACGGATGCGGACCCATTCACTTCAACGGGTCCGGAGATGCGGAACGGAATCACGGAACGGAACACTACGGAGTGCTTCCGTTAGGTTCTGTTCCGTATTTCCGTTCCGCAAAAAGATAGAACTTGCTCTATCATTTTGTGGAACGGACGAATGCAGACCCTTTCAGGTTGAATGGGTCTGGATTCATCCCGGCGGCCGTACGGTCCCCAATGCACGGAACGGCCCACATATGGCCGTGTGAATGAGCCCTTAAAGCGATTTGGCCATTTATTATTTTATTTTATGGTGTGTGTTTTATTTTAAAAAAAAATATATAAAAATTAGCACCAGAGTCTATCTGTGACATCCATACTCGTCTGCTCTCTGCTGCACTGTGCCAACTCCCTGGCTACGGACTATGCTCCCTGGACGTCTGTCTGCTTCCGCATGGACAGGGTCACAGGCGGCTCGGCAGACATTGACTGGCCTCAGCGGTGATGTGTCCCCAAGTGGTACATCTACAGTTACATGCCACTTGGGGACGTGTCGCTGCTGAGGCCAGTCATTGACGGCAGTGGCACATGTGACCTCGTCCTTGTAGACATTGACTGACAAGGACCAGAAGTCCAATGCAGAGAGCTTGGGAGCCATGGAGCCGAAATGGAGAGGCGGGGAGCAGGCAAGTGCAAATTAGAAAAAAAAAAAAAAAAGTCTGGATCTGCAGGGGTCTGACACCCTGAACCCCACCCTTCAGCTGTTACCTAGCTGCTCCAGCATCTGAACTACACGTCCAATAGATGGAGGTGAGCTGTTCCAGCAACAACTTTCGTTGCCAGAGTTAAGACAACAGCTGATCGGCAGGGTGCTCCGTGTTAGACCATCAATATCAAATTCCTTGACAACCCTGTTAAATATTGCAAGGAGAAATTGCCACGTGGCAGCTAACTTTTTTTTTTTTATGTGCTGTTGCACGGCCATTTTTGGAGCCATTGCACTCTATAGGGCCATTCACACTCGATGAATCAACAGCCGATAAAAACTGGTACACTGTGAAAAAAGGGCCTTTCCAGGATTAAAGTAAAAAAAAATACCTCAGCTACTTGCATGAAAGGGAACACTCGCTCCTCATTGGAAGCAGCAGGACCTGACGCTGGGAGCTTCAGGTCCTGCTGCTTCCCGTGCAGAACAAGTCTTCCCTCATGTGCAAGGGGCGAGATTATTTTTTTACTTTTTTTTTTTTTTAAAGAATCTATGAGCCTTACCGGGGTCGGGCATTATATATACTGGGGCGCTGCATGGGGGCCATTCTATATATACTGGGGCGCTGCATGGGGGCCATTCTATATATACTGGGGCGCTGCATGGGGGCTATTCTATATATACTGGGGCGCTGCATGGGGGCTATTCTATATATACTGGGGCGCTGTGTGGGGGCCATTCTATATATACTGGGGCGCTGTGTGGGGGCCATTCTATATATACTGGGGCGCTGCGTGGGGGCCATTCTATATATACTGGGGCGCTGCATGGGGGCCATTCTATATATACTGGGGCGCTGCATGGGGGCCATTCTATATATACTGGGGAGCTGCATGGGGGCTATTCTATATATACTGGGGCGCTGTGTGGGGGCCATTCTATATATACTGGGGCGCTGTGTGGGGGCCATTCTATATATACTGGGGCGCTGCGTGGGGGCCATTCTATATATACTGGGGCGCTGCATGGGGGCCATTCTATATATACTGGGGCGCTGCTTGGGGGCCATTCTATATATGCTGGGGCGCTGCGTGGGGGCCATTCTATATACTGTTAAGATCAGGAACAAGAATCCAGGAAACCAAAGCAACCTCAGTCAGCAGACAAGACATTGAAGGACGTTTCCATTGGAATGGTGGCTCTGACGTCATCGGCCGTTTGCCCGACGGCTGTGGAGAGGAAGAGATCCACCAAAGATGTTAGAAGCAGAGAAGAAGGCGTCTGGTTGACTAAAAACTGAACACGTCGGCTGTAGTCGTTGCTGTTTGTCGGGACTCGTCGACATGCTCTGGATTTGGTTCCACACAAGCGTGACAACCTGGACAGATATGTGAAGAGGACATCGTTGTCATCAGAATCTCTCACTAGTGCAGCCTCGGGTTTTGAGCCTTCAGGAATAAGATGTTAAACATTCATTCATAGTTTGTAAAAACTCCCCAAGGTCCTGTGGACTCTGTCCCGGGGGGTTGTGCAGTTGTTTTGTCGCCGTAACTATAGTTGGGGATATTTTTATCCTATAATTAAGTCTACGAGCTGATTTTATAATAGTAATTACTGGTGATTTTTGCCTAATTACGGTTTATAACTGCTCAGGTAGACACAAAGTATAGGGCGATGATGAAATGCCTTCTCCGCCCCCTATCGAGCAGGAGCAGGGCTCTTCAGACCACCACGTGCAGTCCAGGACTGTAGGCACACACGCTACGGCTCAGCGTTCATGCTGTTTGATGGAAGAAAAAACAACAGATGCTAATTTGAGACAAGTGCATCTATAGACGTGTAATTTTGGGTGGAGTACAAGGGGTTGGAAGGCTTCCACATGTGTCTGCTCGGGATGCAGCTGCCTTGAGGTTTAGATGAGCCGCTGATTAATGCTTGTTCCTGGCACCACTTAAAGGGAAATTCTGCTTTTGTTGCCGTACATCCAAGATCCATAAACTGAGGGCATGTTGTGGGATTGTGTGGGAGGTATGTATGATGAGAAGTGGGCCCTGCTGTGACTAGTATAGGGAGGCCGTGCCTACTGGGGAGGCATGGTCTCAGCTACTGGAAGGAAAGAAGAATGGCACTTTGTGGTTACATGGGGTTGGCAAAAAGGTGCTGTCTTTAACTTTAGACAAAAGGGGGGGGGGGTTGCCGTTGTGACTACTGGGGGAAATGCACCATGCTGAGGTTTGGATGGTCCACTGATTTGGTATTCTTCCGCTGAAAGAAAATTTCATTTTTTACCGTGGCATCCATGAAATTGGATTATGCTAGTGTGCAGAGCTTAGTATCTGTAGAAAGGGGCTCTGGTTTGACTACTAGGGGTGTTGTGGCTGTCACTGCTGGAGTGAAACAGGTATGACTTATATTGGAGGAGGTATAAAGACACTGCCAAAGCTACGGGGGGAGGGGAAAATATTCTATTGTGTGTAAGTAAAAAGCTTGGACTGGGACTACTGGGGGGCTGCTCTGTTGTGACTGCTAGAGGAGAAGCATCGATGTCTACTACAAGGAGAACAGAGACAAATTTGTGGATGTTATAGACTTGATACTACTTAGACTAGAGCGAGGGGGGGCTGGCTGCTGAAGAGAGGAATAAAGGTGCTGCTTGGACTACGAGGGGTGAGAAAAGCAGGCTGTTTTGACTTTAAATGAAAAGAAGTGGTCTGCTGCGGGAATGAAATGCTCTTTGGAGTACCTGTAGTTGAACTCGTACGGAGATACTGTTGTCTATGATGAAAGTTCATCATGGTAGAGTGCTTTGACTACTGGGGGTATTGCTGTCTCTACTGGAGTAAGTGGAGGCATATTTGACTACTGAAGGAGGTATCAAGGCACTGTTACTGGGGGTTGGGGAAATATCCCATTGTGGCTACTTGTGGACAGACCGTGCTGTGTCTACTGGGGGAGAAAGAGGACTGTCGTAAGTTATCGGGAAAATTGGAAAAAGCTGGGACTGCTTTAGGTGAATAAGAGCAACAATATAGAAGTTGACACCCAAGGTCGGGATCCCAGTTGTTGAAATTTCCTGAATTTCGGAGAACCCTGATGACTCCGAGCTTCATTCTCTTAGGGGCAAGTTTGGTTTAGCAGGGTTCTTCCACGACATGATTAGTTTCTTGGACTATATCTGTCGCCTTCTCCCCGTAAATTGTTGTTTCCCCACAAAAGGCCTGTTCTTTGCTGCCGCGACGTAGTGACTTGTGTGCTAACCTCCCCGTTCCCTTTTCTTTAGAGCCATGGTGTCATGGAGAGGAGTTTACTTTGTCTGCACCTTGTTCCTGGGAAGTTTTTTTGGGAGCGTTTTCATGCTTGGACCATTTTTGCCTTTAATGTTTGTGTCTCCGAGCTGGTACCGGTGGATGACTGATCGGATCGTGGCAACGTGGCTGACCCTCCCTGTGGTAAGAGTCCTGTGTGATTCAGTCTTGTATCCACCAAAGAGTAGTGTGCAGATCCTTACTTAGATCCAGGACCATATTTGATAAAATGTAATGTATACAATGACTCCACCATCAGAATACAGAGTGCAGCTCTGGAGTATAATACAGGATGTAACTCAGGATCAGTGCAGTATATGTAATGTATGTACACAGTGACTGCACCAGCAGAATAGTGAGTACAGCTCTGGAGTATAATACAGGATGTAACTCCGGATCAGTGCAGTATATGTAATGTAATGTATGTACACAGTGACTGCACCAGCAGAATAGTGAGTACAGCTCTGGAGTATAATACAGGATGTAACTCAGGATCAGTGCAGGATAAGTAATGTATGTACACAGTGACTGCACCAGCAGAATAGTGAGTACAGCTCTGGAGTATAATACAGAATGTAACTCAGGATCAGTACAGGATAAGTAATGTATGTACACAGTGACTGCACCAGCAGAATAGTGAGTGCAGCTCTGGGGTATAATACAGGATGTAATGCAGGATCAGTACAGGATAAGTAATGTATGTACACAGTGACTGCACTAGCAGAATAGTGAGTGCAGCTCTGGAGTATAATACAGGATGTAACTCAGGATCAGTGCAGTATATGTAATGTATGTACACAGTGACTGCACCAGCAGAATAGTGAGTACAGCTCTGGAGTATAATACAAGATGTAACTCAGGATCAGTGCAGGATAAGTAATGTATGTACACAGTGACTGCACCAGCAGAATAGTGAGTGCAGCTCTGGGGTATAATACAGGATGTAATGCAGGATCAGTACAGGATAAGTAATGTATGTACACAGTGACTGCACTAGCAGAATAGTGAGTGCAGCTCTGGAGTATAATACAGGATGTAACTCAGGATCAGTGCAGTATATGTAATGTATGTACACAGTGACTCCACCAGCAGAATAGTGAGTGCAGCTCTGGGGTATAATACAGGATGTAACTCAGGATCAGTGCAGTATATGTAATGTATGTACACAGTGACTCCACCAGCAGAATAGTGAGTGCAGCTGTGGAGTATAATACAGGATGTAACTCAGGATCAGTGCAGGATAAGTAATGTAATGTATGTATCCAGGGACTCCACCAGCAGAATAGTGAGTGGAGCTCTGGAGTATAATACAGGATGTTATGTAAATAATCACTTTTCTCTCCCCGCTTTTTCAGGCTGTGCTGGAGCTCGTATTTGGTGCCAAAGTTGTTATAACGGGAGATGGATTTATTCCGGGAGAAAGGAGTGTTATAATAATGAACCATCGGACCAGACTGGACTGGATGTTCTTATGGAATTGCTTGTTAAGATACAGTTATCTCAGGCTGGAAAAAATCTGCCTCAAATCCAGTCTTAAAGCCGTCCCGGGATTTGGTACGTGGCTGAGTTTATAAATCGCTCGTTTTGGTCTATGAGGGGTCTGTCCTACATTGTCAAAATAGACCCCATTAACGTCACTGCTTGCCTTTATGGATATCTATACAGATGTAGCAGAGCGGAGTTTGTCATTTGACGATATGTTTCTTTTTCCTGATTTGATTTAATTGATAGTTCTGCTCCATGGACACGGCCCACAAACTGCTGGTGATGGACGTGTTACTGTTCTGCTTCTCTACTGTTGTGATTGGGTCGTGGGTCTGATTGGTTCATTAGTACATGAATATGTGGTGCTGGTATTGTTTTCTTTTTTGTGCTGTTTGGTTATTAATGGGTAAATGAGTGGAGCTACAGATAACCTGCTTGTTGATGGTTTCCATGTGTAGCGATCCTGTGAGGCCCCACCAGTCTGGAGAACATGGCTGCTCCATTCCCTGGTGTCGGTGGAGGTCTGGCATACACCATCTTTATACTGGGCAGTGGTCCTTGCTGCAGACCCCACCAAGCTGACTCTCCTGATTTCCGCTGTTATGAAAATCGGGTCTCAAACCTGGATGGATATATTGGCCGCAAATAGACGGGCCGTGTTCATTTGAAATACCACACTGTACAAAATGATTGTTAATAGAATACAGGTCCACATACCTCTTACATCCAGTGACATCTCCTCTGATGTAGGTGCTCTCTTTCCTCATCTCCATTTAGGCCAGACTGCCATGACAACTTCTCCGGGAATTAAGAAAATGAAAATACTTAAATATTACTTTATGATAAATATATTCCCAAATACCTTTCATTAGTTATAATGGCTCGTTTTGTCTGAGGAGCAATAATTAGGAGAAATAAAATGGCCGCTGTCCTATTAGTACACACAAAACCTGTCCTAATCATACAGGAAGAGAAGTTACTTCACAACACTGAAATAAAGAGCTGCTTCATCCTCCCCTCTGCTCTACCTGTCAGGGGTTATGATCCTGAATACAGCTGATAAGATCTTTAGCCGAATCTCTGGGGAATTTAGTACAGAGACAATGCACAGGGCAGACTGTGGCTGTGCTAATGGAGACTGCATAAAAATACTGCTGCTCATTAGCCACACACCACAATCCTCTCATGTTATCAGTGGCTGATGAGCAGCAGTACTTCATGTCTCCTCATGAACTCCATTCCTACAGAGATTCAGCTGAAGATCTTATCAGCTGTATTCAGGAGCATAATCCCCGACAAGCAGAGCAGAGAGGAGGATGAGGCAGCTCTTTAGCTCAGTGTTGTAAAGTAACTTGTTTTGCTGCTGTGATTAGGACAGGTTTATTAGGACATTTTTTTTCCCTGGATGATTGCTCCCCAGACAAAACGAGCCATTATAACTAATGAAAGGTATTTGTGAATTGATTTATAACAAATTCATATTTAAGTATTTTCATTTTTAATTAAATTTTAATTCAAGGAGAACCCCTTTAGGCCCCTTGCAGACGAGCGTGTCCGGATGCGTTGCGTCTGCGATCAGGGAAAATCGTGCGAGTAGGTACGCAATTGCAGTCAGTTTTGACTGCAATTGCGTTCCGATGTTCAGTTTTTATCGCACGGGTGCAATGCGGTTTGCACGCGAGTGATAAATAACTGACTGTGGTACCCAGACCCGAACTTCTTCACAGAAGTTCAGGTTTGGGTTAGGTGTTCTGTATATTTTATTATTTTCTGTTATAAGGGAAAATAATAGCATTCTTAATACAGAATGATTACTAAAATGTGGCTTTAGGGGTTAAAAAATAAAAAGAATTAACAACTCATCCTGTTGTTCGCGCAGCCGGCATCGTCTTCTTTCTTCTTTTTTTCAGGACCTGCAAAAGGACCTTTCATGACGTAATCGCGGTGACGTCAGCGCAGGTCCTGCTGAATGAAGATGGAAAGCTTCTATCTTCATTCAGCAGGACCTGTGCTGACGTCACCACGTGGTGACCGCGATTACGTCATGAAAGGTCCTTTTGCAGGTCCTGAAAGAAGAAGAAAGACGACTATGCCGGCTGCGCGAACATCAGGATGAGGTGTTAAAAAATAAAAATAAATGAACCCCTAGAGCCACATTTTAGTAAGCATTCTGTATTCAGAATGCTATTTCACGCAGACCCATTAATTTCTATGGGGCCTGCGTTAGTGAAAAACGCAGAATATAGAGCATGCTGTGATTTTTACCCAACGCATAAGTGATGCTTGAAAATCATCGCTCATGTGCACAGCCCCATTGAAGTGAATGGGTCCGGATTCAGTGCGGGTGCAATGCGTTCACCTCACGCATTGCACCCGCACGGAATTCTCACCCGTGTGAAAGGGGCCTGAAGGCATATTGCTAGGGTAAGCCATCAATATCAGATAGGTGCACGTCCCACCCATGGGACCCGCTCCTATCTCCAGAACGGGGTCCCCTGATGTAAACAGAGAGCAACCATGTATGCGCAGCTATGCCTCGTTCACCGCTACGGGAGTTCTGACTATAGCTCAACGCTGGTTTGGCTATTTCTGGGAGTACCAAGACGGTGAATAGCGCAGTGGCCGGGCGCGCGCGGCGCGCTCTCCATTCAGCGCTATGGGACTTCCGAAAACAGCCAAGTGCACTCGCTCAGCTCAACTTCTATAGCAATAAACGGAGAGCGCGCCGGGCATGCGCACTGTACCCTCCTTCGCATCCTGGGCCCCGTTCTTGAGATCCGTCCCTATCTGACATTGATGGTGCATCCTAACAATACCGGCATCGGTGTCTGGGGTGGGAATACCCCTTTAATGAAATGATTGGTGAGAAAACATTGTAACTAAATGTAATTCAAAAAGCAAATTTAGAAAATATCTTCGAAGCCGTCTGCAGTTCTCAGGGTTTTCATGTCCATCTTATTTAGATTTGAGATTGAACACATCCCCGGAGAGCAGCACTTTCTCATCTGCTCGTCTCCAAGCTCCGGAGTCCAGCGACGTTTGTAATCCATTTTGTCTTAAGTGGAACTCAGGTGACAGATGTGGAAAACACAGGATGTGAAACGCGCGGGGATCTGTTTCCGATCTTGTGATACGGGGGACACAGGCCAAGCGCGGAGATGCCTGGAGAAAATTACCACCAGTTTGGCATGCTCCCTTTATGCAGTGAACTATCGCCGCCCTTATCGAATCTCTGTATCACTGCTTACTGTCAGTGAATGGGAGGATTCTGGTTCCAGATACTGTATCTACCACACTAACACAGGAGAAGGACAAGCTACACACCAGGATATGACCGGGATGGGACTTTCAACCTCTTGACGTAAACACGAATGTTTTCATTCACTGACAACAAACGGAGATCTTGAAACTGCTTTGCAGCACAAAAACGCTATATAATTATAGGTGGGCTATCACTTTTGAACACATCTATTAATATGCAAAAGTAGGGCCTCAGGAACATGGGACTCCATACAGAGACAGCGCCACCCCTGTCCACAGGCTGTGTCTAGTATTGCATCTCGGCTCTATTGGAGCGGATAGGATTGAGCTGCAATACCTCACACAACCCGGAGATGGTTGTGGCGCTGTTTTTGAAATTCTGGTGCTTGATGCAGCTGCCAAAAATCTATTTCTGGGTTAATAGAAGGGGTTCTTTGTTCATCCTCGTCTCTTCGCCAGACTGGAGAGCGATCGCAAAGAATGTCTCCCTCTCTGGAGGACCTGTCCTGTCCCGTCCTGCATTACACAAACCACCCATTGATGTGAATGGACACGGATGCAATACTCCATTCCCCCTGTAGTGGCGCTGTAGAGAAATGCCAGGTTTCCCCACAGGACACAAACAGTAGCGAAGTGGAGGACCCCTTTAGGCCTCTTTCACACGACCGTATGGCTTTTTCCGTGTTTTGCGGTCCGTTTTTCACAGATCCGTGTTTCCGTTTTTCCGTTCCGTTTTTCCGTATGGCACATACAGTAATTACATAGAAAAAATTGGTCTGGGCATAAAATATTCAATAGATGGTTTCACAAAAACGGAACGGATATGGAAGATATACGGATGCATTTCTGTATGTGTTCCGTTTTTTTTTGCGGACCCATTGACTTGAATGGAGCCACGGAACGTGATTTGCGGGCAATAATAGGACATGTTCTATCTTTCAACGGAACGGAAATACAGAAACGGAATGCATATGGAGTAGGGCTGCAACGATCGATTAATCAACATTATCAATAATATTCAATGTCAACGAATCCCGTTATTGAATAATCGGCCGATTCGTTGCTATGCGGGCGGTCAGGCACCATGCCTGCGGGTCCTTGAACTTTAAATCACTGCATCTTTATTACCTTACAATGAAGCTCCAGTAACAGGCAGAGCGGGCGGCGGCGTAACGTCATTTACTCACGTGACGCGCCTGCTTCATTCATAAAGTGGGCAGAGCAGGCGCGTCACGTGAGTGAGTGACGTTACGCCGCCGCCCGCTCTGCCGGTTACTGGAGCTTCATTGTAAGGTAATAAAGATGCGGTGATTTAAAGTAAAAGTTACTGCCGGTTAAGGAATACTGCTGTGAGCGACGGGGCTGGGGCTGTTATGGGGAGGGGGATCTGTGGATGGCACTGTTATGGGGGATCTGTGGATGAGACATATAGCATAAGATGCTATATAGTGTCATCCATAGATTCCCCCCCCCCCCCCCCCCCCCCCCTCCCCATAGCATGGTCATCCACAGGTCCCCCTCCCCATAACAGTGCCATCCACAGATCCCCCCCCCCATAACAGTGCCATCCACAGATCCCCCCCCCATAACAGTGCCATCCACAGATCCCCCCCCCATAACAGTGCCATCCACAGATCCCCCCCATAACAGTGCCATCCACAGATCCCCCTCCCCATAACAGTGCCATCCACAGATCCCCCCCCCATAACAGTGCCATCCACAGATCCCCCTCCTCATAACAGTGCCATCCACAGATCCCCCCCCCCTAACAGTGCCATCCACAGATCCCCCCCCATAACAGTGCCATCCAAAGATCCCCCCCATAACAGTGCCATCCACAGATCCCCCTCCCATAACAGTGCCATCCGCAGATCCCCCCCCCCCATAACAGTGCCATCCACATTGTTTTAATATGGCCTTTGAACATAATTTTTCAAGTAAAATCATATAAACCCCTTTTTTTTTGTCATTTTGGTGTTTTTTCCCGATTAATTGATTAGTTGTTGATAATTTCATTGATTAATCGATTATTCAAATAATCGTTAGCTGCAGCCCTAATATGGAGTACATTCCGTTTTTTGTTTTTTTGCGGAACCATTGAAATGAATGGTTCCGTATACGGAATGCAAAAAACGGCCCGTAAACGGGGGGAAAAAAACCTGTCGTGTGAAAGAGGCCTAAGGAGAAGGTCCACATCCACATGACCGTAATTTCTGGCAGTGTCCGATCCGTATTTTTTTGCGGCTTGCACGCGATCAAAAATTGCGGAAAGCACACAGAAGTCATCCAAGTGCTGTCTGCATCCGTGCCCAATATTACAGTACGTGTCCTATTCTAGTCCATTCTACAGACACGAATAGGCATTGATGCAGTGGGCCCCCCAGTGCGTATTTTGCGGACCACGAAACGGATACAGCCGAGTGAATGGAGCCTTAGAAGGAGTGTCAGTACTGTCTGTAAATTAGTAGGAACCATCTGCACAGGAGCCGCACATACATGGAGGATGTTGAGGGTTGTGTCCCTTTAAGATGCATTCCTATCTTCCGCTCTCTTGTTTTCCTCGCTCCTTGTTGTGTTTATTTTCCTTGCGCCAAGATTCCAGCAGATTTTCCCCTTTCCTCCCCAATCTTCGCTCGCGCAGTCATCGGCTGGTTCTGCTAGATTACAGCTGGAACGTATTTTACCTTTAATGGTCAAATGAAGAGAAAATCCATGAAATCCCAGAAAGTGACTATATAAGGTAGAGGCTGCACCACGTCTTCTGGTCAGTGCATTCCTCCTCCACGTACATACCTACTGCTGTCAGGAGGAAAACCCCAGGACCCCCTCACCTGGAGCTCGTGCTGCATTCTGGGCCTCGGTTACAGGAGTTTTAGCTTTTACACTGCTCCTAAAAAGTTAGGTATATTTGGCTTTCAGGTGAAATTTGTGGAAAAGGTAGAAAGTTCCGGCTCCAGTGATATTATATCATGAAAGTCGGGCATTTAAGTAGAAGCAGCAATGGTGATGTCCTCATCTCAAACAATTTATTGACACACAAGCCGACCCCAGTGCTGGGTATACCGCCACAAAATGTCAGTGTCTCAGGAACTTGTCCTGTGGCCTTGAGCATCAATTACAGCTTGACAACGACGTCTCCTGCTTTTCACAAGTTGACTTCTTGTCTGCTGAGGCATGGCATCCTACTCTTCCTGAAGGGAGGGCCTCAGGTCATTGAGGTTCTGGGGTACAGAGCTATGAGCCTCTACACGGCGACTCAGCTGATCCCATAGGTTTTCAGAGGTATTCAGGTCTGGAGAAAGTGCAGGCCACTCCATTTGAGGTCCCCGAGTCTCCAGCAGCCGTTCCCCAATGATGTGACCTGGATGAGCTGGCACGTTGTCCTCCATGAAGATGAAATTAGGCCGGTGTTGTTCATGCAGAGGCACAATGACTGGATTAATGATGTTCTTCAAGTAGTATGGGCTTGTCACGGGACCATTCATAGAGTGTAGGGCAGTTCTGTATTGACTAGACTAAAGTTGTCACGATACCAAAATTTTGATTCAATTTCGGTGCCATAAAAAAGTATTGCAATACTCGATACCACGCGAAAAAATAAAAACACATTCTGCATTTTATGGTACGTCCGGCCTATAAACGAACAGTCCGATCCTATTTTTTTTGGGGGGGGGGGGGGGGGGGGGGGAACAAGGTTACAAAAAAAAAGAAAATGGCCAATCGTGTGTTTTTTTTTTTTTTTCTGTTATGGCGTTCACCGCATAGGAGATATTTTTTATATTTTAATAGTTGGACTTTTTCGGACTCGGCGATTTATGTAATATTATTTTTTTTTTTATATATTTTAATTTCATTATTTTTTTTTTTTTTTTTTTTACTTTTTGTTTTGTTTTTTTGTTTACTTTAGCCACCTTAGGGGCTAGAACCCTAGTCCTATTCACCCTTTATAGAGATCTATTAGGGTGCATAGGACTTTACACTGTGCTTTGTGCACACAGCAGCAGGGAGCTTACCATGGAAGGCTTCAGTAGCGTCCTGCCTGCCATGGTAACCGACCGGAGTCCCGCAATTTCACTGCCACCAGTGAATATAATACTGAAGAGGGGAGGCGCACGGCGCCACCAATGCATATAATTTATCCCTAAATACAAATATAGGCGGCTGTCATACGGCACCCGGCCTATATGACGCGATCTGCAGCACCGCGTCTATTAAACCCTTAGGTGCGGCACCTGAGGGATTAATTTTCTGGTGCACAAAAGTGTCGTTTCGCACCAAAAAATGGCAACTTTTCCCATAAAAAAATAATGGGTGGGAATTAGATGGAGGGGTGTGTCCTTCCCACGGCTCAATGCACTTACAGTACTTTACACCAGTAACTGGCGTTACTGCGCAAATCTGTAGGCATAGATTAGATTTTTCTGGCGCATAGATTGCAGGAATACTGGAGATATCTCCCGGTAAGCAGGAGCTGACGACAGAGAATAATCGATTGGACATGTTGTGTAGAGGGACTGCCGGTCCAGACTAGTCCCGGCTGATTTTGTCTTGTTTTTGTCCCCTCCTAGGTTGGGCCATGCAGGTCGCCGCCTTCATTTTTATTCGCAGGAAGTGGGAAGAAGACAAGAGCCATTTTGAAGCCATGCTGGATTACTTCTGCGACATCAAGGAACCGCTGCAGCTTCTCATCTTTCCAGAGGGAACTGATCTGACAGGTTAGTAGACGTGCGGATGGAGAGCCCAGGGGGTCATTATCCTGGGCAAGAAAATCTCACTTAATCCCCCGGTGATCCCTCCGCATTGCAGGCAGCCGTAATGGCTCGACAATGTGAGGACCCTGCAAACAGATCCTCCTATCTCAGTTACCTGATTTTAACCCCTTAACGAGCAATATATAGTGTCGCTTGCAGGGGGCGTATACTGCCGTGCCGTGCAAACTTGTTGCTGCAGAATAGTGGCTCCTGGTAGGATCGTGCACCCAGAGGAGAAGGCAGAAGCGTTTCCTCCTCTTATTTGTGTACACAGCTTTCTATGCGCACCACGTGTACAGGAGAAGCGGCCACTGCTCCATTCACTTCTGTGGGGCTGACGGAAATAGCCATAGGAATAAAAGGAGGGCATTCCCATAGGAATAAAAGGAGGGCGACGATGCATGCGCGGTGCACCCTTCGACACTTTTCGGGGTCGGTTCTAAGTATAGGTTTGATATGCCCCCAGTGTCCGAGATGTTAATACCCCTTTAATTATGCCCCGCCAAGGCATTCTGAAGTCATAATCCCAGCACAGGTTCATGTTATGTGTCTCCAGTTGAGACCCCCTCCGTTCCAACGCTATTACGTCGATCCTCTCTGCCTCTGTTGATATGATGCCCCATAGGCCCCTCGCGACTGCTGGCCTCAAGAGACTCCCCCCCCCAAATCCCTGTTGGTTGACAGGTCCTGACATCTTGCTTAGCCCTGTCAGTTTTGGGCTTGCGCCATTGTTCCAAGTGTTGGTGCAAGAGCAGAGACTCTGCTGCTGCTTCCAGGGCAGCGCCGATGCAAACTGTGCGTGCGCCACTATACGAGGTGCATTCAGACGCGAGCAGCGCATGCACAGTCGACATCTGTGCTGCTTTGGCAGCAGCAGCAGAGCCTCTGCGCTGCTACATTAACGCCTACTCGAGACTGTCCCCGCCCTGTCAATCAAAAGGGAGGGGGTAGTCTCCCTCACTGCTCAAGGAGCCTGATTTTTGAGCGAATTAGATTCTTATGATTCGATTCCCTCCACTGGTTTATAAGTTCTGCGACTTTCAATTTTACTTTGTGCCCGAGTTCCTTCCCCTTTTTAAGATGTCTCCTTGCTGTCAGTGAATTGGGCCATTCTTACATCGAGAACCTGCACAGAAATAATACTTCTTGGAGCAGAGAGTTTGCATCTCCTCTGAGCTAGACGCATTACCAGCGCAGATCTCCCTCCTGTCCTGAAAGTTTGTTACAATGTGTCAGTCTGGAGTCCAGGATTTCCTAAACTGCATACAATTGTGACAAACCCTCATTAGAAAAGTTTGCTCTCTAATAATTCATTTCTGTTGGGATTTTCTGGCATTATGTGATTACAGTAAGGCCGGGGCTACACGGCGGCTTTGGCCACGACATGCCACGCACAGCAAAAATCTCATTGTAGGGCTGCCTGCGTCACCGCTAAAGAAAATTGCATCGTGACCACTAAGTTGTATGACAGTCGCAAGGAATGCAGCAGAGGTTGGATATCTTGCGGCCTTCGGGTTGTGGCAACTTGCGTGTTGTAACGCAGCCCATTTTCTTTCATTCGACGGCTCTACACTGCGATCTTTGGTCTCGCAACGTGTGTGTGTCGCGTGTGAACTGCACATTTTCAAGATTTTCATGCAGACCTGTAAAGTTTGACGTGCCAAGTTCTGCCGCAAGGTCGGGTATTAAAGCTAGGGATAATGGTTGACGGGCGCCAAGTGCTTCCACAAGATCACGTATGAGTCAAGGGTGTATATGGAGCCGTTATTGTGCCGTATAACGTACACGTCGGAGCAGCCGTCTCTCCGCCAATTGCACGGTCGCATGAGATTTATTCATTTCTCGTGCTCGGTTTAGTTGTACTTTCCAAAAGCCAGCGGCTCGGAGCGCGTTACTGAATGGTGAGCACCGCGGGGAGTAAGCTGACAAAAGAACGTGCCAGGATTCTCCGCTCACACAGCCAAGTCCATTTACGTAAGTGAG
Source organism: Bufo bufo (assembly GCF_905171765.1). Classification (NCBI taxonomy): domain Eukaryota; kingdom Metazoa; phylum Chordata; class Amphibia; order Anura; family Bufonidae; genus Bufo; species Bufo bufo. Next base: position 607,808,203 of record NC_053392.1, on the reverse strand, counting down.
AACTAATCTATAACGCTGCTCATTGAGAGGGACGAAGATGGACTGGACGGGGGAGGATCAGCGCACAGGCTTTACGTAGCGTCACAGGATTAAGCCTCTACCTGTCTCCCAGAATGAGGAGGCGGCAGACGCCAACGCAAACAGAGGAATATTAATAGAAGCTTTATCGCTCCGTGGGTCGTTAGTACATATTTACCGTACCCATGACGTGCCGTGTTGTGCTGCCTCATCAAATCTGCCCTTTACCTAATAGGATTTTAACCCCCATCTGCTGTGCATTCATAGATGGGTTATACAGAAATGTGCTGTGTCTACTGATATTTTACGGCTGTGGTGTATGCTGGTGTATAGATATTACATACTGCATATCTGGACATGGCAATTGGGGCGTCAGCCCTGGCTGGCAGGTTTTGCTCCTTGCTCTTCATATGTTCCAACCGGTGCCAATTGCAGTCGCTGGATGGCGTCGGTGAAATCGTGGAGCGACGTCCCTCCTGGCAGAGGAGGTGCACAACGGCTGTCCTCCTGCATCCTCCTCTGTAGGAAGGACTTGCACTATTGATACGCTGACAGTTGCACCTTTCGGGGATGGGATATATCAGGCAGCAAGTGAACAGTCAGTTCTTGAAGTTGAGGAGTTGGAAGCGGGACAAATGAGCAAGCGTTAGGATCTGGGCGACTGTGACAAAGGTCAAAGTGTGACCTGTAGAAACTGGCTCTTGTGAAGTGTTCCAGGTGTGTCGTGGTTAGTACCTACCAAAAGTGGTCCAAGAAAGAAGAACTAGTGATGGGGACATGGCTTCCCGAGGCTCATTGATGTGTTGGGGGGTGAAGGCTAGCTTGCCTGGTCCGATCACAGAAGAGCTACCATAAAGTAGATTGCTGACTACCTTCCTGCTGGAGATGATAGGTGTTCTTGTGTATGGGGTTGTGTAGCCGCAGACTAGTCACAGCACCCATGCTGACCCGTTCACAACTGAAAATGAGCATCAGAACTGGACTGTGGAGAAAGAGAAGTAGGTGAATCATGTTACATCATGTGGGCGGCCGGGTATGTGTGCTTCTCTTGCCTGAGGAACAGATGCACTATGGGAAGAAGGCAGCCTGGTCTGAGAAATCGCATTACATCATGCGAGTGTCTGGGTGTGTATGCATGTATTTTCTGAGGAAGACATGACACCAGGTGGATGATGGGAAGAAAGTGGTCTGGTCTGATGAATCACATTACATCATGTGGACAGCTGGGTGCGTGTGCGTCACCTGGGGAAGAGATGGCACCAGGTGCACCTCTGAAGAAAGCAGCCTGGTCTGATGAATCGCGTTACATCATGCAGGTGGCAGGGGGTTTATGCATGTCTTTTCTGAGGAAGAGATGGATCCAGGTGGACAATGGAAAGAAGGCGGCCTGGTCTGAGGAATCGTGTTATATCATGTGGACAGCTGGGTGCGTGTGCATCTGTTACCTGCGGAAAAACTGGCACCAGATGAATTGTGGGAAGAAGATGGCCTGGTCTGATGAATCATGTTAAATCATGTGGACAGCCAGATGTGTGTGTGCGTCACTTACCTGAGGAAGAGATGGCACCAGGTGCAGTATGTGAAGAAAGCGGCCTGGTCTGATGAATCATGTTACATCAGATGTGATGCTCTGGGCAATTTTCTGCTGGAAACACTAGGTCCTGGCATCCTGAGGATGTAACACATACCACCACCTAACCACTGTACAGACAAGGACCCCCCGTCGTTGCAGTGCTGCCTCCTAATGGCAGTGCCTTCTTTCAGCAGGATAATTCCCGGCCACGCTGCAAAAACTGTCCAGGAATGAGGAACATGAGATGAAGGTGATGACTTCTCTCCTGTCTCCCAGATCTCAATCCTATGTGCTGGAAAAACAAGTCCATGGAGGTGGCACCGAGCAACTTAGAGGACGTAGAGGTTGTGCTGTCAGATATCAGAGGACACCTCAAAGGTTTTTTGGACTTGATGGGCCACAGCAGGGCACGAGGGGACCTCCACAATATTAGGCAGGTTTGCTATAATGTTACGGGTGGTTGGAATATAATTTTTGACAATGGAAGGGGAGAAGAACCCTTGGCCATAGAAGGAAACTTGTGAGTCAACCCACAATGCAGATAAAGGTGAGGAACTTGACATGAGTGTACTCCGGCCCATGCCCAGTGTGGAGAAGCTTTGAGGGTTGGCTTAACCATAACCAAACAAAGCACCTTCTGTTGTCTTGACCGGGACTGTGAGGAGCAGTAAGAAAGCTCATGTGGAGTGAGCTGTAAAGTGTGAATTTTACCCAAAATATTGTTTCAAAAAATTTCTGATATGTTTTATATTGGAGAGCACAGATGCTTCTATTCACATCTTATGGAGATGTTCCAAGGGAAACATCTCGGCATACAGTCTAGGAAGCATCTTGGGTTACAACTTGTGTCTTTATCATTCACTTCAAAGGAGGGAAGTTTTTATAAAGCTCTTCCAACCGAATTTGTATCTTCTTCCATCTCTCATGTCGTTCCAACACAAACTTGGAAAAGATGAAATGTGTGTTTATTTAAGACTACTGCCGAGACGTCCCCGTTCCAACAAGATTTCCAGATTTCGTACACAGACAGTGAATTCGGAGGACGACAACGAGACCTCTCACCGGTCACGCGGTTACTCGCCAACTGGCGCCTGCTTACAGAACAGCAAACCATACATCTTGTCTTGAAGTTAAAAGACGGGGCCCTGAGGAGAGAAGGAGGAAGAGGCAGAGATTGTCCGAAGACTGAGACAAAAAATAGAAATAATAAACCTTGTGTAGATTAATTGTGACTGAGACAGAAAGAATGAGATTGGAACGAAGAGAAGAAACATCCGAAAGCTGTCATCTTGTAAATGCCTGCACTTAAGTAACAATGACAAGTTATTAATAATGAGAGCGAGTCAGACCCGGGAACCAACAGGAGAGTGAATGACTTCAAATAGCTAATCCTGACTTCAAATAGCTAATCCTGCTGAAGATTCTGCGGGAGAGAAGACAGTCTACAGTATTATAGTGTTTATATTCCTGTATATAAGAGCAGTATTATAGTAGTTATATTCTTGTACATAGGAGGCAGTATTATAGTAGTTATATTCCTGTATATAAGAGCAGTATTATAGTAGTTATATTCTTGTACATAGGAGCAGTATTATAGTAGTTATATTCTTGTACATAGGAGCAGTATTATAGTAGTTATATTCTTGTACACAGGAGCAGTATTATAGTAGTTATATTCTTGTACATAGGAGGCAGTATTATAGTAGTTATATTCTTGTACATAGGAGGCAGTATTATAGCAGTTATATTCTTGTACATATGAGCAGTATTATAGTAGTTATATTCTTGTACGTAGGAGCAGTATTATAGTAGTTATATTCTTGTACATAGGACGCAGTATTATAGTAGTTATATTCTTGTACATAGGAGCAGTATTATAGTAGTTATATTCTTGTACATAGGAGGCAGTATTATAGTAGTTATATTCTTGTACATAGGAGCAGTATTATAGTAGTTATATTCTTGTACATAGGAGCAGTATTATAGTAGTTATATTCTTGTACATAGGAGCAGTATTATAGTAGTTATATTCTTGTACATAGGAGGCAGTATTATAGTAATTATATTCTTGTACATAGGGGGCAGTATTATAGTAGTTATTTTCTTGTACATAGGAGGCAGTATTATAGTAGTTATATTCTTGTACATAGGAGGCAGTATTATAGTAGTTATATTCTTGTACATAGGAGGCAGTATTATAGTAGTTATATTCTTGTACATAGGAGGCAGTATTATAGTAGTTATATTCTTGTACATAGGAGCAGTATTATAGTAGTTATATTCTTGTACATAGGAGCAGTATTATAGTAGTTATATTCTTGTACATAGGAGGCAGTATTATAGTAGTTATATTCTTGTACATAGGAGGCAGTATTATAGTAGTTATATACTTGTACATAGGAGCAGTATTATAGTAGTTATATTCTTGTACATAGGAGCAGTATTATAGTAGTTATATTCTTGTACATAGGAGGCAGTATTATAGTAGTTATATTCTTGTACATAGGAGGCAGTATTATAGTAGTTATATTCTTGTACATAGGAGGCAGTATTATAGTAGTTATATTCTTGTACATAGGAGGCAGTATTATAGTAGTTATATTCTTGTACATAGGAGCAGTATTATAGTAGTTATATTCTTGTACATAGGAGCAGTATTATAGTAGTTATATTCTTGTACATAGGAGGCAGTATTATAGTAGTTATATTCTTGTACATAGGAGCAGTATTATAGTAGTTATATTCTTGTACATAGGAGGCAGTATTATATTCTTGTGGCTGATTTGATTGAAAAGGCCAGGCAGTGGCGAGGAAAGTGCTGACCACAAGAAGAATTCGATCTTGGGTCTAACAAGAGCAATGGTGATGCCTTGATTGCACCAAAGGCCTAGTTTATTAAGAAAAGATATCCTAACTCGGGAACGGATAGGGAGGTTGCTGGTGACAGATTCCCATTAAAGCTCTGTTCACATGTTTTGCAGAGGCTCTGTCGCAGATTTGATACATATTTTTCTGATTAAAAACACGGACCCCATTTTAAGTCAGTGTTTTTGCAGATACCGTTTTTATCTGTCATGACGAATCCAGTAGAACATAGTGGCATTCGTTTATTATTGATTCCACAACGCTGATGTGAAGGGAGCGTAACTTTATTCCGACATAACATAGTAAAAATTCCAGCGATTCATATCTGGTCCCTTTTTTTTTTATCAAATCATTTTTATTGATCAAGTATATCAACTTTTTCTGACAGTACATTGTCTCTTCTATAATTATATAGAATGTAAAAAGATACATTATTAGGTCCCTTTACTTTATTTTGTGCAGCTCCATCCTGTAGAATGCAAACACAGTGCGTCTGTTTCAGATATGGCTTTATCGGCTTCAGGGATCAGTACTGCGGGACGCTCCCCCACCAGCTGGGTCACTGTGTACTGACTCCTCATTCTGGTTAATGCAGGGCTTTGTGCTGCACGTGACGACTGTTTGGTTTGTGCAGTTTCTGTGTTTTTCATATTTTTGCTATTACTTTCTCTCTATTATTTACACATGTGCAGGGCCCTACATAGGTCCATCCACTGTATTACTGTTCCATAATCTTCCTGGAGGAGAATCGCTCTGTAGGCTAGCATAGCACATCTTACACTCGGGACTACACACCAGGAACATGTATAAAATACTGTATTATAATCGGTGCTATGTAATACTACACTGCAGACCACTGCCTCCTATCCTCTCATGTGGAGAACTTGTCTCACCAAGCAGAGGCTCCACCAAAGTGACCTGCTGTGTCATGACAACTACTGAATATTACCCTAGACCAGGGCTGGCCAACCTGCGGCTCTCCAGCTGCTTCAAAACTACAACTCCCAGCATGCCCAGACAGCAGGCATGGTGGGAATTGTAGTTTTACAACAGCTGGAGAGCCACAGGTTGGCCAGCCCTGCCCTAGACCACCAGTGAATAGTGGAGTATCCCATCTACTATAGAACTTCAGTTTATTCCAGACCACCAGGGAAAGACACACTAACCTTTCTTCTACCATAAAACATCAATGGTTGGGGGTATGCTCCTAGACCACCAGGGAATAACAGTCTAATTCCTTGTCTTCCATATACCCAGTGTTGGGGGCATTAGCCAAGACCATCAGGTGAATTACTTAACCTCAGTGCTTTCCTAGACTACCAGTGAGTAACTTGCCGACCCCTCTTTTACCCTAGACCACCAGTGGAGGAGGGCCGGTTATCTTAGACCTTCAAGGAATAGCACACTAACCTCTTTCCTACCCTAGACCCCTCTTCTACACTAGATCTGGTGGAAGGGCATTAGCCAAGACAATCAAGGAAGAACATACGAGCCTTATTCTATTCGGGACCACGAAGAAACACCACAATAACCCCTCTTGAGGCATCAACCTGAACCCCAGTGAATAAAACAGTTACCCATCTTGTAACTGTTTAGGATTTGGGTGTCCTTGTAGATGGTAGATTACATAATGGCATACAATGTCAATCAGCTGCTTCTAAGACCACCAGGTCATGCATTAAAGGAGGCATGGACTCGCGGGGCAGGGATGTAATATTACCACTTTACAAAGCGTTGATGCTGCCTCATCTGGAATACGCAGTCCAGTTCTGGGCACCAGTCCATAGAAAGGACGCACTGCAGCTGGAAAAAGTACAGAGGAGAGCGACTAAACTGATAAGGGGCATGGAGGGTCTTAGTTATGAAGAAAGATTAAAATAATTGAATTTATTTAGTCTTGAGAAGAGACGTCTAAGGGGGGACATGATTAACCTATACAGATACACTGCCTGTCCAAAAAAAAAAGTCGCCACCTGGATTTAGCTAAGCAAATCGTTCTGAGCCTCCTATTGGATAATTACTGCAGGGACGATTATCTTTCAGCAGGCAACAAGTTATTTAACCCCGACTGGTGCAATGAGTTGCTTCTCATTTCTTAAACAACCATGTCGAAAGACACATCTCGTAGTCGTGGAAAAGATGTTAGTCTGTTTGAGAAGGGTCAAATCATTGGCATGCATCAAGCAGAGAAACATCTAAAGAGATTAAAGAAACTACTAAAATCGGGTTAAGAACTGTCCAACGCATTATTAAAAACTGGAAGGACAGTGGGGACCCATCGTATTCGAGGAAGAAATGTGGTGGGAAAAAAATCCTGAATGATTGTGATCGGCGAGCACTTAAACGTTTGGTGAAATCAAATCGAAGAAAAACAACAGTAGAACTCAGGGCTATGTTTAATAGTGAAAGTAAGAGCATTTCCACACGCACAATGCGAAGGGAACTCAAGGGATTGGGACTGAACAGCTGTGTAGCCTTAAGAAAACCACTAATCAGTGAGGCAAACCAGAAAAAAAGGCTTCAATTTGCTAGGGAGCATAAAGATTGGACTCTGGAGCAATGGAAGAAGGTGATGTGGTCTGATGAGTCCAGATTTACCCTGTTCCAGAGTGATGGGCGCATCAGGGTAAGAAGAGAGGCAGATGAAGTGATGCCCCCATCATGCCTAGTGCCTCATGTACCAGCCTGTGGGGGCAGTGCTATGATCTGGGGTTGCTGCACTTGGTCAGGTCTAGGTTCAGCAACAGTATGTGCTCCAAGAATGAGGTCAGCGACTACCTGAACATACTGAATGACCAGGTTATTCCATCAATGCATGTGTTCTTCCCTGATGGCACGGGCATATTCCAAGATGACAATGCCAGGATTCATCGGGCTCAAGTGGTTCAGGGAACATGAGACATCATTGTCACACATGGATTGGTCACCACAGAGTCCAGACCTTAACCCCATTGAGAATCTTTGGGATGTGCTGGAGAAGGCTTTGCGCAGCGGTCAGACTCTACCATCATCAATGCAAGATCTTGGTGAAAAATTAATGCAACACTGGATGGAAATAAATCTTGTGACATTGCAGAATCTTATCGAAACAATGCCACAGCGAATGCATGCCGTAATCAAAGCTAAAGGCGGTTCAACGAAATATTAGAGTGTGTGACCTTTTTTTTTTTTTTGTGGCGACTTTCTTTTTTTTGGGACAGACAGTGTATATAAATGGGCCATACAAAAAATACAGTGAAAAACTGTTCCATGTAAAATGCCCTCAATAGACAAGGGGGCACTGCCTCCGACTGGAGAAGAAAATGTTCAGTCTCCAGAAGCATCAAAGCGTCTTTACTGTAAGAACTGTGAATCTGTGGAATAGACTTCCTCAGGACGTGGTCACAGCAGGAACAGTGGACGGGTTTATAAAAGGGTTTAGATGAATTCTTAAAAGTAAACATTAATGCTTATGAAAACGTGCAGAAATCTGAGTCTCACTTCCTTTTGGGATTCGCGTCCCCTCCTATCACTCGGTTGAACTTGATGGAGTTATGTCTTTTTTCAACTGTATCAACTATATAACCTACAGTGGATATAAAAAGTCTACACACCCTTGTTAAAATGTCAGGTTTCTGTGCTGTAAAAAAATTAGACAAAGATGAATTATTTCATAACTTTTTCCACCTTTTAATGTGACCTATAAACTGTACAACTCAATTGAAAAACAAACTGAAATCTTTTAGGTGGAGGGAAGAAAACAAAAAAATATATAATAATGTGGTTGCATAAGTGTGCACACCTCTTATAACTGGGCATGTAGCTGTGTTCAGAAATAAGCAATCACATTCAGAATCCTGTTAAATAGCAGTCAGCATACACGTGCCTGATTAACCCCAAATAAAGTTCAGCTGCTCTAGTTGGTCTTTCCTGAAATTTTCTTAGTCGCATCCTACAGCAAAAGCCGTGGTCCACAGAGAGCTTCCAAAGCATCAGAGGGATCTCGTTGTTAGAAGGTATCAGTCAGGAGAAGGATACAAAAGAATTTCCAAGGCATTCGATATACCGTGGAACACAGTGAAGACCGTCATCATCAAGTGGAGAATATATGGCACAACAGTGACATTACCAAGAACTGGACGTCCCTCCAAAATTGATGAAAAGACGAGAAGAAAACTGGTCTGGGAGGCGACCAAGAGGCCTACAGCAACATTAAAGGAGCTGCAGGAATATCTGGCAAGTCCTGGCTGTGTGGTACATGTGACAACAGTCTCTCGTATTCTTCATATGTCTGGGCTATGGGGTAGAGCGGCAAGACGAAAGCCTTTTCTTACCAAGAAAAACATCCAAGCCAGGCTACGTTTTGCAAAAACACATCTGAAGTCTCCCAAAAGCATGTGGGAAAAGGTGTTATGGTCTGATGAAGCCAAGGTTGAACTTTTTGGCCATAATTCCAAAAACACTACACATCACCAAAAGAACACCATCCCCACAGTGAAGCATGGTGGTGGCAGCATCATGCCAAGGGGCTGTTTTTCTTCAGCTGGAACTGGGGCCTTAGTTAAGCTAGAGGGAATTATGAACAGTTCCAAATACCAGTCAATATTGGCACAAAACCTTCAGGCTTCTGCTAGAAAGCTGAACATAAAGAGGAACTTCATCTTTCAGCATGACAACGACCCAAAGCATACATCCAAATCAACAAAGGAATGGCTTCACCAGAAGAAGATTAAAGTTTTGGAATGGCCCAGACCTGAATCCGATTGAAATCTGTGGGGTGATCTGAGGAGGGCTGTGCCCAGGAGATGCACTCGCAATCTGACAGATTTGGAGTTTTTTTGCAAAGAAGAGTGGGCAAATCTTGCCAAGTCAAAATGTGCCATGCTGATAGACTCATACCCAAAAAGACTGAGTGCTGTAATAAAATCAAAAGGTGCTTCAACAAAGTATTAGTTTAAGGGTGTGCACACTTATGCAACCATATTTTATTTTTATATTTATTCTTCCTTCTACCTAAAATATTTCAGTTTTTTTATTGAGTTGTACAGTTTATAGGTCACATTAAAGGTGGAAAACGTTCTGAAATGATTTATCTTTGTCTCATTTTTTTACATCACAGAAACCTGACATTTTAACAGGGGTGTGTAGACTTTTTATATCCACTGTATGTAACTATGTACCCTATTATCCGAGACCACACTCCTCTTTAACCCTTGACCACCAGAGTATAACACAGCCCTCTACTACCTTAGACCACCAGAAAATAGTATACCAACTCTTCTTCTGATTACCTATTCTCAGGATAGGTCATCAATATGAGATTGTCAGGGGTCCGACTCCTGTCATCCGTACGGGTCAGCTGATTGATGAAGCCGTGGAGCTCCGATGAACACCACAGCCTCCTCACTGCTTACCTAGAACAGCGCGGTCTGTTTAATAGTGGCTGTGCTTGGTATCGCAACTCAGCCCCTTTCATTGCGCCCAATAAAATGACGTCACATAGTAACATAGTACATAAGGCCGAAAAAAAGACATTTGTCCATCCAGTTCGGCCTGTCATCATCCTGCAAGTTGATGCAGAGGAAGGCAAAAAAAAACAAATCTGTGAGATAGAAGCCAATTTTCCCCACCTTAGAGGAATAGAAAATTCCTTCCCGACTCCAATCAGGCGATCAGAATAACTCCCTGGATCAATGACCCCTCTCTAGTAGCCTGTAATATTATTACGCTCCAGAAATACATCCAGGCCCCTCCTGAATTCCTTTATTGTACTCACCATCACCACCTCCTCAGGCAGAGAGTTCCATAGTCTCACTGCTCTTACAGTAAAGAATCCTCTTCTATGTCTGTACAAACCTTCTTTCCTCCAGACGCAGAGGATGTCCCCTCGTCACAGTCACAGTCCTGATGATGATGGGAGAGATCTCTGTACTGACCCATGATATATTTATACATAGTAATTAGATCTCCCCTCAGTCGTCTTTTTTCTAAAGTGAATAACCCTAATTTTGATAATCTTTCAGGGTACTGTAGGTGCCCCATTCCAGTTATTACTTTAGTTGCCCTCCTCTGGACCTTCTCCAGCTCTGCTATGTCTGACTTGTTCACAGGAGCCCAGAACTGTACACAGTACTCCATGTGTGGTCTGACTAGCGATTTGTAAAGTGGTAGGAATATGTTCTTATCACTATGTTCTTATCTATGTTTTACCATTTAGTATGTACGGGTGACTTGCATTATTCCTTCCCATGTGCAAAACTTTACATTTGTCAGTGTTAAACCTCATCTGCCACTTATCTGCCCAAACCTCCAATCTAACCAGATCCCTCTGTAGCTGTATACTGTCCTCTGCAGTGTATATATACAGTATACCGTCCTCTGTAGTGTGTGTATGTATGTATGTATGTGTGTGTGTGTGTGTATGTATATATATATATATATATATATATATATATATATATATATATATATAATTATACTGTCCTCTGTAGTATATATACAGTATACCGTCCTCTGTAGTGTATATATACAGTATACTGTCCTCTGTAGTATATATACAGTATAGCGTCCTCTGTAGTATATATACAGTATACTGCCCTCTTCAGTGTCAATTACTTTACACAGTTTAGTGTCATCTGCGAAAATGTATACTTTACTATGCAAGCCTTCTACAAGATCATTAATAAATACATTGAAGAGAATAGGGCCCAATACTGACCCCTGAGGTACCCCACTAGTGACAGTGACCCAATCTGAGTGTGTACTGTTAATAACCACCCTCTGTTTTCTATCATTGAGCCAGTTACTTACCCACATACAGACGTTTTCTCCCAGTCCGAGCATTCTAATTTTATATACTAACCTTTTATGTGGTACAGTGTCAAATGCTTTGGAGAAGTCCAGATATACGACATCCATTGATTCGCCGCTGTCAAGTCTAGAACTTACCTCCTCATAGAAACTGATTAAATTAGTTTGGCATGACCGATCCCTCATGAAGCCATGCTGATATGGTGTTATTTACTTATTTCCGTTGAGATGCTCTAACATAGCATCTCTCAGAAAACCTTCAAACAGTTTACCCACAACAGATGTTAAACTTACCGGCCTATAGTTTCCAGGCTCTGTTTTTGGACCCTTTTTGAATATTGGCACCACATTTGCTATGCGCCAATCCTGTGGGACATTCCCTGTCAGTATAGAGTCTGTAAATATCAGAAATAAGGGTCTGGCTATGACATTACTTAATTCCCTTAGGATACGGGGGTGTATGCCATCTGGTCCTGGCGATTTGTCTATTTTAATCTTTTTAACCACCTCAGCCCCCAGTGCTTAAACACCCTGAAAGACCAGGCCACTTTTTACACTTCTGACCTACACTACTTTCACCGTTTATTGCTCGGTCATGCAACTTACCACCCAAATGAATTTTACCTCCTTTTCTTCTCACTAATAGAGCTTTCATTTGGTGGTATTTCATTGCTGCTGACATTTTTACTTTTTTTGTTATTAATCGAAATTTAACGATTTTTTTGCAAAAAAATGACATTTTTCACTTTCAGTTGTAAAATTTTGCAAAAAAAACGACATCCATATAGAAATTTTGCTCTAAATTTATAGTTCTACATGTCTTTGATAAAAAAAAAATGTTTGGGTAAAAAAAAAATGGTTTGGGTAAAAGTTATAGCGTTTACAAACTATGGTACAAAAATGTGAATTTCCGCTTTTTGAAGCAGCTCTGACTTTCTGAGCACCTGTCATGTTTCCTGAGGTTCTACAATGCCCAGACAGTACAAACACCCCACAAATGACCCCATTTCTGAAAGTACACACCCTAAGGTATTCGCTGATGGGCATAGTGAGTTCATAGAACTTTTTTTTTTTTGTCACAAGTTAGCGGAAAATGATGATTTTTTTTTTTTTTTTTTTTTTTCCTTACAAAGTCTCATATTCCACTAACTTGTGACAAAAAATAAAAACTTCTATGAACTCACTATGCCCATCAGCGAATACCTTGGGGTCTCTTCTTTCCAAAATGGGGTCACTTGTGGGGTAGTTATACTGCCCTGGCATTCTAGGGGCCCAAATGTGTGGTAAGGAGTTTGAAATCAAATTCTGTAAAAAATGACCTGTGAAATCCGAAAGGTGCTCTTTGGAATATGGGCCCCTTTGCCCACCTAGGCTGCAAAAAAGTGTCACACATCTGGTATCTCCGTACTCAGGAGAAGGTGGGGAATGTGTTTTGGGGTGTCATTTTATATATACCCATGCTGGGTGAGAGAAATATCTTGGCAAAAGACAACTTTTCCCATTTTTTTATACAAAGTTGTCATTTGACCAAGATATTTATCTCACCCAGCATGGGTATATGTAAAAAGACACCCCAAAACACATTCCTCAACTTCTCCTGAGTACGGGGATACCAGATGTGTGACACTTTTTTGCAGCCTAGGTGGGCAAAGGGGCCCATATTCCAAAGAGCACCTTTCGGATTTCACTCCTCATTTTTTCCTGAATTTGATTTCAAACTCCTTACCACACATTTGGGCCCCTAGAATACCAGGGCAGTATAACTACCCCACAAGTGACCCCATTTTGGAAAGAAGACACCCCAAGGTATTCCGTGAGGGGCATGGCGAGTTCCTAGAATTTTTTATTTTTTGTCACAAGTTAGTGGAAAATGATGATTTTTTTTTTTTTTTTTTTTTTTCATACAAAGTCTCATATTCCACAAACTTGTGACAAAAAATAAAAACTTCCATGAACTCACTATGCCCATCAGCGAATACCTTGGGGTCTCTTCTTTCCAAAATGGGGTCACTTGTGGGGTAGTTATACTGCCCTGGCATTCTAGGGGCCCAAATGTGTGGTAAGTAGGTAAATGACCTGTGAAATCCGAAAGGTGCTCTTTGGAATGTGGGCCCCTTTGCCCACCTAGGCTGCAAAAAAGTGTCACACATCTGGTATCTCTGTATTCAGGAGAAGTTGAGGAATGTGTTTTGGGGTGTCTTTTTACATATACCCATGCTGGGTGAGATAAATATCTTGGTCAAATGCCAACTTTGTATAAAAAAATGGGAAAAGTTGTCTTTTGCCAAGATATTTCTCTCACCCAGCATGGGTATATGTAAAATGACACCCCAAAACACATTCCCCAACTTCTCCCGATTACGGAGATACCAGATGTGTGACACTTTTTTGCAGCCTAGGTGGGCAAAGGGGCCCATATTCAAAAGAGCACCTTTCGGATTTCACAGGTCATTTTTTACAGAATTTGATTTCAAACTCCTTACCACACATTTGGGCCCCTAGAATGCCAGGGCAGTATAACTACCCCACAAGTGACCCCATTTTGGAAAGAAGAGACCCCAAGGTATTCGCTGATGGGCATAGTGAGTTCATAGAACTTTTTATTTTTTGTCACAAGTTTGTGGAATATGAGACTTTGTATGAAAAAAAAAAAAAAAAAAAAAAATCATCATTTTCCACTAACTTGTGACAAAAAATAAAAAATTCTAGGAACTCGCCATGCCCCTCACGGAATACCTTGGGGTGTCTTCTTTCCAAAATGGGGTCACTTGTGGGGTAGTTATACTGCCCTGGCATTTTCCAGGGGCCCTAATGTGTGGTAAGTAGGTAAATGACCTGTGAAATCCTAAAGGTGCTCTTTGGAATATGGGCCCCTTTGCCCACCTAGGCTGCAAAAAAGTGTCACACATGTGGTATCGCCGTATTCAGGAGAAGTTGGGGAATGTGTTTTGGGGTGTCTTTTTACATATACCCATGCTGGGTGAGAGAAATATCTTGGCAAAAGACAACTTTTCCCATTTTTTTATACAAAGTTGGCATTTGACCAAGATATTTCTCTCACCCAGCATGGGTATATGTAAAATGACACCCCAAAACACATTCCCCAACTTCTCCTGAGTACGGCGATACCAGATGTGTGACACTTTTTTGCAGCCTAGATGCGCAAAGGTGCCCAAATTCCTTTTAGGAGGGCATTTTTAGACATTTGGATACCAGACTTCTTCTCACGCTTTGGGGCCCCTAGAATGCCAGGGCAGTATAAATACCCCACATGTGACCCCATTTTGGAAAGAAGACACCCCAAGGTATTCAATGAGGGGCATGGCGAGTTCATAGAAAATTTTTTTTTTTGGCACAAGTTAGCGGAAATTGATATTTTTAATTTTTTTCTCACAAAGTCTCCCGTTCCGCTAACTTGGGACAAAAATTTCAATCTTTTATGGACTCAATATGCCCCTCACGGAATACCTGGGGGTGTCTTCTTTCCGAAATGGGGTCACATGTGGGGTATTTATACTGCCCTGGCATTCTAGGGGCCCTAAAGCGTGAGAAGAAGTCTGGAATATAAATGTCTAAAAAATTTTACGCATTTGGATTCCGTGAGGGGTATGGTGAGTTCATGTGAGATTTTATTTTTTGACACAAGTTAGTGGAATATGAGACTTTGTAAGAAAAAAAAAAAAAAATTCTGCTAACTTGGGCCAAAAAAATATCTGAATGGAGCCTTACAGAGGGGTGCTAAATGACAGGGGGGTGATAAATGACAGGGGGGTGATCAATGACAGGGGGGTGATCAATGACAGGGGGGTGATCAATGACAGGGGGGTGATCAGGGAGTCTATATGGGGTGATAACCACAGTCATTGATCACGCCCGTGTAAGGCTTCATTCAGACGTCCGGATGCGTTTTGCGGATCCGTTCCATCTATCAGTGCATCCGTAAAAATCATGCGGACATCTGAATGGAGCTTTACAGGGGGGTAATCAATGACAGGGGGGTGATCAATGACAGGGGGGTGATCAGGGAGTCTATATGGGGTGATCACCACAGTCATTGATCATGCCCCTGTAAGGCTTCATTCAGACGTCCGGATGCGTTTTGCGGATCGGATCCATCTATCAGTGCATCCGTAAAAATCATGCGGACATCTGAATGGAGCTTTACAGGGGGGTAATCAATGACAGGGGGGTGATCACCACAGTCATTGATCATGCCCCTGTAAGGCTTCATTCAGACGACCGGATGCGTTTTGCGGATCCGATCCATGTATCAGTGCATCCGTAAAAATCATGCGGACATCTGAATGGAGCTTTACAGGGGGGTGATCAGGGAGTCTATATGGGGTGATCACCACAGTCATTGATCATGCCCCTGTAAGGCTTCATTCAGACGTCCGGATGCGTTTTGCGGATCCGATCCATCTATCAGTGCATCCGTAAAAATCATGCGGACATCTGAATGGAGCTTTACAGGGGGGTAATCAATGACAGGGGGGTAATCAATGACAGGGGGGTGATCAGGGAGTCTATATGGGGTGATCACCACAGTCATTGATCATGCCCCTGTAAGGCTTCATTCAGACGTCCGGATGCGTTTTGCGGATCCGATCCATCTATCAGTGCATCCGTAAAAATCATGCGGACATCTGAATGGAGCTTTACAGGGGGGTAATCAATGACAGGGGGGTGATCACCACAGTCATTGATCATGCCCCTGTAAGGCTTCATTCAGACGACCGGATGCGTTTTGCGGATCCGATCCATGTATCAGTGCATCCGTAAAAATCATGCGGACATCTGAATGGAGCTTTACAGGGGGGTAATCAATGACAGGGGGGTAATCAATGACAGGGGGGTAATCAATGACAGGGGGGTGATCAGGGAGTCTATATGGGGTGATCACCACAGTCATTGATCATGCCCCTGTAAGGCTTCATTCAGACGTCCGGATGCGTTTTGCGGATCCGATCCATCTATCAGTGGATCCGTAAAAATCATGCGGACGTCTGAATGGAGCTTTACAGGGGGTTGATCAATGACAGGGGGGTAATCAATGACAGGGGGGTGATCAGGGAGTCTATATGGGGTGATCAGGGGTGATTAGGGGTGATCAGGGGCTAATAAGGGGTTAATAAGTGATGGGGGGGGGGTGTAGTGTAGTGTAGTGGTGCTTGGTGCTACTTTACTGAGCTACCTGTGTCCTCTGGTGGTCGATCCAAACAAAGGGGACCACCAGAGGACCAGGTAGCAGGTATATTAGACGCTGTTATCAAAACAGCGTCTAATATACCTGTTAGGGGTTAAAAAAAACACATCTCCAGCCTGCCAGCGAACGATCGCCGCTGGTAGGCTGGAGATCAACTCTCTTACCTTCCGTTCCTGTGAGCGCGCGCGCCTGTGTGCGCGCGTTCACAGGAAATCTCGCGTCTCGCGAGATGACGCGTATATGCGTGACTGTGCGCAGCGCTGCCACCTCCGGAACGCGATCCTGCGTTAGGCGGTCCGGAGGTGGTTAAGTCGCTGATGTACTTCTTCCTGGGTCAGACAGGGCACTTTTAATGGGGAATTTATTTTTACATTCAGCATTTCATCTGACAGTTTATTTTCCTCAGTGAATACATTGGAGAAAAAAATATTTAACAGCTTTGCTTTCTCCTCGTCGCTCTCTGTGACTCCCCCCTCATTACTCTTTAAAGGACCGACACCTTCAGATTTATACTTTTTAACATTTATATAATTGAGGAACATTTTAGGGTTAGTTTTACTCTCTTTGGCAATTAATCCCTCGGTCTCTAGTTTGGCCGCTTTTATTTGTTTTTTACATGTTCTAGGAAGGAACTAGGAAGAGGTCTAATCTCCCACAGAGCTCCACGGCCTGTTAATACTACTAATCATTGGGTGTCCTGGGAATCGGACCCCTGCCAATCTGATATTGATGACCTATACTGAGGATAGGCCATCAATATGTAAATCCTGGAAAAAAAACCTTTTAAAGCACCATTGAAGGGGACTTTGCCCCCAGACCACTAGGGGTTCAGATATTAACTCCTCTTTTACCTAGACCACCAAAGACAAGACCACTTAGAATCAATGTTCAGATGTTCCACCCTACACCACCAATGAAAGGGACAGTACCCTTTACCAGGGATGGTCAACCTGCGGCTCTCCATCTCTTGTAAAACTACAGCTCCCACAATGCTCTTCTGTAGGCTGATAGCTGTAGGCAGTCAGGGCAAGCTGGGAGGTGTAGTTTTGCAACAGCTGGAGAACCTCAGGTTGGCCATCCCTGCCCTATACCACCAAAGATTCCCATGTTAACCCCCCACTACATCCAACACAACCAAGGAAAGGGCATTAGCCTAGACCACAAGGGAATCTAATATTAACCACCCTAGACCACTGCAGCTATTGGTATTGACCCCCCTTTACTTCTGACCACTAGGGAAGTCTTAATTATTCAGAAGTCATCTCTCCTGTGAACCTAGGTGCACCGTTTAGTCTGAAGAAACCCAGAATAGGGATGTCGGGAGATGAGGTCAGCGATAAATCACGTTCAGCGTTTCTCACCTCACTGCTCAGTTATTCAGTGGTATAAAAATCTCATGGCAGACCGTTACGTGAAGCGTGCTCTGTCAGCTCGGCTATAATTGATGCTCTTAATACTCCTTCAGTACAGAATGTTTTGTTTTTTTTTGTTTCTTGTTTTAGGCTGATTTATGGACAAAATTTTTTTTTGTTAGTTTTTTTTATAGCCCTTTTCATTTCGTAAAACCATCTGCAGCATCCATTGTGACAGTTTCGGCAAAATTAGACGACTTCTTGGAATACTTGAGCGGCTGATCCATTAAAATGCAACTAAATCTTGAAATGCGCGAGCACTTATCTATTTACAGGCAGGTTATTGCGAGCAGAGTGGATTTTCGATGTCAGGACAGGACACTGTGTACCACGCCAGGCTGTGCTTTTAAAACGACCTAAATAACTGCGCTTTAAAGCCGGGTGAATAGTAATTACTCCCGACATGTTAAACATCGGCTAAGAAATGCGTGAGTCTGCGGAGCTGAAACCTACAAGACAATTAGGGCGGAGGTCTGCAACGGGAAATGTACTGAAAATACCCTGTCTGTCATAATACGCTTCAGACGTACACAATGTCCTCTGATCTCAGTCATGTATCATACACACTAAGCGTATACTAACCAGTAAATAATGTATGTACACTGTGACTGCACCAGCAGAATAGTGAGTGCAGCTCTGGAGTATAATACAGGATGTAACTCAGGATCAGTACAGGATAAGTAATGTATGTACACAGTGACTCCATCAAACAATCCATGCAACTATAACAATATTAAATAGTCAACTAACATAACATAAAAATCCTCCGAATAGTTAAAAGGGATGGGAGAAGACACCAGGGCGGGCAATACTCGCCTCCGTGTCTTTAATAAAACCATGACTTTACGTCATAGACTAGGAAAATCATGTAGTTTTACATCAAGACACGGAGGCTCCTATTGCAAGTTTAAAGCTGGGCAATTATCGAAGAAAACAGATGAGGAGGACGAAAATAATACTCCCTGAACGTCGTGACCCTAGACCAGTCAGCTAAACGTAAGATGTCCTCCAAACGCGCACCTGAAATCGCTAAAGATGTGGCAGCGGCACCTCTCGCCGAATGCGCCGTGAAGATGGAAGTATCCACTCCAGCAAGAGACATAACCGACTTCATCCACCGAGCCAAAGTCTGGCTGGAGACCGGTCCAAAGGGATGGCGAATGGAAAGAAAAAGTTGCGGGATCAAAGGAGAGCGATGGGCCCTCGTCCGGGATTCATATTCCCGCAAACAGGACACTGGACAAAGAGCCGGTGAAGACGAGAAACTGGGATATGATACCTCCCTGATGTTAGTCTTGGTGTGTCTGGAAATATTGAAGGAGATGCCTTCCGGAGTAAAGGATCTGGCGTCGTGATCGAGGGCCCGAACGTCAGACACCCTTTTACAAGAAAAGAGACAAAAAAGCACCAACAACTTGGCTGATAACTGTCTCAACGAGAGATCCGGATTGCTGGGCCAGGAAGCTAAAAAAGAAGCTAAAAAAGACAGGAAGCTAAAAAAGACAGCACCAAGGAAACATCCCAAGTGGTAGAAAAACGAGGCCGCAGAGGGTGAGCCAGACGAGAACCCCGCAGCAAGCGACACACCGAAATGGGATCCAGGTCCTGTTCCAAGCACCAGCTAGCCCAAGATCTCCAGGCTGCCCGATAAGATTTTCTGGTGCCGGGAGCCCATGCATTGTCCAGGAGGCGTCTAGTTGCATCCGAAACGCCCGCGACCTCTCCGGGAATCCTGAGATTCGGCATGCTAGCAGCTGTAGGGATCCCTCGAGCAGGAGCGGATGCCGAAACCCCCGGGGGTCGCGAAGAAGATCCGCTTGATTCGGAAGAAGGAGCACATCTATGATGAGCTCTAGCAGAGCCGGGAACCAACTCTGAGTCCCCTAAAATGGGACCACCACCACCAAGTCGGCACTCTGGCGACGAGTCTGCAGCAGCATCCTCAGGGTCATCGTAAACGGTGGGAAAGCGTACAGAAGAGACACGGACCAATACTGAAGAAAGGCATCCACCGCCTCCGGATCCAGGCGCCAGCTGAAGAAGCGAGGAAGCTGTGCGTTGAGTCTCGAAGCGAACAGGTCTATGGTGAAAGGACCCCAGACATCTGATATTGCCGAGAACATCTCCGGAGCCAGCCTCCAATCGCTGATGTCCGTAAAGCAGCGAGAGCTCTAATCCGCTCGAGTGTTGTGGAGACCAGGGAGATATTCCGCCTGAACCATGATATCCTTGGAAAGGCAATAGGACCAAAAATCCTTTGTGAGACGTGCTAGAGTCGCCGAAGCGGTCCCTCCCAAACGGTTGACGTACCGTACGGCTGAAACATTGTCCATATGTAACCTGATGCACGCATGGGCCATCCCATTGGTGAAGCTCCGAATAGCAAAGGAACCAGCCAGAAATTCCAAAGCATTGATGTGGAGGGGCGTTTCGTCTTCCGTCCAACGGCCGCCCATGGACATACCGTTGCAGTGGGCCCCCCAGCCCTGCATCTGATTCCACCGTGAATTCTGTCTGAAGACCGAAAATCGCCTTGCCATTCCACGCCTTCAGGTTGTTGATCCACCAGTGGAGTTCTTCCCGAGCCTCCGAACCCAGGGTCACTGTATCCGCAAACGCCACACCTGAACGAAGGTGCGCGATTTTCAGACGCTGAAGGGCACGGTAATGTAGCGGAGCCGGGAACACAGCTTGGATTGAAGAGGCTAGCAGGCCAATGATGCGGGTTAGATGACGCAATGTCAACTGGGGAACAGACAGGGCGTGCCATAGCTCCTTTCGAATAGAGCGCAACTTCGCCATCGGGAGGCTGAGAGATTCCGCGAAACGAGTCCACGGTGAATCCCAGGAACTCCATCCTCTGCAGCGGGACAAGGCAAGACTTCTCCAGGTTGAGGAGAAACCCGAGGCGTGAGAGGAGATCCGAAGTCCAGCCCAGATGTACTAGCAAGGTTGACCTGGATTAATGTATGATAAGGATGTCGTCCAGGTAGACAATCAGACGTACCCCTCGACTGCGAAGCCATGACATGGCCGGACGCATCAGCTTGGTGAAACACCAAGGCGCCGACGACAGGCCGAAGGGGAGGCAAGTGAAGCGTCAAACCTCCACTCTCCATAGGAAACTGAGCAGGTCCCTGGACTGTGTGGAAATCGGAACAGTCATGTAAGCATCCTTGAGGTCCAATTTCACCATCCAGTCCCCCGGAAGAAGCAAATCTCTGAGGAGGTGAATCCCCTCCATCTTGAAGTGGCGATAGCGAACCATGGTATTCAGAGCCCGCAGGTTTATAACCAGGCGCATCTGACCGTCTTTCTTCTGAACAAGAAAGATATTGCTGAGGACTCCCCTGGGGGAGGGAGAAGCCCTCTCGATCGGCCGTTTGTGGAAAAGGGACAAAAGCTCCAGATTTACCAGAGTGTAATCGGGCCTTGACAGTACAAATGGAGGGGGGGGAGGCGGCTTGGGGAGTCTACGAGCTCGATATGGAAACCCGTGGCCAAGACTTAAGGGTCTGACGTGATGGCTAACCAGGCATGGAAAAAATGACGGAGTCTGCCCCCGATGCAATGGTCCGAAAAATCCCCCATTGGGGGAGGACTTACCGAAAGGTCTCCTGGAATTGGAGTTTCCACGGAAGGATCTGGAACACCACTGGCCACCTCTGGCTGGGAAGAAAGGCGACGAATTCCTCTGTTCTTGAAACACTCTACGCATAGAGGATTGGGCTTTATCTAAGGCCGTAAACGCCCCTACAAAGCGACTCAGATCCTTAATAAAAGATTCGCCGAACAGAAGGCCCTGCGCGTCTTTACCTGCCTCAGTAAGGGCAAGGTTGGCCAACTTGGGGTTGATCTTAAAGAGAATGGCCTTACGCCGTTCTATGGCCAGGGATGTATTGGCATTTCATATATCGCTCTCTGGGCCCAGCCACGCAGCTCCTCAGGGTCTATCGGAGAGCCATCTGCTCTGGCTACCTCCGGCCATTTCCAACAACTTAGTTAAAGGGACGAACACATAAAGGGGCTTGTCTTGACAGCTCCGCAAGGCAGAATCCAACCCTTTGCAGGGGTTCCAGCCAGTCTTAGACAAGAATTGTGTCATTTTCGGGTCAACAACAGTAGTGTCGCAGACTTTGTTGGGGACCAGGGGCCTGGGGCACTCAGCTCTAAGCTTGTTGCGTGCCTCTTTACTGAGAGGGTGACAAACCCAGCATTCAAGGTATTTGCCCACATGATCAGTAGGAAGCCACTCCGCCGACCTAGGGTGGTGGAGGGCATCTGGGTCGAACATGAGTTCGCCCGAAGGATCCACCAGGGCAGTGGCCAAATTGGTTGCGGATGACGAGGAGTCCTTGACTAAAGAAGTCGAAGGTGTGGGGCCAATGGGGTCTGGCACCAGATTAGGGGTATCCTCCCCCTCAGAGTGGCAACTATTTTCCGTGAACGCCTCTTCGTCTGAACCCCTATCGGAGTCAGTCACTGCCCGATTGTGCTCTAGCACATTTCCACATATGCGCCCATTCTGCCTGGCGCGGCAAGGCTCTCTTGCGTGATCCCAGCACGCTCTCCTGGGTGGCAGTACGCACACCAGTCCTATTTTCACAGGAGAGTCTAAGGCGTTAGACTGCGGATATATTAAAGGGGCCGTCTGCAGGACCTCTCTAGGAGGGTGGGCAGTCAGGGCCTGTGATATGCTTTGTGAGAGGATAGAGGACATAGAGCCCATTGCTGCCATAATGGCATTGGAGACTGAACGCTAATGCCATTATATATGAAGCGTATGAGGATCCTCACCCTCAACCCTAACCTCATCGGGGGGGCTGGCATGTGTGGGAGGCTGGTCTGGATTAGACATGGCGGTAGGTAAAAGATCTCCCCTCTTCTAACTGGCTATAGGGCACCTAAGAGAAAGTGCCAAGAGCTAAGCAGGTACTTACAAAGAAAAAACAAGGTGGGGTAAGGCAGGCAAGGGGTTAATCGCCCCATAGACGAAGGGAGCAGGAGCAGGGAAGCAGGCAACCGATCCGGTGCGTAGCGCTGGGGGGAATGAAGATGGCCGCCGAAATCCAGCGAGAAGCGGCGAGGATCGGAAACCAAAATGGCCGCCGGAATCTCGCGAGATCTCGCGACAGCCGCCGAAGCCAGGAATGAAGCGCGGGCGGCACCGAGCGCAATTTAAAAAGGGGCGGAAGGCCCAAGCAGGTAACAGAAAGAGAGATAACTAGAGGGAACAAGAGAACAACAGTGGGGTAAGCGGCGGCCGCGGCAGAGAGTGTGGGTGGGAAAGAGAAAGGTAGTGGATGCCATGAGAGGGGGGGGGGAATGCCCCCCCTAACCAGGTGAAAAAGGGGGAAAACCTAGAAGGAAAAAACCCCTGCTTAGAACCAATAGTGGGATACAATCAATATTTATATATAAACCGACAACCTAGGTGCAGCTATGCAATAAATATAAAAATTAGTGTTGATCTTATCTATACATCAGAACAGTATAGTGCAGCACTTATCTGGTGTCAGGTTTACAAAGAAAGAGGAAGATCCAGAGGAGGAGCGGCCTGTTATAGGGGCTGTCGGGGGTGGGACGATGGTTGCCATGGTTACATTGTTCTTTATGTAAATTTCTTTGCTGCTATTGGTGGACAGTAAAGGAAGAGATGGCAATAGGAGCCTCCGTGTCTTGATGTAAAACTCAGGATCAGTACAGGATAAGTAATGTAATGTATGCACACAGTGACTGCACCAGCAGAATAGTGAGTGCAGCTCTGGAGTATAATACAGGATGTAACTCAGGATCAGTACAGGATAAGTAATGTAATGTATGCACACAGTGACTCCACCAGCAGAATAGTGAGTGCAGCTCTGGAGTATAATACAGGATGTAACTCGGGATCAGTACAGGATAAGTAATGTAATATATGTACACAGTGACTCCACCAGCAGAATGGTGAGTGCAGCTCTGAAGGATAATACAGGATGTAGCTCACGATCCGTACAGGATAAGTAATGTATGTAATCACTGTGTTAAATTGCTGGACAGATAATAGCAGTGCTAGGTGGATGAGACATTACATAGCACACATTGAAATCAGTCATGGGCTCCTAATTGTGGCTCTTCCACCTGGCAAATAGAGAGGAATCGCCCCCCCCCCCCCCCCCCTCCATTTGTATTATTCTAATACACCCTAATATTACAGCCCCTTTAACCTACTAATACTCCAGTGCGGCGAACGTCCTCTTACCCTTAGGTATGAGATGATGAGAGTAGTTGCAATAGTATTGGATTCTTCATCATTTATTCCTATATCACAGTTTTGCTTTTCCGTGTTCATTCTGCTTCTGAAGATTACATGAATCCCTCGTCTAGACACCACTTCCCCTCCGCTGTTTATGTACATATATAATGGCTCTATACTGCTTGATTTCACTGCTATTTTTAGAGTTGTGGATTTAAAATTTAAAGGGCTATTCCAGTTTCTGCAAATCAATGTTATTCTATGTATAATAATAAGCGATTCAATTCCCCAATATTCTTTCTGTACAAACTTAAAGGGGTTCAGACCCCAGACCCCTGAAGTCTCAGTACCCAGATCAGATTCCTAAACCTGTCAAGACCCAAGGTCAGACGCCCACATGCATTCAGACCCCTAATCTCATTCACATCCAGGTGAGACCAAAAAAATTAATCGGACCCCAGACAAGCTCCTAAAATTAACCCTTTACCGGTTTGGGCTTTCTGAGCCAGGCACAGTTCTGCCATTTTAGCACATTTTAGCTCAATGGCTATAACTATACAGTGAGGAACAGAAGTATTTGAACACCCTGCGATTTTGCAAGTTCTCCCACTCAGAAATCATGGAGGGGTCTGAAATTCACATTGTAGGTGCATTCCGACCCTGAGAGACGGAATAAAAAACCAAAAATCCAGGAAATCACGTATGATTTTTAAAGATTTTTTTTTTGGTCTTGCACTGCTGAACATAAGTATTTGAACACCTGAGAAAATCCGTGTTAATATTTGGTACAGAAGCCTTTGTTTGCAATTACAGAGGTCAAACGTTTCCTGTAGTTCTTGACCAGGTTTGCAGACACTGCAGCAGGGATTTTGGCCCACTCCTCCACACAGATCTCCTCTAGATCTGTCAGGTTTCAGGGCTGTCGCTGAGCAACGCGGAGTTTCAGCTCCCTCCAAAGATGTTCTATTGGATTTAGGTCTGGAGACTGGCTAGGCCCCTCCAGAACCTGGATATGCTTCTTACGGAGCCACTCCTTGGGTATCCTGGCTGTGTGCTTCGGGTCATTGTCATGTTGGAAGACCCAGCCACGACCCATCTTCAATGCTCTGACCGAGGGAAGGAGGTTGTTGCAAATAGTCTTTCTTTTTCCTCCAAACGCGACGATTGAAGTTTAGACTAAAAAGTTCTACTTTGGTCTCATCTGACCACATGACCTTCTCCCTTGCCTCCTCTGGATCCTCCAGATGGTCATTGGCAAACTTCAGACGGGCCTGGACATGTGATGACTTGAGCAGGGGAACCTTCCGTGCAATGCGTGATTTGAAACCATGACGGCGTAGTGTTCTACCGACAGTGACCTCTGAAACTGTGGTCCCAGCTCTCTTCATGTCATTGACCAGCTCCTCCCATGTAGTTCTGGGTTGATTCCTCACCTTTCTTATCATCAGTGATACCCCACGAGGTGAGATCTTGCATGGAGCCCCAGTCCGAGGGAGACTAACAGTCGTCTTTAGCCTCTTCCATTTTCTAACAGTTGATCTATTTTCACCAAGCTGCTTGGCAATTGCCCCGTAGCCCTTTCTAGCCTTGTGGAGGTTCACAATTTTGTCTCTGGTGTCTTTTTTGACAGTTCTTTGGTCTTGCCCATGGTAGTAGTTGGCGTCTGACTGACTGTGGGGTGGACAGGTGTCTGTAAAGAGCTCAGACAGGTGCTACTAAGTTAGATTAATGAGTGGAGTAGAGGTGGACTTTTTAAAGGCACAGTAACAGGTCTTTATGATCCAGAATTCTTGCTGTTTCTCAGGTGTTCAAACACTTATGTTCAGCAGTGCAAGACAAATACATTCTTTTAAAAATGTGATTTCCTGATTTTTTTATTTTTATTTTTTATTTTTTTTTATTCCGTCTCTCAGAGTGGGAATGCACCTACAATGTGAATTTCAGACCCCTTCATGATTTCTAAGTGGGAAAACTTGCAAAATCGCAGGGTGTTCAAATACTTCTGTTCCTCACTGTATGTACAGATTTTTGTTTTTAGAATTTTTGTTTGTTTGACCTATACATGTTTTTTTATAGTTTCTATACGCTTTTTGTAGTTTTCTAGTTTGAAAAAGTAGAAAATCAGCTTTTTTATTTTTTTTTATATATATATATATATATTTTAGCTATATTTTTTCTGATTATACTATTTTCCTTAAAGGGCTATTCCCATCTGGGACAGTGATGGAATATCTCCAGGATATGACAATAGTGGCAGGTCCCGCCTCTCCTAAATGGAACCACTTCAGCAGAGGGCAGTCACAGATGTGCGGCCGCCCTCCTTTCACCGCTTTGGAAGTTTCGTCTATTTTTGGCAGTCCCATAGTGATAAGTGGAGACCAATCACATGACCACCGGGACCAGTAGAGGCAGTGATGGGGGATCGGCTCTTTTAATCATTTTTTACCCATTCTGAGCTCGAAAACCATCAATTTATTTCCGTTAAAGAAAATTATACTGTGGACTTACCGCTCCCGTATCCTCTTCCAAGCGCAGCCGCTGCATTGAATGCTAGACCCTGTGTGCCAGGCCCCGGCATTAGTTGCTTCCTCCTCCTCCTTTGTGTCTCTGGTCAGTTCTGCGGGGCCCAGACATCTGGACCCCGGTGCACCAGTTGTGAGGAGCGGCGATATTCGTGCTTCTCAGTGATGCGATTGGTGGGGTTTGTCGGGGGCGAACCTGTAGTGCCAGACGGCCATGTGTCACATCAAATGCCTCCTATCGATTTTTATGGTGATTTTTATTTTATTTTTAATCTTTTAACTGGTGGTCAGTGCCAACCCGTTGGTAGTCCCAGGAGCTGGATCCTCACAGTGAAGTTTATATTCCGCACCCTTTTAATCTTCGCAATTTCGTACGGTTAAGAAATTCTTCTTATTTCTGTGACATTTCCCTCACACCTGTGGTACTGCCGTTATGCAAGTAATGACGCATGAAAATCACGGAAAATTCCAGTAGTGTTAACAGCGGGGATATCCAGGAGTAATAAGTCAACGAAGGACTGGGCGACCCACAACACACCTGCCTGCAGTGAGCTAGCAGGTCCGAGTATCCCCCTCCCCACAGGAATAAACGTCATGTATAACCCCCTGAGCTGTTTCCTGGTCTGCCAGTCCTCTGACCAGACTATCATCACCCAGCTTTCCCTGGACCCTAAGAGAAATGCACTTCTACTCTGTTCTGTAGAATTGTATATCTCGTACTGCTGTGTCTGTGGAAGCGTCAGTCTTCACTGTTCTACTGGCATTCTGATCTTGAACTAGGAGGCTATGGATGACACACTTATTGGTCCTGCAGTGCAGAATTGTAAAATGTCAGACAAATATGTTTTCGGAGGAAAAAAGTGCGTGTTATTCACAAGGCAGTATCTTCTGTGTAATCTGGACCGCACAGACCCATTACAGTAAAGGTTGTCGGTTTTTGTCTGACATTTACTCAAATGAAGGGGGGTACCGAAAAGAATGGATGCACGTGGGGGTCCAGATATGGAATTCAAAATGGCAGTCTGAAGATATGACAAACCCTCATCAAAAAGACGCTCTGTGGAAACTGAGGTGTGTATTATGAGGTTCTGCAGCAGCTGAGGTGTGTATTATGAGGTTCTGCAGCATCTGAGGTATGCATTATGATCTGCAGCAGCTGAGGTGTGTATTATAAGGTTCTCCAGCAGCTGAGGTGTGTATTATGAGGTTCTGCAGCAGCTGAGGTGTGTATTATGAGGTTCTGCAGCAGCTGAGGTGTGTATTATGAGGTTCTGCAGCAGCTGAGGTGTGTATTGTGAGGTTCTGCAGCAGCTGAGGTGTATATTATGAGGTTCTCCAGCAGCTGAGGTGTGTATTATGAGGTTCTGCAGCAGCTGTGGTGTGTATTATAAGGTTCTCCAGCAGCTGAGGTGTGTATTGTGAGGTTCTGCAGCAGCTGAGGTGTATATTATAAGGTTCTCCAGCAGCTGAGGTGTGTATTGTGAGGTTCTGCAGCAGCTGAGGTGTATATTATGAGGTTCTGCAGCAGCTGAGGTGTGTATTATGAGGTTCTGCAACAGCTGAGGTGTGTATTATGAGGTTCTGCAACAGCTGAGGTGTGTATTATGAGGTTCTGCAGCAGCTGAGGTGTGTATTATGAGGTTCTGCAGCAGCTGAGGTGTGTATTATGAGGTTCTGCAGCAGCTGAGGTGTGTATTATGAGGTTCTGCAACAGCTGAGGTGTGTATTGTGAGGTTCTGCAGCAGCTGAGGTGTGTATTGTGAGGTTCTGCAGCAGCTGAGGTGTGTATTGTAAGGTTCTGCAGCAGCTGAGGTGTGTATTATGAGGTTCTGCAGCAGCTGAGGTGTGTATTATGAGGTTCTGCAGCAGCTGAGGTGTGTATTGTAAGGTTCTGCAGCAGCTGAGGTGTGTATTATGAGGTTCTGCAACAGCTGAGGTGTGTATTGTGAGGTTCTGCAGCAGCTGAGGTGTGTATTGTGAGGTTCTGCAACAGCTGAGGTGTGTATTGTGAGGTTCTGCAGCAGCTGAGGTGTGTATTGTGAGGTTCTGCAGCAGCTGAGGTGTGTATTATAAGGTTCTCCAGCAGCTGAGGTGTGTATTGTGAGGTTCTGCAGCAGCTGAGGTGTGTATTATAAAGTTCTCCAGCAGCTGAGGTGTGTATTGTGAGGTTCTGCAGCAGCTGAGGTGTGTATTGAGTTCTGTCAGACGATCAGATACTACATCTCTCTTGGAGAAGAAAGATTTTCCATTGATTCACGACTCTTGGCACATTCTGCCATTAATCACTATACTACAGTTATTGATATTGTGCCAGGAGAGAGCGGCGCCCGTCAGAAGATGCAGCCCACTCCTCCTCGTCAGTTAGTGGCCATAACCGACCTTTGTGTTGCGGAGCCTCTGCTGCCAAAGAATGAAGGTGCACAGGAATCCGGAACAAATCCTATTTGTACAGACGGACTGTTCTGTTATAACTGGCACCGGGACCGGCACTGGGAATTGTGGGGGTCATGATCAGTGGGAGGCCCAGTGTTTGGATTCCTACCAGTCAAACACCTCTTGCCTATCCAAAGGGACAAGCCTGCTGATTGCACAAAATCCTAAGTTATATCCTGTACTATGTACTACAGAGCTGCACTCATAGTTCTCACTGGTAACTCCTCCAGTAGAATATTGAGTGCAGCTCTGGAGTATAATACAGGATGTAACTCAGGATCAGTACAGGATAAGTAATGTATGTACACAGTGACTCCACCAGCAGAATAGTGAGTGCAGCTCTGGAGTATAATACAGGATGTAACTCAGGATCAGTACAGGATAAGTAATGTATGTACACAGTGACTCCACCAGCAGAATAGTGAGTGCAGCTCTGGAGTATAATATAGGATGTAACTCAGGATCAGTACAGGATAAGTAATGTATGTACACAGTGACTCCACCAGCAGAATAGTGAGTGCAGCTCTGGAGTATAATACAGGATGTAACTCAGGATCAGTACAGGATAAGTAATGTATGTACACAGTGACTGCACCAGCAGAATAGTGAGTGCAGCTCTGGAGTACAATACAGGATGTAACTCAGGATCAGTACAGGATAAGTAATGTATGTACACAGTGACTGCTCCAGCAGAATAGTGAGTGCAGCTCTGGAGTATAATACAGGATGTAACTCAGGACCAGTACAGGATAAATAATGTAATGTATGTATACAGTGACTCCACCAGCAGAATAGTGAGTGCAGCTCTGCGGTATAATACAGGATGTAACTCAGGATCAGTACAGGATAAGTAATGTATGTACACAGTGACTGCACCAGCAGAATAGTGAGTGCAGCTCTGGAGTATAATACAGGATGTAACTCAGGACCAGTACAGGATAAATAATGTAATGTATGTATACAGTGACTGCACCAGCAGAATAGTGAGTGCAGCTCTGGAGTATAATACAGGATGTAACTCAGGATCAGTACAGGATAAGTAATGTAATGTATGTACACAGTGACTGCACCAGCAGAATAGTGAGTGCAGCTCTGGAGTATAATATAGGATGTAACTCAGGATCAGTACAGGATAAGTAATGTATGTACACAGTGACTCCACCAGCAGAATAGTGAGTGCAGCTCTGGAGTATAATACAGGATGTAACTCAGGATCAGTACAGGATAAGTAATGTATGTACACAGTGACTGCACCAGCAGAATAGTGAGTGCAGCTCTGGAGTACAATACAGGATGTAACTCAGGATCAGTACAGGATAAGTAATGTATGTACACAGTGACTGCTCCAGCAGAATAGTGAGTGCAGCTCTGGAGTATAATACAGGATGTAACTCAGGATCAGTACAGGATAAGTAATGTAATGTATGTACACAGTGACTGCACCAGCAGAATAGTGAATGCAGCTCTGGAGTATAATACAGGATGTAACTCAGGATCAGTACAGGATAAGTAATGTAATGTATGTACACAGTGACTCCACCAGCAGAATAGTGAGTGCAGCTCTGGAGTATAATACAGGATATAACTCAGGATCAGTACAGGATATGTAATGTATGTACACAGTGACTGCACCAGCAGAATAGTGAGTGCAGCTCTGGAGTATAATACAGGATGTAACTCAGGATCAGTACAGGATAAGTAATGTAATGTATGTACAGAGTGACTCCACCAGCAGAATAGTGAGTGCAGCTCTGGAGTATAATACAGGATGTAACTCAGGATCAGTACAGGATAAGTAATGTATGTACACAGTGACTGCACCAGCAGAATAGTGAGTGCAGCTCTGGAGTATAATACAGGATGTAACTCAGGACCAGTACAGGATAAATAATGTAATGTATGTATACAGTGACTGCACCAGCAGAATAGTGAGTGCAGCTCTGGAGTATAATACAGGATGTAACTCAGGATCAGTACAGGATAAGTAATGTAATGTATGTACACAGTGACTGCACCAGCAGAATAGTGAGTGCGGCTCTGGAGTATAATACAGGATGTAACTCAGGATCAGTACAGGATAAGTAATGTAATGTATGTACAGAGTGACTCCACCAGCAGAATAGTGAGTGCAGCTCTGGAGTATAATACAGGATGTAACTCAGGATCAGTACAGGATAAGTAATGTATGTACACAGTGACTGCACCAGCAGAATAGTGAGTGCAGCTCTGGAGTATAATACAGGATGTAACTCAGGACCAGTACAGGATAAATAATGTAATGTATGTATACAGTGACTGCACCAGCAGAATAGTGAGTGCAGCTCTGGAGTATAATACAGGATGTAACTCAGGATCAGTACAGGATAAGTAATGTAATGTATGTACACAGTGACTGCACCAGCAGAATAGTGAGTGCAGCTCTGCGGTATAATACAGGATGTAACTCAGGATCATGTTTTCTTTTTCTTCAGAAAATACCAAAGCCCGCAGCCATGAGTTTGCAGAAAAGAATGCCCTTGAGAAGTATGAATACGTCCTCCACCCGCGTACTACGGGGTTCACCTTCATCGTGCATCGCCTGAGAGAAGGTAATTTTTTATTTTACATTTTTTGCGATGAGAGTGGAATATGATTACGTGTTGGGGTCGCCTCTCAACTACATCACTGAATGTGTCTGCTGTGAAGTGGGCTGGGATCAGGCTGTAGGAGTGATGTCAGCAGCACAGAGTGTTTCAGGAGAAGAGTGCGCTGATCCTTGTTGTTAGCTCTTTAATATTGTTTTTCAGAAAGACTTTCCAGTATTCTTCGCGATTAAGCTTCTCATAGTTCCAAGATCTCTGCCTGCTGTCAGTGAATAGACGCTAAAAACCTGCCTAGAGCTAAAGCTGTGTTCAGACATGGTGCTTTTGGTGCAGACTCCACAACGAAAGCTTGGCGCAAATGACACTGTAACATGAGGACTGCACTGATACATTGTGTCAGTCTGGAGCCCACAGAGGATTGGCTAGACTAGATACAAGTGTAACAAACCCTCAGCTGTCAGAGCACAACTTCTTTCTCATATACAGTTAGGAAGGTCATATCTGATGACTTCTCTGAGCAGAGGTTTTGTTATAATTGCGTCAAGTATAGACGGTCCTCTGATAAATCTTGCCTGCACTGATACATGGTAGCAAATGTGCTGCCCATTTGTGTCGAATTAGGCATTAAGTCTCTGGTTGCTTCCACTTCCTTACAGCAAGCAGAGATGTTGCAAATGTTGTAGAAGCACAAAGAATATTTTAACAGGCTCTTGTTTTGCTTGCGGACTGCATTGAGGACGTGTCAAGATTAATGGAGGAAGGAAAGGGGGGGGGGGTTAAATGCAAGATCCGTAAATTTCCGCCTTGGAAAGGGACACTCGGTCACGTCTTGAGGTTAGATGCTGCAGACGTCTCCGGCCCTTTCCTCGCAGTCAGCCCGCAGATCGTTTTTACATGGTTCAGCAGAAAATCTTTGTTTCAGTGACAGCTTTTATCCCTCGGTTGCTCTCGTGTGAATTCATTCCGGCTCTTGGCAGCCTCCGATCCTCGGGGGAGAAGGAAAACCGAGCGACGAACATTATTCTACTCTAAAAATAGGGCGGCAAATATAGTCACAGGGATGAAAATCTGCGAAAATGAGAGCGGCCGGATGGAGCGGAGACAGGGCTCCTGGAAACGGATCAGAAGGTAAATCTCCCGGGATCCTGCGTGGAGGACCCATAGACGGTGCGCTCGTTGGTTTGTGTAGCCTGCATCGGGAGAATCGGGGTGTGATGGACCCCCGGGGGCATTATCCAGGCCTGGGCCAAAGGCAGCTGCAGCAGCAGGGTTTGCTGGTGAATTGGCTGCAGTGCTGCATGTGACCAGTAGAGGGAGACTCCTCCCTGCCTGAGACCATCAGCAAATGGTCCCCCAAGGCCAAACTGGCGTAGAAAATGCCACGCCCTCTTTTTTCCGCCACCTTGGAAAAGTTGCAGATTCGGACGTAAATCACCCCTGCGACAAAATCTGCGGCAAAGGTATGCCAATAATAATTGACCCCCTATATTTATGTTGTACATCTTTTTCCAGCTTCTGCTTGCTGACCTGCAGTGTAAAGAATGGAGGTTTTCCATTCTGATTGTCAAGGCAGCCTCCAGAGCCATGTGCAGATCTGTACCGGTATTGTGTTTTTTCCTATTTTTCTGCTGCTTATGTAACGTACAGTATTTGCCATAGCATCCAGGATGGAGGCCTCCATTCTTTACACTGCAGTCAAATTTGAATCTTCTTTAAGTGAAGCTGCTGCAGGGGTCAGATGTTATCCTTGGGGTGAGCGTTATACAGCTGCACGTTTTCCCAGCTGAATCTGCAAACCAGAGTGCCGATTTAGTTTTGTTGCCTAGCAACATCCCCTTCCAGCAGCGGTGACTACCCTGGATCCCCGGCTCTTCTAGATATCATGGTGGTCACCTTCTATAATACAAGAGTATTGGCTGCTGGTGACAAGCACGATGATAGCGCCGGTCTCTAAAGTGCCATGTCCCACATTTATGGCGCGTGCGGCAGATTACAGCCGGGGGCGTGGCTAAGCAGATTGCGCCAGGTTCACAATGGAGTAGCGCCTTTCATCTGGCGCAGTCTAAGCGTGCACTGGTACGGCAGACATTGATTGCGTTCAGCGTGCCACGAGCCACCACAGATGTGTTAAGCACTGTTGGGCTAAAGTTGTGCCAAAATCTGCGTCTTGCTCACCTTCACAGGTAGGGTCTTGATGCCAGCCCTCGCCCCTTGTAGGGTGGCGTTAACGCCAGTGTCGCAGCTGATTACAGCTCTGAAGCTCTGTGGCCCCCTCCACCCAGACGTCAGCCCTAGTGCTGTCCCAGGTCAGGGGGGAGGGGGCGCTCTCTTATCATCGGGTCCAATGAGTTTCCTCTGGGGCAGTGATCCCCAACCCGTGGAACCCCTGCTGTTGAAAAACTACAACCCCCATTATTCGCTGAGAGCCACAGGAATGTTCTAGTGGGTCAGGATCTGTATAAACTGGAAAGTTTCCAGACAGAAAAACGACTTAAAGACACCAATTAAAATATCAGGTCTTTTTTTTTATTATTATTTTTTATCATCCCATCTTATGCCTCTATGTATCCCAAAAACACCGGCAGCCCGCACCCCTTTTATTCCCTGAGATCAGACTAATGGGAGAATATAATTAGCTGGTCGGTGTAATTGTTTTATTCCACAGTGCCCTCCAGTGCTCACAAGTGGTACTGACAGGAGGCACGGCCACTCCAAACATGTCTCAAAGCCGCATAGGACACTTAGACATATAGCAACTCGTACATACTGTATACTCCTACTTCTTGTATAAAGTGATATGGACCATGCTGGTATAACCTGGGTATCTCCTGTATATAATTATATATGTACAGCTGGTATAACCTGGGCATCTCCTGTATATAATTATATATGTACAGCTGGTATAAGTTATACATCTTCTTGTATATAGTGATATGGAGCTTGCTGGTATAACCTGGGTATCTCCTGTATATAATTATATATGTACAGCTGGTATAAGTTATACATCTTCCTGTATATAGTGATATGGAGCATGCTGGTATAACCTGGGCATCTCCTGTATATAATTATATATGTACAGCTGGTATAACCTGGGCATCTCCTGTATATAATTATATATGTACAGCTGGTATAAGTTATACATCTTCTTGTATATAGTGATATGGACCATGCTGGTATAACCTGGGTATCTCCTGTATATAATTATATATGTACAGCTGGTATAACCTGGGCATCTCCTGTATATAATTATATATGTACAGCTGGTATAAGTTATACATCTTCTTGTATATAGTGATATGGACCATGCTGGTATAACCTGGGCATCTCCTGTATATAATTATATATGTACAGCTGGTATAAGTTATACTTCTTCTTGTATATAGTGATATGGAGCATGCTGGTATAACCCGGGCATCTCCTGTATATAAATATATATGTACAGCTGGTATAAGTTATACATCTTCTTGTATATAGTGATATGGAGCATGCTGGTATAACCTGGGCATCTCCTGTATATAATTATATATGTACAGCTGGTATAAGTTATACATCTTCTTGTATATAGTGATATGGAGCATGCTGGTATAACCTGGGCATCTCCTGTATATAATTATATATGTACAGCTGGTATAACCTGGGTATCTCCTATATATAATTATATATGTACAGCTGGTATAACCTGGGCATCTCATGTATATATTTATATATGTACAGCTGGTATAAGTTATACATCTTCTTGTATATAGTGATATGGAGCATGCTGGTATAACCTGGGCATCTCATGTATATAATTATATATGTACAGCTGGTATAAGTTATACATCTTCTTGTATATAGTGATATGGAGCATGCTGGTATAACCTGGGTATCTCCTGTATATAATTATATATGTACAGCTGGTATAAGTTATACATCTTCTTGTATATAGTGATATGGACCATGCTGGTATAACCTGGGTATCTCCTGTATATAATTATATATGTACAGCTGGTATAACCTGGGCATCTCCTGTATATAATTATATATGTACAGCTGGTATAACCTGGGCATCTCCTGTATATAATTATATATGTACAGCTGGTATAAGTTATACATCTTCTTGTATATAGTGATATGGAGCATGCTGGTATAACCTGGGCATCTCATGTATATAATTATATATGTACAGCTGGTATAAGTTATACATCTTCTTGTATATAGTGATATGGAGCATGCTGGTATAACCTGGGTATCTCCTGTATATAATTATATATGTACAGCTGGTATAAGTTATACATCTTCTTGTATATAGTGATATGGACCATGCTGGTATAACCTGGGTATCTCCTGTATATAATTATATATGTACAGCTGGTATAACCTGGGCATCTCCTGTATATAATTATATATGTACAGCTGGTATAACCTGGGCATCTCCTGTATATAATCATATATGTACAGCTGGTATAAGTTATACATCTTCTTGTATATAGTGATATGGACCATGCTGGTATAACCTGGGCATCTCCTGTATATAATTATATATGTACAGCTGGTATAAGTTATACATCTTCTTGTATATAGTGATATGGAGCATGCTGGTATAACCTGGGTATCTCCTGTATATAATTATATATGTACAGCTGGTATAAGTTATACATCTTCTTGTATATAGTGATATGGACCATGCTGGTATAACCTGGGTATCTCCTGTATATAATTATATATGTACAGCTGGTATAACCTGGGCATCTCATGTATATAATTATATATGTACAGCTGGTATAACCTGGGCATCTCCTGTATATAATTATATATGTACAGCTGGTATAACCTGGGCATCTCCTGTATATAATCATATATGTACAGCTGGTATAAGTTATACATCTTCTTGTATATAGTGATATGGAGCATGCTGGTATAACCTGGGCATCTCATGTATATAATTATATATGTACAGCTGGTATAAGTTATACATCTTCTTGTATACAGTGATATGGAGCATGCTGGTATAACCTGGGCATTGCCTGTATATAATTATATATGTACAGCTGGTATAACCTGGGCATCTCCTGTATATAATTATATATGTACAGCTGGTATAAGTTATACATCTTCCTGTATATAGTGATATGGACCATGCTGGTATAACCTGGGTATCTCCTGTATATAATTATATATGTACAGCTGGTATAAGTTATACATCTTCCTGTATATAGTGATATGGACCATGCTGGTATAACCTGGGGATCTCCTGTATATAATTATATATGTACAGCTGGTATAACCTGGGTATCTCCTGTATATAATTATATATGTACAGCTGGTATAACCTGGGCATCACCTGTATATAATTATATATGTACAGCTGGTATAACCTGGGTATCTCCTGTATATAATTATATATGTACAGCTGGTATAAGTTATACATCTTCTTGTATATAGTTATATGGAGCATGCTGGTATAACCTGGGTATCTCCTGTATATAATTATATATGTACAGCTGGTATAAGTTATACATCTTCTTGTATATAGTGATATGGAGCATGCTGGTCTAACCTGGGCTTCTCCTGTATATAATTTTATATGTACAGCTGGTATAAGTTATACATCTTCTTGTATATAGTGATATGGACCATGCTGGTATAACCTGGGTATCTCCTGTATATAATTATATATGTACAGCTGGTATAACCTGGGCATCTCCTGTATATAATTATATATGTACAGCTGGTATAACCTGGGCATCTCCTGTATATAATCATATATGTACAGCTGGTATAAGTTATACATCTTCTTGTATATAGTGATATGGACCATGCTGGTATAACCTGGGCATATCCTATATATAATTATATATGTACAGCTGGTATAAGTTATACATCTTCTGTATATAGTGATATGGACCATGCTGGTATAACCTGGGTATCTCCTGTATATAATTATATATGTACAGCTGGTATAAGTTATACATCTTCCTGTATATAGTGATATGGAGCATGCTGGTATAACCTGGGCATCTCCTGTATATAATTATATATGTACAGCTGGTATAACCTGGGCATCTCCTGTATATAATTATATATGTACAGCTGGTATAAGTTATACATCTTCTTGTATATAGTGATATGGACCATGCTGGTATAACCTGGGTATCTCCTGTATATAATTATATATGTACAGCTGGTATAACCTGGGCATCTCCTGT
Source organism: Bufo bufo (assembly GCF_905171765.1). NCBI lineage: Eukaryota > Metazoa > Chordata > Amphibia > Anura > Bufonidae > Bufo > Bufo bufo. The sequence goes on along the minus strand of NC_053392.1, from coordinate 607,770,380 downwards.
ATATAATTATATATGTACAGCTGGTATAAGTTATACATCTTCTTGTATATAGTGATATGGACCATGCTGGTATAACCTGGGCATCTCCTGTATATAATTATATATGTACAGCTGGTATAAGTTATACTTCTTCTTGTATATAGTGATATGGAGCATGCTGGTATAACCCGGGCATCTCCTGTATATAAATATATATGTACAGCTGGTATAAGTTATACATCTTCTTGTATATAGTGATATGGAGCATGCTGGTATAACCTGGGCATCTCCTGTATATAATTATATATGTACAGCTGGTATAAGTTATACATCTTCTTGTATATAGTGATATGGAGCATGCTGGTATAACCTGGGCATCTCCTGTATATAATTATATATGTACAGCTGGTATAACCTGGGTATCTCCTATATATAATTATATATGTACAGCTGGTATAACCTGGGCATCTCATGTATATATTTATATATGTACAGCTGGTATAAGTTATACATCTTCTTGTATATAGTGATATGGAGCATGCTGGTATAACCTGGGCATCTCATGTATATAATTATATATGTACAGCTGGTATAAGTTATACATCTTCTTGTATATAGTGATATGGAGCATGCTGGTATAACCTGGGTATCTCCTGTATATAATTATATATGTACAGCTGGTATAAGTTATACATCTTCTTGTATATAGTGATATGGACCATGCTGGTATAACCTGGGTATCTCCTGTATATAATTATATATGTACAGCTGGTATAACCTGGGCATCTCCTGTATATAATTATATATGTACAGCTGGTATAACCTGGGCATCTCCTGTATATAATTATATATGTACAGCTGGTATAAGTTATACATCTTCTTGTATATAGTGATATGGAGCATGCTGGTATAACCTGGGCATCTCATGTATATAATTATATATGTACAGCTGGTATAAGTTATACATCTTCTTGTATATAGTGATATGGAGCATGCTGGTATAACCTGGGTATCTCCTGTATATAATTATATATGTACAGCTGGTATAAGTTATACATCTTCTTGTATATAGTGATATGGACCATGCTGGTATAACCTGGGTATCTCCTGTATATAATTATATATGTACAGCTGGTATAACCTGGGCATCTCCTGTATATAATTATATATGTACAGCTGGTATAACCTGGGCATCTCCTGTATATAATCATATATGTACAGCTGGTATAAGTTATACATCTTCTTGTATATAGTGATATGGACCATGCTGGTATAACCTGGGCATCTCCTGTATATAATTATATATGTACAGCTGGTATAAGTTATACATCTTCTTGTATATAGTGATATGGAGCATGCTGGTATAACCTGGGTATCTCCTGTATATAATTATATATGTACAGCTGGTATAAGTTATACATCTTCTTGTATATAGTGATATGGACCATGCTGGTATAACCTGGGTATCTCCTGTATATAATTATATATGTACAGCTGGTATAACCTGGGCATCTCATGTATATAATTATATATGTACAGCTGGTATAACCTGGGCATCTCCTGTATATAATTATATATGTACAGCTGGTATAACCTGGGCATCTCCTGTATATAATCATATATGTACAGCTGGTATAAGTTATACATCTTCTTGTATATAGTGATATGGAGCATGCTGGTATAACCTGGGCATCTCATGTATATAATTATATATGTACAGCTGGTATAAGTTATACATCTTCTTGTATACAGTGATATGGAGCATGCTGGTATAACCTGGGCATTGCCTGTATATAATTATATATGTACAGCTGGTATAACCTGGGCATCTCCTGTATATAATTATATATGTACAGCTGGTATAAGTTATACATCTTCCTGTATATAGTGATATGGACCATGCTGGTATAACCTGGGTATCTCCTGTATATAATTATATATGTACAGCTGGTATAAGTTATACATCTTCCTGTATATAGTGATATGGACCATGCTGGTATAACCTGGGGATCTCCTGTATATAATTATATATGTACAGCTGGTATAACCTGGGTATCTCCTGTATATAATTATATATGTACAGCTGGTATAACCTGGGCATCACCTGTATATAATTATATATGTACAGCTGGTATAACCTGGGTATCTCCTGTATATAATTATATATGTACAGCTGGTATAAGTTATACATCTTCTTGTATATAGTTATATGGAGCATGCTGGTATAACCTGGGTATCTCCTGTATATAATTATATATGTACAGCTGGTATAAGTTATACATCTTCTTGTATATAGTGATATGGAGCATGCTGGTCTAACCTGGGCTTCTCCTGTATATAATTTTATATGTACAGCTGGTATAAGTTATACATCTTCTTGTATATAGTGATATGGACCATGCTGGTATAACCTGGGTATCTCCTGTATATAATTATATATGTACAGCTGGTATAACCTGGGCATCTCCTGTATATAATTATATATGTACAGCTGGTATAACCTGGGCATCTCCTGTATATAATCATATATGTACAGCTGGTATAAGTTATACATCTTCTTGTATATAGTGATATGGACCATGCTGGTATAACCTGGGCATATCCTATATATAATTATATATGTACAGCTGGTATAAGTTATACATCTTCTGTATATAGTGATATGGACCATGCTGGTATAACCTGGGTATCTCCTGTATATAATTATATATGTACAGCTGGTATAACCTGGGCATCTCCTGTATATAATTATATATGTACAGCTGGTATAACCTGGGCATCTCCTGTATATAATTATACATGTACAGCTGGTATACGTTATACATCTTCCTGTATATAGTGATATGGACCATGCTGGTATAACCTGGGTATTTCCTCTTGGAGTCACATATGGACACTGGCAGGCTGATGCCTCTGATCCTGTATGGTCGGAGCAGTCTTATCTTCTCCTGTACCCAGCTGTGAAGCATGCCTGGTTCTGCCAGCGGCAGCTGGGCCCGCTGACTGCCATCACTTATCATGTTGGCAATGGAAAGCTGTCTGCGGGCTCCAGGAACCAGACTGCCAATTACAGAGAACAATTGTGCAGCTCTCCTTGTAGGATTCGCTCATCCAAGTGACTTTCTGCCTCCTTTATTTCTCATTTTCCGCTACGATTGTTCAGGACAAGGGCAGAACAATGTGTCACCTTACTGAGCGCTAAAACCAGAGAAAACTCTATTTTTTTTTTCATTTTTTTTTTTTTTTTTGTCTCATACAAATTTCATTAAAACAATGAGGAGATTTATCATAGACTGGCGTTTTACATTCTTGCAGTGCCGGAGGATGCCGAGGCGCAGGCCATAAATTAGGCGCATCCTCCGGCAGTCCGGGTTCCTAGGCCTCATGCACACTACCGTATTTTTGGTCTACGCCTTTGTAGAATGGATGCGGATCCATTCATTTCAGCGGGGCTCTCAAAAAAGGCGGTAACCTGCACCGTTTGCTGTCCACATCCGTTTGTCCGTTCCGCGGTCCCACAAAAAAAGATAGAACGTGTCCGGATAGGACATTTCTTACAGGACGTGGGAAATAAAATTGCAGCATGGAACTGGCCGACATCTGTGTTTTGCGGAACCGCGGTCTGCAGACCACAAAACACATACAGACGTGTGAATGGGGCCTAAACAGAAATCTATGGTAGCTCGGAACTGCTGTAGATTTCTGTCGTCATTTACACCAGCACTGTGGCGTCAATAACGATGAAGGTGCTGGCCCAGCCATGACGTGGAAAGGGCGGCATAGAGACACCACTTGCAGCAAAACTTTTAAGTAGCTGAGCACTATGGGGTAGATTTATCAAAACTGTTGTAAAGGAAAACTGGCTTAGTTGCCCATAGCAACCAATCAGATTCCACCTTTCATTTTCCGAAGCAGCTCTGAAAAATGAAAGGTGGAATCTGATTGGTTGCTATGGGCAACTAATCCAGTTTTCCTTTACAACGGTTTTGATAAATCTCCACCTATATGTGGGGTTCTGCCTCTCCTCTTTGAAGGCTATGGTACACTTTTGGGGTGCCGATTCTTTTTTTTATGATTACATTGTACTCATTTTGGGCTAAAAATATTGAGCCGTTCTGTCACAAAGGGTTAACTGTGTTAATCATGCTTTTTTACTTTCAGTTTGTGCCAGTCATCTAATAAACCCTTTAAATTTAAATTTCTTAGAGGTCATAAACACTTATTTATGCCACATTCTTATCGGTAAAATAAGGGCCGAGCTATAATGCGTGTTTATAATGTCAGAGAGCAGAGATAAGGAGCCGTCAGCTGAGCTGCCTGACGGAAAAGAGAGAAAATACACATCCTGTTACTGGAGCATCTCAGCTCTGTACAGAGAAAAGGACTCCATATTTTTAATAATGACCAATTGAAAAAAAAGATTTTTAGCTCATAATGAGTACAATGGAACAATAAAAAAATATTGCCCCCAAAGGTGTACATCGCCTTTTAAGCCTCATTTGCTCTGCTCAGTCTATAGGTAATTGAGCTCGGATTGACTTGCATTGTGTGCCAGGACAGATCCGTTTGGCTCCGCTTCGTCAGGCGGACAGCGAAATGCTGTTTAAGGGGTTTTCTGGGACTTTCATGTTGGTGACTTATCCTCAGGATAGGGGTGCAACTACCGCCACCTCTCCCCAATCAATCTGCTTCATAGGTTACTCAACACAGCGCCATACGTTGTGTAGTGGCTGTGCTTGGTATTGCAGTTCAGTCCCATTCACTTGAATATGACTGAGGCCGAGTTCATATCGCCGTTTAGCTTTCCGTTCTTCTGATCCATCAGAAGACGAGGAAAAAGAGAAAAACTGGATCCTGTAAAAAAAAAAAAAAAAAAAAAAAAGATCCTTCTGCATCAGTTATGCATTGGATTGCCTAGGATCCGTTTTTTTACATTTCTGTATAAGATCCGTTTTTTTGGGGCAAAAAAAAAAAGTACTGAATGCAGGACTTTTTTTCCCGTCTAAAAAAAAAAACGGATCTCAGAAGGAAATGGCTCTAATGGATGACAACTGATGCAACAGGATCCGTTTATTTTTTATTTATTTTTTCTCCTTGCGTTTCTTTTGACGGATCAGAAGAACGGAAGGCTAAACAGTACTGTGAACCCGGCCATGTGACCAATGGACAGGAATACATCCGGTGATCGGCGAGGGTGTCTGGAGTCGCGCCCCACCTATCAGATATCGCAGACATTTCCCGAGGATGGGTCGTTAGTAGTTTAGTCCCTGAAAACCCCCTTTTAAGTGCATCTCTATAGGGGTTGTAATAGTGAACATATTGATCGTCGCCCCCTTTTCCCTGAAGAATGTAACTAAAATCCTAGTAAACTGCACAGTCACCGCCCTGACAGAAGAGCTGAGAGTCGTCTCTATGAATACTGCGTGCTCCTGCCGCGATCTCGCGCCCATAGGTAATGAAGCCTATGAACGAGCAGTGCTTATGTAGCATCAAGTGGAAACTTGTCATTAAATCGGCTCGTCTTACATTTCACCCTGTGAAACGCAGTAAGGGTTCGGGGAACTAATTAGCCAACAATGCCACGCGACATGGAAACAGATTAAAAATATATTGTGCAGCGGGTATGAATTGTTAATGCGAGCAAAGGACAGGGCCATTGTGCGGCAGCGGGCAGCGGGAGTCTTGGAGGGGGCCATTGTGTTACTGGAAGGGGGCACATAATGCCTGTCAGTCTGTGTGCTGTGTAAGGTTTCTCCACATAGAACTACAGCGATGAAATACGAAGGTCACGCCGTCCGGGCCCCTATTGTGAGACGCCGAGCTTGAGCCGGGTCAGCGACACAACACGCCCTCCCACCGCTTGTGTCTCACTCAGTAAGGCTACTTTCACATTAGCGTTTTTTTGCGGATCAGTCATGGGATATGCAAAAAACGTTTCCGTTACAATAATACAAGCGCATGCATCCTTCATGATGCATGCTTCATGATGTCCGCTTGATAAAGGTCTGCGCATGCTCAGATCGGAAATCCGGATCCGTTTTTCCGGAACACTTGGTACCGGATCCGGCATTAATACATTTCAATGGAAAATAATGCAAGGGAGCTGGCGTAGGATTAGAAGCGGTGGTGGCGCCTCTACATAACTTCTGCGTATCCATCGCCAGCGCAGGGGTTATTAAGACTGGCGTCTAAGACGCTGGTCTTAATAAATGACCCCCCAGTGTCTTAGGAGGTCTTCCGGGGTCAGGTGCATTCTTTACTGTGCAACGAATTTCCAGCGTCTTTGCATATCATTAATTCAGGAGTAATTAAGAATGGATTATAATTGGGCAGCACAGATCAGGTCAGGACCGGGGCGGAGAATCGGAGTCGGTGGAGCTGTGCCCAGGAAACATCCGCCATGTATTCTCTGCTCATGTGTCTGTCAGGGCTGCTCTGTCCTGAAAAAGTTCTGGAAACGTAGGAAAACTTCCGCCTGAAAGGTTTTTTTTTTTTTTTTTTTTTTTAATTTTTTTTATTGAAAGTGTCAAAAAATGGTGGTCAGAAATCGATGACATGAGTCATGCTAAACAAAAACCGTAGCACAGAAGGCATGAATCTCTTTTAAAACGTAACTTTTAATAAATTCCAATAAAAGTCCACAATGTGAAAAGTATCTTAAACCCAAATTAGATTAATTCAATGGGTGGGGTAGTGGAGAGAATGCGTAGTCAGGACACGAGAGTCTTTCCCCATAGGGTCCCTGACTACCCCTAGTGGTGGATGCACTCTGTCCACGAACCTACCCTTGGTCCGCCCTAGTACACCCTACTAGTGTTGATCGCGAATATTGGCACTTCGAGAATTCGCGAATATCTAGAATATAGTGCTATATCTTCGCAATCGCGAATATTCTAGATTTTTTTTCATCAGTACCCATGATCCCTCACTGCTTCTTGCTTGTGGGCCAATGAGACGGCTGCAATGTCTTTGACTTTAGGAGTAGTGTTGATCGCGAATTCTCGTATTGCAAATTTTTTTAATCGCAAATTTTCCGATTGCTGTTTTTTGCAATCAAGAAAATTATGACGAGATCACGAATTTGCGAATATATGACGAATATTCGCAAAATATCGCAAATTCAAATATTGCCCCTGCCGCTCATCACTGCACCCTGCACTATTCCAATGTGTTTCATCCCACTGGGTTCTTCAGGGGATGAAAAAAAATTTAGTAGGCAATATGCTGCCATGCTTCATCACCATACAGCCGTGGAGCCGTTTTTTTTGCTGAGGGAATTTGTTAAAACATCGTTTTTACTGGACAATCCCTTTTAAGCCATTCTGTCTGTATTGCTGCAAGTCCAAATGAAGAGGAAATTACATGGAGTGACTTCAGAAACTATTTCCAGGAAACCATCCCCCTGTTTGTAAAAAGAAAAAGTAAAAAAAATATAAAATATCCACACGTAGGCTGTTGATGGTAATGTCTCTTTATATGAGGTTATCATAAGAAAGAGAGGAGGCACAGCTTGGGGGCATAGTTTTATATGGCCTTTAACTGCTTACAGCACTCGTAGACAAAGCTTGTGAGTCCTGCTTCCTCCTCCCTCTCGTAGAGAGAGCCTGAGAGTCCTGCTTCCTCCTCCCTCTCGTAGAGAGAGCCTGAGAGTCCTGCTTCCCCCGCCCACTCATAGAGAGCCTGAGAGTCCTGCTTCCCCCAGCCCACTTGTAGAGAGAGCCTGAGAGTCCTGCTTCCCCCACCCACTCATAGAGAGAGCATGAGTCTTGCTTCCCCCGCCCACTCATAGAGAGAGCCTGAGAGTCCTGCTTCCCCCGCCCACTCAGAGAGAGCCTGAGAGTCCTGCTTCCCCCGCCCACTCATAGAGAGCCTGAGAGTCCTGCTCCCCCGCCCACTCATAGAGAGAGCCTGAGAGTCCTGCTCCCCCCGCCCACTCATAGAGAGAGCATGAGAGTCCTGCTTCCCTCGCCCACTCATAGAGAGAGCATGAGAGTCCTGCTTCCCTCGCCCACTCATAGAGCGAGCCTGAGAGTCCTGCTTCCCTCGCCCACTCATAGAGAGAGCCTGAGAGTCCTGCTTCCCTCGCCCACTCATAGAGAGAGCCTGAGAGTCCTGCTTCCCCCGCCCACTCATAGAGAGAGCCTGAGAGTCCTGCTCCCCCCGCCCACTCGTAGAGAGCCTGAGAGTCCTGCTCCCCCCGCCCACTCATAGAGAGAGCCTGAGAGTCCTGCTCCCCCCGCCCACTCGTAGAGAGCCTGAGAGTCCTGCTCCCCCCGCCCACTCGTAGAGAGAGCCTGAAAGTCCTGCTTCCCTCGCCCACTCATAGAGAGAGCCTGAGAGTCCTGCTTCCCCCGCCCACTCATAGAGAGAGCCTGAGAGTCCTGCTTCCCCCGCCCACTCATAGAGCCTACTTCTCTATGAACCCATCACCCCAAGATGTTCATACATCAACATTTTTGGTGCATTTTCTTCATGGTGGTATAGCGCCATCTCACTGAAATATAAAAATTGCATGAGTGCACCGTTGAACTGCACTTACAGTGAAGTCAGTCTTATGAAGGATAACCCTAAGCAGTGGCGCAGTATCTGATGATCTGGTACACAATCTGTACGTCCCATCATCTTTTTCGCGGCAGGCTCACATCAGCAGCGGCCGACTGGACCACAAAGCACTGCATTCCGTTGTTGGGGGGAGGGGGTTACATGGAACATTCGGTAACATTTTCTTCTTGGTAATATTTAATAATAGCTTAGCAGAGCTGTAAGCGGCTTAGTAACCACTCATTAAATCCACACGCGTTTCAAGGCCGCCAGGAATAGCTCAGCTTCACGTGATTCTCCAGGCTGCTTATTGCGCTGCTATTTTTTTATTTTTTATTCTCCGTTTATATATATATATTTTTTGCTTATGTTGCAAAAATATCGCAAATGTTGAGGTTGAGCGTTGGAGAGGGATGAATAGTCGCTGACAATTCCCGGGAGGATTTCCATCCTGACCAGGTCAGGTCAGCCAGCAGTTACACGGCAGCGAGCGGCAGAGTCTACGAGGGCCTCGGGGCCTCGGATTCATCATCTGCAATTTTGCTGATCCTTTATTTGTTTATTATCCTCAACCTAACATGTTGCACTCCTCGAAACCTGCCTGATGAGAGTTATCATACCTCCTCTAGTCCTAGATATACAGTTTGTATAGAAACGCGTCCATAGTGAAACCACACAGCCTGAAGATGGCGGGTAGAAGTCAACATGGGGCAGATTTAACCATTTAATAACTGGGAAATTTTCCAATTTTTTTTAGTTTTTTAACTCCCAGCCTTCCAAAAGCTGTAGCTTTTTTTATTTTTTTCCATTAACATAGCCATATGAGGGCTTGTTTTTTGCGCGGTAAGTTGTACTTTCTAATGGCACCATTTACAGTGTACAATGTAGTGGAAAGCGGGAAAAAATCTGAATGGGGTGGAATTCCATGGTTTCATGGGTTTTGTTTTTACAGCGTTTCCTATGCAGTCGATTGCAACGATACCACATATGTACACATTTTATTTGTGTTTTTTAATGCTGTAAAAAAAAATTTGGAAAAACAATTTTTTTTCTTTGCATAATCATAGTCTTACCCCTATAATTTTTTTTTCTTTTTATATGTACGGACCTGTGCGAGGGCTGATTTTTTTTGTGGGGTGATCTGTACTTTTCATTGATACCAATGGGTTTTGTATGAGTTTTTGATCACTTTTTATATTCGATTTGCATGATGTTTATTTTTTTATTTACTTTTAATTTATGCTTCTCTCATCGACACCAACCCATTAGCATTGTAGTCTATGAGAATATTACTGTGTTCCTATGGAGCCCTGCATACTTGCAGCAGCCTCCTGTCACTCAGGAGGGCAGGAGGCTGCTGCCCACACACTACGACTCCCCCGATCCTCGCATGGCCGGGAGCACGCCACTTTTTATCATCACAGATGCCGTGGTCACATTTGACCACGGCATCTGAAGAGTTAAATGTCCGCGATCGGCTTTACCAATGAGGCATATCTTCCTGCACTCCTATGTAAGACTACAGAGAACACATTGTGTCACCTCTCTGATTAAAGAGAATGAAGTCGATTTACCTACAGTCCTATGTAACACCTCAAAAAACAAACAGTGATAACTTTTGGGGAAGGTAGTGAAGTCAATTGTATTCCTATGTAAAACCACAGAGAACACAATGAGATACCGCTCATAGGACCAGCAGTCCTATGTAAAACCTTGGTAAATAGATGCAGTAGAGATTATCCGCAGTCCTGTGTAAAACCATAGAGAACACAATGATATACCTTTCTGAGTACAGATAATGTAGTACATGTCACCTGCAGTCCTATGTAACACAACAGATAACACAGTGATAACTCTCCGAGTACAGATAATGTAGTAGATGTTACCTGCAGTCCTATGTAACACCTCAGGCAACCCAGTGATAACTGAGTACAGGTAAGTAGATGTACCTGCAGCCCTATGTAAGTCCTCAGAAAACATTGTGATATTTTACCAATTACAGGTAATGTATTCTGTTGACCTGCAGTCCTATGTAACACCCCAGTTAACACATTGTAACTCTTCTCTGAGGACAATGCAGTAGATTTATCTGCAGTCCTATGTAACCGTACATCAGTGCACAGTACCAGCAGATGATAATCATTTTCTGACCCCTGTCCTCATTTCCGGCTCTGTATCGGGTCGGCGGCTGTTCGGGCCCCTTTGCAGTGTAATTTCTCGGCTTCTTCTTTGCTTTCACAGTACCGGAAGATATAATTCGTCCATTACCAGCGGCGCGGTGTGAAGTGCCTCTCAGCCATGTTTTATTATATCCGCTAGATAGCGGCGTCTCTCATTTTCCGGGCCGATATTCGGGGTCCATCTCCTGTTTATTCTTACTGAATGCAAGTAATTACCCCCCCCCCCCAGTATAACCGCTATTATATCCGCCACCGCAACGCATGTGACACATAATCAGAATGACCGAGGTAGAAGTCATGAATTTTCATGATGGTCGAGTGCGGCAGGTAATGAGAGTGGAGAGAACGCGGGGACTGAACAGCGGGTGTGAGGTTCGAGGGCCCCTTATCTAATACAGTGACTGGTGGCCCTACAGGACCCCCCGTTACAGGAAGTGTCCAAATTATTATACCGCCCTTTAAGGCGAATCCTCATCAGTGCATTTGTGTCATTGTTTTGCTTTTATGATCTTGAATCACCTTACATTATGTCTTGTGCTCTAGTCTCATCCAAAGCTGCATTCCAAGTTCTGCTGACTTCCTGTTAGCTCTCGGGCTCCACGCCTGCAGTCAGTCTCTCTGGAGAAGAGTTTACATCAGCTACTGAAGACTACACCTTGAAGTGAACGCAGCTCTGGAGGTAACTGGAGAAACGTTATGTCACTCATGATCCGTTCAAGGATTCATCAAGCGGCCTTCTCTTGTGTATGTCTAATTGCAAAACTAGACATGATGTTTTGTCTACTCCAGTCACATCCAGAGCTGCATTCTGAATTCTGATTGTTTCCTGTTTGATCTCCAACTGGTTTCCCCTCTGCCCATTCCTCAGAATAGCTCATCTACATCAGATCAATGGGGCAGGGGGTCCGACTGCCAGCAACCTCGCTGATCGGGTGGTCCAAGCACCCAAGCACAGCGCTGTACATTGTATAGTGGCTGTGCTTGGTATTGCAGCTCAGCCCCATTCACTTGATTAGGACGGAGCTGCACAAAGCACGCGTGACTAATGGATGTCATTGGCCTTCCATCAGCTGATTGGCAGGGGCTCTGGGATTCAGACACCCACCCATCAGATTGCACCCCCTGGTGCCCCGATACCAATGTGATGTGATGGTGCGCTGACAAGTGACATCACCAAAGCAACAGGGAGAGTGCAAGGAGGTGTGACAGGTAAGAAGTGCTCTCAGAAGTGTCTGCCGCCGCTTGAGTCTTAGGCTACTTTCACATTTGCGTTTTCAATTCCGCTATTGAGATCCGTCATAGGAAGCAGCGTATTTTTTTTCCGCGATGTGGTGCGGAACAAAACGGCTCAGTGATGAACACCATTGTAAGTCAGTGGGGACGGATCTGTTTTCTGTGACACAATAGAAAACGGATCTGTCCCCCATTGACTTTCAATGGTGTTCATGACTGATCCGTCATGGCTATAGAAGACATAATACAACCGGATCCGTTCATGACGGATGCATGCGGTTGTATTATGGTAACCGAAGCGTTTTTGCAGTTCCATGATGGATCAGCAAAAAACGCTAATGTGAAAGTAGCCTTAGCAGGCTCCGACCGGTCTCCAGGTATGAAGACTGGCAGCAGCGTTCCCCTAGGAGAGCGCCTAATGAGGCGCATAACGAGCAGCTAATCAACCCCAGCACTCTCAGCGGGCTTTCCGTCATGTGCCTGGCACCCGGTACAATGGAGAACTGTAAGCCAAGCCAACCCTCTCACCTGGAAAATCCCAAGGATGATACCGGAGAGGAAGCTTTACACGTCCTGAAGAGCTGGAGTCAAAGGTGGATTCCTCAGCCAAGCATTGTTCCCGTGTGCCCGCATGGAAGGAAAGCGCCTACCGGCAGCCAAGGACCCTTCTGTACTTAGAGGAAATGAAATAACCCCTCAAGACGTCTGGAAGATTTACACTCTTAACCCCTGAAAAGTCCAAACCCAAGTGTTCCTTACCTGCTCCACTCCTGATGAAGGATACGGAGGCCCGGGCTATGTGGAGACTGTAGGACAGTGGCAGCTGCAGTACACAGTAGCGGAGTGAGCCACATGCAATCTTGTGGACTGCAGCTGTCAGTCAGTGGCGTGACAGATGTCTCCCATGTTGGCCAGGCTTTAGGGCAGCATATTACTGTGACACTCACAAGGGCTGGAACTCCTAGGTCAGAGTAGGGTTGGACGATATCAAAAATATTCAGACGATAACGATATTAAAAAATTTATCGCGATAACGATATATATCGCGATAAATACCCGTTTAAAAGAAAAAAAAACACAAGGAGACGTTATACTGTATGGGGGGCCACAAGGAGACGTTATACTGTATGGGGGGCCACAAGGAGACATTATACTGTATGGGGGGGCCACAAGGAGACGTTATACTGTATGGGGGGCCACAAGGAGACATTATACTGTATGGGGGGGCCACAAGGAGACATTATACTGTATGGGGGCAGCCACAAGGAGACGTTACACTGTATGGGGGGCCACAAGGAGACGTTATACTGTATGGGGGCAGCCACAAGGAGACGTTATACTGTATGGGGGGCCACAAGGAGACGTTATACTGTATGGGGGGCCACAAGTAGACGTTATACTGTATGGGGGCCACAAGGAGACATTATACTGTATGGGGGCCACAAGGAGACGTTATACTGTATGGGGGCAGCCACAAGGAGACGTTATACTGTATGGGGGCAGCCACAAGGAGACGTTATACTGTATGGGGGCAGCCACAAGGAGACGTTATACTGTATGGGGGCAGCCACAAGGAGACATTATACTGTATGGGGGCGGGGGCCACAAGGAGACGTTATACTGTATGGGGGCGGGGGCCACAAGGAGACGTTATACTGTATGGGGGGCCACAAGGAGACGTTATACTGTATGGGGGCAGCGACAAGGAGACGTTATACTGTATGAGGGCAGCCACAAGGAGAGGTTATACTGTATGGGGGGCAGCCACAAGGAGAGGTTATACTGTATGGGGGGCAGCCACAAGGAGACGTTATACTGTATGGGGGCAGCCACAAGGAGACGTTATACTGTATGGGGGCAGCCACAAGGAGACGTTATACTGTATGGGGGCAGCCACAAGGAGACGTTATACTGTATGGGGGCAGCCACAAGGAGTAGTTATACTGTATGGGGGGCAGCCACAAGGAGACATTATACTGTATGGGGGCAGCCAGAAGGAGACGTTATACTGTATGGGGGCAGCCACAAGGAGACGTTATACTGTATGGGGGCAGCCACAAGGAGACGTTATACTGTATGGGGCAGCCACAAGGAGACATTATACTGTATGGGGGCAGCCACAAGGAGACGTTATACTGTATGGGGCGGCCACAAGGAGACGTTATACTGTATGGGGCGGCCACAAGGAGACGTTATACTGTATGGGGGCAGCCACAAGGAGTAGTTATACTGTATGGGGGCAGCCACAAGGAGACGTTATACTGCATGGGGGGCCACAAGTAGACGTTATACTGCATGGGGGGCCACAAGGAGGCGTTATACTGCATGGGGGGCCACAAGGAGGCGTTACACTGTATGGGGGGGGCCACAAGGAGGCGTTACACTGTATGGGGGGGGCCACAAGGAGGCGTTACACTGTATGGGGGGGGCCACAAGGAGGCGTTACACTGTATGGGGGGCCACAAGGAGGCGTTACACTGTATGGGGGGCCACAAGGAGGCGTTACACTGTATGGGGGGCCACAAGGAGGCGTTATAATAAGGTCTTGCTGCCACAGGCCACCATACATGCAGTAATACTTTGCGATATACCTTTCCCGCGGCTGCCTCGCTTGTGTGCTCTGATTCTGACATCAGATGCCGGTGGGCAGAGATTTGAATATGGGAGCAAGGAGGAGGGAGAGCCGGGGCGGCCGCTGCGGGAAGTAGTAAGTTTATAATTTCGTCACCAGAGCACACACTAGTGAGGCAGCCGCAGGAAAAGTCTCTCCAGAGACACCAGTACTCACACAGGGGATCGATTCGCCACATATACAATAGAGCCGGCACTGGTGGGTGACGACGGTGATGATGTCAGATGGTGGGTGGAGACTTGACTAAGGGAGGCGGAGCAAGAAGGAGCCAGGCCAGGAGCGAGAGGAAGTAATGTTACTCAGCGGCAGCGCTATGCAAGGTGCAGGGGCGGGCGGGCGCACGTTTAGAAGCGGTCAGCGCACAATGTGAGCTGACCGCTTTGATGACGTCACCAAATACCGCGGTATTTTGGAAACAGCGATATCGCCATATCGCCGTTTTTTTAATACCGCGGTATATCGTGATACCGGTATATCGCCCAACCCTAGGTCAGAGCTACTATGGCACAATCGTCCATTGCAGCACCCGGTAAGGCTGGCATTGAGCTTCCACTACAAGATGGCAGTGTTTACACTGAGCTGCCATTGCAACAGGGCACATTTGGCTGTGACCTATCGTGAGAGGACGGCATTGGGCTTCCATCATGGCTTGGCACTAGGCTACGGCAAAGGCAGTAGCCTTTATGATGACAGGGGCAGCATTGGCACTGACAGGTGAATATGACCAGAGACCTGTCGGGCGATACATTGTGTCAGGACACTGTCGTCAGATTTGGGGTGCAAACGGTGTTTCTATTCGCTGACAGACAGCAGAGTTCTTGAATTACAGATTGTTACAGTATTGCAGAACGATACGATGTTGCATGCTAGATTAACTGCCTAAAGTAGTGTAAAACTACAACTCCCAGCCTGTCCTGACAGCCTGTGGCATGCTGGGGGTTGTGGATTTGCAGCACTGCCTTGAATGATCTACGATCCAGAATTGGGTCGGCCCTCTGTCCAGCTACGGTATCGGAGTGACCCTGCCCGCACATCATGAGAAGGGAATTAAAGGCATGAAATGAACATTTTAATGAAGCCGGCAGCGGCTGACGTCAGACCTGCTCATTGATTGCTGCTTCCAGGTGGCCTAATGAAATGAAAATGAAGTTTATACCCTCAGCGACTCTAAGCCCGGCTTGTTTTCTGCCCGTGATTGAATCTTAATTAGAAGACACTGCTGTGTGCAAACATGCCCGGGCCGGTAGCGGGATTGTTAAATCAAGACAGAAGACATGTAACGTGTGATATAGAGGCCGGTGTACATCCATCTTCTGGATGGTAATGGGAAGCGATGGCCTGGAAGGTGTCTGGGAGCTATCTATAGAAGGCCATTATAAGCAGAGATGGCGACTGATGTGCGGGATGCACGAGGCTCCATATGTACACGGCTATAAATACCAGTGTAATACCAGGCAACCTATGGAGACAAGAAAAGGGACTGGTACACCAGGTGCGCAGTGTGGCATTTTTGATAACAGTGCTAATCTCAGGTCCAGTACCTGGTCCCCAATAGTCCCTGGATCCAATAACAGTATGCCACCACCATATATCACCCGCTGGTCCCAGGTCTCCTATAACAAGATATCATTTCATAAAAATATTCACAGTAATTGCTTTACATTGGAGCTGTCGTCACTGCCTGCATAATCAATGAGCTCAGGGGGAAGCTCCTCCTATAACAGTATATCATCCGCTGGTCTCCTATAACAGTATATCATCCGCTGGTCCCCTATAACAGTATATCACACGCTGGTCTCCTATAACAGTATCTCACACGCTGGTTTCCTATAACAGTATATCACCTGCTGGTCTCCTATAACAGTATATCACCTGCTGGTCTCCTATAACAGTATATCATCCGCTGGTCCCCTAGAACAGTATATCACCTGCTGGTCCCCTATAACAGTATATCACACGCTGGTCTCCTATAACAGTATATCACCTGCTGGTCCCCTATAACAGTATATCATCCGCTGGTCTCCTATAACAGTATATCATCCGCTGGTCCCCTAGAACAGTATATCACCTGCTGGTCCCCTATAACAGTATATCACACGCTGGTCTCCTATAACAGTATATCACACGCTGGTCTCCTATAACAGTATATCACCCGCTGGTCTCCTATAACCGTATATCACACGCTGGTCTCCTATAACAGTATATCATCCGCTGGTCCCCTAGAACAGTATATCACCTGCTGGTCCCCTATAACAGTATATCACCCGCTGGTCTCCTATAACAGTATATCATCCGCTGGTCTCCTATAACAGTATATCACCCGCTGGTCTCCTATAACAGTATATCACCCGCTGGTCTCCTATAACAGTATATCACCCGCTGGTCTCCTATAACAGTATATCACCCGCTGGTCTCCTATAACAGTATATCACCCGCTGGTCTCCTATAACAGTATATCACCCGCTGGTCTCCTATAACAGTATATCATCCGCTGGTCTCCTATAACAGTATATCATCCGCTGGTCCCCTAGAACAGTATATCACCTGCTGGTCCCCTATAACAGTATATCACACGCTGGTCTCCTATAACAGTATATCATCCGCTGGTCCCCTATAACGGTATATCACACGCTGGTCTCCTATAACGGTATATCACCCGCTGGTCTCCTATAACGGTATATCACCCGCTGGTCTCCTATAACGGTATATCACACGCTGGTCCC
This sequence comes from Bufo bufo, assembly GCF_905171765.1. Classification (NCBI taxonomy): domain Eukaryota; kingdom Metazoa; phylum Chordata; class Amphibia; order Anura; family Bufonidae; genus Bufo; species Bufo bufo. The sequence goes on along the minus strand of NC_053392.1, from coordinate 607,753,092 downwards.
CTATAACGGTATATCACACGCTGGTCCCCTATAACGGTATATCACACGCTGGTCCCCTATAACGGTATATCATCCGCTGGTCTCCTATAACGGTATATCATCCGCTGGTCTCCTATAACGGTATATCATCCGCTTGTCTCCTATAACAGTATATCACCCGCTGGTCTCCTATAACAGTATATCACCAGCTGGTCCCCTATAACAGTATATCATCCGCAGGTCTCCTATAACAAGATATCATTTCATAAAAATATTCACAGTAATTGCTTTACATTGGAGCCGTCACTGCCTGCATAACGCAGCAGGGGGCATCAATGAGCTCAGGGGGAAGCTCCTCCTATAACAGTATATCATCCGCTGGTCTCCTATAACAGTATATCACCTGCTGGTCCCCTATAACAGTATATTACACGCTGGTCTCCTATAACAGTATATCACACGCTGGTCTCCTATAACGGTATATCACACGCTGGTCTCCTATAACAGTATATCACCTGCTGGTCCCCTATAACGGTATATCACACGCTGGTCCCCTATAACGGTATATCATCCGCTGGTCTCCTATAACGGTATATCATCCGCTGGTCCCCTATAACAGTATATCACCCGCTGGTCCCCTATAACAGTATCTCACACGCTGGTTTCCTATAACAGTATATCACCTGCTGGTCTCCTATAACAGTATATCACCTGCTGGTTTCCTATAACAGTATATCACCTGCTGGTCTCCTATAACAGTATATCACCCGCTGGTCTCCTATAACAGTATATCACCCGCTGGTCTCCTATAACAGTATATCACACGCTGGTCTCCTATAACGGTATATCATCCGCTGGTCCCTTATAACGGTATATCACCAGCTGGTCTCCTATAACAGTATATCACCAGCTGGTCCCCTATAACAGTATATCATCCGCTGGTCTCCTATAACAAGATATCATTTCATAAAAATATTCACAGTAATTGCTTTACATTGGAGCCGTCGTCACAGCCTGCATAACGCAGCAGGGGGCATCAATGAGCTCAGGGGGAAGCTCCTCCTAGAATAAGAGGAATGTATTTTAGGGATGTCTCTACCATCTCTCCGCTGAATCATTCCTACCCCATGGAGGTAATATAGCCCCTGAATGAACTTGCCCTTTAAATCGTAGTCATGCGGCCTGTGAGTAGACTCTTATTCCTGTGAGTAGACTCTTATTCCTGTGAGTAGACGCCTATTCCTGTGAGTAGACGCTTATTCCTGTGAGTAGACGCTTATTCCTGTGAGTAGACGCTTATTCCTGTGAGTAGACGCTTATTCCTGTGAGTAGACGCCTATTCCTGTGAGTAGACGCCTATTCCTGTGAGTAGACGCCTATTCCTGTGAGTAGACGCCTATTCCTGTGAGTAGACGCCTATTCCTGTGAGTAGACGCCTATTCCTGTGAGTAGACGCCTATTCCTGTGAGTAGACGCCTATTCCTGTGAGTAGACGCCTATTCCTGTGAGTAGACGCCTATTCCTGTGAGTAGACGCCTATTCCTGTGAGTAGACGCCTATTCCTGTGAGTAGACGCCTATTCCTGTGAGTAGACGCCTATTCCTGTGAGTAGACGCCTATTCCTGTGAGTAGACGCCTATTCCTGTGAGTAGACGCCTATTCCTGTGAGTAGACGCCTATTCCTGTGAGTAGACGCCTATTCCTGTGAGTAGACGCCTATTCCTGTGAGTAGACGCCTATTCCTGTGAGTAGACGCCTATTCCTGTGAGTAGACGCCTATTCCTGTGAGTAGACGCCTATTCCGGTGAGTAGACGCCTATTCCGGTGAGTAGACGCCTATTCCTGTGAGTAGACGCCTATTCCTGTGAGTAGACGCCTATTCCTGTGAGTAGACGCCTATTCCTGTGAGTAGACGCGCTCCTCTCTGCCCTTCTTCAGGTTTTCTCAGGACATTCATCTTCATTATAACATGAATCTCCTATTCAGCGAATGTTTTGTTTTCGCTGCAAATGAAATCAGTTTTTTGTCACATTTCTGGCGATTTTTTTTGCAGCGCGGCGTTAGGTTTAATATTGGCTTTTTGGAGAGAATGTTTAACGTGTGATCTGCCCGGGAAGGAAGCTGCGGAAGATAATTAACATTTTATTTGTTAATTAATGGAATTAATTTGCAGAAGTGCTTCATTGACGTTCTCCCGCCTCGTATGGCGCTCACTGCCGATAGGACGTGTCATACTCCGCCATCGCCGACCTCAAATATTGTAACGAGGGAGAAGGTGCATTATGTGCTGACAATGGCACGGGTGGAAATTATTAACTGTTCTGAGTGGAGCTGAACTGCAGTACCAGACACAGCCTATGGGCAGGGGTGGCGCTGTTTTTGGAGGAAAGAATCCAAAAAAAGTGCAGTTGTTACCGCCTGTTACACTGGTTCCCCTTCCTCACACACATCTTATAGGCTTATACGTGCACTATATGGAGAAAAGCATCGGCCTGGGTAGATCTGCTCTTGTCGCCAGCTTCTAATGCTGTTTTGCACTTCTCGATACGTGCTCCAAATTCGGAGAAATATGTGCTTTTATGTTATTCAAATGAGCCTCTTGGTGCAATGAGGGCGTATCAGTTGCACTTAGAGGCTCCACTTATTATTTTCTCTGCCGGCCATCCCCCCAACGCTTTGAATGCCAGGGTCTAAACATTCTCACGCCTGGCCCTAAAGTCTTCCGGCTTCGCGTTCGGCGCTTGCGCAGTACATGGCTGGAGATCTCCGGGCAGATGGAATCTGTCAGAGCATCCGGCGGCCTGGCGATCTCCAGCCATGTACAGCGCATGCGCCAAACACAATGCCGCAAGACTTCAGGGCCAGGCGGGAGAATGTAAAGACTGCCTGGCCCTGTCAAAACAGAGGGGGGGGAGAGAGAAATTGTGTAGAGCTTCTGGGTGCAATGGCAACTCCCTCATTGCACCAAGGGGCTAATTTACAGAACATAGAAACACCACTTTGAGAAGCAAAAAACAGCATTAGAATCTGGCGACGAGCACGGATCTTCCGAGGCCGATGGCTTTAATTACAGGTGTGTAATGACAGATTCCCTTTAATTGGAACTCCCATAGCGATGAATGGAGGACACGCCGCTCATGCTCTGCGCCCGCATTCGTTATGGCATTAATGTCTGAGGTGGGAGTACCCCTTTAAATGAAGATGTCTTTTGTTCATCTTTTCTATGCCTTCCATTTGTCTTGTGACCCTTCTTCCACAATCTGTCTCTGACACCCTATCAGCAGATATAGGCTCCCGTGCCTCCTATAAGCGCACATTTTTGGCGTCGCTGATCAATCATCGTCCCGACGTTATCTTTTTTTTTTTTTTTTATTAGGAATTAGTTGCGTTTTCTCGGAGCTGCTCCATATTCATGAGGCGGTGCGGGGCCCTGGAGGGCTCATCGACGGATCGCCCCTTTTATGAAGGCTTACATCTCCAGGTTGTACGCCTGATGTGGATCCGCTGCCTCAGCACATCGCCCCAGCCTCACGTTCGCACTGCCACAAGGCGGCCATTAATCAAGGTGAACGTCTCAAACTGACGTCAGTCATCCAGTGTCTACGTGACAGTAGACGAGCGGAGGGTCTCGTTCTCCCCCGAAGACTGGGGGAGGGGGATCGTATAATGGGTTTTTAGAGGATAGGGCTGAGTGTTCAGCCGCACTCGCTGCCGCCCCGCAGACCTCCTGGCCTCACCACGTTCTAGAAAATTGCAGGCAAATCTTCAAAGCCACAGCTCGGCAGATCCCCGGGGAAAATTTAGTCTTTTTTTGTTAAATTGTTCAACCATTGAAGTAAATGGAATCTATAAGTGGCGAGTGCGGCGGGCGTGTCCTCTATAAATAGCCGGAGAGACAATGGAAGAGCGGCGGAGCGCCATTATATCCAGCACGTGGCCTGAGCGGTATTATTATCCCTACTGTGCGATAACAGCCACACTATGAAATAATCTGTATCTAAGCCCGTCATGTGTGATACTGTCTGCTGTGCCAGTGTATCCCATCCTGTCATGTGTGATACTGTCTAATCAGCTGTGTATCCAATCCTATCATTTCCTATACTGTGTGCCGAGACAAGGTGTCTAAGCCGGTCGTGTGATACTGTCTTCTGAGCTGTGTATCTAAGTCTGTTGTGTGATACTGCCTGCAGTACCAGTGCATCTAATGCGCTCATTTGCAATGCTGTCTGCCTAGACACTGTGTGATACGGTCTGCTGAGCTATGTATCCGAGCCATCTTCTGAGATAATGTCGGCTGACTCGAGTGCCTAATACTATCATATGTGATACTGTCTGCTGAACCACTGTATCTAAGCCTGTCTTATGTGATACTGTCTGCTGAGCCTGTATCTAAGCATATCTTATGTGATAGTGTCTGCTGAGCTGTGTATCTAAGCCTATCATGTGTGATACTGTCTCCTGAGCTGTGTATCTAAGCCTATCATGTGTGATACTGTCTCCTGAGCTGTGTATCTAAGCCTATCATGTGTGATACTATCTGCTGAGCCTGTATCTAAGCCTATCTTATGTGGTACTGTCTGCTCAGCCTGTATCTAAGCCTGTCATATGTGATACTTTCTACTGAGCCTGTATCTAAGGCCTCATGCACACGGCCGTTGTTTTGGTCCGCATCCGAGCCAGCTTGGATGCGGACCCATTCACTTCAGTGGGGCCGCAAAAGACGCTGACAGCACTCCGTGTGCTGTCCGCATCCGTGGCTCCGTTCCGTGGTCCGCAAAAAAAATATAACATGTCCTATTCTTGTCCGCGCTTTGCGAACAAGAATAGGCAGTTATAATAAAAGCTGTCCGTGCCGTTCCGCAAATTGCGGAACGCGCACGGACGTTATCCGTGATTTGCGGACAGAAAAACACACCACGGTCATGTGCATGTAGCCTAAGCCCATCATGTGTGGTACTGTCTGCTTAACTACTGTCTCCTGAGCTGTGTATCCAAGCCTATCGTGTGTGTGTGATACTGTCTGCTGAGCTGTGTATCTAAGCCTGTCTTGTGTGGTACTCTCTGCTGAGCTGTGTATCTAAGCCTGTCTTGTGTGGTACTCTCTGCTGAGCTGTGTATCTAAGCCCATCATGTGTGGTACTGTCTGCTTAACCAGTGTATCTAAGCCCATCATGTGTGATACTGTCTGCTGAGCTGTGTATCTAAGCCTGTCTTGTGTGCTACAGCCTCTGCATACACACGCAGCCCCTGGTGTGACAACGGCAGCATGCTGTCAGTGTATTACATATGATAGATGGCAGCGCCCGTCCTGGCAGCAGACAGCGATCAGCGCTGCCACACAGAGCCGCCGGGTAAATTGTGCGTCGTCCATCATCATCCGGCTCATCCTGCAGGTGCTGGGCCCCTTCCTATCTGCTCCTCCATGCAATGAGCACGTCTATTCAAGCGGAACGCCTGCTAGGAGTAATAGTCCTGCCAGGACACCGGGCACAGCTGGCACATGCCACACAGAAATAATGGCTACATTACATAAAATCTGTTCTCGTCTCACAGGGATGGAGCGGGCAGCTCGTTACCAGTCCGGGCACGGCAGCTGAGCTCTTAAAGGGCACCGCCACCAGATCTATAAGTACAGCCTCCAGAAAACATCAGCCCTCGCTGTGAACCCTCTTAAAGACGACCTGTCGCCTCTCTAACTACTTACAGTTCCTGTGTGATGATAATCCTAGAGCCTCTACCCTTAGGACTCTGTGTTTGCCGTTCCTCTATTATTCCTATGAGAAGTTTATGAATGAATTTCCAGCAGTCTGTAATAAAGGTCCAGCTGGTTGTTACCATTGAGGGGAGGAAGGGGCTGTCCCTGCATAGTTTTGACACTGGCAGCACTGATTGGATAATGTCAGACTGTGCAGGGACACACCTCCAACTGGTAACACTCATCTGGACCTTTGTTGCAGACTGCCAGCAATTCTTTCATAAACTTCTAGCAGGAATAACAGAGGGATAGCACCACAGAGTTGTATGAAAAGGTGCTCCAGAAGTTTTATGACATGGCGAATTGCAAGAAGTTACTAAAACGGACATGTCAGGAGAGGTTCTCTTTGAGAGGTTTCACAATGAAGGCTGAGTTACCCTCAAGAATACCCCCCGGATTAACGACCCTTCTCCAGAAATCTAGTAACTATAACCTGTAATATTATAACACTCCAGACCCCTCCGCAACGTGTGCAATGAACCTGCCATCGCCACCACCTCCGGCAGAGAGCGCCGCAGTCTCGCTGCTCTTACAGTGAAGAATCCCGTCTATGATGGGATTTCCTGGTTACAGATCTGAGTATGAAGAGACTGTTAGATCTCTGTACTTCTACGTTGTAATTAGGTCGCCCCTCAGCCGTCTCTTCTCCAAACCGAATAACGCTAAGGGCTCATGCACACCATCCGATCTGCATTTTTTTGCATTCACTTCAGTGGGGCCGCCAAAGATGCGGACAGCACACGTATGTCCGTTCTGCTGCACCCGCCAAAAAAATAGAACGTGTACTATTCTTGTCCGTATTGGCGGTTCTGTACAGGGCAGGACGTTCCGTTCCTGCAAAATGCGGAACGCATATGGCCGGTATCCTTGTTTTGTGGATCTGCAATTTGCAGACTGCGAAAACGTCTACGGCCGTGTGCATGAGCCCTAAGTCTGATGACGCGTCTTGTCCTGCAGGCCACCCATTCCCTTACTTACCTTGGGCGCCTCCTCTGCAGCCCAGTACCGTACCCACCATGTGTGGTCTGACTGCTGTGGAGAGGAAAAACTATGGGGCACATTTATTTAGACCGACGTCTTAATAAACCCCTGCGCTGGCGGAGGTTCCACTGCGGCCTCTACATAACGTCGGCAGATCCAGCGCCGATTCTAAATGTAAGGCAGCTTCCTAGCACCCACTTTTTTTTAGAGCCGGCATGAGTGGGGAAAAAGTCGCAAATTGCGGCGGAAAGGACAATCTGCCTCAGAAATAGGCCTATATTAATAAATGTATTCTTCTCATGAGAGTTCGGCCTCCCATGATGCATCCCATTATTTTATCGGCCTTAGCAGCAGCTGCCTGGCATTGGTCTGTAAAGTTAAAGGGGTTGTGCAGCGAGTACACATTGATGATCTGTCATCCATATATGATCGGTGGGGATCCAACTCCCTGCACCCCTCCCTCGCCAATCGGCTGTTTGAAGAGGAGGCGGCGCTCGTACGAGTGCTACTTCCCCCTCAAGATAACACTGCGCGTCGTCAGTGTAATTACAAGTACTTTCTCAATTCACTTGAATGGGACGAGTACTTGTAATCTCACTGCGCCCCCGCTGCAAGCGAAACGGCGCGCAGTGTAATCTTGCTCCGTCTCCTCTACAAACAGCTGATCCGCGATTGGTGCCAGGAGTCAGATCCCCGCCGATCAGATATTGATGACCTATCCATCCAGAGGACGGGTCATCAATATGTACTCGCTGCACAACCCCTTTAAGTTACTGTCCACCACTATCCCTTAGTCTTTTTCCCAGTGTTTTACCATTTATTACTTAATTGTATATGTTGTTTCTTCGACCCAAGTGCAAATCATTAAATTTGTCCACGTGCAACTTCTTCTTCTCCCATAGTCCTCCAGGGCGAGTGCTCCTTGATGCAGAGTCCTGAATGGGCGACTCTCCTCAGGGAATTCTCAACTAAAGCCATTTAAAAATGTATGTATCTGTGGGTCATCAGTTCATTCATTCAAGGAAAAATCTCCATGGGTTCCTCGTCCTCGAATGTCGTAGGTACGTGTCCATAAGCTGAATGCCAGATCATAGACTCCTTGGCCCTCTGTAGTGTTCTCAAACCGCGAGGAGTTTTCATCAGCCGAAATGGCTAACCAAATCGCGGGCATTTATAACTAGCCCAGGGGCGGGGGGAATGTAGAAGAACTAGGCCCTTAAGGGATCAAGAGGATCTATCTCATGGAGCATTCCACCAGTGTCCTCTTCTGATATGTTTCTGTGACATGTTAGACAATGAAAGTGGATCCCCCCTTTAATATACTGGGGTCAGTGACTGAGCATGTGTAGAGTCTTCCATATCCTTACAGATTTTTTGTTTTTGTGACACTTGGTTACTTTGAAGCTGTTTTTATTGGCCTGCTGATGTAGTAGTCGTATGCTCGAAGATGCAATATATTCGTCCAGGAGGAACGCACATGTCCTGGTGGATCCAGAGGAAGCTTGAAAAGAAAAACTTAAAGAGGACCTCTCACCTCTCCTGATATGCCTGTTTTAATAGCTCTATGTTGTCCCATTCCTTTATTATTTCTACTAGAATTTATGAATGAATTGCTAGCAGTCTGCAGTAAGGGTACAGAAGGGTGGTAACAAGTTGGGGGCGTGTCCCTGCACAGTCTGAAAATGGCAGCACTGATTGGCTAGAGTGAGTCTGTGCAGGTACACGCCCCCAACTGGTTACCTCCCCTCTGTACCCTTACTGCAGGCTGCTAGAAGTTCATTCGTAACTTCTAGTAGAAATAATAAAGGAATAGCACAACATAGAGCCATAAGAATAGAGGCTCCAGAATTCTTATTACATGGGAAATGCGTATAGCTATTAAAACAGGCGTGTCAGGAGAGGTGAAGTAGCCAGGTCCAGGTTAGCCTAAAAGAAGAAAAAACTCCTGATCAGGCTCCCACTACCAGGGCTGTGGAGTCTGAGTCGGAGGCAATTTTGGGTACCTGGAGTCGGAGTCGGCAAAAAATGAACCGGCTCCGACTCCTACTAGATTTAAATTGGAATAAAAAAAAAAAAATCAAGTTTAAATGTACCAAGTCACAAAAAGTTATAATTGATTACCGTATTTTTCGCCCTAGAAGACGCACCTGCCCATAAGACGCACCTAGGTTTTTGAGGAGGAAAATAAATATTTTGAACCAAAAGGTGTGCTTTTGGTGGGTTTTGAACTAATGGTGGTCTGTGGATGACATTATTATGGGGAATCTGTGGATGGCACTGTTATGGGGGGGATCTGTGGATGGCACTGTTATGGGGGGGATCTGTGGATGGCACTGTTATAGGGGGATCTGTGGATGGCACTGTTATGGGGGGGGATCTGTGGATGGCACTGTTATGGGGGCATCTGTGGATGGCACTGTTATGGGGGCATCTGTGGATGGCACTGTTATGGGGGCATCTGTGGATGGCACTGTTATGGGGGGGGGATCTGTGGATGGCACTGTTATGGGGGGGGATCTGTGGATGGCACTGTTATGGGGAGGATCTGTGGATGACATTATTATGGGGGATCTGTGGATGGCACTGTTATGGGGGCATCTGTGGATGGCACTGTTATGGGGGCATCTGTGGATGGCACTGTTATGGAGGCATCTGTGGATGGCACTGTTATGGGGGCATCTGTGGATGGCACATATATAGCATCTATCTTATGTGTCATCCACAGATCCCCCCCATAACAGTGTCCCTGTGTAGTGAATAGGGCCGGCATCTGTTTCTGTAATGGCAGCGGGGCCCGTTACAGAAACAGGGCGGAGCAGGCGTGTGACATAGTGAGCTACGCTACGAGCCCCCACCCGGCCTCCTGACTGCCAAGAAGTTAGTAATAAGTAGTACACCGCTAGATTTAAATTGGAATACTTTAACAATACCCACAAGTTAGATATGATTACCGTATACTACAGTGAGCGGGGCCCGGTGTAGTAGAATACAGTGACTGCACCGGGCCCCGCTGCCATTGCAGAAACAGATGCTGGCCCCCAGCCCCTCCTCCCTCTCAGCCTATTCACCGGACGGTCGCAGCATTCGCCCCCCATAAGACGCACTGCTATTGTTCCCCTACTTTTGCGAAAAATACGGTACTTCTCTACTGTAAGAATAAAGACCAATGCATGCAGTGCCTCACGTTACCGCAAAACGAACACGTTAAGTGACCATGAAGAAGCTTTTCATATGCTTCACTATACGGCACGCAACGCACAGTTACGGAGCGGCAATACTTATACTTTCCATTGTGTTGTGTTCCGCTGTTACAGGGAACGCAGCGCCCATGGTTAACCTCGCCTCTAACTAATAACGCACTAGAGACACTTGTATAAGTGACAGGAATGGATGGTCAATAGATCAAGACTGAAGCTGTAAACCATTGGAAAAACTGCTGTCATTCAGCTAAGGCTATAAAACCTTGTAAACTCAGATTGTAGCTTAAACTTTAAACATGACTATGGTATTCTACTAGGGAAATCATGTTTTACAATAAATGCCCCGTCCAGGATCCCCCCACTGCCCTATGTTCAGCAGAAGATCAGCACACAGAGGAGAAGGCAGCGGCTTCCTGGCCAGTAGTTCTGTGCTAATGACATGTATGTTGTCTTTCTTTCCTTCAAGGAATGTATAAAATACATTTGCATATTAAATACAGAGGAGTCGGAGTCGGAAGTACCAAAAACTGAGGAGTCGGAGCATTTATCTACCGACTCCACAGCCCTGCCCACTACACCCAGGGGCAGGCCCTAGCTAGCCCCTCAGTGCTCCTCCGCTTTCCTGATTTAGCCTTGCCCCCTTCGCTTGACTTACAAGGTCCAGCATTATCATTATTCCCTCTTGCCTGTTGCATGAGCAGTACGTCTCCTGCAGGTTTCTAGGGATGCTTACTGCGCATGCGCTAATTATAGAAGTGCAGCACATGTGTGGGGGTCATCGCTAGGTCGGTAAAGAGGAGAAGCTGAGGTGCGCCAGGAACAGGGCTGCCCTCTGGGCACTGAAGCCCTGCTTGGCATATTGATTAAAAAATCATGTAACTCTGGAAAAAATATTGGTAATAAAGGTATCATTTTAAGCAGCAGGATCAACCCCATCAGGCAGTATGCCTGGTTTAATAGGCTTAATCCTGCTGGGTTAAATTATCCATCATTTTCTTGCCTTTTTTGCCATTATGGCATGAATTGGTCTGTACGGTCACATTGCTTGGCAGTTCACCAGTAAACTGGGGCCGACACTGGGACTGTATGAATGGGGGCTGTAGATTCCAGCACGTCACCGGAGATGTATGCGCCCGTCATCCTCAGTTATACGTATTCCTAACGATATTCTTCGTGCGGCCGAGTGACGGGAATTATGGAGATTTCACTTCCCTTCAAGCTGTTTATGTAAATGACATTAAACTGATGAGATGGCGGATTTCATTAGATCTAGCTTTATTTATCAGCTCTGAAATAACGGCGCGCACCGTGAGACACATTAAAGGGCTTATCCCACTGATAAATATTATATTTATGGTACAGATTATGGAAAATTCATAATTTTTCCCTTTTTACATGCACCAAAAAAAGATCCACTGAAGGGATTTGACATTTACTTACCTAGTATGGTGCCACCTGGTGTTCAAAGTGTATAGCAATGTGCACGTCGACCTAATGAGTGGCATGCTGGTGGACACGCGCTCAGTCACTCTTCCCTCTGCACCTGTTTTCGGCGGGCTCCACTGAACCGCAACCTTTAGAAATTGCTTTTACGCTAATTGTCAGGGACAGACGGGCGTCTGTGCAGTAACATGGCAAGAAGACCTGAGGATTGACTTGTGAGCAAGCGAGGACTATTTCCTTCACTGCTCCAGACTCCCTAGTACAATTATTTTCTGTCTGCAGGGGAACATACTGGCTGCTATATTTACAGCTGCTAGAGGGGAAGCAGCCTGACTGCAGAGCTTACAGGTCGGGTATATTTATGGCTGATAGTGGGGAAGGAGCCTGACTGCAGAGCTTACAGGGGAGTATATTTATGGCTGCCAGCGGGGAAGGAGCCTGACTGCAGAGCTTACAGGGGAGTATATTTATGGCTGTTAGCGGGGAAGGAGCCTGACTGCAGAGCTTACAGGGGAGTATATTTATGGCTGATAGTGGGGAAGGAGCCTGACTGCAGAGCTTACAGGGGAGTATATTTATGGCTGCCAGAGGGGAAGCAGCCTGACTGCAGAGCTTACAGGTCGGGTATATTTATGGCTGATAGTGGGGAAGGAGCCTGACTGCAGAGCTTACAGGGGAGTATATTTATGGCTGCCAGCGGGGAAGGAGCCTGACTGCAGAGCTTACAGGGGAGTATATTTATGGCTGTTAGCGGGGAAGGAGCCTGACTGCAGAGCTTTCAGGGGAGTATATTTATGGCTGATAGTGGGGAAGGAGCCTGACTGCAGAGCTTACAGGGGAGTATATTTATGGCTGCCAGCGGGGAAGGAGCCTGACTGCAGAGCTTACAGGGGAGTATATTTATGGCTGATAGTGGGGAAGGAGCCTGACTGCAGAGCTTACAGGGGAGTATATTTATGGCTGCCAGCGGGGAAGGAGCCTGACTGCAGAGCTTACAGGGGAGTATATTTATGGCTGTTAGCGGGGAAGGAGCCTGACTGCAGAGCTTACAGGGGAGTATATTTATGGCTGTTAGCGGGGAAGCAGCCTGACTGCAGAGCTTACAGGGGAGTATATTTATGGCTGCTAGCGGGGAAGGAGCCTGACTGCAGAGCTTACAGGGGAGTATATTTATGGCTGTTAGCGGGGAAGCAGCCTGACTGCACAGCTTACAGGGGAGTATATTTATGGCTGCTAGCGGGGAAGGAGCCTGACTGCAGAGCTTACAGGGGAGTATATGTATGGCTGCCAGCGGGGAAGGAGCCTGACTGCAGAGCTTACAGGGTAGTATATTTATGGCTGCCAGCGGGGAAGGAGCCTGACTGCAGAGCTTACAGGGGAGTATATTTATGCCTGCCAGCGGGGAAGGAGACTGACTGGTGGTGATGTGGAGCAGGGGGTGAACGGCATATAGAGTTTGACATTGCCTAGCAATCTTGGGAGTTAAAAAAAATAATAATATATATATATATTGCTTTATTTTTGTGGGTAACAAGTAGTTTAATTAGTGGTCAATAGCCTTTTTAGTTTCATGGAATAACCCCTTTAAACAAAGGCTTCAAGAAGGTAGGTACAGACTGTGGTGTCCGACTGAACGGGCAGAGGCCGGTTAGTCACAGCCCATCAGAGAGCTTAAAAATAACAGGTGAAATATGTCCCTCTGCCCCATTGTGGCAAAGTATCAGGACAGTAGAGAGCTATGTGCTGCTGACGAATTGCCTACACTGAATACAATTGTGACAAACCCTCAGCTGTGAGACTTATTAGGTCTGTATAGGTTTTGCCCTTCTTCGATTCGTCCTGTTCCTCCCTGTAGCGTCCCCTGGAAACGTCCCTATGTGCTCCCCCCTATTGTACAGTGCAGAGTGTAACCCGCCGAGACACGTCGTAGACACCGTGAAATTGTCGTCCAAATTGAATTGATCTCCCCCCGCCGCTCAGCCCGTCACATACGGCGATTGTACTCCCCTTTCACTTCCATCTCGTCGGATCTCACGGATTCTGTCAGGTGAAATCAAGGGACAATCTTATCCGGAGAAAATAGCGCAGGGATAGTGGCTTATGATAATAAAGCGTCTGATCGTCTCCCCGGCGCCGAGCTCCTCCACATCTCATCTGTCCCCGGCTCTTCTATGTCCTGGCCGTAGCGCAGGCAGCCATAGTCATCGATGTGCATCCCATTGATTCCTTCTGCTTCTTCCCTCTCCATAACCTAGAGACAGTAGAAGAGGCATGGACTGCAGACTACACAGGGTTTGACATAGGTCTGCATGGGAGCTGCGTACAGAAAATGGTAGCTTTTTAAAGGGCATCTGTCAGCAGATTTGCACCTATGACACTGGCTGAACTAGCAATTGATCCCATGTTCTTATGTTTTCCGCTGAGAAAAAAAAATGTTTTAATTTATGCAAATGAGTCTCTATGAGAAACGGGGGCGTAGCCGTTACACCTAGAGGCTATGCTCTCTCTGCAACTGCCGCTCCCTCTGCACTTTGACACGGCCAGATGCGATCACATTTACACTGCCTGGCCCTGTCAATCAAAGTGCAGAGGACGCAGCAGTTGCAGAGAGAGCAGAGCCTCTAGGTGTAACGGCTACGCCCCCGTTGCTCCTAGAGGCTCATTTGCATATATAAAAACCTTATTTTTCTCAGCAATGCGGGCACATATGAACATAGGACCAACACAGATACCTTCAGCTGCCAAGTGCACATGTAAGAGGTCAGCCAGTGTCATAGGTACAAAACTGATGACAGATGCCCTTTAATCTAGACGGTATGTAGAGTCTGCACCTTTTTAATCTCTGGGGCTGTGGTCCGGTCTCCCTGTCTTCTTCTCAAGCCTGAATGGGCTCATCCCTCCTCTACATTATGTTTATGTCCGTCAATGCAGGGCCCTAGCGTTGTTACGTCCCTTCTGCTTCCAGTTGGCTGCGCGGAGTCATCTGTGGGGACGTGCAGAGTACAGACTGCAGTGTGGTTATTTGGTGATGTCATTGAGGAGGAAGGTCCTGCCAGGACAGTGGTGATATGTACAGCCGGGTACAATGGCTGCACGGAGTCATCAGTCATCACTGTCTAGAATAAAAGCCTCCTTTAGGCCTCTTTCACATGTGTTTGGCGGATTGGCTCCGGGTGCGTTCAGGGAAACGTGCACCATTTTGCAAGCAACTTCAGTCAGTTTTGTCTGCGATTGCGTTCAGTTTTTTCCACACGGGCGCAATGCGTTTTGATGGGTTTTTCACGCACGTGATAAAAAAATCTGAAGGTTTACAAACAACATCTAGCAACCATCAGTGAAAAATGCATTGCACTCGGACTGCATCCGGGTTACACGGATGCAATGCGTTTTTTAAATATAGAATATAGAACATGCTGCGATTTTCACGCAACGCAGAACTGATGCGTGAGAAAAACCGCTCATGTACCCATAGAAATGAACGCGTCGGGACTCGGTGCGGGTGCTAGGCGTTCACGTCAAAACTCGCTCGTGTGAAAGGGGCCTTAGTGGGCGACGCAGTATCTGCTAAGTGTCTCCGCCTTGTGGTCGACATAACAAACTACACGGCGGGGAAATGTGCTACGTGTGCTTGTTGGTAGATTATACAAGCGTGATGTTTAAGAATAATTCATATCTAGCACAATCCACTTCTGTGAAATATTAAAATGGATCCCCTTAGGCCATGTTCAGACATGTCGTATTTGTTGCTGATATTCAGTCCAGTTTCCACACTACAACATATGATTGTGATTTTAATTAACCCCATGTGAAATCCGCAGCAGTATCCGCATTATCTGAATTAATTAATGTGTGGAAACTGCTTGACAACCCCCACCCCAGATTCTACCCAGCAGTCAATTAGAACAAGCAAAGCTGTAGTGTAAAGCATAGGGAAGACTGGAGAAGCAAGCTATGCCTCAGATGAGGCAGGAGGTGCACAGCTATCAACTGTGACCCCAGCTCTGCTGTGTTTATTGCAGCCGGTGGTAGTCTGAAATTCACCTCCTGTGTCATCAGAGGCTAAGGCTGCTCTGCTTTTCCACCATGATTTTCGCTGCAGCTCTGCTTGTTCAGATTGGCTTCTGGGTATTAGCGCAAGCTCAGCAAGAAGCCAGTGCATGGAGAGATTCTATCTATCCCACTGGTGAGAAAAAGAGGATGGTCAGGAAGTTGCTGCAGATGAACCGAGGGGGAGGAGTCTCAATAAAGGGGGAGGTGCTTGTAAATCTGCTTTAGATGGTTGTCCGGGACCAGAAAAACATGGCTTCTTTCAGACACCGTGGGTTTTGTCTGGTTTTACACCTCTGCTCCATGAAAGTGAATTAGGTTGAGCTGCAATATCGCACACAGCCTGTGGACAGGTGTGGTCCTGTTTGTGGAAGCCATGTGTTTCTAATGTTAGACAAATCCTTTAAGTGAGTTTCAAATAAGCAGTAGAGATTCACCATATCCAGCATAGCTGATAGGGCCGTCCACCGTCAGACCCCTTTGATTTTAATGGCATCCGGCTGGATTCCAGCATGAATGGCGGTTTTCAGACGTACAAAAAACAATGCATGCATCGGTTTCTGTCCAGCTGAAACCCGGCACTTATGCTAAAAACATGCCGGATCCCTTTATAGTCAAAGGGATGTGGACGGCCCTATCTGGCTATGGTGAACTTCGGTAAGCTGTTCCTCTGCTGGATACCTTTATCGTATATGTGAAAGCAGGCTAAGCTTATCTGACCATCTACATATTCTTGGTCTCCACCTGTTGTACAGGGGTTTCGCTTCTTGTCGATCTCACTGATTTCTGTACCAGTTTGCCTATCACCACCATGGCTTTGCCCATGGTGGACGTCACAATCCTCACATTTCTTCTTATTGATCTATACTTTTTTTCTCTCCCTCAGGCAACAACCTTGATGCCATCCATGACATAACCGTGGCCTACCCTCACAACATTCCTCAAACTGAGAAACACATCCTCAATGGCAACTTCCCCAAGGAGATTCACTTCCACGTCTGTAGGTATCCTGTAAGTAGCCTGCCCGCCTCTAAGGAGGACCTCCAGCTCTGGTGCCAGGAACGCTGGAAGGAGAAGGAGGAGCGGTTGCGAACCTTCTACGAAGGGGAAAAGTACTTTGACGTCACAAGACGCAGCCGCATCCCTCCTTGCAAATCGGAACTCAGGGTGCACTTGATAAAGTTTGCTTCGTTGCTGTACTGGACATCCTTCATTTTTGTGTCCTTTTACTTCATCTACCTGTACAGCATTGTCCGGTGGTACACCCTCATCATGGTCGTCATCTTTGTCCTTCAGGAAAAGTACTTTGGTGGACTTGAGCATATCGAGCTGGCACTCCACCAATATCACACCACACAACGAGTCGCAGCAGGCAAACAAAAATAATATGGGGCTGTCTCTTTATGATACTTTTGTACTATCTACCCTATTGTGCATGTCAACCAAGTAACCAGAGACTCTTCAGATGGTCAAGACTTATAGTTCACCAGCTCCTGGACTGGCTATGGTTGCCTACACTTCATGAAATCCTTTGGAATCTCTTGTGGAGCTGTGGAGCCTGTTAGTTGGAACCCTTGCCGAGTGGCCACCCCTCTAGGTAGAGTCTTCAGAACTGGTCAAAGATTTGCAAAACTTTGACTTGTTTCTTCATTGATTTCAGTGGAGTCATGTCTGGAAGATCTTAAGAAGAGTCTGGTTAAATGGTTGACCTTCACCAAGGGGATTTGGGCTCCCTTTTTCTTGGACAGTCGGTGGCTTGTATATTAAGACCGTCCGATGAAAGTTGGAATTTCCTTATACATATTTCCAGGTATCCTTACTGTTGTATTTTTAAGTAATATTTTACCCGTCTTCATAGGAAAAACATCATCTTGCATCGCGCCATGGGTGAACACAGCATACTGTATCACTGAATGTATTTAAAGGGTTAAACTGTTGTGCATTTTTACTGCATTCTCCCGTAAAATACCTGGGAAATCCCAAAATTGTGTGTTTTTACCTGGAAGTTTTTGTGTTATCTGGTCTGTAGACAATCAGGAGTTTTCTTTATAGTGTATCTGTTCGTGCACAATTGTTTACCTTTTAATATTAAATTATTTTTTTTAAGTGAAAGCCCCCCCATAAAGAATAACAGCCAATTTGCAGGAGAAATGCCCATCATAAATGTATACAGTTGTGTCTATTGACCTAAAACCACGTTTTGTGGGGTTTTCTTGGTGTTAAAAATCAAGCAGAGCTTCACTAGAGAGGTAAAATTTACATTCGAGAGGGAGATTATTTTTTTTCCCCCCTGCGACCCCTTTAAGGACTGGCGCACCAAGGTGTGAGCTGAACCATTTCAGTTTTCGAGCACTTCATCCTAAGAGCATCCTTTCCTGGACAATAGATGCCGTAAAGTGAGGAGTGCTCTAGAGAAATCAATTGAGTAAAAATATTATATGCGAAAACTGATGACAGTTGGTTGGGTTTCTCTCCGTGGACCCTCACAACTGACCTTGTGCTGGCAAACTAGAAAGCAGGTCCAAAACCGCCTAGAACTAGAAAAGAATGTCTTTCTGTGATACACCTAGGTAGATTGGCTGGTCTTTCCAACTAATGGAAAAAGTTGACCAGAGCTGAAAAAGTTTGTAGAACTTCGAGTTGACACCAAGGCAGTGGAATTGACCTTGAGAAATAAGCGTTTACCAACCATACTGGTTCCTTCCTGGAATAACCCACCAAAATATTGTAGACACACCATTCTAGGTAAGCTCTGCTTGGGTAATACTCAACTGTGAAATGTTTTATGATTCATACAATCTCATATTCTGTTGGGAATGTCCTACGGGTCATAGAATTTTTGGTTGTCTTTTGTCCTTGCAGATTGTTTGTCTGAGATCAACTGTTTGGACCACTGTGATCTTTTCTTATTTAGTCCATCCTAAAGATGATGTATGGGAACCTATAACTTGACAGGTCTTTCTTGAGCCTGATATTTTCAGTTGTCCTGGTCTTTCTAAATCTCCACCGTCCAAGCTGTGGCCCTGGAGTCACGTGTTGCACTTCAAAGGCTCATCAATGGCCCCATTTATGGATGATAATCATTTTTAGCTCTGCTTCCTCCACTAGGTCCATGCTACTGTTCTTGAAAATGCCTCAAAAATGATACCACTCAATCAGAGGCTTAACATCTACAAGGCCAATGCTAATAAACTAATATATTTTTATATGACCGGTGCTATTAAATTAGGTCACGTTCACACGTGTTTTGGCGATCCGGCAGCCTGATCCGATGCAAATGATGGCTGTCGGCAATGTTTTTTGTATGGCCGAAACCCGGCATTTATGCTGGAAACCAAATTGATGTGTGCCGGATCTTATTGCAGTCAATGGGAATCCAGTGGTGAAGTAGTGTGAGATCCAGAAGGCTGCTCTATGCTGGAACAGCCTGCTGGATCTCCAAATGGAAGTGTGAACGTAGCCTTACTTTAATCTGACATCCAGAAATTCTGTTGGGCCAGTATTCGTTTCGATTAGAGATCTTGATCAGAACCAGAAGACTGAGCAGACTGATTACGAGATCCTTACAAGTTATTAATATACTTTTTTAATCAGCAATTAAGTCCAGTAATTAATGGATCAAAAAAATTGTGTTCCAAGTCGTAAATCGTCAGTATAGTCTTCATTGCGTTTCGGGCTATATAAATGACCTTTTTAGAAGAGAGTACAAAACGGGGTGAAACTTTTTTTATCCATTACGTATTCCAAATATGAGGAACAATGTCTGTTTAGGACTGCACAGTGTATTTAAATTTATTGATGCCTATCTTTGAGACAAGACAGATTATGGATAGTTCCCAAATTAAAGATGGTTCTTCTGGACATGCCGCCTCGACAGGAAATTTTAACACATTTCTCATTCTTCTGCTCCATTGATTTTGATGGAGATTGAGGTTTCTCAATTTCCCATCAAACAAATCTTTGTCTAAAATAGTTTGAACTTGGGATGTCTGAACCCCAACAGTAACGTTTTCTGACATGTTGGAGGCATGGATTTAGCATGGCCTTCACTCTCTAGGAGTGATATCTTGTCCTATTTTGGAAGCAGCCTAGTCTCCCCTCTCTGGCGGCTTTCAGGAAACTTTCTCTGAGATAAATTGACTGTTTACAAAACCTTTAGTTTCCTACGGACTTCCTTTCATCCCTCTGGAAGTTCACTTTCCAAAGAGAAACCTTTTGGTGGGAAATTAACTGAGATTCGTGAGTGATATTCATGGTTCTTCTTCCTCATTATTACGGGTCATTACCCATGAGATCACAATGTTTTTGTAAATAATCATCTCAAGTTTATAGGTAGGAATAGGAGCTCTCTTATGGACCATGACCAGGAAAATTAGCCATCAGCTTCTTGGTGCTGACCATCCACCAGTACATTTTCAGAAGGTGATGGGCTTCATTATTTAAGCGGGAAAAATAGGGGTTGACTAGTGACTCATTCAGGGCAACGCAGCAATGACTCCATGAGCTACCGGTTGATTACAATAGGTACATTTTCATCGTTGATTTTTGACATAAAAGCAACACTTTTGAGCGTAAACAAAACCATTTTATGAATGATGGGAACTTGAACAGTAGGAAGATGTAACTAGCTTCATGGGTAATTTCTGAAGACAGGTCCCCTTTAAGCCTTGTCTCAGCAAATATTTCCAAGGAATAGTAATCCATGTATATCATGGTTGGCTCCAGACTACCAGAGCAGGAGCTGCTCTTCTATTTTTGGCTCGCAGAGGGTGTCCTGAGCCAGGGGCCCCTGCATATGGACAGTGGTTGTCTTCAACCACCTATAGCCACAAATTTTTTGAGAATCTAAGGTAATTATGTCAAGATCTACCTAAGAATAAGGGGCAGCTAGACCAATACAATGGCTCTTATTTTTCTCAAGATTAATTGTCTGGCAATGTCTGACAGGTGCTCTTGCTCCACCAGAAAATTCATACATGTTCATCCAGGCCATAGCATGCACCAGCCATCTTAGTTTGTGGCTAAAAGATCTTTTGGACAAAAATTACTGAATTGCCTTCATAATGATGGATCATGGGCCACTTTGGAAAGTATGAGTTCCATCTGGTTTGTTGGCTTTCCACCCAACCAAGATGACGCTGTTTAGGCAAGGCAGGTCATAGAAAGCTCTATTTACACAAAGCTACGGCAAAGTAACTATACTCTGATGGTCTGGAGATGGTTCATGTTATTATTACTTATGCTTGAACAATCAATGTTAAACCTTCAGATCTAAATCATCGTTCAGCAAGACCTTAATAAATTATATAGCCTCATGCAGGAACAATCCACCCATCCAACCAAAGTATGGTTCTCTGTACCCATGTAGGGTACATATTGCACATAGAATGTGTCTTGTACAGTCCAGCCATCTTGAGCATTGTACAGTTGAATTATCCATGGTATGATCTTGTGCGCTAGACTTGTGCAAAATCATTCATCCATCCAGACGATTATTCACCTGCCTTTTGAAGACCTTCATCCAACTAAATACTGAGCTGCATTCTTACACAGCTCAGTCCGTCTATCCAACTGCATTGCACGGCACTCCAACAATTCCTAATAGTCCATTTATCCAAGACTTTGTACTTAACACCTACCTAGAGCCTCTGCAACAGCCGTCCGTTTAGTCTTGGACAATATAGACACGTCTCATGGATCGCCTCACCGACAGAGCTCAGTGCACCATATTATAAATGAAGCCATCCAAAATAACGGTTCGTTGGTGTTATGCAACAAAAAATTGCATTAAAACTATGGCCAGGATGGGAGAACATTAACCCTGTCTTAGTCTTTTTGAAGAAGACGGATCATGACATTCTACTTGTCCTATGCCTTCCCGTGACAAATTGGACTAAAGAAGTACGCTCCTCCCATGTGTTTTTGTAGGGGTCTCTAGAAGTCCATAATTAACCTGAGAACCAATCATTCATCATGAAGTGTAACTGCTTAGCCACAAAGCGTCCTATCGTCCCCATGTATGACTGGCAGTAATCAGGTAACCTCGTGTAATTGCACTTTAAATTCCAAAGACAATCTAAGCAAACTGCTGATGTGGATTACAACTCCGTCCTTCTGTGGTTTTATATTAATGATGAGCGGCGCCCCTAGTGGAGGTGACGCGAGACACTATAGCGCTATATGTCATGTATATGAAGTAGGAGAACTCGGCCATCGAGGCTTTTTTACAGTGGTTTATTTATATCATTTGCTTTTAATGACTGTTTCTGTTTGATATTCCGATCCTCTTTTTCTCTCCCATAATCCTTGTTTCATCCTTTTATCAGCCGACACAGTCACTTCTCTGATGTCTTCACTCATTTCACTTTGTAATCATTTGTAAAGGGATCAAATGTGTTGTGGACCCTTTGAAAAGTGCATTGTTACTATATATGAATAAAAAAAAGATTAAAACTTTTCTCATCTCTGTGGTTAATATTCTGCATGGGAAATCAGGAAAATGACTCCCTTTAAGGACATCTACTGTCACCCAAAGCAGGAGGCAGGGATGTAGCTATAGAGGCGGTAGAGATACACCATTGCATCCAGAACGAGGTGCCTGAGTGGGCCCAAAAGGGTCATATATGACGACAACCATATCATAATTGGTAGATTGCTGGTGGAGTCAGTGTGTACATACATTACTTATCCTGTACTGATCCTGAGTTACATCCTGTATTATACTCCAGAGCTGCACTCACTACTCTGCTGGTGCAGTCATTGTGTACATACATTACTTATCCTGTACTGATCCTGAGTTTTACAGCAAGACACGGAGGCTCATATTGCTATCTCCTTCTTTACTTTCCACCAACAGCAGCAAAGAAGAAATTTACATAATCATAACAATAAAGGACCCTCCCCTGACAGATCCTATAATAAGCAGTGTCCTCTTCAGTATCTTCCTCTTTCTTTGCTGCTTCCACCAAGATAAGTAACATCTATTCAGTATATTTTTGTGGTATGATTGCTGTGATTTAAGGGTTAATCTCTGAGCTTCTGCTTGCTCAGGCTATTGCATGTCAGACTGTTTCTCTTAATTGAGTTTTTTCCCCATATATA
This sequence comes from Bufo bufo, assembly GCF_905171765.1. Taxonomy (NCBI): domain Eukaryota; kingdom Metazoa; phylum Chordata; class Amphibia; order Anura; family Bufonidae; genus Bufo; species Bufo bufo. Next base: position 607,730,586 of record NC_053392.1, on the reverse strand, counting down.
TATTTGTATATTTCTTTCTAGGCCTTCATATCTTATGGATTCATTCTAGGCCCCTTTTTTCCTTGCTTGGGGGTTCTCCCCCCCCCCTTTTTTTCTTATTGTTACCCGATTAGTTTTTTCCTGTTTTATTTCCATTTGCGATTTTGTGGCTTCCGATTCCCACCTTTATTCTTCCGTTACCTGCGGCCTGCTCCTGCGTCCGGAGGTGTTCCTCCACTCTTTTCTCTCTTCTCCTTGGTGCTCCGTTGACCATCTCACTTCGGCGCAGGCTCTGCTTATTTCCCGCGGGTCGCGAGGTCTCGGCGGCCATTTTGGGAGCTCCCGCGCGTGTTCTCGCGGGATTTCGGCATTGCCTCTTCAACCGGACAGTCTCGGCTCCTTCTCTGCGGCTCCTGGGGTGATTAACCCCTCGTTTTGGTTAGTTGGGGGGTTGTTAGGCTAGCACTTGCCATTATTAGTCCCCCCTTAGGTTACCTTCAGCTGTAGACCTACATTATTATTATTATTATTATTATTATTATTATTATCTAAAAAAAATATAAAAAACTAAGCATGTCATCCGACCGATCCCCATCTGGGCCTACCCCACCTCCATCTGGGGAGCCCAGAAGGTCTGAGATGACTGTACAGGCCCTGGATTTGCAGCGCTCAGTATCTAGCGCAATAGTTGAAGCCATGGGATCCATGTCATCCATGATATCCAAGACCATCTCCCAGGCTTTGTCTGCCCATGCCCCTGGCCCCTCTAATCAGACACCTGCTATACCTCATCTGCAGCCTGCCGTTTATGATACTCCTAATATACAGGAGAACCTGACTGCTGTGATCTCAGCCACCCTTGATAGCGTGCATAGATCACGCAAAAGAGCTTATCGCGCCAGGCAGAAAGGGCGCGCACGTGGAAATGTGCTAGAGCACAAAATAGCGATGTGGAATCAGAATTGGATTTTGATACGGAGGCTAATGCGGAGGCGAGCTGCCATTCTGAGGAGGAGATGGAATATGATATTCCGGGCACTGCTGGCCCTGTGCCTTCCACCTCTGGGTCTATGGGTCCTGCCTCCACCGCCCCTGGCACCCCCTTATTCAACCCTGATGCCCTCCACCACCCTAGGTCAGCGGAGTGGCCGTCGATAGCTCATGTGAGCAATTATTTGGAGCATTGGGTGCGCCGTCCTCTGAGCAAAGAGGCGCGCAGCAAGCTCAGATCTGAGTGCCCCAGACCATTGATCCCCAATAAGGTCTGTGAAATGCCAGCAGTTGATCCCAAGATGACACAGTTCTTGGCGAAATCTGGCTGAAACCCCCGTAAGGGGTTGGACTTGGCAATAAAGAGCTGCCAGGACAAGCTCCTTGACATTTTTGGCCCCCTTGCCAAAATATTTGAGATGGCCAAATCGGCCAGAGTGGACGGCTCTCCGATAGATCGGAGGAGCTTACTGGCTGGATACAGAGAGCCATTTGTATTGCGGGCAGCACCAACTCCTCCCTGGCCATTGAACGGCGTAAAGCCATACTGTTCAAAATTGATCCGAAATTGGTTAACCTGGCACTCACTGAGGCAGGAAGGATGCACAGGGTCTACTTTTCGTGGATTCCTTTATCAAGGACCTCAGTAGATTTGTGGGAGCATTTACTGCCCTGGACAAGGCCCAGTCCTCCATGCGTAGGGTTTTTCAGGGACGGTTTTCCACTTGGGCCGTCTGTCCGGCCGTTCAGTTTCAGGCCCGCAGCTCGGCAGAGGCTCCTTCGCCCAAAGACCCCACCCTTCCCGGACCAGAGGAATCCTCCTCCATTTTTCCCGGCCAGAGGCGGCCAATGGCGTTCGAGGTCCGTTAGAGGGAATCCGAATTTCCGAAAATCCTTCGGTAAGTCTTTCCCCAGTGGGGACTTCTTTGGACCCTTGTGTCGGGGGCAGACTCCGTCTTTGTTCCCACGTTTGGTCCAACATTACATCAGACCATGGGTGCTGACGACTGTGCAGGGATTCCACATAGAACTCACGGAATCGCCAAGTCTCATCCCTTCACCCCCTCCACTGCCTCTGGCGCGACCAGACAGGGAGCTTGTGGACTTAGAACTGTATTCCCTTTTTCAAAAAAGGGCGATTAGAAAGGGTTTCCCCCTACTCCCGGGGGTGTGCTCAGCAACATTTTTCTAGTTCAGAAAAAGGGTGGACAAATGCGTCCAGTGATAAATCTCCGTGCCTTGAACGCGGGTGGTGCGCTATCGCCACTTCAAATGGAGGGAATTCACCTCCTTCGGGACTTGCTGATTCCGGCGGACTGGATGGTGAAGCTGGACCTCAAAGATGCCTATCTGACGGTCCCAATTGCCTCTACGTCCAGGGATTCTCCTACGCTTCCTGTGGAGGGGCGAAGTGTGGCGCTTCACTTGCCTTCCGTTCGGCCTTTCTTCGGCGCCATAGTGCTTTACCAAGCTTCTGCGCCTGGTCATGGCCTGGCTACGGAGTCGGGGTGTGCGTCTAGTCATCTATCTAGACGACATCCTCATTATGCATCAATGTCAGTCGACGCTGCTACAACACCTCCAGTGGACTCGAACCTCCTTTCGGCTCTTGGTTTTCTGCTGAACCCGAGAAATCCTGCCTCACGCCGTCTCGACGGATGGAGTTCCTGGGCTTCACAGTGGACTCTGTTGCGGAATCTCTCAGTCTTCCGTCAGAGAAATTGCGGGCGATCCGCAAGGAATTGAGACATGCCCTCTCAGCGGCCTCCCTATCCCTACGCCACCTGGCTCGCATCATTGGCCTGCTGGCTTCTTCGATTCAGGCGGTGTTCCCGCTCCTCTCCATTACCGGGCCCTACAGCGTCTGAAGATTGCCCACCTTTGTGCCGGGGCCACGTTCGCGGACGCGGTGTTTCTGGATCAAGAAGCTCGGAGGAACTTCGTTGGTGGATATGCAATTTGGAAGCGTGGAACGGCAGAGCGATCTTCGGATTTCAACCAGAATTCACGGTGGAGTCGGACGCGAGTCTCCAAGGCTGGGAGTGCCCACTGCGAGGGTATTTCTACAGGGTGTCGATAGTCGGAGGCCGAGACCCAACTTCACATCAACGCGCTGGAACTCCTGGCGGGCTCGTTTGCCATCCGGAGTTTTACCAATGGCATCGCACATGCATGCATCAGATTACGCATGGACAATGTGTCGGCGGTCCACTATGTCAATCACCTGGGCGGCACCCAATCGGCTACCTTGGCTCGACTGGGGAAGGAGTTCTGGTCCTACTGTCTTTCCAGGGACATCATGATACAAGCGGAATACCTTCCGGGTCTACACAACTACCGAGCAGATCGGAGTTCCCGATGCTTCACGGACGGCAGCGACTGGAGGCTCGCACAGGAGATGTTCTCCACGATCTCGGACACCTGGGGTCCTTGCGCCATAGACCTCTTTGCGTCACAGCTCAATACTCACCTGCCCAGGTTCTTCAGCTGGCGCCCGGAGGCGGAGGCGGTGGATGCGTTTCTCCAGGACTGGTCGTCAGCTCTACAATACGCGTTTCCACCTTTTGCCATGATCCCGAGGATGCTGCTACAGACCCGTCGTCAGGATGCAGAACTGGTGGTGGCGATTCCCTTCTGGGGGACTCAAGCCTGGTACCCGATCCTCCTGGAACTCCTGGTGGATGTACCTCTCCTCCTTCCGGGTCGGACGGATCTCCTCCAGGGCCCTCTGATCGACGGCTCCCTTCAACTTCTGGCGTGCCGAATCTCAGGACTCCCGGAGAGGTCGGAGGCAACTAGACGCCTCCTGGACAACGCTTGGGCTCCCGGCACCCGAAAATTTTACCGGGTAGCTTGGGGATCTTGGGTTAGCTGGTGCGTGGAGCGGGACTTGGATCCCATTTCGGCGCCTGTGACCCATTTGTTACAATTCCTTACGTCTCTTTTTGAAGCAGGAAAAGCTTATCGGACCATTAATTTGTTCCGTTCGGTGATTTCTTCTACTCATCAGGGTTTGGATGGCGTTCCGGCGGGACAACACCCTTCGGTGTCGCGCCTGTTACGTGGCTCACGCTTGGCTCGGCCTCTCTGACCACGCTTCACCACTACGTGGGACGTTTCCTTGGTCCTTTCTTTCCTCTCTGCGTGGCCCGAAAACGCGGGTCTCTCCCTCCGTCAGCTGTCAGCCAAATTGTTGACCCTCTTTTGCCTCATTTCCTGTAAGAGGGTTTCTGATGTCAGGGCTCTGGATCATGATGCGAGGTCCTTTACTCCCGAGGGCGTCACATTTAACATTACGCGACGCACCAAGACCAATATTCGGTCTGTGTCTTATCCCTGTTTCCCATCTTCTCCGGCGCTCTGTCCTGTAGCCTGATTGCGGGAGTATGAGTTGCGCACTCGGACTCACCGCTCTGCGGACATCCCACAACTGTTCCTCTCTATTCGCCATCCTTTTGGCCCGGTGACTAGTCCCACCTTGGCGCGTTGGATGAAGTGGGTCATGTCCCTTTTGGTGATTGATACGGCGGTCTTTACCGCTTATTCGGCCAGGGGCGCGGCTGCCATTGCCCTGGGTGTTTCGGGGGCTCGTTTGGCTGACTGGTCTAGGGCCGCGACGTTTAGAGAATTTTATTTTCGTCCGCCCCATCATGTGTTTTCATCTATTATTGATCAGCTTTGAACTTGCAATATGAGCCTCCGTGTCTTGCTGTAAAACTAAATGATTTTCCTATTCCATGACGTAAAGTCATAGTTTTATTAAAGACACGGATGCGAGTATTGCCCGCCCGGGGTTTTTCCTTCCTGCCCTTTTATTGTGTGATATTGGACTGTTTACATTGTCTTTTATTGTTATTTATTACCTATATTTATATTGATGAGTATTTACGATTCTGTTTTATCAGCGACCTTACGGTGTACGACCGTTTCCAGGGTCGATCTTGTTCAGTTTCTGCCTGATTCTCACACTGGCTATATTATTTACTCTGTTTCAGGTTGAAGTTTCCACGGTGTATGGAATTCTACATTGTTCCAGGTTTCCTGAGGCGTTGGCCAAGTTGGCTTGATTCGACAGTTTGATGGACCAGAATGGTTGTCGTTCTCGGGTCCAGTTCCAGTTTTCGGTTCCGGTTCCAGTTACGGTTATGCGGTTGGTGTCACGGATACAAAGAAAGAGGAAGATACAGAAGAGGACACTGCTTATTATAGGATCTATCAGGGGAGGGTCCTTTATTGTTATGATTATGTAAATTTCTTCTTTGCTGCTATTGGTGGAAAGTAAAGAAGGAGATGGCAATACTCTCCTCCGTGTCTTTAATAAAACTATAACTTTACGTCATGGAATAGGAAAATCATTTAGTTACATCCTGTATTATACTCCAGAGCTGCACTCACTATTCTGCTGGTGGAGTCACTGTGTACATACATTACTTATCCTGTACTGATCCTGAGTTACATCCTGTATTATACTCCAGAGCTGCACTCACTATTCTGCTGGTGCAGTCACTGTGTACATAAATTACTTATCCTGTACTGATCCTGAGTTATATCCTGTATTATACTCCAAAGCTGCACTCACTATTCTGCTGGTGGAGTCACTGTGTACATACATTACATTACTTATCCTGTACTGATCCTGAGTTACATCCTGTATTATACTCCAGAGCTGTACTCACTTCTGCTGGTTCAGTCACTGTATACATTCATTACATTACTTATCCTGTACTGATCCTGAGTTACATCCTGTGTTATACTCCAGAGCTGCACTCACTATTCTGCTGGTGCAGTCACTGTGTACATAAATTACTTATCCTGTACTGATCCTGAGTTACATCCTGTATTATACTCCAGAGCTGCACTCACTATTCTGCTGGTGGAGTCACTGTGTACATACATTACATTACTTATCCTGTACTGATCCTGAGTTACATCCTGTATTATACTCCAGAGCTGTACTCACTATTCTGCTGGTGCAGTCATTGTGTACATACATTACTTATCCTGTACTCATCCTGAGTTACATCCTGTAATATACTCCAGAGCTGCTCTCACTATTCTGCTGGGCAGTCATTGTGTACATACATTACTTATCCTGTACTGATCCTGAGTTACATCCTGTATTATACTCCAGAGCTGCACTCACTATTCTGCTGGTGGAGTCACTGTTTTACAGCACGACACGGAGGCTCCTATTGCTATCTCTTCCTTTACTGTTCCACCAATAGCAGCAAAGAAAATTTACATAATGAACATGGTAACCATAGTAACACAATGTCCCTCCCAGACAGCCCCTATAATAGGCAGCTCCTCCTCTGGGTCTTCCTCTTTCTTTGCTGCTGCCACCAGATAAGTGCTGCAATTTTACCTCATGATTTCTATTGATTCATATCTTATTGTGTCTTTGATTTATAATATATATATATATTTTATCTGTTGGCGTTTTATCCTATGCTTGCTTTTCCCTCAGCATCTGCATCATACATATTGTATTTCATCTGTTTATTGGTTTCCCCCCTTATCATTCCCTGGGGTATTATTATTTCCACTGTTTGTACCCATTTCGGGGGGTTCCCCCCCCCCCGTCACATCTTGTGCCTTATCGCATGTTTATTTTCCTCTTATTGCTCGCCGCTGCATTTCCCCCCTTTCTACTTGCGTTTGGCGCTCCTTTTCCTTGCTTCTTACATCGGGACACCTTTCCCTGACGGCCGGATCTTCTTTCTCCGCTTTCCCGGGCTTGCGCATAGTATCGCGAGATCCCGGCGGCCATCTTGATTCTCACCTATCGCGGGATCTCGGCGTTCTTGTCAGTTCCGCCTTTCTGCGCTCAGGTACGGTCGCATTGCCCTGCTCTCCCGTTCCTGCTCCCGCTCCTACCGCATCGCGCCTGGGTGATTAACCCTTGCGACGTCGCTTTAGGTACAGTTAGTTATTTCCCTATTTCGGCCCTGTTATTTTCTCTTATCCTTGGCTGAATCGATATTCATACCGCTATGTCAGCAACCGATCTACCCTCCTCCCAGGCCTGCCCAAGGCCTGCGGATGAGAGGGAGGTAGAGAGGGATGACCCTCATACATTAACCCTTCAGCAGTCGGTCTCCAGTGCCATAATGACTGTCATGGACTCCATGTCCACTATGCTGGCTGCCACTATTTCTCAGGCCCTTGCTGCTCACCCTCCTAGAGAGGCCTTGCAGACTGCCCCTGGTATAAATACGCCATCTGATGCCATTGATGCTCCTGTTTCACAGGATAATAGAACTGGTGTGCGTACTGCCACCCATGAGAGCGTGCTACGTTCACGCAAGAGAGCCTTGCCGCGCCAGGCAGAAAAGGCGCGTACGTGGAAATGTGCCAGAGCACAACCAGGTACCGATTCAGATTCGGATGTGGGCTCAGATTTAGAGGCGTTTGAGGATCATGATTATCCCTCTGATGAGGAGACCCCTGATCCGACTCCCACTGCTAGGGGCCCCGTACCCTCTACTTCCTTAGTAGTCAGCTCAGCCCCTTCAACGGTCGATTTGACGTCTGCTCTTGTAGACCCTGCTGGCGAACTTATGTTTGATCCTGACACTCTCCACCACCCCCGGTCAGCGGAATGGCTTCTGTCCGATCATGTGAGTAAATATTTGGAATCTCGGGTTCGCCACCCGCTAAGTAAAGAAGCGCGTAACAAGCTACGTGCTGAGTGCCCTAGACCCGTGGTCCCTAACAAGGTCTGTGATACCCCTGTGGTCGACCCCAAAATGACCCAATTTTTGGCAAAATCAGGCTGGAACCCCCGTAGAGGGTTAGACTCCGCCTTGAGGAGCTGCCAGGACAAGCTCCTGGATGTATTTGGGCCCCTTACTAAACTGCTAGAATTGGCAGAAACTGCCAGAGCGGATGGTTCACGTATAGATCCTGAAGAGCTTCGTGGTTGGGCCTCAAAGAGCGATTTGTGTCGCGGGCAACGCCAATACATCCTTATGTATCGAACGGCGTAAGGCCATTCTTTTTAAATTAGACCCCAAGCTGGCTAACCTTACCCTTACGGAGGCAGGTAAGGATGCACAAGGGCTGCTGTTCGGCGACTCCTTTATTAAGGATCTTGGCCGATTTTGTTGGCGCATTTACTGCATTAGATAAGGCCCAGTCCTCTATGCGCAGAGTATTTCAGGACGGGTCTCTAACAGGGTCGGCAGTACCAGGGGCCGTCTGTCTGGCCGTTCCAATTTCCAAGCCCGAGGCATGGCAGAGGCTCCTATCACCAGAGGACCTCCTTTCCAGGATCAAGAAACTCCTCGTCTTTCTTCCCGGCCAGAGGCGGCACTGGCGTTCCAGTCCTTCCGTGGAAACCCCAACTCCAGGAGACCTTTTGGTAAGTTTTCCCCCTGTGGGGGATTTTTCGGATCATTGTATCGGGGGCAGACTCCGTCATTTTTTCCGTGCCTGGTCAGTCATCACCTCCGACCCATGGGTTTTGTCCACAGTCATGGGTTTTCAGATCGAGCTCATAGACTCTCCTTACCTACTCCCTCCTTCCCCCCCGTTTGTTCTGTCAAGACCCTATTGCTCTCAGGTAGACCTAGAACTAGTATCACTCTCCCACAAGTCTGCGATAGAAAGGGCGCCTCCTTCTCACAGGAGGGTCCTCAGCAATATCTTTCTGGTCCAGAAGAAGAGCGGTCAGATGCGCCCGGTTATAAACCTGCGGTCTCTGAATTCCATAGTGCGCTATCGCCACTTCAAGATGGAGGGGATTCACCTCCTCAGAGATTTGCTTATGCCGGGGGACTGGATGGTGAAACTAGACCTCAAGGATGCTTACCTGACGGTACCTATTGCCCCCCAATCCAGGGACCTCCTATGTTTTCAGTGGGGAGGAGAGACCTGGCGGTTCACCTGTCTCCCTTTCGGCCTGTCCTCAGCTCCTTGGTGCTTCACCAAGCTGATGCGTCCGGCCATGTCTTGGCTTCGCAGTCGGGGTGTACGTCTGATTGTTTATCTGGACGACATTCTTATCATGCATCATTCCAGGTCGATCTTGCTAGAACACCTAGGCTGGACGTCGGATCTGCTTTCACGCCTCGGTTTTCTCCTCAATTTGGAGAAATCTTGCCTGACCCCTCTACAGAGGATGGAATTTCTGGGATTCACGGTGGATTCAGTGTCCGAATCCCTCAGCCTCCCGGCATCGAAGCTACGCTCAATTCGGAAGGAACTGCGACACGCCCTGTCTACCCCTCAGTTGACCTTACGGCATCTGGCCCGCATAATCGGCCTGCTCGCCTCTTCCATCCAGGCGGTATTTCCTGCTCCGCTGCATTATCGAGCCCTGCAACGGCTGAAGATTGCACACCTCCGCACAGGTGCGGCGTTTGCGGATTTGGTTACCTTGGACTCAGAAGCCAGGGAGGAACTTCACTGGTGGATCGACAACTTGGAGGCATGGAATGGCAAGGCGATCTTCGGCCTTCAACCGGAGTTGACGGTGGAATCGGATGCGAGTCTGCAGGGCTGGGGTGCCCACTGCAACGGGGTCTCCACGGGAGGCCGCTGGACGACGGACGAGACGCGCCTTCACATCAACGCACTAGAACTGCTGGCCGGATCGTTTGCCATTCGGAGTTTCACCAATGGGATGGCTCATGCCTGCATCCTCCTGCGTATGGACAACGTGTCTGCTGTCCGTTACGTCAACCGTTTGGGTGGTACCCAGTCGGCGACTCTGGCTCGGCTCGCGAAGGAGTTTTGGTCCTATTGCCTTTCCAAGGACATCGTGATCCAAGCGGAATACCTTCCCGGCCTCCACAATACTCGGGCAGACCGGAGTTCCCGTTGCTTTACGGACGGCAGCGATTGGTGGCTGGCCCCGAACATATTTTCCGCAATATCTGACGTCTGGGGTCCTTTCTCTGTGGACCTGTTTGCTTCACGGCTCAACGCGCAGCTCCCTCGATTCTTCAGCTGGCGCCCGGATCCGGGAGCGGAGGCGGTGGACGCGTTCCTGCAGGATTGGTCGAGCTCCCTTCTATATGCATTTCCTCCTTTTGCAATGATTCCGAGGATGTTGCTTCAGGTTCGTCGCCAGAGGGCCGAATTGATGGTGGTGGTTCCCTTTTGGGGGACTCAGAGTTGGTTTCCGGCTCTGCTGGAACTTCTTGTGGACATACCTTTTCTTCTTCCAGACCACGTAGATCTTCTCCGCGATCCCAGGGGGTTGAGCCATCCGCTTCTGCTGGAAGGATCCCTACAGTTGCTAGCGTGCCGAATCTCAGGATTCCTGGAGAAGTCGAGGGCGTTTCGGAGGCAACTAGACGCCTCTTGGACAATGCATGGGCTCCCGGCACTAGAAAATCTTACCGGGCAGCTTGGGGATCTTGGTCTGGTTGGTGCCTTGAACGGGACGTTGATCCCATTTCGGCACCTGTGAGTCATTTGTTACAATTTCTTACATCCTTGTTTGAGGCCGGTAAAGCTTATAGAACGATCAACCTCTTTCGGTCCGCTATTTCCTCTACTCATATGGGTTTTGACGGCACGCCTGCGGGCCAGCACCCTTTGGTTTGCCGCTTGCTTCGTGGCTCGCGTCTTGCTCGTCCTCCACGTCCTCGGTTTGTGACCACTTGGGACGTCTCGTTGGTTTTGTCATTTTTGTCTGCTTGGCCCAGCAATCCGGATCTTTCCTTGAGACAATTATCTGCTAAGTTACTTGTGCTTTTCTGCCTTATTTCCTGCAAACGGGTATCGGATGTTCGGGCTTTGGATCACGACGCTAGATCCTTCACTCCGGAAGGTGTATCTTTCAATATTTCTAGACGTACCAAGACTCACATCAGAGAGGTTTCCCGTCCTCTCCGGCTCTTTGTCCGGTGGCTTGCTTGCGGGAATACGAATCCCGGACAAAAGCTTACCGCTCTCCCTCGGTCCCACAGCTTTTCCTTTCTATTCGCCATCCTTTTGGGCCGGTCTCCAGTCCGACTTTAGCTCGTTGGATGAAGTGGGTTATGTCCCTTGCGGGTATTGATACGGCTATATTTACGGCGCATTCGGCGAGAGGTGCATCTGCCACCGCTTTGGCGATTTCTGGTGCGCGTATGGAAGACATCTTACGTCTGGCGGACTGGTCTAGTGTCACGACGTTCAGGGAGTATTATTTTTGTCCTCCTCCTCATTTGTTTGCTTCTGTGATTTCTCAGCTTTGAACTAGCAATAGGAGCCTCCGTGTCGTGCTGTAAAACTTATTGATTTTCCTAGTCTACGACGTAAAGTCATAGTTTTATTAAAGACACGGAGGCGAGTATTGCCCACCCTGCTCGACGGCCCGCCCAGTTATTAATTATTTATTAATTATTAATTATTTGTATATTTATTTATGTATCGTGTTCGGAGGAGGTTATGTTTATGGTGTTTATTTATATATTTATATATTTATTGTATTTATGGCGTTTATTTTTCCTATTGAAGTTGAATAGATGGTTGTACGGTTCATTTCCGGTTATCGACTATCTGACTTGATTTGTTCCAGAATGATATTCACTCTGGCCATATTCTTTATTTTATTTCAGGATGAGAGTTCGCTGACTTCCAGGATCTGCGTCCTTCTAATTTTCCTGCTAAAGTGTTAGCCAGGTTGGCTTCGATTGAATGGTTCGGTGGGAGCTGTGTCGTTTCGCTTCCAGTTTCCGGTTCTAGTTGACGGTTCCAGTTGATTTCCAGTTACGGTGCCAGGTTCAAAGAAAGAGGAAGACCCAGAGGAGGAGCTGCCTATTATAGGGGCTGTCTGGGGAGGGACATTGTGTTACTATGGTTACCATGTTCATTATGTAAATTTTCTTTGCTGCTATTGGTGGAACAGTAAAGGAAGAGATAGCAATACTCGCCTCCGTGTCTTTAATAAAACTATGACTTTACGTCGTAGACTAGGAAAATCAATAAGTTACATCCTGTATTATACTCCAGAACTACACTCACTATTCTGCTGGTGGAGTCACTGTGTACATACATTTCATGACTTCTCCTGTACTGATACTCAGTTACATCCTTTATTATACTCCAGAGCTGTACTCATTATTCTGCTGGTGCAGTCACTCTGTACATACATTACATTACTTATCCTGTACTCATCCTGAGTTACATCCTGTTTTATACTCCAGAGCTGCACTCACTATTCTGCTGGTGGAGTCACTGTGTACATACATTTCATTACTTATTCTCTACTGATCCTGAGTTATTTTGTATTATACTCCAGAGCTGCACTCACTATTCTGCTGGTGGAGTCACAACTTAGACCTGTTCCCTTCAACGGAGAACAGCTGCCTTACCAGACTAAGGGCTCATGCACACGAACATATTTTCTTTCCGTGTCCGTTCATTTTTTTTTGCGGACCATATGCGGAACCATTCATTTCAATGGGTCCGCAAAAAAAGGAAGTTACTCCGTGTGCATTCCGATTCCGTCCGTCCGCATGTCCGTTCCGCAAGAAAATAGATCATGTCCTATTATTGTCCGCATTTACGGAGAAGGATAGGACTGTTCTATTAGTGTCTCAAAATAAGTTATAGTTCACCACTGCGTTATTTAGATTTTCTATCGGTGTCACAGACCTCCATGTGAAGTGGGCTCGATTCACATCAAACAGTAGTTTACGCAAAAGAGGTGGTGGCGCTGCCACGTATAGGCTGTAGCTTCTGAGTGTAGATGAGGATATGACAGTCTCTTCTAGTGCAACCAAACATCCGAGTTCCAACAGAGGATAATCTTTGCCAAAAACAACTTTAAAGGTATAAAATCAACAGGCATTGAACAATCAGCAAGTCATTTGTATTCACAAGACTGCCCGACCCAGGTTTCGCCAAAATAGCTTCATCAGGGGTGAATGTTAGGGTAGGGGATGACAAGAAAGACATACCCCTCTTCAATATAAAATACCCAGATCTTAAAACTTATATAAGATTAAAACAACCACATTTCTGTTAATTATACTTAAATTAAATCCACAATTAATATCAATAGTCTTTGTCTTACACATGGTAATTTCACATTGCCTGTGTTACATACAGTTGCAAGAAAAAGTATGTGAACCCTTTGGAATGATATGGATTTCTGCAAAATTTGTCATAAAATGTGATCTGATCTTCATCTAAGTCACAACAATAGACAATCACAGTCTGCTTAAACTAATAACACACAAAGAATTAAATGTTACCATGTTTTTATTGAACACACCATGTAAACATTCACAGTGCAGGTGGAAAAAGTATGTGAACCCTTGGATTTAATAACTGGTTGACCGTCCTTTGGCAGCAAGAACTTCAACCAAACGTTTCCTGTAGTTGCAGATCAGACGTGCACAACGGTCAGGAGTAATTCTTGACCATTCCTCTTTACAGAACTGTTTCAGTTCAGCAATATTCTTGGGATGTCTGGTGTGAATCGCTTTCTTGAGGATTCTTCTTCACCTCATTGAGCAGTCTGCGCTGTGCTCTTGCAGTCATCTTTCAGGACGGCCGCTCCTAGGGAGAGTAACAGCAGTGCTGAACTTTCTCCATTTATAGACAATTTGTCTTACCGTGGACTGATGAACAGCAAGGCTTTTGGAGATACTTTTATAACCCTTTCCAGCTTCATGCAAGTCAACAATTCTTAATCGTATGGTCTTCTGAGAGCTCTTTTGTGCGAGGCATCATTCACATCAGGCAAAGCTTCTTGTGAAAAGCAAACCCAGAACTGGTGTGTGTTTTTTATAGGGCAGGGCAGCTGTAACCAACACCTCCAATCTCATCTCATTGATTGGACTCCATTTGGCTGACACCTGACTCTTGGCTGACACCTCACTCCAATTAGCTCTTGGAGATGTCACTAGTCTAGGGGTTCACATACTTTTTCCACCTGCACTGTGAATGTTTACATGGTGTGTTCAATAAAAACCTGGTAACATTTTATTGTTTGTGTGTTAATTAGTTTAAGCAGACTGTGATTGTCTATTGTTGTGACTTAGATGAAGATCAGATCACATTTTATGACCAATTTGTGCAGAAATCCATATCATTCCAAAGGGTTCACATACTTATTTTTTTGCAACTGTATATTAAATCTCCGCAGTATAGCAACTCTATTCTCTTAAAACAGACCTTCAAACTATCCATTGGTTTTTGAAAGATGTGACCGGAGTCATTATATCTTCCCTCCATAGTAAATAATTCATCCTTCATAACTACATACGGTCGTGTGCATGAGCCCTAAATCTCTGGACAGCAGTGGCTCTGCTTCTAGAAAAACAGCCATGCTTTCTAAATCCTAGCCAAATGAAACTTGACTTCACATTAGGTCACTACCTTGTTGGGTAGAAGAGAACAGCACTTGAGACTATAGTGTCCCTCCCTCCTCGAGCAGCTCCACGGTGTGAAGACCCTGCAAGCAGCTCCTATATCTCAGCTTCCTAGACTTGTGATTTTGGAATTCACTTCAGTCATCGCAGACTTTTTAGGGCAGAAATGTAGCTTGGATTGTGCCTGGTCACATCTGGAGAGGACGCTGTCAGTGAGAGAGCGGCCGGCGTGTGATTGCTCGCTTTAACAGTCATGCGCCTGCAGCATCCAGCTCCAATAATTACATACCAGATCTGCATTTAATTAAGGTCTCAGCCGTGCACAATCCACCTCCTTAGTCACTGCAAATTTTAGGGATTTTTATAACCCACAGAGAATATTCAAGAGCAATTAACTCTTGAAGAGCCACAAAATCTATCGTCTATGTTGATGTGGTCTATATCAGATCACAAGGACAGGGGGTGCCGTTCCGCTTCATCGTCTTGAGTCAGTATCTTCCATTTAATGCAGCAGGACTGTTACATTACTGTAAATGCAATTAATGGAAGACTCCTCCAGCTGCAGGCTGTTCAGTTTGATTTCTTATACACTTCCCCTTTGGATTATTTCATATGCTGGTCATTTGATCTGGTGCCCAATGGCTGCAAGGTGCAGGTCCTGTAAATCATGGCCTTTTAGATTCCAACATGACCATCCTCTAGTGGTGCATATTGTTGACGTACCACCAGATCTTCCACCCTTCAAAAGAGGAACATGGCTGATGGCCTTCTCAAAAGAGTAGATATGTCTAGTGACTCCACATCTAAGGGTGTAGGTACTATGGAGGCAATCCATGGGGGTCACTATGGGGCTCTTGGAGACAGGGGGTTTATTTCTAGTTGACCTCATACATTTATGTAGTGGGTAATACACCCAAACAAATCTGCTCAATGTGAGGAATGATGGAGAAGAATTTACACCTTATAACACCATATTGTTGTAAAGGGAATCTGTAATGTTAACTCCATTAAAGGGGTTCTGAAAGAATTGGGGGGGAGGGGTTACAGTTGGTTCATAGAGCAGGAGTGCACCCATTAGTGCAGTGCTCCCTCTAAAACAGCGATAACAAAGGACAGTGTGTGGTTTCTAAAGAGATTGTGAAAGAATGGGGGGGGGGGGGAAGGGGCGAAGGTTGGCAAACCACTTGCCCCTACACTTGGCCGGAACTTATCTGCTTCCCGGCGCCATCTCCCTGCTCTTCCTTCTCCAGGCCTGCGATGCTGTGCTGGGCTCCCTTGAGGTCAACATTCGGTTTGACAGCCAGTGCGGTGGAGACCAAATTCCCTTTGCGTCATGGGACAATTTGGCATGACTTAAGAAGAGCTCATCACCACAGCGGCCAGTGATTGGCTGCGGCGAGGTCAAACTTGATGTTGACATCAAGTGAGCCCAAAGGAGCATCACAGGCCGGGAGAAGAAGGAGCGGGCAGCCGGCACCGGGAAGCAGGTAAGTCATCTTTCCTTGACAGTTCAGATGTGACCAATTGGAGAGTTTTCCAAAAACCCTTCTTTCACAACCCCCCAAAGTCCACCCACTGTCTTTTCTCTTCACTGTTTTAGAGGGAGCACAGCCTCTACCAATAGACAGTTACTAACAGCTCTAGTTCTTAAAGCGGCCTTTTGCTCTACAGCCTGGATCAGAAGTAGCTCCAATCCCAACTGTTAACCCTATGATTGCCACAGTCTGTGACCTTTGCATGATCAAAGGGGATTTCCCCGCTAGTTGGGTCCCAGTGATCTGATCGGAGGCTAGGTAAGACCTCTCTACTCCATGGTGACCTAGAAAGAGCCCCAGGACGCCATGTTCAGTAATCCTGCTGTTCACACTGGTGTTGCCTGAACCGCATCCTGTGCCATGAAGACACAAAGCATAATGTATTAGCATGCAGGCAGGAGTATGGGAATACATTATAAGTATTAAATCATTTTGTAAGTAATTCATTAATGGGATTTTAAAAATTTGATAAAAAGTAATAAAATTAATTTAAATGAAAAAAGCTTGCAAAAATAATTAAGCAATTATTTTTCATACAAAACATTTTATTGTGCATACATTACGTAACAGCAAAAAAAAAAATAATACTTAGGTGTCCACGCAGACGAAATAACCTAAACAACTCATTTACCAGGTTATTCAGTGTGAAATATGCACAGTGCAAACAATAAAGTAAAAAAAAAAGCAATGTCAAATTTCTGTGTTTGAAGTGCAAAAAAGTACAGCACCAAAAAATGCAATTTCTCTCAAATACACCCATCTGAATGAAAAAATAAGTGTTATGGTTGCTTAAACATGGAAAGGAACAAACAAAAACAAAAAAGCTAGTCATTAAGGTTAAACATGGTTTCCGATCTGCAGGCATCATGTTAAAGTTATAAGTTAATAATATATATCAATTTTTCTGAGACAGAGCTCCAAATCCGCTGGTAGACAAGGGGATTGATAAATGATACAACTGAGGCTACCACTAGGGGGAGCTTATTGTATACTGTTTAGACATAGAACGCAATAATAAACTTGTATGCAGTACACTCCCTCTAGTGTTGAAATTTTATTATTAAACTCTATATATGCAGGAGATATGGAAAGCTGATTTTTTTTTTTTTAAATGGAGCTCTGACCATTATATAGATATATTACGGAACTGATCACAAAATTTTGGCCCTATTTATATAAAAATAAAATGAAATTTGTATTTATGCTGCACATTTATGTAACTGGAAACGGCCAGATATATTGAAGGGCTTATCCAGTTTTGTGACTTAGGCCTCTTTAACACGAGCGTGTCCGGATGCGTTGCGGAAAACCCGCGTGAGTAGGTACCCATTTGCAGTCAGTTTTGACTGCGATTGCGTTCCGTTGTTCAGTTTTTATCGCGCGAGTGCAATGCGTTTTGCACGCGCGTGATAAAAAACTGAATGTGGTACCCAGACCCGAACTTCTTCACAAAAGTTCAGGTTTGGGTTCAAGGTTGTGTAGATTGTATTATTTTCCCTTATAACATGGTTATAAGGGAAAATAATAGCATTCTGAATACAGAATGCATAGTACAATGGGGCTGGAGGGGTTAAAAAAATAAATAAAATTAACTCGCCTTAATCCACTTGTTCGTGCAGCCGGCATCTCTTCTGTCTTGTTCTGTGAGGAATAGGACCTTTGATGACGTCACTACGCTCATCACATGGTCCGTCACATGATCCATCAGCACTTGCTTGCGGAGGCTTGCGATTTTCACGCAGCCCCATCCACTTCTATGGGGCCTGCTTTGCTTGAAAAACGCACAAAATAGAGCTTGCTGCGATTTTCACGCAACGCACAAGTGATGCGGGAAAATAACCGCTCATGTGCACAGCCCCATAGAAATGAATGGGTCCGGATTCAGTGCGGGGGCAATGCGTTCAACTCGCGCATTGAACCCGTGCGGAAAACTCGCCCGTGTGAAAGGGGCCTTAAAAAAATCACAAGCTATTGGGCATGCCATATTTGCACTATAATTTGCAACTTTTTACACTTTTCAACACTAGCAATAGTGGTGGAGAAATGTGTCGGAGTTATAGCTAAAACCTGCTCCAACTCGAGTGATTTTGAAGGGCCTCCACCCTTAAAAAGTGATGGCATATTTCTAGGATATTTGGATGTGACACATCCTACTTACCTAAGGATAGTACTGACAGGTAAAATAGCAGTGTACCCTCTAATGACAGTGCCCCCTTTCAGCAGGATAATGCTCCTGCAAAAACTGTCCAGAAATAAGGAACATGACAACGAGATCTGGGTGATGACTTGTTTCTGAATTCCCAGATCTTAATATGATTGTCATCTGTGGGATGTGCTGAAGAAGCAAGTTTCATCCATTAGCCACATCGAACACACAGGGAACCACAGAGGCTTTGTAGAATCAATGCCTTGATGGGTCAAAGCTGTTTTGGCGGCAGCAGGGGAACTGGTGACATATCAGTGGCAGGAACCTCTTTCAGTGGGACAATACCCCAACTGTTCTGCAACATAGTCCAGAAATGAGGAACATGACAAACAGATCAAGATGGTGGCTCGTCAACTGTGGGATCTGTGGAGGCCGCACTGATCCACTGCCAGATATCACAGGACACCTCAGAGGACTTGTAGCACAAGGCTGCTGTGATGTCGATTGACTTCTAAGTGGAGGTTCTGCTACTCATTTGGCAATTTCCATGGTGGACAATAGTGGTTGTGGTCTGCAATATTTGGTAGCAGTCTGGCCATACTATGGAGTATACAGAGGTTTAGTTGGGGTGGGTGGGCTAACCCAGTGTGCCAACAGGCTAATTTGACTTGGCCAGAGTATTTTCATGCAGGGCTAGGGCAGCAAGCTAAACATTAGGAAATCTAGCTACATCTATGGGCAAATACACAGTACTGTGCGACTGTCACTCAACTTTGGATGCCACTCACTATGCCATGTCTGAAGTCTACATGTTGCCGGGTCCTCATAATTATCCATTCATTTAGGGCCTTGGGATACTCTAGAAGCTCTCCAGCCCTGGAAGGTAATGTACTATTCAGACCTTAGGTTCCTGTAAAGTCTGTTTTCTCTTCTTCGCATCCCGATAATCCCTTACTGATGACTAATAAAGAATTTTCATAACCCGGGTAATCTCTTTATCTTAATCCGGAGGAATTTGGCATCCTCCCATAAAGCCCCAGTCTCCCACAGCTCTAATTAATGACTAGTGAGAAATACGATCCTGCGGATGACTTTTTTGGCACTTTGCTGAGATTACGAAAATAGTTCCTGCTCCAAAAATAGTAAAACAAAATCTCATACATGACTCCTTGTCCCAGGTCCAAATAACACGCCTGGCTAATCCAATTTACTCCGTAAAGATCGGATAATCAAATGGAACATTTGCAAAAATACTTCCCCGGTGTTCAAGATTTTTTTTTCCAGTCAGACATTAAGGAAGCTGAGGTTATTACATGAGATTCTAAGTCTAATTTCAATCCATCGTGTCTTTCTTGACAGTCACTTGGAGAATTTGTCTTATTTTTCCTAAGACTTTCAACTTGTGCTGCCAGTAGGATAACCATGAGTTGGTTTTGCGTGGGGAGTAAAACTGATGATCTGGAAGTAATTCATCTGGAATTTCTGGTTATCCAGAATCCAAACAGAAGTTTTTTTTTTTACGGGTTGACTGCAGAACAGACCAAAATGTATTGGACATGTCCAGAACCTCTTGTCGACATCCATTATTATCAACAATTTCCATTTTCCATGTTGGGAATTGCAAAAATTCTGTTTCACAAATTTGTAATTGTCCTTGAGAATGTTGTGTGTTCTTGACCAATATGTTGGAAGGTGTTTCCATCTATTTCAAGAATGAGTTTCACAAGTTTATTTAAGAGGGAAATCTTTCCATCTATGACCACCAGACAAAAGGTTGGGTGACTGAACATCAGGTTCTAAATAGACATGAGCGAAACTGAGAACATTCTCCTTGGCAGAGATTAATAGATGGGTGAGACCCTATTTTAGAACTATGCACTATGACCCCTCAATGGAGTTATATTCATCTTGAGATCCTAGTAGTGACAATATTAGAGCACTCACAATAGAAGCCAGCCAAACCACATTTTTGGGGACCTTGAGGTGAGGAGCCCAATGTCAAGCTGGCTCCCACAAGCACTGACTTAATTGACATTTTCACTTTGTCAAGGTATGTTCATACAGCTGTTGTATCTAGGTCGCCAAACTTTAGTTCTGCCACCCATGCCAACCTCTAGGGCAAGAGTACTAAGCTGGTGAACTATGGTTTGAATGTGACAGTACCTTACATAGAAAAATAGAATGTGTTGGCAGATAAGAACCATTTGGCCCATCTAGTGTGCCCAATATACTGAATACAATGAATAGCCCCTGGCCCTATCTTATATGAAGGATGTCCTTATGCCTATCCCATGCATCCACTACTCTCTCAGTAAAGTAATACTTCCTGATATTACTTTCAAACCTTTGCCCCTCTAATTTAAAACGTTGTCCTCTTGTAGCAGTTTTTCTTCTTTTAAATATTCTCTCCTCTTTTACCTTGTTGATTCCCTTTATGTATTTAAAAGTTTTTTATCATATCCCCTCTGTCTAGTCTTTCTTCCAAGCTATACATGTTAAGGTCCTTTAATCTTTCCTGGTAAGTTTTATCCTGCTATCCATGTACTAGTTTAGTAGCTCTTCTCTGAACTGTCTCCAAAGTATCAATATCCTTCTGGAGATATGGTCTCCAGTACTGAGCACAATACTCCAAATGAGGTCTCACTAGTGCTCTGTAGAGCGGCATGAGCACCTCCCTCTTTCTACTGGTAATGCCTCTCCCTATACACCTAAGCATTCTGCTAGCATCTCCTGCTGCTCTATGACATTGTCTGCCTACCTTTAAGTCTTCTGAAATAATGACCCCTAAATCCCTTTCCTCAGATACTGAGGTTAGGACTGTATCACTGATTTAGTGGTCTGGTCTGAGGTTTATATATTTATTTTAGGGGTTTAGTCTAGGTTCTGAATAATTTTTGGAGCTGGTCTAGGGTCTGATTCATATTAGGGATCTAGCTAAGGGTCTAATTCATTTGAGATCATGAGGAAGAGCCTTACAGTTCGAAACATATAGATCTAACGGGAGGTATCGGGAGGTTACGTTTGTCGCAAATGCTATGGAATAAAGACGAAGCAATCTTTTATACTCGCTACGTGCTGGAGAAGTTTTTTCTTTCAAAGTCTAATTCATTTAAGTGTCTGGTCTGTGGTCTCATTTATTTTAGGGATGTAGTCTAGGGTCTATTTAATTTTTGGAGCTGGTCTGGGGGTTTGATCTGGGGCCTGAATTAATTTCAGGAGTCTAGTTTAGGGTTTTAATGAGTTTGTGGGTCTGGTTTGAGGTCCAAATAAGTTTAGGGGTCTGGGCTGTTAGTTTATTTTGGGGTCTATTTGGTCCCCCTAACAAATAACAATAACTCTTGATGTAAATGCTTCCGCAAGGTTTGCACAATGTTAACAAGTGGAGATCTTTACTGCTGGTGTTCAGCTTGGACCTACACCTGACCACATAACCAGGTAAGAAGACTTTTACTAAAACTAGCATCCATGGTCTAGGGTGTTGGTTGAGGTAAAGCTCAAGGAATGAGGGGGTTGTGGGTGAATGTATAAGAGCTGGTACCAGGATGTGACTCTGTATTTGTGATCTACTATAGGATCCCTTCAGCATACACCCCTAATTCTATAAAGTCAGTCCGTGACAGTTTGCGTCTTTACTAATCTTCAGGACTCGACTTTCTCTTGCCCTGTAATGTAATTAAGGCTTGAATTCTCTTCAATTATAAATCAATAAAATACTTGGATGTTGAATTCTCCTACACGTTCCAGGTCAGTTAAACTGCTGCTTCCTCTGGTTCCTTTCCAGTTCTGTCTGGCTCCATAAACCTTCCTAACTCAGCACAGTGTTCAACAAGAAAAACCTTCTACTCCTAAGGTATAGTCAGCAGTGCATGAAGACTTAACTTACAATGGAATTTGTAAAGTTGAGAAAAGGGCCACTGTTGTACGGTACGTGCTCCTTAAAGGAAATGTTGGGCAATGTCTCACTGCCTCACTGCCTCACTGCCTCACTATAGGGCAACCTGGATCCTAGAGAACGAGGAAACCCATCATGGTATCAGCATTGAGAACTGCTGAAGAGCAGCACTTGAAGGAACATGTGAGAAACTTACTTTCAAATGTTCCATTGGCTCTTGGAGGGCGGGACAGTTTGTGACGCCCATCTAATCAGTATCCTGAGGTCTTTTACCAGTGAAGGAGCCACCCTGGATCTGGTAGTGCTAAAGCAGTATCTAATTGGAGACCCTTTGTATGGGGGCAACTCTCTACCTCACAGCTCAAGTGAGAGGAAGGACTCCCATTTCGGTTAGTGCCTGTTCGCTGTTGTCAAGTTTCACATACATTTCTTCCGATCAACATGCTGCAGATTTAAAAAATCCCATAAGTAGCCATACCAGTAGCTACTATAACCTTGCAGAGAGAAGTCCCAACAGGAATTAACCTGATAAGTTGGAATACTATCCCGCATACCCTGGTAAGGACAAAGCCATCATCAATTGAGAAATAAGTGCAAAAAGTAACATAAGAGAGCAATACAGACCAGAGGCCAGGAGTGACCAAACCAACCCCGACGCGCGTTTCACCTTGCTTCCTCTAGAAGTCCTGTTAGTGAGATTTTATTTTTCCTTCCATAAAGCCAATGATCAGTTTTACTTGCAATACCCAGCCAGACCACATGGTGTGCTCTTAAATTAGTGCAAGCCTTTTAATCCAGGCATTCGTTCTGTACATACGGTATCTACTTTGAAGCTCCACCTAGTGGTAGAAAGGTTTATGTAAGCTTTTAGCTCTGCAAAATGCAAATATATCAATCTCTGGCATGCGCCAGAAGGCAAGAAATTAAGCATGGTACTTAGCCATCTGGGGTTCACGTCCTTCAGTATGACTCGCGCAATGAACTCATGCAGTGAAAATGTAGAAATTGGGTAGAAGTAAGTGACTGTACCCAGCAATAAACAGCTATTATAGGACTATAATGACAACACGTGTATGAAATCAAGGCCTCACACGTAAAAGCCCCCCTCCCTTTGATTATATTTTTGCTAAAAATACACAGAAGGTAATTTGCATGAGCTCAGTGATTTATAAAAGGCTTGAAAGGACAGGGCTGCGGCGGCCGATATGAAGCAATTTATGTCTTTGTGTTGGACCTTTATGTGGAATAAAAAAATAATAATAAAAAGCCTCAAAAGACAAAACAATTATCCATCATTGATGTTCTGTCTGTATGAAGGCTACTTCATCTGCTAAATATGAAACATCACAAGCCAGGGCAGAATGACCGTCCCCCAGAATAATGGCTCGTCGTATCAGTTCTGAAAGGTTTTGTTTTTAGTAAATGTACATTCATGGACAGGAGTGTTCAAAAAATAGCAGTGAGTTTAAAAAAAAAAGCTAATAAAGAGTAAAATCAATATAAAAACCTGTTTTTCCATAAATGCAATTGCACTGGAAATCTTACCATATCTTTTCCAAATCAATACAATAACAAAATGTATCCAGTTTGTATTAACCCCTTCCAAAAAGTAAAAAAAATAAAATAAAAATATTTTGATTTTCAAAAAAGTAGCAGTGCCAGCTTTTTTCTTTAAAAACGCAAAAAATTAAAGGGCATATGTCAGCAGATTTGTACCTACGTATGACACTGGCTAAGGGTACTTTCACACAAGCGGCTGGACGGATCCGACAGGCTGTTCACACTGTCGGATCCGTCCTGCCGCTATTTCGCCGGACCGCCGCTCCGTCCCCATTGACTATAATGGGGACGGGGGCGGAGCTCCGGCGCAGCACGGACAGCTTTAAGTTGGGTTCGCAATGCGAGAATATTACTTTGCCTATTTTTTTGCAATAAATAGAATGACTCAGTATTCTATTTATTGCAAAAAATAGGCAAAGTAATATTCTCGCATTGCGAATCCAACTGTCCATAGGCAATTTTCCTATTGGCTTGCTAGAATTAACGAATATAGAGAATATAGCGCTATATTCGTTATCTTCGTTTTTTGTATTTTACGCACATTCGCTATATTGCTATATATTCTTGTTTTAAAATATGACGAATATTCTAAAAACGAAGTTATAGCAATATAGCGAATATTTGTAAAATACACATATAGATTGCAATTTAGCTAATATAATGCTATAATCTTTTTTTTTCAAAGTTGTAATTTTTCTTGAAATCTGAAGTTCATAATAGAAAAAAATATAATTTGCTATATTTTCTTGTTTTAGAATATGACGAATATTCTAAAAAACTAAGTTATAGCAAATATATATAGCAAATATATTAGTTATTTTGAATATTCGTCTTTTTTTTTTCCCAATGTGTATTGTTATTCCACTTTGGCATACTCCTCCCCGACAAGCATCCCCGTCACCATGGGAACGCCTGTGGGTTAGAATATACCATCGGATCTGAGTTTTCACGATCGCAGGGAAAACTCAGATCCGATAGTATATTCTAACCCATCCCGCTTGTCGGGGAGGAGTATATGAACAACTGTACAGATTGGAAAGAAAAAATGCAAATATTCTAAATAACGAATATATTCACTATATTGCTATATATTAGTTTTTTAGAATATTCGGCAATTTTTTTTTTCCATATGAAAACATGATTCCTTCCTGCTTAAGTTGCTTGTGGGCCAATGACTCATTGGCCCGAAAGCAAGAAGCAGTGAGGAATCATGTTTTCAGATGTTAAAAAATGACGAATATTCGATATAAAGCGAATATATAGCACTATATTCGAAATATTCACGAATTCTTGAAGTTGCGATATTCGCAAAAAAAAATTATGCGAATATTCGCACTCAACACTAGTCTGGAACGACTCATTTTCTCCAGTATTTTTGAAGGAAATGCACCATAGCCAACATGTGCAATATTTGCCACCCTCCTACCTTAAATGAGGGCCAATATTAATGCCTGTTATTAACCCCTTAGTGACCACCCATACGTGTTTTTACGGCGGTCACTAAGAAGCCTTAGGCTGGGCCGCCGTAAAAACGTCCAGTTTAAGCACCGCGCGGCTCCCCCGTGCAGCGGGGAGCGCGGACCTGGCTCTCACATGAGAGCCGGGTCCCTGCTCTAACAGCCCGGAACGGCAGGAGTGCTGATCTGGGCTGTTTAACCCTTTACATGCCGGGCGCAATGGCGCCCGCTGCATGTAAAGTGGTGACAGAGGGAGCGGACTCCCTCTGTCTCCCATCAGCACCCCGAAAATGCGATCGCGGGGTGCTGATGTGCTGGGAAGCTTACCTTGCTTCCGATGAGGGCCCGAGCCTGTCTTCAGTTACTTCCAGCAGGCTGTGCCTCTCTGGCGCAGCCTGCTGGTCAATGTTCGAATAGCATTGCTATTGAGATAATGCATTACATTTTAAAAGCAATCAAAATACTGTATATTATAGTCCCCTTGTGGGACTATTAAGTAGTAAAAAAAATAGAAAAAAAATACACATTTATTAAATAAAAAAAATTCCATAAAATAAAAAAATATGCCTTTTTTTCCATTGAAAATACGCTTTTCAATGAAAAAAATTGCAAAAAGAAAATATCCCCCATATGTTTGGTATTGCCGCGTCCGTAACGACCGGGACTACATAAATATTACATAAATTATCCCCTATGGTGAACGCCGTAAAAAATAAAAAATAAAAAAAGACAGAATTTCGAATTTATTCTTAGTTTTCACCGAAAAAAACGTAATAACAAGCAATCAAAAAGCGGCATTTACTCCAAAATCATACCCATGAAAAATACAAGTCGTCTTTAAAAAATCAAGCCCTCACACAATTCCATATAAAAAAATAAAAAAAAGTTATGGGTCTTGTGAAGTGGCAATGCAAAATAATTTTTTGGGTTAATAAAAGGTGTTTTATTGCAAAAAAAGTAGTAAAACGTAAACAAAATTATAAGTATTTAATATCACTGTAATCGTACTGACCCAGAGAATAAAGATATTATGTTATTTGTACCGAAAAATGAACGCCAAAAAATGTATAATGTAAAAATGCAGTGGCAGTATTGCTATTTTTCCCCATCTCCCTCCCAGAAAGAGTTAATAAAAGTTAATCAGAAAGTTATGTGTACCCCAAAATGGCGCCATTAAAAACTACAACTTGTCCCGTAAAAAACAAGCCCTCATAAAGCTATATAGATAAAAAAATAAAAAAGTTATAGCTCTTGGAACGAGACCATAAAAAAAGGAAGAAAAACGCTTGGTCATAAAGGCCCAAACAGGCTTGGTCACTAAGGGGTTAAACAGAATGAATGACTTCACCAATTTAACTCCTCACTGATTGAAACCGACCCTTTCAGTTAATGATTCAATGAGTTCGAATGAGCTGGATGTATGTCCTGATTGTTGGGTCTGTTTTTTGCTATTGCTCTACTAGACTTACAAGTACATTATTTGCTAGGTAGAAACATCACTTTTACCAAAAACAGTAATTTATCAGGGTCATGATGTTGGACTGCTATTTTTTTGAACACTACTCTACCTCCAAGCCACCTGCATGCAGAAATCACAGGACCACCCCATAGCAAAACTTAGTATGGGGCCCCCCTTTTGGAGTGCTGTGCAGGGTATTGACCTCCCCCTAGTGGAAGCTGCAGAAAAATGCTGGAAGTGGAAGAAGTTCAACAATGGCCCTCTCTCACCATGGACCTCTATGGCAGGTACACAACTGACCTGAACTAACCTCCTCCCATCTCTAGCTATCACAACCCTCATCATTCCGGTAGGCCTTTCTATAAGGTGTGAACATGACCCTATGCCCATTGGACTAAGTTGGCCAATGAAGCCAGGCAGTATAGCTGTGCCCACCAGTGATGGTCTAGTTCAGGGGTACTCAACTGGCGGACCGCGGTCCAAATACGGACTGCGGCCGCCAGTTGTCCGGACCCCGGCCATCCTTCAGAGCGCTCCTCCTCTCCTGCACACTGTACCGTGCAGGAGGAGGAGCTTACCGGCGCACTTCCTCCTGTCCCAGAGCGCAGTGAGACAGGCCAGCTTCCTCCACATGTAGCGCTCCTCCTCCTGCACACTCTGGTACGTGCAGGAGGCGGAGCTTACCGGCGCACTTCTTCCTGCCCCAGGGGCGCAGTGAGAGACGGCTCCCTCCACATGCAGGCACCAGCGCTTTCTCCCTCAGTGCGCTCACAGGTCCCTCCTCCCCTGCAGCAGCGGCAGCACGTAAGGGAGCTTCAAGCTCCAAAGGACACTTACGTGCTGCTGGAGAGGGGAGGGACATCACCACTGCCACCAATGAAATAAATGTCACATTTGGGGAGGAAGGGGGGGCGTGGAGAGGGCTACAGAGAGGCGGGAACACGTCACTGACTGCAGGAAAGGACTCCAGTCAGTGTCGTGTTCCCATCTCCCCTGGGCCATCTTCTTTAGGTAACCTGATTATATAAAGTGATTAAGCCCCATCAAACCATGATAGTTTTGTTCTGCATCCAATTCCCATTATTGGGGCATTGGATGCGGACCCCTTAGTTTCAATGGAGCGGAAAAAGATGCGGACAGCACAGTGTGGTGTCTGCATCTCTTGTGGCCCCATTGTAATTAAGGGGCCGCATCCAATCCCCCAATAATGGGAATTGGAGGCGGAACAAAACTATCATATGTCTGTTCTGTGGCTTGGGTTGCCACCCGGCCAGTAGTTCACCAGCAAGGCTGGTATTTTAGTTCCCTTGCCGGTGCCAGTATTTTCCTGTAAGGACTGTTAGGGTACTTTCACACTTGCGGCAGGACGGATCTGACAGGCTATTCACCCTGTCAGATCCGTCCTGCCGCTATTTCGCCGGACTGCCACTCCCCATTGACTATAGCGGGAGTGGAGCTACAGCGCAGCATGGCAGTGCACGGCGTGAGGCCGCCAGACGGAAAAGTCGGACATGTAGTACTTTTAGTCTGGCGGCCTCTCACTGTGCTGCGCCGTAGCTCTGCCCCCATCCCCATTATAGTCAATGGGCACAGAGCAGCGGCACGGCGAAGTAGTGGCAAGATGGATCTGACGGGGTGAGAAGCCTGTCGGATCCATCCTGCTGCAAGTGTGAAAGTACCCTTACTAATGAGCGCTTCCATCATGGAACGCCCATTAGTACAGCCGTTACCTCCACCGCTACTTGTGCTAGTAAAAAAATTAATAAAATTACGGTACCTCCACCTCCATTTGCTCACGCTGTGGAGAACACTCCCTGCTGACTAGAAGCTCAGGACAGGACCTACAAGACGTCATCATGTTGGAGCACCGGTCCTGAGCTTGCAGTCAGCAGCGAATGTTCACCGCAGCCAGGTGAATGCTAATTTTATTTTTATTTTTTGCAAAAGCAGAGAAGGGGGCACTAATGGGGGCATTACTCTTACTGGGGGCACTAATGGGGACATTATTCTTACTGGGGGCAATATTCTTACTGGGGGCACTAATGTGGCCATTACTAATTCTGGGACTTACCCGGGGTGCTCCACTATAACGTCAGAGCGCCCCACGCGCATGGATCACATGATCGCATGGCATCTTTACTGTTGGCGTTCAGCTCGGACCTTCACCTGACTGCAGACCCAGGTATGTGGACCTTTAATAAAATTAGTTGAGTACCCCTGGTCTAGTTCATCTGATGGTTTTTGGGTGAGGTTGAAGGTCAGTGTTCTCTGCAGACAAATTCTTCCACGCTAAAAAATTTCTCCGTGACCTTGGCTTTTTGCTCAAGGTCATTGTCTTCATCAAGTTGGAGCCATTGTGGCAAGTTTTGCCACAATTTTTAGGGTGTGTTCACATGGTGCATTGTTAGCGTTCTTCACCTGTAGTACCTGCGGAATTGCTGCAAATCAAAGTAAAAACACGTATGTTTCTCTACCAAAATTACGGCACCATGCAAATGCAGCCCTAGGTTTTAACTCTCTGTATCAACTCAAGATATCACAAATCTCTCTCTCCTGTGCTGATGGTTTGCTACAATGTATCAGTGCAGGGAAGATTGTCTAGGCTGGATAACATTGAATCAAACCCTCAGCTGGGAGAAGTATTAGCGCTGTACATGGTTCTCTGGATGGAACCCAGAATGTTCACAGTCACTGACAGTAAGCAGAGGTATTGAAAAACAGTGAGGAATTAAAATGCAATGTATCTTAGAAAGTTGCAGAACTTTCAATTTAGAGTGATTGAGATTTATTTACATAAAAGTAGCTCCCCCTTCCCCAAATAAAGGGGATCTCCTCCGCCCCTCACGCCTAGATGATATTTCTGCCGCTGTCCCAGTTTTGGGACACATTTAAAGAGCTGCAGACAAGCCTCTTTAATATAGTGACTGATCCAGAAAAACAAGCTAAACCTATTACAGGAATCGGGGTCACACTGCTGCAGAGGCGTGACGGTGTAAGCCTGTCTGCTCGCCGCCTTCCAGCTGGAATCATTTCTTTTTTGTTACAGTGCATTCAATGGGACCAAGACTGGACGTATGAAGAGGGGTATTACATGGACCCCCCAGTACACACAGCAGTATAGAGGGTCCTATTCCGCTGTTTCTCCTGACCCCTCTAGTTCATGAATAGAATGCTATAACAACAATGAAGACTGACACTAAAAGATGCAGATGAGATGAAAACGATCTGGTTGGGATGGACGGTACTGTCTATCTTCATCCTCCTAGTTCATGAGTAGAATGCTATAAGAACAGTGAAGACTGACACCCAGGAAGAGCCCTAGGAGAGACGTGGACTTGGAACCTATCATACAGTTCATCCTGAACTTCTTAAGTCAAGAACATAATGTTCAGTGAAGACTGACGTGTGAGAGGTGAAACACGTGCTATCTGGATGGGAGCTATTGCTCTGTTTTAGAGATGAGCGAATCGAATTCCAACGAAGTGGAATTCGATCCGAATTTCAGGATAAATTCGATTTTCCTTGTGCTTCGTGTTAGCGAATCAATTTTACCTGAAATAGTGTAAAAAACAAAAAAATTCATACTTGCCTCCTCCATTTGCTCGCGACCGGCCGCCATCTTGATTGGAGATCTCGTCGGAAATCCGACGTGATGACGTAATCTCACGCCGCGCAAGTTTTCGCTCCAAATCTTCAAGCAAGATGGCGGCGGCCGGCCCGTCGCGAGCAAATGGAGGAGTTAAGTTTGATAAAAAAAATAATTAATGTTAATTTTACACTGTTTTTTAGATGCTGCGATCATGTATGAACGTGCCGTCTGAGGGGTATAATGACGGGGGGCGGCGCTATCGCAGCTCCCTGTCATTGCATCCGCTACTTACAAAAAATCAGCCGAATCGAACTTTTCATAAATTCGCTTATCTCTACTCCGTTTATTCTGTTCCTGCTAACTCATGAACTTAATGCTATAACAGCAGTGAAGACTGACACACAGACATAGCTATAGGTTTATTCATAACCTACTGTAAGATTCATCCCGACCTTTTTTTCAATATCTTTTTTATTGAGTTTTGTTAAATCTTATACTTTACAAAATAAGACAACATACATCAAGATAAGTGAAGATTGTACAGTCGTGGCGAAAGTTTTGAGAATTACATAAATATTGGAAATTGGAAAGGTTGCTGCTTAAGTTTTTATAATAGCAATTTGCATATACTCCAGAATGTTATGAAGAGTGATCAGATGAATTGCATAGTCCTTCTTTGCCATGAAAATTAACTTAATCCCAAAAAAAACTTTCCACTGCATTTCATTGCTGTCATTAAAGGACCTGCTGAGATCATTTCAGTAATCGTCTTGTTAACTCAGGTGAGAATGTTGACGAGCACAAGGCTGGAGATCATTATGTCAGGCTGATTGGGTTAAAATGGCAGACTTGACATGTTAAAAGGAGGGTGATGCTTGAAATCATTGTTCTTCCATTGTTAACCATGGTGACCTGCAAAGAAACGCGTGCAGCCATCATTGTGTTGCATAAAAATGGCTTCACAGGCAAGGATATTGTGGCTACTAAGATTGCACCTCAATCAACAATTTATAGGATCATCAAGAACTTCAAGGAAAGAGGTTCAATTCCTGTTAAGAAGGCTTCAGGGCGCCCAAGAAAGTCCAGCAAGCGCCAGGATCCGTCTCCTAAAGAGGATTCAGCTGCGGGATCGGAGTGCCACCAGTGCAGAGCTTGCTCAGGAATGGCAGCAGGCAGGTGTGAGCGCATCTGCACGCACAGTGAGGCGAAGACTTATGGAAGATGGGCTGGTGTCAAGAAGGGCAGCAAAGAAGCCACTTCTCTCCAAAAAAACCCATCAGAGACAGATTGATCTTCTGCAGAAAGTATGGTGAATGGACTGCTGAGGACTGGGGCAAAGTCATATTCTCCGATGAAGCCTCTTTCCGATTGTTTGGGGCATCTGGAAAAAGGCTTGTCCGGAGAAGAAAAGGTGAGCGCTGCCATCAGTCCTGTGTCATGCCAACAGTAAAGCATCCTGAGACCATTCATGTGTGCGGTTGCTTCTCATCCAAGGGAGTGGGCTCACTTACAATTTTGCCCAAAAACACAGCCATGAATAAAGAATGGCACCAAAACACCCTCCAACAGCAACTTCTTCCAACAACAGTTTGGTGAAGAACAATGCATTTTCCAGCACGATGGAGCACCGTGCCATAAGGCAAAAGTGATAACTAAGTGGCTCGGGGACCAAAACGTTGACATTTTGGGTCCATGGCCTGGAAACTCCCCAGATCTTATTCCCATTGAGAACTTGTGGTCAATCCTCAAGAGGCGGGTGGACAAACAGCAACCCATTCTTTCATAATCACTTCTTGGAGTTTGTCAGAATTAGTGGGTTTTTATCAGTCAGGAATTGGCCCAGAAGTTGGTTGAGAGCATGCCCAGTCGAATTGCAGAGGTCCTGAAAAAGAAGGGCCAACACTGCAGATACTGACTCTTTGCATAAATGTCATGTAATTGTTGATAAAAGCCTTTGAAACGTATGAAGTGCATGTAATTATATTTCACTACATCACAGAAACAACTGAAACAAAGATCTAAAAGCAGTTTAGCAGCAAACTTTGTGAAAACTATTTGTGTCATTCTCAAAACTTTTGGCCACGACTGTACAATAGTCTTCCATTGAGGAATCAAATCAAGATCAGCATAACTGAGATTTTATGTTATCTCCAAAACATCCCTTCCCCCCAACTCCTTTCCCTCCCTCACCTCCCATCTGGTGTAGATCTGTATACACGATTAAGATCATGAAATCATCTCCCTAACTTGAATAATCCTGGCTACCTTACATATCCAGCTGGGAGGAACGAAAAAAAAAGTTGTATCAAGGCTAGGTTAGACCACTTTCAGCTGACCCAGGCTGCCCTTCACATCCTCTAGCAAATACCAAGTAGTTAACTTGAAGGGACCAATTATTTGTCTATATTCTGAGCTCGGTATATACGCCAGCAAAAATAATTTCTATTTATGGTATAGATGCTTTCCCAATTACTCTTTTTGCTTAAGCGATTCTAACCATTCTAGGTGAAATAAGTGACGCATTTGGGCAATCACCTTCTCCTGAGTTGGAATCACTGGCGAGATCCATAACTGCAGCAGGCTCCTCTTGGCTACCATGATCAGTCTATGCCCCACCTGGGGTAAAACGGGGAGACGAGTCGTCCTCTCTATAGACCGTTGGTTAACAGTTTCCGTTTCTTTGTCAGAATGTAATATTGCCAGTGATGGTGTAATGTCACAACGATAATTACTAATCTTGCCTAGTAGCTGGTTAATCTCTCCCCCAAAACTTGACCAGCTTCGAGCATTCCCACAAGCCGTGATATAAGTCAGTCTTGGGAGTTGAGCATTTTGGGCACGCCGTCAGCCTCCCAGGATTGGACGTGGATTTAAGCAAGTCGAACCCAGAAATGCCATGATGTAATATTTTTACATGGGTCTCCCTCCACTTTTCATTTATATTGGCCTTGCGCATAGCTGAGATCCCTGTCCATACCTGATCATGTATCTCCGCTACACCCAATTTTTGGCCCCACTTTTTGAAGATCCCTTTAGGGTCTTTGGTATTCCACCTATCTCTCAACACATGGTGTAACATAGACAAGGATCTTTTTGTTTTAATGCTCAAAAATGAATCAAAGTCATTAGGAAACCATTCTTTGGTCAAATCCCTGGCTAAACATCTGCAATAATTCATAGCCTGAGTATATTGAAGATGTGACAATTTACCCAGCGCCAGTCTATCTTTCAGTTCTTGCAATGTAGCCCATCTACCCTCCGTCCCATGGAAAATATCGCTTACTTTATTAACCCCCTTGAGAGACCAATCCTTGAATAGTGCGCTACTTCTACCCGGTTCAAAAGAGGGATTACCCCGAAAGGGAAGATGTTTGGAAATTTGATAAGGAAGTTGAAAGTGATTTCTGAGAACCTTCCAAGCTATAGTGGTATCTCTCACCACAAGAGAGTGTTTGACAGGCGCGGGTAACATAGATCTCTTAGAATGTAAGAGAGCCACCAGGTCCCAGGGTTGCACCAACTGCCGTTCAAGAAGCAGATTCGAGTAAAACGATGTCCCATTGACCCAATCCAGGATATGTCTACTAAGACAGGTCAGGTTATAGCCTCTAATATTCGGGAAATTAAAGCCTCCCATTTCCCGTCTGAGTTTTAGTTTGTCTAGTGATATTCTGGGCTTCTTCCCCTGCCAGATGAAATGGGTGAACCTGCTTTCCAACGTTTTAATATCCACATGTCGGATAAGGAGTGGGATCGTCTGAAGGGGATAAAGAAGCTTGGACATGCTCATCATTTTGACCAGGTGACACCTTCCCGCTAAAGATAATGGGAGTCCCTGCCATCTGTCCAGCTCATTTATGATTTTGGTGATAAGTGGGGGGAAATTCAGACGGTACAGTGAATGCGGTTCTCTGCCTATTTTTATTCCTAGATATGTGATAAAACTTTGAGCCTTAGCAATACCCAAGTGAAGGGGTAGATGAAACCTTCCTTCACCTTTCCGGGTTAAGGTCAACAGCTCGCACTTTGATGTATTTATTTTATAACCTGAGTACGTCCCAAAAAGGGCCAGAGCCTGCAATATTCGCTCAATGTGTTCCTGTGGCTTGGCTAAAAACAACACTACATCATCTGCGAATAGTGCGACTTTCAATTGCTTGCTTCCAATCTCTATACCTTCGTAAAGGTCTGAGTGACACAAGTATCTTGCTAACGGTTCGAGGGAAAGGTTAAACAAAAGCGGCGAAAGCGGACAACCTTGACGAGTCCCCTTCTGGAGTCTGAAGGGTCGAGATAGAAATCCCTGTGTATAAACCCTTGCATTGGGATGTGCTTATAGCTGCGATAAATAGACTCTAAATGCCCCTGAGAAGCCCATCCTGTCCAAGACTGCCTCCAGCCATGCCCACCGAACATTGTCAAATGCTTTCTTGGCATCCAGAGTGAGCATGGCTGGAGTCTCTCCCACCCTAGGCTGGTGATATACCCAATCCAACACCGTTAGTACCGTGCGGATGTTCGTTACCGCTGAACGCCCCTGCACGAACCAGACCTGTTCTCTCCCGATCAGGGAAGGTAATATGAGTGCCAGACGGTCCGCCTTAATTTTTGAAATGATCTTAGTGTCCACATTAATGAGCGAAATGGGTCTGTAAGAACCTGGCGAGAGGGGGTCTTTTCCAGGTTTGGGCAGTAATTTGATGTACGTGACGTTTTCCTTATCTGGGGATGCGGTACCTTTTAGCACTTCGTTAAACAGTTTTAATAAAACTGGGGAGACTTGACATATCAGGGCCTTGTAATATTCCCCAGTAAAGCCACCTGGACCAGGTGCTTTAGAATTTCCGAGCTTTTTAATGACTGATTGACGCTCTTCTGATCTGACCTCTCCGTTGAGACTTTGTATTTGTTCCGAGTTAAGACGAGGTAATTTGACCCTATCTAAGGCTACTTTCACACTAGCGTTGTTTTAATCCGGCGTTCAATTCCGACACCGGAACTGCCCGCCGGATCCGGAAAAACGAGTGAAAACGGATTACATTTGAATCCTGATCAGGATTTTGATCACAATGAAAAAATGCATTGGAAAAAACGGATCCGCCATTTATGGACTTTAACTTTTTTTTCACATTTTTCGGGTTTAACATGCAAAAGCCAGATCCGTTTTGACTGAACACACAGTGCCAGATCCGGCGTTAATGCAAGTCAATGGGAAAAAGACCGGATCCGGCTTTCAGTCAAAGTGTTCAGGCTTTTTGGCCGGAGGTAAAAATACTGCATGCTACGTTTTTCTGAAAAGCCTGATCAGTCAAAAAGACTGAACTGAAGACATCCTGATGCATCCTGAAGGACTGACTCTCCATTCAGAATGCATGGGGATAAAACTGATCAGTTCTTTTCCGGATTTGAGCCCCTAGGACGGAACTCAGTGCCGGAAAAGAAAAACGCTAGTGTGAAAGTACCCTAAGAGGGTAGCCGCTAGATCTGGTTTCGTATCATCTCGATATAGCTGCTCGTAATAGTCTCCTACTATCGAGTTTATGATGGCCGGATTTTTTGTGACTCCCCCTTTCGCCTCTCTCATCCCTAGTATTGACTGGGGGGCTCTTCTACCTTTTGCAAAATTAGCCATAAGGCGGCCCGACTTCTTCCCGAATTTATGTAGGGTCGCTGTGATGTTTGTGCTATGCAATAACTCCCTATCCTTCTCATTGGCCTCGAATGCTCCGCTAGCTGTCACCCATTTCTGTTTATTCTCGGCAGTGGGAGATTGTATATAAGCTTGGTATGTTCGCCTGACTAAAAGGCTGGTCTGCTCCAGGCGTACTTGGGCTTGCTTTTTCCTTCCAAATATATAGCTCATGATCTTTCCCCTAATGACTACTTTAGAGGTATTCCAGAGCAGCTCAGGTGAATCTTCATGTTCTTGATTATCACCTTTGAATTCTTCCCACCACCCTATCAGCTTATTAACAAAGTCTTCACTGGTTACAAAATTTGAGGGGAACCTCCATAAATAATCAGAGCCTTTGGGATACGTGTCCCTCGACTGGATCCAGACTGGGGAGTGATCCGATATCACCATGTCGCCAATAGATGTCATTTCCACATTTCCATCAAGTGGGAGCTAACCAGGATATAATCGAGTCTCGACCATGAGTTTTTTGAACGTGAATAAAAGGTGTAGCTTCTTTCATCAGGATGCATTTGGTGCCATGGATCCACCAGGACCACTCCCTACATCAACCTACCCATGGCTCTGTCCTGCGGGTTACCCTGCTTTCTATCTTCCGCTGCCATCACTACAGAATTGAAATCTCCCCCTATAATTTTGTTTGGGCAAGAGTCAGTCATTGTACTTCTAGGCAGGGCCGGTGCAAGGATTTTTGCCGCCCTAGGCAAAGATCCATTTTGCCGCCCCCTCATGTCACTCACTCACTGACAGACAGACACGCACTCAGACACTCACTGAATGACGTACATAGAAACTCACTGACAGACATACTCACTGACAGACATACACCTACCCACTGAAACACACACACACAGAAACTCACTAACAGACACTCACTCACTGACAAACATACACATACTCACTGTCAAACACACAGACACTTACTGACCGACAGACATCCACACTGACATACACTCACTCACTGACATACACACACAGACACTCATACACTCACTCACTGACATAAATGCACAGGCAGACACTCACTCAGTCAAACACATAAACACTCACCTCCCTGGCGTCCAGTGTGGTGCAGCTCCTCAGTCCTCCAGCACGCCGTTTAGTATGCCGGGGCCGGAATGACGTCATATTCCGGCATCACAGAGGGCGCGCGATTGAGGAGTGGGGAGCTGCTAGAACAGCCTCTCTTGCCGCCCGCCTCCTCTCCTCCGGTAATTTACTGGCAGAGCAGGCACCTGCCATCAGGGTAAGCAGATGCCTGCTCTGCCATATTTAAGAAGGACCTCCACCTCCTGGCCCCTGTGGTTGCACCGGCCCAGCTTCTAGTTCATAAAAAAAAACTGCATTATTAACATTAGGGCCATAAATGCTGTAGACACTATATTGAGTGTCCTGAACTGATAGCAGGATCTGGACCCAACGGCCTCTAGTATCAGATGACCCCAGGACCTGGCAACTCAGATTCTTATTCAATAAGATTAGGACTCCCGCTTTCCTGTCAATCGAAGCCGACCCATGAACCTCTCTAACCCATAATTTGTTCATTCTTTCGAAATCCCCCATCACTAGATGTGTCCTCTGAAGAAGTGCAATATCAGGATTAGCTCTCTTTAGGTGACGTAGTACCATCCATCTCTTGTGGGGAGATCTCAAACCCTTTACATTCCATGAAATCACCTTCATATTTCAGTACCTATCAATCGCCCATAAATAGACTCAGCAAGATCAACACCAACTTTGTGATTCTGGGAGGACAGTGAAAAGAGAAGAAAAATAATAATAAAAAAAAAAAATAAGACAGTCCCCGACACAACAATGTAACCTAACCCCTCCCTCCCCCGGTATTCAGAACGGTGACCCCTCAAAGATAGGCGCCAACCGTGACAAATACCAACTCCTTAACCCCAAATTCTACCTTATTTTCGGCTTATTGCTTCCTTTTTTCTGAGTTGCAAAGACCCCTCCGCCCCCCACCTTCTACATTCTACTCATTTACTAGTTTAATTTACTTTTGCTGCCACTGATATCCTTGTGTCAGCGGCAAGTGTAATGCAGGTCAGCACTAGTGTTATCTGTGGTTTTACATAGGACTGCAGGTAACAACACTACATTTTCAGTACTCAGATAGCCATGACTGTGTTATCTATGCTGTTACATAGGACTGCAGGTGATATATACTGTATTATCTGTATTATCAGAGTTACCACTGTGTAAGGCTGGGTTCACACCTGAGCGTTTTACAGCGCGTACCTACGCGCTGTAAAATGCTCAACAGGCAAGAACCAATGATTCCCTATGGGAATGGTTCTCACCTGAGCGTTTTACAGCGCGTACGAATGCGCTGTAAAATGCCCTACGCCCCAAAAAGTACAGGAGCTTCTATGGGGCGTATGGTCGCACGTTCCCGCACATAGACTTCCGGGAACGCGCAACAATGGGCGTTTGCTAGTTTCGGAGACGCGTATGTGAGACGCCCGATAAAGTCGCACATACAGAGCGCAACAAGGTACGCTTATGTGTGAACCCAGCGTTAGGGGGCCCACTGAAACTTTATCGCCCAAGGGCCCACATGATCCTGGAGCCGGCCCTGCAGGTAACCATATGCTAACTGTTATATTAACACCAACCGTGGTAACTGAACGCTTAAGTGGACATAATATCTTCCCACTAATAAGAGAAGGACAATGAGAAGCATTAAACATGGAAAACATGAAAAAGCTAGTGTCTTTAGCTGACGTGAGGCACACGGCCCCTACCGGGCGGTTTCTCCCAGCCCTTCCGACCTCGTTCCCTCTGAGGTAAGTGCTTCCATTCCGGGCTTCTGGCTCTCTCTCTCAGCGGGGATTTGGCAGATCTATGGTCTCCCGCGTCCCGAGGACCTTCCGATTCTAGTATTGCATGCAACGATTCTGCAGCTGCTGATGGGTCTCGGAATGAGGTAATCGTACCATCTGGTACACTTTCAGTGTGGCTGGGTATTGCAGTTGAAACCTGATTTGCTGCCGGAATAGAGTCGAGCATATGGCGCTAAACTCCCTTCTTTGTCTTGTGACTTGAGCTGAATAATCAGCAAAGAGTAGGATGGCATGCCCTCTGATCTTTAAGGGCTTTTTCCGGGCTCTGAAGGCCCTTAGTACGGACTCCTTGTCACTAAAGTCCAGGTAACTCATGATGACTTGACGGGGTCTCGGTATCACGTCATTACCACCCCTGGTAGGAGAACGCTGCAAGTCTGGCGCCGGTCCAACACGATGAGCCCTTTCTACTTTGTGCCTGCCATCTAGCCCCAGGGCCATCGGTAGTTCCCTCTCGCAGATATCTTTGAAAGCCTGCGGCTTGATAGATTCCGGTAGGCCTAAGAGCCTCAGGTTATTCTGTCTGGATTGATTCTCCAAGTCCTCCAGACGGTCCTTCAATATTATGTTATGCTTTTGTAGCTCCTGAATAGCCATACCGTTCTTAGAATTCTCCTCTTCCAACCAAGGCGAGCCGCTGCCCAAGATCTTCTAGACACAGGTCAGGCTGCGCTACCGCTTCATGCAGTTGTTGTAGAGACTGCGTCAGCGTTTTGGAAAGTGTCTCTTTAATATCCGGTGCCAAGTGCCTGGCTACCTCTATGGCTAGAGTTTTGTAATTTATTGTAGCTGTCTCAGGTTGGCTATCCGTCTGGGTAACGAGCAAGGTATCAGTGGCGTTATCTATGGCACTGTTCGGGGATGCCGGGCGCGAATCCGCCATCTTGCTCAGCATGGGGTTATCGGCCTGTGAAGCGCCGCTCCGTACCTACTTGTTGCCGCTCCGGAGTAAGTATCTGTCCATGGACGACCGAACAGAATGCTCTGAGGAGTTTAGGGTTGCCGAAACTGCCTCTTCTGTGCTTGTATGCTGAATCCGGAGCGCGATCTTGGTGAGGGATGGCCGGAGCACACTTACTCCACGTCCTACATCTCAGCGCCGGAACCGGAAGTCCTGACCTTTCTTATTCATGAACAGAATGGCAGAACAAGTGTGAAGACTGACACATCAGCAGTATTGCCTTGGCAGTGTTATGTAGTATTATGCAACCTGTGCACTGCATTCAGAAAGTCCTCAGACTCGTAAACTTTTTTCACATTTTATGTTATGTTCCTCCTGGTGCAAAAATAAAAACATCAACTTTCCCCCATCAGTCTCCACTCAGTAGTCCATAATGGGAAAGTGAAAACAGAATTTTAGGGATTTTCTCTCATTTATTAGAAAAGGAAAAACTAAAATTTCTCCTGGACATAAGTATTCAGACACTTTAATTTAGCTCTGGGGCCTCCCATTTCTCTGGATCATCTCTGAGATGTTCTACACCCTGATTGGAGTCACCTGTGATAAATTCCATGGATTGGACAAGACACAGCCCTGTCTATATCAGCTGACCATGCATACCAGAGCAAAGACCAAGACATAAGGAGTAAAGAACTGCCTGTAGAGCTCAGAGACAGGATTGTGTGGAGGCACAGATCTGGAGAAGGCGACAAAAACATTTCTGCTGCACCGAAAGTTCCAAAGAGCACAGAGGCCTCCATAATTCTTTAATGGAAGACATTTAGAACAACCAGGACTCTTCCTAGAACTGGACATCCCACCAAACGAAGTAATCAGGCAGAAGGGCCTTGGTAAGAGAGGTGACCAAGAACCCAATGGTAACTCCAAAGCTGAGCTCCAAAGATGTGCAGATGGGAGAATCTTTCAGAAGGTCAACCATCACTGCCGCCTCCACCAATCTGGGCTTTATGGAAGAGTGGTCAGAAAGAATCCTCTCCTCAGTAAAAGACACATGAACACGGCCTGGAGTTTGTAAAAAAATAAATCACCTAAAGGACTCTCAGACTGTGAGAAGCAAGATTCTCTGGTCTAATGAAACCAAGACTAAACTTTTTTTCACCATTTCTCAGCATCATGTCAGGAGGAAACCAGGCCCCGCTCATCACCTGCCCAATACCATCCCTACAGTGAAGCATGGTGGTAGTAGCATCATGCTGGGGGGGAGGGGGGGGGGGCAGAGAGAATGGTCAGGGTGGAGGGAAAGCTCAATGGAGCAAAGTACAGATATATTCTTAATGAGAACCTGATTTAGAGCTCTGGACCGCAGACTGGGCTGAAGGTTCGTCTTCCAACAAGCCATTGCATATAGCAGTATTGCCTTGGTATTACATGGTAGTTTTATATGGGTTATCAATGGCAGTACTGTCTTGATACAGTATGGTGTTATTGGGGTACATGTGATATATATATATATATCACAGTATGTCTAGGCACAGTGTGGTGTTATTATATGGGCTATATACAGCAATGTTGTCCTAGCACAGTATAGTGGTATTATATGGGCTGTATACAGTTGCTAGAAAAAGTATGTGAACCCTTTGGAATGATATGGATTTCTGCACAAATTGGTCATAAAATGTGATCTGATATTCATCTAAGTCACAACAATAGACAATCACAGTCTGCTTAAACTAATAACACACAAAGAATTAAATGTTACCATGTTTTTATTGAACACACCATGTAAACATTCACAGTGCAGGTGGAAAAAGTATGTGAACCCCTAGACTAATGACATCTCCAAGAGCTAATTGGAGTGAGGTGTCAGCCAACTGGAGTCCAATCAATGAGATGAGATTGGAGGTGTTGGTTACAGCTGCCCTGCCCTAAAAAAAAACACACACCAGTTCTGGGTTTGCTTTTCACAAGAAGCATTGCCTGATGTAAATGATGCCTCGCACAAAAGAGCTCTCAGAAGACCTACGATTAAGAATTGTTGACTTGCATAAAGCTGGAAAGGGTTATAAAGGTATCTCCAAAAGCCTTGTTGTTCATCAGTCCACGGTAAGACAAATTGTCTATAAATAGAGAAAGTTCAGCACTGCTGCTACTCTCCCTAGGAGTGGCCGTCCTGTAAAGAGGACTGCAAGAGCACAGCGCAGACTGCTCAATGAGGTGAAGAAGAATCCTAGAGTGTCAGGTAAAGACTTACAAAAGTCTCTGGCATATGCTAACATCCCTGTTAGCGAATCTACGATATGTAAAACACTAAACAAGAATGGATTTCGTGGGAGGATACCACAGAGGGAGCCACTGCTGTCCAAAAAAAACATTGCTGCACGTTTACAGTTTGCACAAGAGCACCTGGATGTTCCACAGCAGTACTGGCAAAATATTCTGTGGACAGATGAAACCAAAGTTGAGTTGTTTGGAAGAAACACACAACACTATGTGTGGAGAAAAAGAGGCACAGCACACCAACATCAAAACCTCATCCCAACTGTGAAGTATGGTGGTGGGGGCATCATGGTTTGGGGCTGCTTTGCTTCGTCAGGGCCTGGACGGATTGCTATCATCGAAGGAAAAATGAATTCCCAAGTTTATCAAGACATTTTGCAGGAGAACTTAAGGCCATCTGTCCACCAGCAGAAGCTCAACAGAAGATGGGTGTTGCAACAGGACAACGACCCAAAACATAGAAGTAAATCAACAACAGAATGGGTTAAACAGAAAAAAATACGCCTTCTGGAGTGGCCCAGTCAGAGTCCTGACCTCAACCCGATTGAGATGCTGTGGCATGACCTCAAGAAAGCGATTCACACCAGACATCCCAAGAATATTGCTGAACTGAAACCGTTCTGTAAAGAGGAATGGTCAAGAATTACTCCTGACCGTTGTGCACGTCTGATCTGCAACTACAGGAAACGTTTGGTTGAAGTTATTGCTGCCAAAGGAGGTTAAACCAGTTATAAAATCCAAGGGTTCACATACTTTTTCCGCCTGCACTGTGAATGTTTACATGGTGTGTTCAATAAAAACATGGTAACATTTAATTGTGTGTTATTAGTTTAAGCAGACTGTGATTGTCTATTGTTGTGACTTAGATGAAGATCAGATCACATTTTATGACCAATTTGTGCAGAAATCCATATCATTCCAAAGGGTTCACAAACTTTTTTTATGCAACTGTATAGCAGTGTTGCCTTGCCACAGTATGGTGCTATTATATGGGCTGTATATGGCAGTATGACTTAGCACAGTATGGTGGTATTATATGGACTATATATGGCAGTATGACTTGGCACAGTATGGTACTATTATATGGGCTGTATATAGAAGTATGACTTGACACAGTATTGTAGCATTAAATGGGTTGTATATGGCAGTATGACTTGACACAGTATGGTGCTATTATATGGACTGTATATGGCAGTATGACTTGGCACAGTATAGTGGTATTATATGGGCTGTGTATGGCAGTATGACTTGGCACAGTATGGTGGTATTATATAGGCTCTTTTCAGCAATAATCTTTTGCAATTGTATTATGTTATTATTTTAGCTAAAATAAAAAGAGCATTTTTTTTTAAATTATGGCAAGGGGGAGGTGTTGATTGCTCACTTTATGCCTGGGCCCCATTTAAAAAAAACAAACAAAACAGCTCTGCCTTGGATTTAAGACAATATTTGTATCCATCTTGTAAAAATCAAAAAGGAAGAAACTCAGCAGATTTCTCTAAATCTGGAACACAGAGGTCATCGAACGGTTGTGCTCCAGTTCGAGTGACCCACAATCTTAATGCACTGCTCACATTGTTAAATGTTGCATAGAGCAGGAGCCTACAATGTAACAATCATATGATATAATTATACAGCAAGTACCAAATAATAAACATACAAAGTAACACAAACGTATAGCCCTTTATATAACACAGAGAAATGAGACAACATACAGGAGATGACTTCAGAGCAGCAGCTAATCCTACATTATATAAATCACGTACTGTGGTATATAAAGCAGGTCAGTGGAGCACAGGAGGACGTCCGAAAACCAGAGAGATAATCAGATAGAGGGCAAAGGTTTATACGCGGTTAATACAGAGAAGAAAGAAAAGCAGAATTCAGAATAAAATATACAACATATAACAACAGATACAGAAAGGGTATCTCTGTATTATAGTAGTTATATTTTTGTACATAGGAGCAGTATTATAGTAATTATATTCTTGTACATAGGAGCAGTATTATAGTAGTTATATTCTTGTACATAGAAGGCAGTATTATAGTAGTTATATTCTTATACATAGGAGCAGTATTATAGTAGTTATATTCTTGTACATAGGAGCAGTATTATAGTAGTTATATTCTTGTACATAGGAGCAGTATTATAGTAGTTATATTCTTGTACATAGGAGCAGTATTATAGTAGTTATATTCTTGTACATAGGAGCAGTATTATAGTAGTTATATTCTTGTACATAGGAGCAGTATTATAGTAGTTATATTCTTGTATATAGGAGCAGTATTATAGTAGTTATATTCTTGTACACAGGAGCAGTATTATAGTAGTTATATTCTTGTACATAGGAGGCAGCATTATAGTAGTTATATTCTTGTACATAGGAGCAGTATTATAGTAGTTATATTCTTGTACATAGGAGGCAGTATTATAGTAGTTATATTCTTGTACATAGGAGCAGTATTATAGTAGTTATATTCCTGTACATAGGAGCAGTATTATAGTAGTTATATTCTTGTACATAGGAGCAGTATTATAGTAGTTATATTCTTGTACATAGGTGCAGTATTATAGTAGTTATAATCTTGTACATAGGGGGCAGTATTATAGTAGTTATGTCCTGTACATAGGAGCAGTATTATAGTAGTTATATTCTTGCACATAGGAGCAGTACTATAGTAGTTATATTCTTGTACATAGGAGCAGTATTATAGTAGTTATATTCTTGTATATAGGAGCAGTATTATAGTAGCTATATTCTTGTACATAGGAGCAGTATTATAGTAGTTATATTCTTATACATAGGAGCAGTATTATAGTAGTTTTATTCTTGTACATAGGAGGCAGTATTATAGTAGTTATATTCTTGTACATAGGAGGCAGTATTATAGTAGTTATATTCTTGTACATAGGAGCAGTATTATAGTAGTTATATTCTTGTACATAGGAGCAGTATTATAGTGGTTATAT
The DNA here is from genome assembly GCF_905171765.1 of Bufo bufo. Lineage (NCBI taxonomy): Eukaryota > Metazoa > Chordata > Amphibia > Anura > Bufonidae > Bufo > Bufo bufo. The sequence goes on along the minus strand of NC_053392.1, from coordinate 607,685,964 downwards.
TCTTGTACATAGGAGGCAGTATTATAGTAGTTATATTCTTGTACATAGGAGGCAGTATTATAGTAGTTATATTCTTGTACATAAGAGGCAGTATTATGGTAGTTATATTCTTGTACATAGGAGGCAGTATTATAGTAGTTATATTCTTGTACATAGGAGCAGTATTATAGTAGTTATATTCTTGTACATAGGAGGCAGTATTATAGTAGTTATATTCTTGTACATAGGAGCCAGTATTATGGTAGTTATATTCTTGTACATAGGAGGCAGTATTATAGTAGTTATAGTCTTGTACATAGGAGGCAGTATTATAGTAGTTATATTCTTGTACATAGGAGGCAGTATTATAGTAGTTATAGTCTTGTACATATGCGTTTCTTAGTTGGACTGCGCTGCTCCAGGAATAACAGAATTTCCACACTTTAGAAACCGTCAGATAACCGTGGATATGGGAAAGCAAACAGGCCAAAACGAAGCCTTTCCTCCTTACACTTTCAGGCTTCTATGGAAAACCAAGGATGCAGCAAATAGTGAAGTACTGTCACATAAGTTGGAGTAGAAAGGATTTATTATACTCACAATATAAAAGTAGATCATAAGCAGTGTACATAAAATATCAAACTATTATAGTAGTTATATTCTTGTACACAGGAGCAGTATTATAGTAGTTATATTCTCGTACATAGGAGCAGTATTATGGTAGTTATATTATTGTACATAGGAGCAGTATTATAGTAGTTATATTCTTGTACATAGGAGCAGTATTATAGTAGTTATATTCCTGTACATAGGAGCAGTATTATAGTAGTTAGATTCTTGTACATAGGAGCAGTATTATAGTAGTTATATTCTTGTACATAGGAGCAGTATTATAGTAGTTTATATTCTTGTACATAGGAGGCAGTATTATAGTAGTTATATTCTTGTATATAGGAGCAGTATTATAGTAGTTATATTCTCTTACATAGTAGGCAGTATTATAGTAGTTATATTCTTGTACATAGGAGCAGTATTATAGTAGTTATATTCTTGTACATAGGAGCAGTATTATAGTAGTTATATGCTTGTACATAGGAGCGGGATTATAGTAGTTATATTCTTGTATATAGGAGCAGTATTATAGTAGTTATATTCTTGTATATAGGAGCAGTATTATAGTAGTTATATTCTTATACATAGGAGCAGTATTATAGTAGTTATATTCTTGTACATAGGAGCAGTATTATAGTAGTTATATTCTTGTACATAGGAGGCAGTATTATAGTAGTTATATTCTTGTACATAGGAGGCAGTATTATAGTAGTTATATTCTTGTACATAGGAGCAGTATTATAGTAGTTATATTCTTGTACATAGGAGCAGTATTATAGTAGTTATATTCTTGTATATAGGAGGCAGTATTATAGTAGTTATATTCTTGAACATAGGAGACAGTATTATAGTAGTTATATTCTTGTACATAGGAGGCAGTATTATAGTAGTTATATTCTTGTACATAGGAGACAGTATTATTGTAGTTATATTCTTGTACATGGGAGGCAGTATTATAGTAGTTATATTCTTGTATATAGGAGCAGTATTATAGTAGTTACATTCTTGTACATAGGAGGCAGTATTATAGTAGTTATATTCTTGTACATAGGAGGCAGTATTATAGTAGTTATATTCTTGTACATAAGAGGCAGTATTATGGTAGTTATATTCTTGTACATAGGAGGCAGTATTATAGTAGTTATATTCTTGTACATAGGAGCAGTATTATAGTAGTTATATTCTTGTACATAGGAGGCAGTATTATAGTAGTTATATTCTTGTACATAGGAGCCAGTATTATGGTAGTTATATTCTTGTACATAGGAGGCAGTATTATAGTAGTTATAGTCTTGTACATAGGAGGCAGTATTATAGTAGTTATATTCTTGTACATAGGAGGCAGTATTATAGTAGTTATAGTCTTGTACATATGCGTTTCTTAGTTGGACTGCGCTGCTCCAGGAATAACAGAATTTCCACACTTTAGAAACCGTCAGATAACCGTGGATATGGGAAAGCAAACAGGCCAAAACGAAGCCTTTCCTCCTTACACTTTCAGGCTTCTATGGAAAACCAAGGATGCAGCAAATAGTGAAGTACTGTCACATAAGTTGGAGTAGAAAGGATTTATTATACTCACAATATAAAAGTAGATCATAAGCAGTGTACATAAAATATCAAACTATTATAGTAGTTATATTCTTGTACACAGGAGCAGTATTATAGTAGTTATATTCTCGTACATAGGAGCAGTATTATGGTAGTTATATTATTGTACATAGGAGCAGTATTATAGTAGTTATATTCTTGTACATAGGAGCAGTATTATAGTAGTTATATTCCTGTACATAGGAGCAGTATTATAGTAGTTAGATTCTTGTACATAGGAGCAGTATTATAGTAGTTATATTCTTGTACATAGGAGCAGTATTATAGTAGTTTATATTCTTGTACATAGGAGGCAGTATTATAGTAGTTATATTCTTGTATATAGGAGCAGTATTATAGTAGTTATATTCTCTTACATAGTAGGCAGTATTATAGTAGTTATATTCTTGTACATAGGAGCAGTATTATAGTAGTTATATTCTTGTACATAGGAGCAGTATTATAGTAGTTATATTCTTGTACATAGGAGCGGGATTATAGTAGTTATATTCTTGTATATAGGAGCAGTATTATAGTAGTTATATTCTTGTATATAGGAGCAGTATTATAGTAGTTATATTCTTATACATAGGAGCAGTATTATAGTAGTTATATTCTTGTACATAGGAGCAGTATTATAGTAGTTATATTCTTGTACATAGGAGGCAGTATTATAGTAGTTATATTCTTGTACATAGGAGGCAGTATTATAGTAGTTATATTCTTGTACATAGGAGCAGTATTATAGTAGTTATATTCTTGTACATAGGAGCAGTATTATAGTAGTTATATTCTTGTATATAGGAGGCAGTATTATAGTAGTTATATTCTTGAACATAGGAGACAGTATTATAGTAGTTATATTCTTGTACATAGGAGGCAGTATTATAGTAGTTATATTCTTGTACATAGGAGACAGTATTATTGTAGTTATATTCTTGTACATGGGAGGCAGTATTATAGTAGTTATATTCTTGTATATAGGAGCAGTATTATAGTAGTTACATTCTTGTACATAGGAGGCAGTATTATAGTAGTTATATTCTTGTACATAGGAGGCAGTATTATAGTAGTTATATTCTTGTACATAAGAGGCAGTATTATGGTAGTTATATTCTTGTACATAGGAGGCAGTATTATAGTAGTTATATTCTTGTACATAGGAGCAGTATTATAGTAGTTATATTCTTGTACATAGGAGGCAGTATTATAGTAGTTATATTCTTGTACATAGGAGCCAGTATTATGGTAGTTATATTCTTGTACATAGGAGGCAGTATTATAGTAGTTATAGTCTTGTACATAGGAGGCAGTATTATAGTAGTTATATTCTTGTACATAGGAGGCAGTATTATAGTAGTTATAGTCTTGTACATATGCGTTTCTTAGTTGGACTGCGCTGCTCCAGGAATAACAGAATTTCCACACTTTAGAAACCGTCAGATAACCGTGGATATGGGAAAGCAAACAGGCCAAAACGAAGCCTTTCCTCCTTACACTTTCAGGCTTCTATGGAAAACCAAGGATGCAGCAAATAGTGAAGTACTGTCACATAAGTTGGAGTAGAAAGGATTTATTATACTCACAATATAAAAGTAGATCATAAGCAGTGTACATAAAATATCAAACTATTATAGTAGTTATATTCTTGTACATAGGAGCAGTATTATAGTAGTTATATTCTCGTACATAGGAGCAGTATTATGGTAGTTATATTATTGTACATAGGAGCAGTATTATAGTAGTTATATTCTTGTACATAGGAGCAGTATTATAGTAGTTATATTCCTGTACATAGGAGCAGTATTATAGTAGTTAGATTCTTGTACATAGGAGCAGTATTATAGTAGTTATATTCTTGTACATAGGAGCAGTATTATAGTAGTTTATATTCTTGTACATAGGAGGCAGTATTATAGTAGTTATATTCTTGTATATAGGAGCAGTATTATAGTAGTTATATTCTCTTACATAGTAGGCAGTATTATAGTAGTTATATTCTTGTACATAGGAGCAGTATTATAGTAGTTATATTCTTGTACATAGGAGCAGTATTATAGTAGTTATATGCTTGTACATAGGAGCGGGATTATAGTAGTTATATTCTTGTATATAGGAGCAGTATTATAGTAGTTATATTCTTGTATATAGGAGCAGTATTATAGTAGTTATATTCTTATACATAGGAGCAGTATTATAGTAGTTATATTCTTGTACATAGGAGCAGTATTATAGTAGTTATATTCTTGTACATAGGAGGCAGTATTATAGTAGTTATATTCTTGTACATAGGAGGCAGTATTATAGTAGTTATATTCTTGTACATAGGAGCAGTATTATAGTAGTTATATTCTTGTACATAGGAGCAGTATTATAGTAGTTATATTCTTGTATATAGGAGGCAGTATTATAGTAGTTATATTCTTGAACATAGGAGACAGTATTATAGTAGTTATATTCTTGTACATAGGAGGCAGTATTATAGTAGTTATATTCTTGTACATAGGAGACAGTATTATTGTAGTTATATTCTTGTACATGGGAGGCAGTATTATAGTAGTTATATTCTTGTATATAGGAGCAGTATTATAGTAGTTACATTCTTGTACATAGGAGCAGTATTATAGTAGTTATATTCTTGTACATAAGAGCAGTATTATAGTAGTTATATTCTTGTACATAGGAGGCAGTATTATAGTAGTTATATTCTTGTACATAGGAGACAGTATTATAGTAGTTATATTCTTGTATATAGGAGCAGTATTATAGTAGTTATATTCCTGTATATAGGAGCAGTATTATAGTAGTTACATTCTTGTACATAGGAGCAGTATTATAGTAGTTATATTCCTATACATAGGAGGCAGTATTATAGTAGTTATATTCTTGTACATAGGAGGCAGTATTATAGTAGTTATATTCTTGTACATGGGAGGCAGTATTATAGTAGTTATATTCTTGTATATAGGAGCAGTATTATAGTAGTTACATTCTTGTACATAGGAGCAGTATTATAGTAGTTATATTCCTGTACATAGGAGCAGTATTATAGTAGTTAGATTCTTGTACATAGGAGCAGTATTATAGTAGTTATATTCTTGTACATAGGAGCAGTATTATAGTAGTTTATATTCTTGTACATAGGAGGCAGTATTATAGTAGTTATATTCTTGTATATAGGAGCAGTATTATAGTAGTTATATTCTCTTACATAGTAGGCAGTATTATAGTAGTTATATTCTTGTACATAGGAGCAGTATTATAGTAGTTATATTCTTGTACATAGGAGCAGTATTATAGTAGTTATATGCTTGTACATAGGAGCGGGATTATAGTAGTTATATTCTTGTATATAGGAGCAGTATTATAGTAGTTATATTCTTGTATATAGGAGCAGTATTATAGTAGTTATATTCTTGTACATAGGAGCAGTATTATAGTAGTTATATTCTTGTACATAGGAGCAGTATTATAGTAGTTATATTCTTGTACATAGGAGGCAGTATTATAGTAGTTATATTCTTGTACATAGGAGGCAGTATTATAGTAGTTATATTCTTGTACATAGGAGCAGTATTATAGTAGTTATATTCTTGTACATAGGAGCAGTATTATAGTAGTTATATTCTTGTATATAGGAGGCAGTATTATAGTAGTTATATTCTTGAACATAGGAGACAGTATTATAGTAGTTATATTCTTGTACATAGGAGGCAGTATTATAGTAGTTATATTCTTGTACATAGGAGACAGTATTATAGTAGTTATATTCTTGTACATGGGAGGCAGTATTATAGTAGTTATATTCTTGTATATAGGAGCAGTATTATAGTAGTTACATTCTTGTACATAGGAGCAGTATTATAGTAGTTATATTCTTGTACATAAGAGCAGTATTATAGTAGTTATATTCTTGTACATAGGAGCAGTATTATAGTAGTTATATTCCTATACATAGGAGGCAGTATTATAGTAGTTATATTCTTGTATATAGGAGGCAGTATTATAGTAGTTATATTCTTGTACATGGGAGGCAGTATTATAGTAGTTATATTCTTGTATATAGGAGCAGTATTATAGTAGTTACATTCTTGTACATAGGAGCAGTATTATAGTAGTTATATTCTTGTACATAGGAGCAGTATTATAGTAGTTATATTCTTGTACATAGGAGGCAGTATTATAGTAGTTATATTCTTGTACATAGGAGACAGTATTATAGTAGTTATATTCTTGTATATAGGAGCAGTATTATAGTAGTTATATTCCTGTATATAGGAGCAGTATTATAGTAGTTACATTCTTGTACATAGGAGCAGTATTATAGTAGTTATATTCCTATACATAGGAGGCAGTATTATAGTAGTTATATTCTTGTATATAGGAGGCAGTATTATAGTAGTTATATTCTTGTACATAGGAGGCAGTATTATAGTAGTTATATTCTTGTACATAGGAGACAGTATTATAGTAGTTATATTCTTGTACATGGGAGGCAGTATTATAGTAGTTATATTCTTGTATATAGGAGCAGTATTATAGTAGTTACATTCTTGTACATAGGAGCAGTATTATAGTAGTTATATTCTTGTACATAGGAGCAGTATTATAGTAGTTAGATTCTTGTACATAGGAGGCAGTATTATAGTAGTTAGATTCTTGTACATAGGAGGCAGTATTATAGTAGTTATATTCTTGTACATAGGAGACAGTATTATAGTAGTTATATTCTTGTATATAGGAGCAGTATTATAGTAGTTATATTCTTGTATATAGAAGCAGTATTATAGTAGTTACATTCTTGTACATAGGAGCAGTATTATAGTAGTTATATTCCTATACATAGGAGGCAGTATTATAGTAGTTATATTCTTGTATATAGGAGGCAGTATTATAGTAGTTATATTCTTGTACATAGGAGGCAGTATTATAGTAGTTATATTCTTGTACATAGGAGACAGTATTATAGTAGTTATAATCTTGTACATAGGGTGCAGTATTATAGTAGTTATGTCCTGTGCATAGGAGCAGTATTATAGTAGTTATATTCTTGTACATAGGAGCAGTATTATAGTAGTTATATTCTTGTACATAGGTGCAGTATTATAGTAGTTATAATCTTGTACATAGGGGGCAGTATTATAGTAGTTATGTCCTGTACATAGGAGCAGTATTATAGTAGTTATATTCTTGCACATAGGAGCAGTACTATAGTAGTTATATTCTTGTACATAGGAGCAGTATTTTAGTAGTTATATTCTTGTATATAGGAGCAGTATTATAGTAGCTATATTCTTGTACATAGGAGCAGTATTATAGTAGTTATATTCTTATACATAGGAGCAGTATTATAGTAGTTTTATTCTTGTACATAGGAGGCAGTATTATAGTAGTTATATTCTTGTACATAGGAGGCAGTATTATAGTAGTTATATTCTTGTACATAGGTGCAGTATTATAGTAGTTATATTCCTGTACATAGGAGCAGTATTATAGTAGTTAGATTCTTGTACATAGGAGCAGTATTATAGTAGTTATATTCTTGTACATAGGAGCAGTATTATAGTAGTTTATATTCTTGTACATAGGAGGCAGTATTATAGTAGTTATATTCTTGTATATAGGAGCAGTATTATAGTAGTTATATTCTCTTACATAGTAGGCAGTATTATAGTAGTTATATTCTTGTACATAGGAGCAGTATTATAGTAGTTATATTCTTGTACATAGGAGCAGTATTATAGTAGTTATATGCTTGTACATAGGAGCGGGATTATAGTAGTTATATTCTTGTATATAGGAGCAGTATTATAGTAGTTATATTCTTGTATATAGGAGCAGTATTATAGTAGTTATATTCTTATACATAGGAGCAGTATTATAGTAGTTATATTCTTGTACATAGGAGCAGTATTATAGTAGTTATATTCTTGTACATAGGAGGCAGTATTATAGTAGTTATATTCTTGTACATAGGAGGCAGTATTATAGTAGTTATATTCTTGTACATAGGAGCAGTATTATAGTAGTTATATTCTTGTACATAGGAGCAGTATTATAGTAGTTATATTCTTGTATATAGGAGGCAGTATTATAGTAGTTATATTCTTGAACATAGGAGACAGTATTATAGTAGTTATATTCTTGTACATAGGAGGCAGTATTATAGTAGTTATATTCTTGTACATAGGAGACAGTATTATAGTAGTTATATTCTTGTACATGGGAGGCAGTATTATAGTAGTTATATTCTTGTATATAGGAGCAGTATTATAGTAGTTACATTCTTGTACATAGGAGCAGTATTATAGTAGTTATATTCTTGTACATAAGAGCAGTATTATAGTAGTTATATTCTTGTACATAGGAGGCAGTATTATAGTAGTTATATTCTTGTACATAGGAGACAGTATTATAGTAGTTATATTCTTGTATATAGGAGCAGTATTATAGTAGTTATATTCTTGTATATAGGAGCAGTATTATAGTAGTTACATTCTTGTACATAGGAGCAGTATTATAGTAGTTATATTCCTATACATAGGAGGTAGTATTATAGTAGTTATATTCTTGTATATAGGAGGCAGTATTATAGTAGTTATATTCTTGTACATGGGAGGCAGTATTATAGTAGTTATATTCTTGTATATAGGAGCAGTATTATAGTAGTTACATTCTTGTACATAGGAGCAGTATTATAGTAGTTATATTCCTGTACATAGGAGCAGTATTATAGTAGTTAGATTCTTGTACATAGGAGCAGTATTATAGTAGTTATATTCTTGTACATAGGAGCAGTATTATAGTAGTTTATATTCTTGTACATAGGAGGCAGTATTATAGTAGTTATATTCTTGTATATAGGAGCAGTATTATAGTAGTTATATTCTCTTACATAGTAGGCAGTATTATAGTAGTTATATTCTTGTACATAGGAGCAGTATTATAGTAGTTATATTCTTGTACATAGGAGCAGTATTATAGTAGTTATATGCTTGTACATAGGAGCGGGATTATAGTAGTTATATTCTTGTATATAGGAGCAGTATTATAGTAGTTATATTCTTGTATATAGGAGCAGTATTATAGTAGTTATATTCTTATACATAGGAGCAGTATTATAGTAGTTATATTCTTGTACATAGGAGCAGTATTATAGTAGTTATATTCTTGTACATAGGAGGCAGTATTATAGTAGTTATATTCTTGTACATAGGAGGCAGTATTATAGTAGTTATATTCTTGTACATAGGAGCAGTATTATAGTAGTTATATTCTTGTACATAGGAGCAGTATTATAGTAGTTATATTCTTGTATATAGGAGGCAGTATTATAGTAGTTATATTCTTGAACATAGGAGACAGTATTATAGTAGTTATATTCTTGTACATAGGAGGCAGTATTATAGTAGTTATATTCTTGTACATAGGAGACAGTATTATAGTAGTTATATTCTTGTACATGGGAGGCAGTATTATAGTAGTTATATTCTTGTATATAGGAGCAGTATTATAGTAGTTACATTCTTGTACATAGGAGCAGTATTATAGTAGTTATATTCTTGTACATAAGAGCAGTATTATAGTAGTTATATTCTTGTACATAGGAGGCAGTATTATAGTAGTTATATTCTTGTACATAGGAGACAGTATTATAGTAGTTATATTCTTGTATATAGGAGCAGTATTATAGTAGTTATATTCTTGTACATAGGAGCAGTATTATAGTAGTTATATTCTTGTACATAGGAGCAGTATTATAGTAGTTATATTCTTGTATATAGGAGGCAGTATTATAGTAGTTATATTCTTGAACATAGGAGACAGTATTATAGTAGTTATATTCTTGTACATAGGAGGCAGTATTATAGTAGTTATATTCTTGTACATAGGAGACAGTATTATTGTAGTTATATTCTTGTACATGGGAGGCAGTATTATAGTAGTTATATTCTTGTATATAGGAGCAGTATTATAGTAGTTACATTCTTGTACATAGGAGGCAGTATTATAGTAGTTATATTCTTGTACATAGGAGGCAGTATTATAGTAGTTATATTCTTGTACATAAGAGGCAGTATTATGGTAGTTATATTCTTGTACATAGGAGGCAGTATTATAGTAGTTATATTCTTGTACATAGGAGCAGTATTATAGTAGTTATATTCTTGTACATAGGAGGCAGTATTATAGTAGTTATATTCTTGTACATAGGAGCCAGTATTATGGTAGTTATATTCTTGTACATAGGAGGCAGTATTATAGTAGTTATAGTCTTGTACATAGGAGGCAGTATTATAGTAGTTATATTCTTGTACATAGGAGGCAGTATTATAGTAGTTATAGTCTTGTACATATGCGTTTCTTAGTTGGACTGCGCTGCTCCAGGAATAACAGAATTTCCACACTTTAGAAACCGTCAGATAACCGTGGATATGGGAAAGCAAACAGGCCAAAACGAAGCCTTTCCTCCTTACACTTTCAGGCTTCTATGGAAAACCAAGGATGCAGCAAATAGTGAAGTACTGTCACATAAGTTGGAGTAGAAAGGATTTATTATACTCACAATATAAAAGTAGATCATAAGCAGTGTACATAAAATATCAAACTATTATAGTAGTTATATTCTTGTACACAGGAGCAGTATTATAGTAGTTATATTCTCGTACATAGGAGCAGTATTATGGTAGTTATATTATTGTACATAGGAGCAGTATTATAGTAGTTATATTCTTGTACATAGGAGCAGTATTATAGTAGTTATATTCCTGTACATAGGAGCAGTATTATAGTAGTTAGATTCTTGTACATAGGAGCAGTATTATAGTAGTTATATTCTTGTACATAGGAGCAGTATTATAGTAGTTTATATTCTTGTACATAGGAGGCAGTATTATAGTAGTTATATTCTTGTATATAGGAGCAGTATTATAGTAGTTATATTCTCTTACATAGTAGGCAGTATTATAGTAGTTATATTCTTGTACATAGGAGCAGTATTATAGTAGTTATATTCTTGTACATAGGAGCAGTATTATAGTAGTTATATTCTTGTACATAGGAGCGGGATTATAGTAGTTATATTCTTGTATATAGGAGCAGTATTATAGTAGTTATATTCTTGTACATAGGAGCAGTATTATAGTAGTTATATTCTTATACATAGGAGCAGTATTATAGTAGTTATATTCTTGTACATAGGAGCAGTATTATAGTAGTTATATTCTTGTACATAGGAGGCAGTATTATAGTAGTTATATTCTTGTACATAGGAGGCAGTATTATAGTAGTTATATTCTTGTACATAGGAGCAGTATTATAGTAGTTATATTCTTGTACATAGGAGCAGTATTATAGTAGTTATATTCTTGTATATAGGAGGCAGTATTATAGTAGTTATATTCTTGAACATAGGAGACAGTATTATAGTAGTTATATTCTTGTACATAGGAGGCAGTATTATAGTAGTTATATTCTTGTACATAGGAGACAGTATTATTGTAGTTATATTCTTGTACATGGGAGGCAGTATTATAGTAGTTATATTCTTGTATATAGGAGCAGTATTATAGTAGTTACATTCTTGTACATAGGAGCAGTATTATAGTAGTTATATTCTTGTACATAAGAGCAGTATTATAGTAGTTATATTCTTGTACATAGGAGGCAGTATTATAGTAGTTATATTCTTGTACATAGGAGACAGTATTATAGTAGTTATATTCTTGTATATAGGAGCAGTATTATAGTAGTTATATTCTTGTATATAGGAGCAGTATTATAGTAGTTACATTCTTGTACATAGGAGCAGTATTATAGTAGTTATATTCCTATACATAGGAGGCAGTATTATAGTAGTTATATTCTTGTATATAGGAGGCAGTATTATAGTAGTTATATTCTTGTACATGGGAGGCAGTATTATAGTAGTTATATTCTTGTATATAGGAGCAGTATTATAGTAGTTACATTCTTGTACATAGGAGCAGTATTATAGTAGTTATATTCCTGTACATAGGAGCAGTATTATAGTAGTTAGATTCTTGTACATAGGAGCAGTATTATAGTAGTTATATTCTTGTACATAGGAGCAGTATTATAGTAGTTTATATTCTTGTACATAGGAGGCAGTATTATAGTAGTTATATTCTTGTATATAGGAGCAGTATTATAGTAGTTATATTCTCTTACATAGTAGGCAGTATTATAGTAGTTATATTCTTGTACATAGGAGCAGTATTATAGTAGTTATATTCTTGTACATAGGAGCAGTATTATAGTAGTTATATGCTTGTACATAGGAGCGGGATTATAGTAGTTATATTCTTGTATATAGGAGCAGTATTATAGTAGTTATATTCTTGTATATAGGAGCAGTATTATAGTAGTTACATTCTTATACATAGGAGCAGTATTATAGTAGTTATATTCTTGTACATAGGAGCAGTATTATAGTAGTTATATTCTTGTACATAGGAGGCAGTATTATAGTAGTTATATTCTTGTACATAGGAGGCAGTATTATAGTAGTTATATTCTTGTACATAGGAGCAGTATTATAGTAGTTATATTCTTGTACATAGGAGCAGTATTATAGTAGTTATATTCTTGTATATAGGAGGCAGTATTATAGTAGTTATATTCTTGAACATAGGAGACAGTATTATAGTAGTTATATTCTTGTACATAGGAGGCAGTATTATAGTAGTTATATTCTTGTACATAGGAGACAGTATTATAGTAGTTATATTCTTGTACATGGGAGGCAGTATTATAGTAGTTATATTCTTGTATATAGGAGCAGTATTATAGTAGTTACATTCTTGTACATAGGAGCAGTATTATAGTAGTTATATTCTTGTACATAAGAGCAGTATTATAGTAGTTATATTCTTGTACATAGGAGCAGTATTATAGTAGTTATATTCCTATACATAGGAGGCAGTATTATAGTAGTTATATTCTTGTATATAGGAGGCAGTATTATAGTAGTTATATTCTTGTACATGGGAGGCAGTATTATAGTAGTTATATTCTTGTATATAGGAGCAGTATTATAGTAGTTACATTCTTGTACATAGGAGCAGTATTATAGTAGTTATATTCTTGTACATAGGAGCAGTATTATAGTAGTTATATTCTTGTACATAGGAGGCAGTATTATAGTAGTTATATTCTTGTACATAGGAGACAGTATTATAGTAGTTATATTCTTGTATATAGGAGCAGTATTATAGTAGTTATATTCCTGTATATAGGAGCAGTATTATAGTAGTTACATTCTTGTACATAGGAGCAGTATTATAGTAGTTATATTCCTATACATAGGAGGCAGTATTATAGTAGTTATATTCTTGTATATAGGAGGCAGTATTATAGTAGTTATATTCTTGTACATAGGAGGCAGTATTATAGTAGTTATATTCTTGTACATAGGAGACAGTATTATAGTAGTTATATTCTTGTACATAGGAGGCAGTATTATAGTAGTTATATTCTTGTATATAGGAGCAGTATTATAGTAGTTACATTCTTGTACATAGGAGCAGTATTATAGTAGTTATATTCTTGTACATAGGAGCAGTATTATAGTAGTTAGATTCTTGTACATAGGAGGCAGTATTATAGTAGTTAGATTCTTGTACATAGGAGGCAGTATTATAGTAGTTATATTCTTGTACATAGGAGACAGTATTATAGTAGTTATATTCTTGTATATAGGAGCAGTATTATAGTAGTTATATTCTTGTATATAGGAGCAGTATTATAGTAGTTACATTCTTGTACATAGGAGCAGTATTATAGTAGTTATATTCCTATACATAGGAGGCAGTATTATAGTAGTTATATTCTTGTATATAGGAGGCAGTATTATAGTAGTTATATTCTTGTACATAGGAGGCAGTATTATAGTAGTTATATTCTTGTACATAGGAGACAGTATTATAGTAGTTATAATCTTGTACATAGGGTGCAGTATTATAGTAGTTATGTCCTGTGCATAGGAGCAGTATTATAGTAGTTATATTCTTGTACATAGGAGCAGTATTATAGTAGTTATATTCTTGTACATAGGTGCAGTATTATAGTAGTTATAATCTTGTACATAGGGGGCAGTATTATAGTAGTTATGTCCTGTACATAGGAGCAGTATTATAGTAGTTATATTCTTGCACATAGGAGCAGTACTATAGTAGTTATATTCTTGTACATAGGAGCAGTATTTTAGTAGTTATATTCTTGTATATAGGAGCAGTATTATAGTAGCTATATTCTTGTACATAGGAGCAGTATTATAGTAGTTATATTCTTATACATAGGAGCAGTATTATAGTAGTTTTATTCTTGTACATAGGAGGCAGTATTATAGTAGTTATATTCTTGTACATAGGAGGCAGTATTATAGTAGTTATATTCTTGTACATAGGTGCAGTATTATAGTAGTTATATTCCTGTACATAGGAGCAGTATTATAGTAGTTAGATTCTTGTACATAGGAGCAGTATTATAGTAGTTATATTCTTGTACATAGGAGCAGTATTATAGTAGTTTATATTCTTGTACATAGGAGGCAGTATTATAGTAGTTATATTCTTGTATATAGGAGCAGTATTATAGTAGTTATATTCTCTTACATAGTAGGCAGTATTATAGTAGTTATATTCTTGTACATAGGAGCAGTATTATAGTAGTTATATTCTTGTACATAGGAGCAGTATTATAGTAGTTATATGCTTGTACATAGGAGCGGGATTATAGTAGTTATATTCTTGTATATAGGAGCAGTATTATAGTAGTTATATTCTTGTATATAGGAGCAGTATTATAGTAGTTATATTCTTATACATAGGAGCAGTATTATAGTAGTTATATTCTTGTACATAGGAGCAGTATTATAGTAGTTATATTCTTGTACATAGGAGGCAGTATTATAGTAGTTATATTCTTGTACATAGGAGGCAGTATTATAGTAGTTATATTCTTGTACATAGGAGCAGTATTATAGTAGTTATATTCTTGTACATAGGAGCAGTATTATAGTAGTTATATTCTTGTATATAGGAGGCAGTATTATAGTAGTTATATTCTTGAACATAGGAGACAGTATTATAGTAGTTATATTCTTGTACATAGGAGGCAGTATTATAGTAGTTATATTCTTGTACATAGGAGACAGTATTATAGTAGTTATATTCTTGTACATGGGAGGCAGTATTATAGTAGTTATATTCTTGTATATAGGAGCAGTATTATAGTAGTTACATTCTTGTACATAGGAGCAGTATTATAGTAGTTATATTCTTGTACATAAGAGCAGTATTATAGTAGTTATATTCTTGTACATAGGAGGCAGTATTATAGTAGTTATATTCTTGTACATAGGAGACAGTATTATAGTAGTTATATTCTTGTATATAGGAGCAGTATTATAGTAGTTATATTCTTGTATATAGGAGCAGTATTATAGTAGTTACATTCTTGTACATAGGAGCAGTATTATAGTAGTTATATTCCTATACATAGGAGGTAGTATTATAGTAGTTATATTCTTGTATATAGGAGGCAGTATTATAGTAGTTATATTCTTGTACATGGGAGGCAGTATTATAGTAGTTATATTCTTGTATATAGGAGCAGTATTATAGTAGTTACATTCTTGTACATAGGAGCAGTATTATAGTAGTTATATTCCTGTACATAGGAGCAGTATTATAGTAGTTAGATTCTTGTACATAGGAGCAGTATTATAGTAGTTATATTCTTGTACATAGGAGCAGTATTATAGTAGTTTATATTCTTGTACATAGGAGGCAGTATTATAGTAGTTATATTCTTGTATATAGGAGCAGTATTATAGTAGTTATATTCTCTTACATAGTAGGCAGTATTATAGTAGTTATATTCTTGTACATAGGAGCAGTATTATAGTAGTTATATTCTTGTACATAGGAGCAGTATTATAGTAGTTATATGCTTGTACATAGGAGCGGGATTATAGTAGTTATATTCTTGTATATAGGAGCAGTATTATAGTAGTTATATTCTTGTATATAGGAGCAGTATTATAGTAGTTATATTCTTATACATAGGAGCAGTATTATAGTAGTTATATTCTTGTACATAGGAGCAGTATTATAGTAGTTATATTCTTGTACATAGGAGGCAGTATTATAGTAGTTATATTCTTGTACATAGGAGGCAGTATTATAGTAGTTATATTCTTGTACATAGGAGCAGTATTATAGTAGTTATATTCTTGTACATAGGAGCAGTATTATAGTAGTTATATTCTTGTATATAGGAGGCAGTATTATAGTAGTTATATTCTTGAACATAGGAGACAGTATTATAGTAGTTATATTCTTGTACATAGGAGGCAGTATTATAGTAGTTATATTCTTGTACATAGGAGACAGTATTATAGTAGTTATATTCTTGTACATGGGAGGCAGTATTATAGTAGTTATATTCTTGTATATAGGAGCAGTATTATAGTAGTTACATTCTTGTACATAGGAGCAGTATTATAGTAGTTATATTCTTGTACATAAGAGCAGTATTATAGTAGTTATATTCTTGTACATAGGAGGCAGTATTATAGTAGTTATATTCTTGTACATAGGAGACAGTATTATAGTAGTTATATTCTTGTATATAGGAGCAGTATTATAGTAGTTATATTCTTGTATATAGGAGCAGTATTATAGTAGTTACATTCTTGTACATAGGAGCAGTATTATAGTAGTTATATTCCTATACATAGGAGGCAGTATTATAGTAGTTATATTCTTGTATATAGGAGGCAGTATTATAGTAGTTATATTCTTGTACATGGGAGGCAGTATTATAGTAGTTATATTCTTGTATATAGGAGCAGTATTATAGTAGTTACATTCTTGTACATAGGAGCAGTATTATAGTAGTTATATTCTTGTACATAGGAGCAGTATTATAGTAGTTATATTCTTGTACATAAGAGGCAGTATTATAGTAGTTATATTCTTGTACATAGGAGACAGTATTATAGTAGTTATATTCTTGTATATAGGAGCAGTATTATAGTAGTTATATTCCTGTATATAGGAGCAGTATTATAGTAGTTACATTCTTGTACATAGGAGCAGTATTATAGTAGTTATATTCCTATACATAGGAGGCAGTATTATAGTAGTTATATTCTTGTATATAGGAGGCAGTATTATAGTAGTTATATTCTTGTACATAGGAGGCAGTATTATAGTAGTTATATTCTTGTACATAGGAGACAGTATTATAGTAGTTATATTCTTGTACATGGGAGGCAGTATTATAGTAGTTATATTCTTGTATATAGGAGCAGTATTATAGTAGTTACATTCTTGTACATAGGAGCAGTATTATAGTAGTTATATTCTTGTACATAGGAGGCAGTATTATAGTAGTTAGATTCTTGTACATAGGAGGCAGTATTATAGTAGTTATATTCTTGTACATAGGAGACAGTATTATAGTAGTTATATTCTTGTATATAGGAGCAGTATTATAGTAGTTATATTCTTGTATATAGAAGCAGTATTATAGTAGTTACATTCTTGTACATAGGAGCAGTATTATAGTAGTTATATTCCTATACATAGGAGGCAGTATTATAGTAGTTATATTCTTGTATATAGGAGGCAGTATTATAGTAGTTATATTCTTGTACATAGGAGGCAGTATTATAGTAGTTATATTCTTGTACATAGGAGACAGTATTATAGTAGTTATAATCTTGTACATAGGGTGCAGTATTATAGTAGTTATGTCCTGTGCATAGGAGCAGTATTATAGTAGTTATATTCTTGTACATAGGAGCAGTATTATAGTAGTTATATTCTTGTACATAGGTGCAGTATTATAGTAGTTATAATCTTGTACATAGGGGGCAGTATTATAGTAGTTATGTCCTGTACATAGGAGCAGTATTATAGTAGTTATATTCTTGCACATAGGAGCAGTACTATAGTAGTTATATTCTTGTACATAGGAGCAGTATTTTAGTAGTTATATTCTTGTATATAGGAGCAGTATTATAGTAGCTATATTCTTGTACATAGGAGCAGTATTATAGTAGTTTTATTCTTGTACATAGGAGGCAGTATTATAGTAGTTATATTCTTGTACATAGGAGGCAGTATTATAGTAGTTATATTCTTGTACATAGGAGCAGTATTATAGTAGTTATATTCTTGTACATAGGAGCAGTATTATAGTAGTTATATTCTTGTATATAGGAGGCAGTATTATAGTAGTTATATTCTTGAACATAGGAGACAGTATTATAGTAGTTATATTCTTGTACATAGGAGGCAGTATTATAGTAGTTATATTCTTGTACATAGGAGACAGTATTATAGTAGTTATATTCTTGTACATGGGAGGCAGTATTATAGTAGTTATATTCTTGTATATAGGAGCAGTATTATAGTAGTTACATTCTTGTACATAGGAGCAGTATTATAGTAGTTATATTCTTGTACATAAGAGCAGTATTATAGTAGTTATATTCTTGTACATAGGAGGCAGTATTATAGTAGTTATATTCTTGTACATAGGAGACAGTATTATAGTAGTTATATTCTTGTATATAGGAGCAGTATTATAGTAGTTATATTCTTGTATATAGGAGCAGTATTATAGTAGTTACATTCTTGTACATAGGAGCAGTATTATAGTAGTTATATTCCTATACATAGGAGGCAGTATTATAGTAGTTATATTCTTGTATATAGGAGGCAGTATTATAGTAGTTATATTCTTGTACATGGGAGGCAGTATTATAGTAGTTATATTCTTGTATATAGGAGCAGTATTATAGTAGCTATATTCTTGTACATAGGAGCAGTATTATAGTAGTTATATTCTTATACATAGGAGCAGTATTATAGTAGTTTTATTCTTGTACATAGGAGGCAGTATTATAGTAGTTATATTCTTGTACATAGGAGGCAGTATTATAGTAGTTATATTCTTGTACATAGGAGCAGTATTATAGTAGTTATATTCTTGTACATAGGAGCAGTATTATAGTGGTTATATTCTTGTACATAGGAGGCAGTATTATAGTAGTTATATTCTTGTACATAGGAGGCAGTATT
Source organism: Bufo bufo (assembly GCF_905171765.1). Lineage (NCBI taxonomy): Eukaryota > Metazoa > Chordata > Amphibia > Anura > Bufonidae > Bufo > Bufo bufo. The sequence continues at coordinate 607,666,666 of NC_053392.1, read as the reverse complement.
ATAGTAGTTATATTCTTGTACATAAGAGGCAGTATTATGGTAGTTATATTCTTGTACATAGGAGGCAGTATTATAGTAGTTATAGTCTTGTACATAGGAGCCTGTATTATGGTAGTTATATTCTTGTACATAGGAGGCAGTATTATAGTAGTTATAGTCTTGTACATAGGAGGCAGTATTATAGTAGTTATATTCTTGTACATAGGGGGCAGTATTATAGTAGTTATGTCCTGTACATAGGAGCAGTATTATAGTAGTTATATTCTTGTACATAGGAGCAGTATTATAGTAGTTATATTCTTGTACATAGGTGCAGTATTATAGTAGTTATAATCTTGTACATAGGGGGCAGTATTATAGTAGTTATGTCCTGTACATAGGAGCAGTATTATAGTAGTTATATTCTTGCACATAGGAGCAGTACTATAGTAGTTATATTCTTGTACATAGGAGCAGTATTAGAGTAGTTATATTCTTGTATATAGGAGCAGTATTATAGTAGCTATATTCTTGTACATAGGAGCAGTATTATAGTAGTTATATTCTTATACATAGGAGCAGTATTATAGTAGTTTTATTCTTGTACATAGGAGGCAGTATTATAGTAGTTATATTCTTGTACATAGGAGGCAGTATTATAGTAGTTATATTCTTGTACATAGGAGCAGTATTATAGTAGTTATATTCTTGTACATAGGAGCAGTATTATAGTGGTTATATTCTTGTACATAGGAGGCAGTATTATAGTAGTTATATTCTTGTACATAGGAGGCAGTATTATAGTAGTTATATTCTTGTACATAAGAGGCAGTATTATGGTAGTTATATTCTTGTACATAGCAGGCAGTATTATAGTAGTTATTGTCTTGTACATAGGAGCCAGTATTATGGTAGTAATATACTTGTACATAGGAGGCAGTATTATAGTAGTTATAGTCTTGTACATAGGAGGCAGTATTATAGTAGTTATATTCTTGTACATAGGAGGCAGTATTATAGTAGTTATAGTCTTGTACATATGCGTTTCTTAGTTGGACTGCGCTGCTCCAGGAATAACAGAATTTCCACACTTTAGAAACCGTCAGATAACCGTGGATATGGGAAAGCAAACAGGCCAAAACGAAGCCTTTCCTCCTTACACTTTCAGGCTTCTATGGAAAACCAAGGATGCAGCAAATAGTGAAGTACTGTCACATAAGTTGGAGTAGAAAGGATTTATTATACTCACAATATAAAAGTAGATCATAAGCAGTGTACATAAAATATCAAACTATTATAGTAGTTATATTCTTGTACACAGGAGCAGTATTATAGTAGTTATAGTCTCGTACATAGGAGCAGTATTATGGTAGTTATATTATTGTACATAGGAGCAGTATTATAGTAGTTATATTCTTGTACATAGGAGCAGTATTATAGTAGTTAGATTCTTGTACATAGGAGCAGTATTATAGTAGTTATATTCTTGTACATAGGAGCAGTATTATAGTAGTTATATTATTGTACATAGGAGCAGTATTATAGTAGTTATATTCTTGTACATAGGAGCAGTATTATAGTAGTTTATATTCTTGTACATAGGAGGCAGTATTATAGTAGTTATATTCTTGTACATAGGAGCAGTATTATAGTAGTTATATTCTTGTATATAGGAGCAGTATTATAGTAGTTATATTCTCTTACATAGTAGGCAGTATTATAGTAGTTATATTCTTGTACATAGGAGGCAGTATTATAGTAGTTATATTCTTGTACATAGGAGCAGTATTATAGTAATTATATGCTTGTACATAGGAGCGGGATTATAGTAGTTATATTCTTGTATATAGGAGCAGTATTATAGTAGTTATATTCTTGTATATAGGAGCAGTATTATAGTAGTTATATTCTTATACATAGGAGCAGTATTATAGTAGTTATATTCTTGTACATAGGAGCAGTATTATAGTAGTTATATTCTTGTACATAGGAGGCAGTATTATAGTAGTTATATTCTTGTACATAGGAGACAGTATTATAGTAGTTATATTCTTGTACATAGGAGCAGTATTATAGTAGTTATATTCTTGTACATAGGAGGCAGTATTATAGTAGTTATATTCTTATACATAGGAGGCAGTATTATAGTAGTTATATTCTTGTACATAGGAGCAGTATTATAGTAGTTATATTCTTGTACATAGAAGGCAGTATTATAGTAGTTATATTCTTGTACATAGGAGGCAGTATTATAGTAGTTATATTCTTGTACATAGGAGGCAGTATTATAGTAGTTATATTCTTGTACATAGGAGCAGTATTATAGTAGTTATATTCTTGTACATAGGAGCAGTATTATAGTAGTTATATTCTTGTATATAGGAGGCAGTATTATAGTAGTTATATTCTTGTACATAGGAGACAGTATTATAGTAGTTATATTCTTGTATATAGGAGGCAGTATTATAGTAGTTATATTCTTGTACATGGGAGGCAGTATTATAGTAGTTATATTCTTGTATATAGGAGCAGTATTATAGTAGTTACATTCTTGTACATAGGAGCAGTATTATAGTAGTTATATTCTTGTACATAGGAGCAGTATTATAGTAGTTATATTCTTGTACATAGGAGGCAGTATTATAGTAGTTATATTCTTGTACATAGGAGACAGTATTATAGTAGTTATATTCTTGTATATAGGAGCAGTATTATAGTAGTTATATTCCTGTATATAGGAGCAGTATTATAGTAGTTACATTCTTGTACATAGGAGCAGTATTATAGTAGTTATATTCTTGTACATAGGAGCAGTATTATAGTAGTTATATTCTTGTACATAGGAGGCAGTATTATAGTAGTTATATTCCTATACATAGGAGGCAGTATTATAGTAGTTATATTCTTGTATATAGGAGGCAGTATTATAGTAGTTATATTCTTGTACATAGGAGGCAGTATTATAGTAGTTATATTCTTGTACATAGGAGACAGTATTATAGTAGTTATATTCTTGTACATGGGAGGCAGTATTATAGTAGTTATATTCTTGTATATAGGAGCAGTATTATAGTAGTTACATTCTTGTACATAGGAGCAGTATTATAGTAGTTATATTCTTGTACATAGGAGCAGTATTATAGTAGTTAGATTCTTGTACATAGGAGGCAGTATTATAGTAGTTAGATTCTTGTACATAGGAGGCAGTATTATAGTAGTTATATTCTTGTACATAGGAGACAGTATTATAGTAGTTATATTCTTGTATATAGGAGCAGTATTATAGTAGTTATATTCTTGTATATAGAAGCAGTATTATAGTAGTTACATTCTTGTACATAGGAGCAGTATTATAGTAGTTATATTCCTATACATAGGAGGCAGTATTATAGTAGTTATATTCTTGTATATAGGAGGCAGTATTATAGTAGTTATATTCTTGTACATAGGAGGCAGTATTATAGTAGTTATATTCTTGTACATAGGAGACAGTATTATAGTAGTTATATTCTTGTACATGGGAGGCAGTATTATAGTAGTTATATTCTTGTATATAGGAGCAGTATTATAGTAGTTACATTCTTGTACATAGGAGCAGTATTATAGTAGTTATATTCTTGTACATAGGAGCAGTATTATAGTAGTTATATTCTTGTACATAGGAGCAGTATTATAGTAGTTATATTCTTGTACATAGGAGACAGTATTATAGTAGTTATATTCTTGTATATAGGAGCAGTATTATAGTAGTTATATTCTTGTATATAGGAGCAGTATTATAGTAGTTACATTCTTGTACACAGGAGGCAGTATTATAGTAGTTAGATTCTTGTACATAGGAGGCAGTATAATAGTAGTTATATTCTTGTACATAGGAGGCAGTATTATAGTAGTTATATTCTTGTACATAGGAGACAGTATTATAGTAGTTATATTCTTGTATATAGGAGCAGTATTATAGTAGTTATATTCTTGTATATAGGAGCAGTATTATAGTAGTTACATTCTTGTACATAGGAGCAGTATTATAGTAGTTATATTCCTATACATAGGAGGCAGTATTATAGTAGTTATATTCTTGTACATAGGAGACAGTATTATAGTAGTTATATTCTTGTATATAGGAGCAGTATTATAGTAGTTATATTCTTGTATATAGGAGCAGTATTATAGTAGTTACATTCTTGTACATAGGAGCAGTATTATAGTAGTCATATTCCTATACATAGGAGGCAGTATTATAGTAGTTATATTCCTATACATAGGAGGCAGTATTATAGTAGTTATATTCTTGTACACAATTAATTCCAAGTTATGGTTAATTACAATATCAATAATATTGTGTTTCAGTTAAATCTTCTTTAAAGGAGAACATGCCCTTTAACATTAGAATTACGGTAAGAATAAAAATAAATAAATAAAATAAACCCCCTGCAGTCCAGTGTGGCTGGTGTCGGCTGGCAGTCTTTTTTTCCTGGCACATTTCTTAGCATGGGCTCCTGACTTTTCACCTTCATGGAGTAGGGATATCTGTCAGTAGATTGTGCGGCCCCTGCTAGAGGATCCGCATCAGGAGACATGGCTATGAACTGACACCTAGGACATCTAAGAGAAATGATGTGATGTGTGTGGTGCAGCCACAGGAGCCCTGCTGAGTGTTTTCTAGCCTCCGAGGAGTGATATCTGCTCCTCCTGCTATTCAGACTGGCAGAGCAGTGATTGATCCAGCAGCAGGAATATTCAGCCTTCAGCTACAGATAAATCCATATGCATGTAGCAGAGCTGACCTTGTCTTTTGGTGCTATGTGGTACGATAGCCTAATGGTATATGAGCATAAGCCTTTTTACATTATGCAAACAGAAGGTTTGTTCAGAATTGGAAAAACATGGGTGTTTTTTTCTAAACCCAAATCCACTCTTGTCCACAGGTTGTGTGTGGTATGACAGCTCAGCGCCCCTCTTCACTTCAAAGGACCTAAACTACAATTCTAGACACGACCCATGGACAGATTTGGCGCTGATTCAGGACAACAGCATCTATTTTTCTCCTGTCTTGGACAACTCCTTTACGTCGCAATCTGACTTCTGCTGCATCTGCTTAAGGATAAACTGTTAGGCCCCTTTCACACGGGTAAGAATTCAGCGCGGATGCAATGCGTGAGGTTAACGCATTGCACCCGCACTGAATCCGGACCCATTCACTTCAATGGTGCTGTTCAGATGAGCGGTGATTTTCATGCATCACTTGTGCGTTGCGTGAGAATCGCAGCATGTTCTATATTCTGCGTTTTTGACGCAACGCAGGCCCCATAGAAATTAATGGGTCTGCGTGAAAATCGCAAGCATCCGCAAGCAAGTGCGGATGCGGTGCGATTTTCACGCATGGTTGCTAGGAGATTATAGGGATGAAAGCAACCCCGGACCCCATTAAAGTGTATTCACTGTATTATTTTCAGTAATAACCAGGTTATAAGGGAAAATAATACAGTGAATAGAACACCTAACACAAACCCGAACTTCAGTAAAGAAGTCCGGGTTCAGGTCTGGGTACCACATTAAGTTTTTTCTCACGCGCGTGCAAAACGCATTGCACTCGCGCGGAAAAAACTGAACAACTGAATGCATGTTTTGACTGCAATTGTGTGCCTACTCGCGCGGTTTTCCCGTAATGCACACGAGGCGCATCCGGAGCAAATCCGGGACACCCGTGTGAAAGAGGCCTTAAGGTGCCTTCCCATGCTGCAGATTTCATTGCAGAAATTTCTGAGACTGAAAATCAGTTTCCATTCATTTGCAGAAATCCATGCGCTTGCCTCCCAATTTAAATGAATGGAACTGACTTTCAGTCGTGGAAATTTCAGCAACAAAATCCGCAGCATGTGAAGCCACTCCTATAAATCACATTGCTGGGACCCATCCTGATCACACCCTGCTTAGAATACTGCAAGGCTTGCTAATAGAAATAGCTCCGACACACTGTAACAAGCCCTGCAGCTGTGTCAGCCGGACTAATGAGGTGGAGGTGATCTGGACATTCTTCCGAAAAATTCATCCTGCTCCAATACCAGAGGTTGAATTGAATCTTTCATTGGCCCTGAAAAAAACTAAAAGTGGCTTCATGCTGTAGGTGGGTCCAACTGGGCAGAAGCCAGCGCCAACCCAAGTAGTTGGGGATGTGCAGAACCATAGTGCAACCTAAAATACTGCCCCAAATAGCAGCTAAAGAAACCTCCCCAGAAGCTGCCCTTGGTGCTAGCCAGTACCAGTTGCCACAATCAATCCTCCTCCACTTGTTTCTAATTAAGATAAGGAGGAGCGACGCAGGCCAGAACACAGAGCCAGCCCTACCTTCAGCAACCTGCCTGGTCTTTCAGCGTTATCACTCATGCAGGAAAATACAGCTCTACATACCTCTTACATCCAGTGATATCTGAAAGTTTTCTTTTCCTCATGTTTTCCATACATCACAGACCACCATGACGACTACTTTCAGCTACATCCTGACTGTGCCAAGTTTGCCAACCAGACATCTTAGATTCCTCACTTTTTTATCCTCCTCCTCACCTTCTTAACACAAACTCCCGCTCTATATCCGTGTCATCCGTACACACATCACACTTACATATACACTGCTGAAAAAAATAAAGGGAACACAAAAATAACACATCCTAGATCTGAATTAATTAAATATTCTTCTGAAATACTTTGTTCTTTACATAGTTGAATGTGCTGACAACAAAATCACACAAAAATAAAAAAATGGAAATCAAATTTTTCAACCCATGGAGGTCTGGATTTGGAGTCACACTCAAAATTAAAGTGGAAAAACACACTACAGGCTGATCCAACTTTGATGTAATGTCCTTAAAACAAGTCAAAATGAGGCTCAGTAGTGTGTGTGGCCTCCACGTGCCTGTATGACCTCCCTACAACGCCTGTGCATGCTACTAATGAGGTGGCGGACGGTCTCCTGAGGGATCTCCTCCCAGACCTGGACTAAAGCATCTGCCAACTCCTGGACAGTCTGTGGTGCAACGTGACGTTGGTGGATAGAGCGAGACATGATGTCCCAGATGTGCTCAATTGGATTCAGGTCTGGGGAACGGGCGGGCCAGTCCATAGCATCAATGCCTTCGTCTTGCAGGAACTGCTGACACACTCCAGCCACATGAGGTCTACCATTGTCTTGCATTAGGAGGAACCCAGGGCCAACCGCACCAGCATATGGTCTCACAAGGGGTCTGAGGATCTCATCTCGGTACCTAATAGCAGTCAGGCTACCTCTGGCGAGCACATGGAGGGCTGTGCTGCCCTCCAAAGAAATGCCACCCCACACCATTACTGACCCAATGCCAAACCGGTCATGCTGGAGGATGTTGCAGGCAGCAGAACGTTCTCCACGGCGTCTCCAGACTCTGTCACGTCTGTCACATGTGCTCAGTGTGAACCTGCTTTCATCTGTGAAGAGCACAGGGCGCCAGTGGCAAATTTGCCAATCTTGGTGTTCTCTGGAAAATGCCAAACGTCCTGCACGGTGTTGGGCTGTAAGCACAACCCCCACCTGTGGACATCGGGCCATCATATCACCCTCATGGAGTCTGTTTCTGACCGTTTGAGCAGACACATGCACATTTGTGGCCTGCTGGAGGTCATTTTGCAGGGCTCTGGCAGTGCTCCTCCTGTTCCTCCTTGCACAAAGGCGGAGGTAGCGGTCCTGCTGCTGGGTTGTTGCCCTCCTACAGCCTCCTCCACGTCTCCTGATGTACTGGCCTGTCTCCTGGTAGCGCCTCGATGCTCTGGACACTACGCTGACAGACACAGCAAACCTTCTTGCCACAGCTCGCATTGATGTGCCATCCTGGATAAGCTGCACTACCTGAGCCACTTGTCTGGGTTGTAGACTCGGTCTCATGCTACCACTAGAGTGAAAGCACCGCCAGCATTCAAAAGTGACTAAAACATCAGCCAGGAAGCATAGGAACTGAGAAGTGGTCTGTGGTCACCACCTGCAGAACCACTCCTTTATTGGGGGTGTCTTGCTAATTGCCTATAATTTCCACCTGTTGTCTATCCCATTTGCACAACAGCATGTAAAATTGATTGTCACTCAGTGTTGCTTCCTAAGTGGACAGTTTGATTTCACAGAAGTGTGATTGACTTGGAGTTACATTGTGTTGTTTAAAGCGGACCTTTCACCGATTATTACACTATGAACTAACTATACAGACATGTAGAGCGGCGCCCGGGGATCTCACTGCACTTACTATTATCCTCGGGCGCCGCTCCGTTCTCCCGTTATGCCCTCCGGTATCTCCGCTCACTAAGTTATAGTAGGCGGAGATTCCAGTCACTAAGTTATGGTAGGCGGAGTCTGCCCTTGTTCTTCTGTAGCGCTGGCCAATCGCAGCGCAGAGCTCACAGCCTGGGAAGTTATTTTCTCCCAGGCTGTGAGCTCTGCAATGCGATTGGCCAGCGCTACAGAAGAACAAGGGCAGACTCCGCCTACCATAACTTAGTGAACGGAGATACCGGAGGGCATAACGGGAGAACGGAGCGGCGCCCGGGGATAATAGTAAGTGCAGGGATATCCCCGGGCGCCGCTCTACATGTCTGTATAGTTAGTTCATAGTGTAATAATCGGTGAAAGGTCCTCTTTAAGTGTTCCCTTTATTTTTTTGAGCAGTGTATATATCATCCACACAAACATCACACATACACATATATCATCCACACAAACATCACACATACATCATCCATACACACATTACATATTCATCATTGAAGCCCACTCTTTACAAATCAGATAGACACAAGTCATGGGTTGGCAGATAAAAACCAGCCCTGGCACAAATCCCAGCAGCCCACATACAATATCGCATTCCCGCCCTCTATCATGGAAAGAAAGTGCCGCTGTAACAAATTATCCTTTATTTGGTTACAATCCAACAGAAGAAGGAAAATAAAAAAGGAACATAGAAAAGGGCAGATATTACCATGGCCCAGCAGTGCCAAATACCACGGTGCAGCAACACTGACAGTAGCACCATTACTCCTTACCACGCCTTCTTCAATGGCAGCAGCATTGTTACCCTAACCACCCCTCCCCCAATGGCAGCAGCATTGTTACCCTAACCACCCCTTCCCCCATTGTCAGCAGAAGGCAGGGTGTCAGAAGACTTGTCATGTTATCATGTGATGTCATCACTGATCTTTCAGCTCTTCTAACCTCGGGAACTGCACTGATACTGGTAAGGAAAAATGTCAGCACTCCTTGGGGGTCATTTACTACGACCCACTTTTTATGCTGGTCTTAGATTTCCCCTACACTGCCGTATGATTCGCCTAATTTATGCCTCGTCATAAATTAGGTGAATATGTAAGGCAGTCCATGCACCTGGCATAAAAACTACTCCAGCCCCAGGGGTAAATGTTTGTAGGTTAGCCCCGGCACGGCTCTTGACACTCCTCCATCCTGCCCAACTGCCGACCATGGTGTAAAACCGGCCATGCGACAATATTTATTTAAAAAAATGGGACTTGCAACTATTTTTACGACTAAAATAGTCTCAAGTCCCTTAATAAATGACCCCCTTTTCTTTTTTTTTTAGAGAAATAGGTGACATTTATCCGCCCAGCACTGCAATGTTTATAGTAGAGATGAGAAAAGTATTGAAAAATTCGATTTGGCTGCTTCGCCGAATTTTACAAAAACTTTTGCTTCGCCACAAAGCGCATTTCTTTATAAGCATTGGGTGCAATGACAGGGAACGGTGATTGCGCCTGCCCCCTCAGATGTCGTGTTCATCGCGGATTGAAGCATCTGACTGTAATAATACAGTGTAAAATAAAAATAAATAAATCCGCACACAGGATTTCTTGCGAGATCTTCAATCAAGATGGCGGCCGGCACTTTGCGCTCAAACGGATGAGGTAAGTAGGATTTTCTTTTTTTTTACCGCCATTCAGGGAAAAATCGATTCGCTACCACGAAGCACGAGGAAATTGGGCTTAATGGCGAATCAAATTTTCCCTAAAATTCGGATCGAAGTCAACTCATCCCAATTTATGAGTCTTGAAGAAGACAAGGAGCGCTCCGGTCTTTCCTTACACCTTGCGAGCACCGCTGAGACATGGATCCGATTGGACTTCTGCTGATCCGTATTTTCCTCCTGTACGGAGCATGCACCGCTGCGCTGTAGAGGATGCAGTGCTCACAGCGCGGGGATCAGGCCGATTTATGGCAAACCCCATGACACACATTACGCACTGGACTTACGGCTGAGTCAGTCCTCCAGACGAGTTGTGCTCAGATTTGCCGCGTCTTTGGCTGAGATATTTTTTCCTCTCCAATAATCCAGTTTTGACCAATTCTTTGAACCGTCCACATTCCACTCGGAGAAGAAAAGAAGTAATTTTCTGCCCACAAATGACGGCCCAGGGTGCCAAGTTTTATTACTTGGCACAACGGTAAAAGTCTCAGCCGTTTGTATGAAACAATTGTGTTACTCAGCAAAAACGTCCCATAAAATGTCTCTGGGGTCAGACGTTCCTCAAAGAGTTCACTCGATTTTCACTGGTTACGTAAAAGTCAGATTCGTTGTACAGATGCATCAGGGCCGTGTTTGTCATGTGGCCCTTATGTCATATCACTGTGTTATCTTGTGGGGTTTTTAGGACTGGAAGTACCACATCATTATTTTAACTCCTGAGGTCCAGAATAATATTGGTCCTAAGGGTGGGGACTACAGTACACATGTATTGTTTAGCATTCTATGATGTATATGTGATAAGCTTACTTTATTATATCTATGCACGCTCTTATGATAGTGGGGGTCATTCACTGGTTCCTGTGCTGTCTGCCGATACAGCCACTGACAACACAGGGGCTTGTATATGGGACAGGCCCAAAATTACCCCAGACCCCTAAACAGATACAGACCAGACATGGTCACACTCATCTTGCGCCTTTCTTCATCCCAGTGCACCACTGCAGACAATGTCTTGATGAAGGACACCTCATCGGACAGAACTTTTCCAGTAACTTCAGTAAGGAGTCGGACACCCGGGCGGCCTTTGAGAAGAACTATAGTGAGGTCCTCTTCAACCTCCAGTTGAGCTTGGACCATAATCCGATATCGGACAATTCTGGTAAGTATACCCTTATCTGGCTGCTGGGTCTATAGTAGTAGCTCCATCAAGCATCAAGCTTGGTTTGAGGTAAGTACTAAGGATGAGCGAATCGACTTTGGATGAAACATCTGAAGTCAATTCGTTCATCGCTAGTAAGTACAGTACCTATGTTGTTCATGACCACCATCTTGCAGTTTATGGAGGGGGGCTCTCTGTTGTATCTAGGTTTGTCCTCTTATATCTACCATTCCCCCTGATGTCCCTCACACCTTCATCTGGCTACGTGGATTTAAAGGGCCAGCAGTTCCAAAAAGTTGTTGGTTCAGAGATTTACACTGCAAGATCTATCGTTTTGATTAATTCACAGTTTTCTTAAGTTCTGATCTTCGCTCTTTCATTGGCTGTAGAAGCTGAACTCTCATCATCCGGTACTGTGCGTAGTGCGTCTAATCCGCAAAAAACATGGATGACGTCCGTGTGCATTCCGTGCGGAACAGTCCTATCCTTGTCTGTAAAGCGGACAATAATATGACATGTTCTATTTTTTTGCGGAACGGAAATACGGACATAAGGAAACGGAATGCACACACACGGAGTACCTTCCGTTTTTTTTTTTTTTTGCGGACCTATTGAAATTAATGGTTCTGTATACGGTCCGCAAAAAAAAAACGGAACGGACTTAGAAAGAAAATACGTTCATGTGCATGAGCCCTAAGGGATAGGACTTGTCTCAGCAGGCAGATGGATTTTGGGGATTCGTTGGCCTACTTTTCCCTAATCTCAACATGATTTAATGCAACAGTCCATGTTACACAATTACTTTAAGGCCTCTTGCACACGAATGTTTCTGTTTGTTTCCCTTTACGTTCTGTTTTTTGCGTTCCGTATACGGAATTATTCAGTTCAATGGGTCCGCAAAAAAACGAAATGTACTCCGTATGCATTCCGTTTCCGTATTTCCGTTCAAAGTTAGAACATGTTCTATTATTGCCCGCAAATCACGTTCCTTGGCTCCATTCAAGTCAATGGGGCTGTAAAAAAAATGGAACGAATAAGAAATGCATCCTTAAGTCTTCCGTATCCGTTCCGTTTTTTTCGGAACCATCTATTGAAAATGTTATTCCCAGCCCAATATGTCTATGTAATTACTGTACACTGTATATGCCATGCTTCCGTTTCCATTTGCGATCTGCAAAAAACAGAAACCAAACGGAATGGCAAAATTGATCCATTTAAAACGGGCTGCAAAACACTGAAAAAGCTATACGGTCGTCTGCAAGAGGCCTAAGACGACACGGGCAGGACTTGTCTTCATGGATGGCTGAGCTGGTTCATATCAGCATTCAGAGGAGAAGAGACTCTTTGCATCTGGGATTGCGTCTTTGGGTTCGTCCGCACGGGGTGGATTTTCCTCAGCAGATTTTTGCTTTGATTCTGATGCAGAATCGGCAGGTGTTGCGTGCAGTTTCAGTCTGCGTTTTTGTGTAAATCCGTGCTTTTTTCTAGCGTAGTGTTCTGATGAGGTTTGGTAAAACACTAGTCATCCTGAACTAGATGAGGCTCCATAGTGAATTCAGTGTGGAAGCGAATAGGAGGAGAGCAGGGGCTGTGCATGTGTATGAAGCCTGGGGGACTTGGTGATTAGAAGATCCACGACCTGCTAAAATGGCTGTGGTCACTGAAGCGAATTGGCGTCTAGCTCCAATCTTTGTTTTCCCTTGACCCCATAAATACATGATTAGTGGTTCTTCTGAAAGCAATCAAAAAAATTGAAAACATCATGCAAATAGTTGTCGAAAATAAAGTGTCAACTTAACCCTAAGAGGACTGGGTTATTTACAGTTTTTGCGTTTTGCGTTTTGCGTTTTTCACTCTCCGTCTTCCCAGAGTCATACATTTTTTATTTTTCCATTCACATAGCCTTATTAGGGCTTAGGGACAAGTTGTACTTTCTAATGGGACCATTAATGGTTGCATACGATGTAGTGGGAAGCTGGAAAAAAAATTCTAAATGGGATGAAATTGGAAAAACCGCAATTCTGCCACAGTTTATTTTTATTTTTTTACGGTGTTCACTATGCAGTAAAAAACTTTCACCTTCATTCTCCAGGTCAGTATAATTACACTATGATTACAACGATACCACACCAGTATGGTTTTCTTAAGTTTTAATACTGAAATTTTTTTTATAAAAAAACCTTAAAAAAAATACCATTTTTTTCATCACCATATTCTGACTCCCATAACTTTTTTGTAGTTACACGTACAGAGCTGTGTGAGGACTCATTTTTTGGTGGAGCGATCTGTACTTTTCAGTGATATCATTTTGAAGTCTGTGTGACTATTCGAATTAAAACATTTTTGGGGAGTTGAAGTGACTAAAAATGGTGAATTGGCCGTTTTTGTTTTTTTTTCGTTACGTCATTCACCGTATGGGATTAATATTGTTATATTTTAATAGTAAGGGGCATTTTCGCACGTGGCAATGCCCATAATGTGTATTTTTTTAATTAGTTTAGTATTTTTCTTTTGATTTTGGAGAAAGGGGGATTATTTATATATATATATATATATATATATATATATATATATATATATATATATATCCGGGAGTCATTAAATTGTCCATTGTGTTCATTGATGGCCATCATTGAACACTTAATTTTTAATATAATAATACAGTGCTGCCACCTAGTGGCCTGTATTGGTATATTCCACTAATAGCTGCCGAAGCTTGCTTGAGGCTTTGGGCTATTAGTATAGTGTAACAGGTTCCCCGATCTCAGCTAGGGAATGCTGTTACAGGAGCAGGAACGCTCGGCTCCACCTTCCGGACTGCTCAGGTGCCATGGTCACATTTAACCACAGCATCTGAAGGGCGATCAGCCTTATGGCCGCGGGTTTGAAACAGCGGAAACCCCGACGGCTATGGCGCCCGCTACATGCGCGAACGGGCGCCATGTTTGATGATGCGACTTCCGCTGTACATGTATAGCGGAGGTTGCGAAGGGGTTAACTGTAAGATTTGGAGTGACAGGATAAAGCCAAATATGGAATATGTGCAGGTAGTTGGTGCCCAAAAATAAGAATGTGGATAGACTATAAGGCCTCATGCTCACGACTGTGTCCATATTGCGATCTGCCAACCACAGATCCAAAACAATTGGATACCAACTGTGCACAATCCGCATTTTTCTCACTCCCATCATTAGAAATAACTATTCTTGTCCGCAATACAGTCAAGACTAGCACTTGTTCTATATTTTTCAGAACTGACGTCTGAGGACCTCTGTGTGCTGTCCTTTTTTTGCAGACTCGTAGAAATGAATGGGCAGAAAATGTCAGCAGAATAGAGACCACTAAGTTGAGTACACCTCCTTAAATAATTTCCACTTAAGTACCACCATAGCGATGTTCTCTCGTGTTCTTGAGTTAAAGTGCTCTGCCTCTGTAGCACATTACACAGCGACATGGTCACACTCGTCATTTCACTGTCAACTTCAATGTTACAATTTGACGTAGCCGGCAGGACCAAGAAGATAATGCATGCCAGCAGAATGGAGACATCAAGCTACCTCTGTACCCCAGGTGCTGCTGGAATTGCACTGCCATATAGTGCCCAAACAATTCTGCCATATAGTGTTCAATAGATACCCCTCAGTAAGGGGAGGTGTTATATAGAGTATATTAGTAGTAATGCAGAGTATGAGGAATGTGAGGCACATGCGGAGAAGGTGGTTTGGCATCTGAGGCATGGACCTCACAGACCCTAACAGTGTTGTCCGCACCCGTTCCGCAATTGTGCAGAACGGTGGCGGGCCTATTCATTCTCTATGAGGACTGAATAGATGCGGAGAGCACACTATGTGCCAGCCGCATTTCCGGAGCGCGGCCCCGATCTTCCGGTAAAAAAATAGAGCATGTCCTATTCTTGCGGACAAGAATAGGCATTTCTATGGGGGTGCCGGCCGGGTGTATTGCGGATCTGCAATTTGCGGATCCGTTAGGGTGCATGCATACCACTGATAAGTACTTATCAAGAAAACCAAAAAAAGATCCATGTTTTCTAGATTTTTGGGAAAATACTGTGGAGAGGAGTAAAAAAAAATTACATATTCCTTTCCAAATCAATTTTTTATGATTAGCCGATCTTTTCCTTCCATGTACAAATGAGATAATAGAATTTGTGCGCTGACAGCTCTGCTTATTGCAGTTTCCTCTCATTGTCGGTGACCGCCGCGTTTTATCTTCTTTATGTCTTATTTATGGATACTATGATATCACGCATCCGTCCACAGACCCCGTTTATAATGGGATTACTGTCAGGAGCCGGTTAATCTATTAAGCCCCATTTATCAACATAAACCCACCATCGGGTGATAATCAGAGCCCGGGGAGACAGCAAGAAAATGAATGTCTTATGCTCGATGTATGTCATCCGCCATGTATTCCTGCACATTGTAACCTCTTCTATCGGGCCTCACGTCATCCTATAAATAAAACGGACAACCCCTGCAAGGAAAAAAGAATCTATTCCTCTTATCACCTCAATTCACTCTTCACTACAGTTCCATACAGCATCATTCTGGGTCCATTAATATAATTCAAGAAGTGCAGTAAACACTGACACAAAGGTAAAGAAGTGGAAGGGAAGTGGCAGAAAGGAGAAAGTACGTGTAAAATAATGCAAACTGGTACAAGCCCATCACCTAGGGCGCATCAGTCACCCATGCTGAGGGGGGCGCCACAGATAAGAGGCGCAAGGTCTTGCAGTCACTATCACTGTCTTGCTGCGCTAACTGCTGGGTTGCAGCTCCAGACATTGGCAAGTCCGCTGCCGCTAGTGCAAATGTAATAGCACCTTTAGGAGTGCTTTTCCAGGTGGGACAACCCCCTTTTTTTAAGTTAAACATGTAATTATCCCCCCTAAATTAAAAGGCACCAGGGGCTCATTTCATTGAAGGGTGTGTACATTTTTGCAACCATTTTCTTATTGCTCCAACGACTAGTTTTAAAAAAAATGAAGAAGAATTTTTGCAAATGGCATTAATGAAAAAATTCAAGTTTCACCGTTATTGCTATAAATACAGAACAAAAGAAATGTGTTCACTACTGGAATGGATATAGCAGAGCTAATTTTGTCACGTAACCAGTCAGGTGATAGGTTTGTTTGAAGTCTCACTAAAAGCCTCGTATAACCCATTGCAATATCCCCGAGAACGGAGTCAAATGACCAACTCAGCTCTGCTACATCTGTATATTGTCTATAGACATTTGTCATCTTCCTGCTTAGAGCTGGATCTTCTAATTGTGCATTCTCCTAAGAGCCTCCTGCCCGTCAGGGCCTGTTCTGGGCTGTCACTCCCGTCATCTCTCAGCTAATATATTCCGTTTTTGTTACTGTCTTGCAATTAATCTTCAGTCATCTCACAGTCCCTGAGTTGCGGCGTCTTATTAGGAAGGGTCAAAACATTCTTGGGATCTGCCAGATTTACTAAGTATCACCAAAAAAACAATATAACCTGCGCGCGGCTAGATAATGATGTCTCGCGCCAATGTTGTATCAAAGGTGACGGGAGACGAGGAGGAGATCACAGGATGCAAATCCTTTTACATCACGGACAGGAATCGAGGCTCCATCTGCATTCATAATCTGCAAATAACAAGACGTTAAAAGTCCATCTTCTCCAATTTGTGCTCGGGTTCCATCATGGTTGTTGGTTATTCTAAGTTGGTACAAAATTCAGTGCTGATTAATTCCTTAATATATCTTTATAATCTTCAAAGTTCTGATTTTCTGGTACATAGCTACAAATCTCCTGCATAAACTTAGATTTACATAATACAATTCTGTCTACCTGCAGCCACCACTAGAGGGAGCTCAGGAGCTGATTACATACAGATATATATAGCTACCAGTAAAAGGAGCTCAGGAGATTACTGCATACAGACATATACAGCCACCACTAGAGGGAGTTCAGGAGATTACTGCATATAGATATATACAGCCACCACTAGAGGGAGCTCAGGAGATTACTGCATACAGATATATACAGCCACCACTAGAGGGAGCTCAGGAGATTACTGCATACAGATATATACAGCCACCACTAGAGGGAGCTCAGAAGATTACTGCATACAGATATATACAGCCACTACTAGAGGGAGTTCAGGAGATTACTGCATACAGATATATACAGCCACTAATAGAGGGAGCTCAGAAGATTACAGCATACAGATATATACAGCCACCACTAGAGGGAGCTCAGGAGTTTACTGCATACAGATATATACAGCCACCACTAGAGGGAGTTCAGGAGATTACTGCATATAGATATATACAGCCACCACTAGAGGGAGCTCAGGAGATTACTGCATACAGATATATACAGCCACCACTAGAGGGAGCTCAGGAGATTACTGCATACAGATATATACAGCCACCACTAGAGGGAGCTCAGAAGATTACTGCATACAGATATATACAGCCACTACTAGAGGGAGTTCAGGAGATTACTGCATACAGATATATACAGCCACTAATAGAGGGAGCTCAGAAGATTACAGCATACAGATATATACAGCCACCACTAGAGGGAGCTCAGGAGTTTACTGCATACAGATATATACAGCCAACACTAGAGGGAGCTCAGGAGCTGATTACATACAGATATATACAGCTACCAGTAAAGGGAGCTCAGGAGATTACTGCATACAGACATATACAGCCACCACTAGAGGGAGCTCAAGGGCTCAATTCATACTGATATATATAGCCATCACTAGAGGGAGCTCAGGATCTGATTACATACAGCCACCACTAAAGGGAGCTCAGGAGATTACTGCATACAGATATATGCAGCTACCACTAGAGGGAGCACACTAGATACATATTATACAGTCACCACTAGGGGGAGCTCAACACATACATATTTATGCAGCTAACACTAAGGAGGGGACTCACTATATACAGATTCATACAGCCACTACTAGAGGGGGCTCACTGCATACAGATGTTTACAGCCACCACTAGAGGGAGCTCGCTGCATATCGATTTAGACAGCCACCACAAGAGATTTATAAAGCCACCAATGGGGGGAGTGGGAGTGTGGTGGTGCTCACTAAATACAGATGTATACAGCCACCACTAGAGGTAGCTTACTAGATACAGATTATGCCATAACCAGTAGAGGGAGCGCAATGCAATCATTTATACTGCCACCACCAAGGTGAGCATACTGCATACAGATTTATACAGCCACCACTATATACAGATTCATACAGCCACCACTAGAGGGAGTTCTCTGCACACAAATATATACAGCCACCAATGGAGAGAGCTCATAACATATAGATTTATACAGCCTCCACTAGAGGGAGCTCACTACATACAGATTATACAGTCACCACTAGACGGAGCTTACTACATACAGATTCATACATCCATCCATCCATCACTAGAGGGAGATTTATACAGCCACCAATTGGGGGGTGCTCACTACATACTGATATATACAGACAACACCAGAGGGAACTCACTACATACAAATTATACAGTCACCAGTAGAGAGAGCTCAATGCATATCGATTTATACAGCCACCACTAGAGAGAGAGCTCATTATATAGTGATTTATACAACCACCACTAGGGGGAACTCACTACATACAGATATATACAGCTAACACTAGAGGGAGCTCAGGAACTTACAGCATATATATATGTATACAGACAACACTAGAGGAAGCTCAGGAGCTTACTTCATACAGATACAGTGCCTTGAAAAAGTATCCATACCCATTGAACTTTTCCACATTTTTTCATTTTATACCCACAAACTTAAATGCATTTTGTTGGGATAGACCAACAGAATGTAGCAAGTATGTGGGAAGTGAAAAAAAAAAAAAGTTTAATAAATAAAAATCTGGAAAGTGTGGCGTGCATTTGTATTCAGCCCCCTGTACTCTGATACCCCTAAATAAAATCCAGTGTGACCAATTACCTTCAGATGTCACCAAATTAGTAAATAGACGACACCTGTGTGTAATTTATTCAGTATAACTACAGATGTTCTGTGAAGGTCTCAGAGGTTTGTTAGAGAACATTAGTGTTCAAACAGCATCATGAAAACCAAGGAACACACCAGACAGGTCAGGGGTAAAGATGTGGAGAAGCGTAAAGCAGGGTTAGGTTATAAAAAAATATCCCAAGCTCTGAACATCCCACGGAGCACTGTTTAATCCATCATCCGAAAATAGAAATAGTATGGGACAACTGCAAACCTACCAAGACATGGCTGTCCACCTAAACTGACAGCCCAGACAAGGAGAGCATTAATTAGAGACGCAGATAAGAGAGCCTATGGTAACTCTGGAAGAGCTGCAGAGATCCACAGCTTAGGTAGGATAATCTGTCCACAGGACATCTATTAGTCGTGTGCTCCACAAATCTGGCCTTTGTGGAAGAGTGGCAAGAACAAAACAGTTTTTGAAAGCAAGTCATAAGAAGTCACATTTGCAGTTTGCCACAAGCCATTTAGGGGACACCGCAAACATGCGGAAGAAGGTGATCTGGTCAAATGAGACCAAAGTTGAACTTTTTGGCCTAAATGCAAAACGCTATGTGTGTTGGAAAACTAACCCTGCACATCACCCTGAACACACCACCCCTACCGTGAAACATGGTGGTGGCAGCATCGTGCTGTGGGGAGGCTTTTCTTCAGGAGGGACAGGGAAGCTGGTCAGAGGTGATGGGAGCAGTGGTGTTGCGGGGGGGGTGCTGCGGGTGCGGGCCGCATCGGGTGACACCAGTCTGATGGGGTGTCACCCGCCAGAACCAAGTTCCCAACATCACTAGCACCAGCCCCCTTGTACTTGTGTCGCTGATCTGATCCTGTACCTGCCGGCTGCGCGGGCATGAGTTCAGTCACTTCGGCGGGCAATCCCGCAAGACCCGTGACCTTCCGCGGTGGGTCTCGCGGGATCACGTGCCGCAGGACGGGATTGTGCGCCGAAGACACTGAACTTAACTGAACTCATTCAAATATTTAGAGAGGGCTCACCTACTGCTCAAGAAACCACTGAAGAAGGAGCCGTAGTCTCCGAAACGCGTATGGTAATTAATCCCATGATATGAAAGTACAGAACTGAAGACCAACAAGCGCTTTAAAAGAAGGGATCGGTGAACCTGCAGTTTGTTGTAAAGAAAAGCTGGACATCCGTCTTTTTATGCTGAGCTCTCCATTTCCTGGTGAAAGTTAACCCTGCATACCGTGAACAAACACTGCAGAAGGTACTTACTTCCAGGTGATCTCTGAGACGGTACAGCTAACTACAACCACCGAGGATCCCGCAAGTCTTTCTTCCATTTACTTCTGCCGCAATTGAAAACCGCACTCTACCGCAGCCTATAAAAGACTTTTTCACCACACGTGGGACGCCACGAGTGAAATGGTAACCGGCATCATCTATAATAGTGAGTAAAAACCACTCCGGCATAGTCTTGCAAATAGGCAGCGTTTTATCTGCGACATTACAGCGATCCAGTGGTAACTTACAGAGATATAAGTGACTTCCATATAAATATTGAATCTAACCATTTGGATTGAACTTTTCTTTGGGACATTATATCGGGGTTATTAACCCATAAGAAAGCCCACAGTCCAGTTGAATATATTAATTCATGTTCATGACCCAGCTGACTATATTATTATTGGTGATCATATTTTAGTAGTAATTTATATGTTTTAGCAATTTTATTGTATATGTCATAAATATTATATGTTATTAAATATCCGTGAGACATCAAGTGGTGGTGTGCCCTACTATTTTAAATTATTTTTTTAACTGAACTCATGCTCGCGCAGCCGGCAAGTGCAGACTGTACAGGATCAGCAACACAAGTACGGGGGAGGGGGCAAACTACATAATGAAGGGCGGTTTGGGGGCAAAATTTACCTGTCTGGGGGCAAAATTACTTAGTGTGGTGGACAAATTACTTAGTGGGGGCAGTTTGGTGGGCAAACTACATAAGGGAGGGCAGTGTGGGGGCAAAATTACTTAGTGTGGGGGCAAATTACATAATGGAGGGCAGTGTGTGGGGCAAACAACATAATGTGGGGCAGTGTGGGGGGCAAGTTACTTAATGTGAGGCAGTGTGGGGGGCAAGTTACATAATGTGGGTGCAGTGTGGGGGCACATTACTTAATGTGGGGCAGTGTGGGGGCAAATTACATAATGTGAGGCAGTGTGGGGGCAAATTACTTAATGTGGGGCAGTGTGGGGGGGCAAATTACTTAATGTGGGGCAGTGTGGGGGGCAAATTACTTAATGTGTTGGTTTATCATGTAAAACTCCAATAAAACACATTTAAGTTTGTGGGTGTAACGTGAAAAAAGTGTGGAAAAGTTCAAGGGGTATGAATACTTTTTCAAGGCACTGTACATACAGCCACCACTAAAGGGAGCTCAGGAGATTACTGCATACAGATATATACAGCCACCACTAGAGGGAGCTCAGGAGATTACTGCATATAGATATATACAGCCACCACTAGAGGGAGCTCAGATTACTGCATACAGATATATACAACCACCACTAGAGGGAGCTCAGGAGATTACTGCATACAGATATATACAGCCACCACTAGAGGGAGCTCAGGAGATTATTGCATACAGATATATACAGCCACCACTAGAGGGAGCTCAGGAGATTACTACATACAGATATATACAGCCACCACTAGAGAGAGCTCAGGAGAGTACTATATACAGATATATACAGCCACCACTAGAGAAAGCTCAGGAGATTACTGCATACAGATATATACAGCCACCACTAGAGAGAGCTCAGGAGATTACTGCATACAGATATATACAGCCACCACTAGAGGGAGCTCAGGAGATTACTATATACAGATATATATAGCCATCAATAGAGGGAGCTCAGGAGATTACTATATACAGATATATACAGCCACCACTAGAGGAAGCTCAGGAGATTACTATATACAGATATATACAGCCACCACTAGAGGGAGCTCAGGTGCTTACTGCATACAGATATATACAGCCATCACTAGGAGAGCTCAGGAGCTTACTGCATACAGATATATACAGCCACCACTAGAGAAAGCTCAGGAGATTACTACATACAGATATACATAGCCACCACTAGAGGGAGCTCAGGAGCTTACTGCATACAGATATATACAACCACCACTAGAGGGAGCTCAGGAGATTACTGCATACAGATATATACAGCCACCACTAGAGGGAGCTCAGGAGATTACTGCATACAGATATATACAGCCACCACTAGGAGGAGCTCAGGAGCTTACTGCATACAAATATATACAGCCACCACTAGGAGGAGCTCAGGAGCTTACTGCATACAGATATATACAGCCACCACTAGGAGGAGCTCAGGAGCTTACTGCATGCAGATATATACAGCCACCACTAGAGAGAGCTCAGGAGATTACTGTATATAGATATATACAACCACCACTAGAGGGAGCTCAGGAGCTTACTGCATACAGATATATACAGCCACCACTAAAGGGAGCTCAGAAGATTACTGCATACAGATATATACAGCCATCACTAGGAGAGCTCAGGAGCTTACTGCATACAGATATATACAGCCACCACTAGAGAAAGCTCAGGAGATTACTACATACAGATATACACAGCCACCACTAGAGGGAGCTCAGGAGCTTACTGCATACAGATATATACAACCACCACTAGAGGGAGCTCAGGAGATTACTGCATACAGATATATACAGCCACCACTAGAGGGAGCTCAGGAGATTACTGCATACAGATATATACAGCCACCACTAGGAGGAGCTCAGGAGCTTACTGCATACAGATATATACAGCCACCACTAGGAGGAGCTCAGGAGCTTACTGCATACAGATATATACAGCCACCACTAGGAGGAGCTCAGGAGCTTACTGCATGCAGATATATACAGCCACCACTAGAGAGAGCTCAGGAGATTACTGTATATAGATATATACAACCACCACTAGAGGGAGCTCAGGAGCTTACTGCATACAGATATATACAGCCACCACTAAAGGGAGCTCAGAAGATTACTGCATACAGATATATACAGCCAACATTAGAGGGAGCTCAAGAGATTACTGCATACATTTATATACAGCCACCACTAGAGGGAGCTCACTAAATACAAATTATACAGTCACCAATAGTGGGTGCTCAGTGCATATAGATTTATGCAGCCACCACTAGAGTGAGTTAACTGCATGCAGATGTATACAGCTCGCAGTGAAATCAATGGAATCAATATAAATACATATAAGCAAGCCTTTGGGTAGACATGCTCTGCCAAGACATAGGGAATGTCCCCTATTTTAGTAGACTCCCTGACCATCCAGGAGGGCAGACAAGCAATGTATAACTACACAGTTCAGATTTTTTGTACTTATGCATGGTCACATTTATCGTTTATGATAAATTCCTTCATATTTTGTGTAGAATGCATAATTCACACAATAGTTATCATAATGATGTCTTCTAAATGCCTAAATCCTCAGGCTTGGAACATTTGTGGAGCCTCGAGGATGGAATGTCCACTTTGAAGCAGATATAGGCATTTCCTAAGGTACAGTGAGCACCAGGATCTCTTACGATGACCTTATCAAAGGTCACAAGCGAAAATACGAAAATGTCAGAGCCGGGGGGTGTCATGCGGCTCTTCTGCTGTCTGCTGTCTGCTTCCTCTGGCTTTTTTACCACAGAACCCCCCCATGGGGACAATGATCTTTTCATCATCTGCTGGGCTATGCTATATATAAAATATTAATGCGAATGCAGATTCCCATGTAGCTGCTCCCCCTCCCCATCCTAGCATAACTCCGGTTACATGGACGCTGAATGTACATTATACATAGGGATGAGCGAATCGACTTCGGATGAAACATCCGAAGTCGATTCGCATAAAACTTCGTTCTAATACTAGCTTACACAGAAAAAACCAAACATAACTTTTAATACAACATGATAAAAATCCCGGATACCCCCCGCATAGAATAACAAACATAAAGTATACCATAAGCCCACAATTAAAGTGTAGCCAGATACAAAAGTAGATACTGAGGAACTTCCTTGGCCCATAATAATAGTGTGGACCATGTGGGTTTACTCACGGTTCCTGTGGTTTGTTCTGATGGCATGCAATAGATGTTAAAGTCGGGAGATGAACTGTCATTGGTTGTCCCTTTCAGGTTATCCCTGCCTAAAAGCGGAACACCCGCCCCGAAAGGGGTGACCCCACTTATCGGTGGCTAAACCCTGAGTGACCCTGGAAATGCCCTAAAAAACTTGAACTCATTGGTCCCGACGCGTTTCCCCGTTGAAGATAATCATTGGTTCTTCAGGGGACAAAAGTACAACAGATAAGGTGTAGATGGTGCCAACCAGGATGAGTTAGGCAGTTTATCTCCCGACTTTAACATCTATTGCGGTGACTTTAACTAGTGGGCGTGCCATCAGAACAAACCACAGGAACCTTGAGTAAACCCACATGGTCCACACTATTATTATGTGCCCAGGAAGTGCCTCAGTATCTGCTTTTGTATCTGGCTACACTTTAATTGTGGGCTTACGTTATACTTTATGTTTGTTATTCTATGCGTGGGTATCCGGGATTTTTATCATGTTTTAAAAGTTATGTTTTAGAGGGATTTTTCTGTGTAAGCTTAATTGATTATCCCTCTTCCAAATACGCTTTCTGTGAGCATATTCGTTCTAATACTGTGCGGAGCAGTAGCTCGGTACAGTATTAGAATGTATTGGCTCCGATGAGCCGAAGTTATTGCTTCGCGAAGTGCGGTGAGACTTGGGAAGGAAGCGTTCCCTCACGGCAATCGCTTGCTGCGTACTAACGTCAAAAATTAATTTGTACTGTAAAAAACCATTTCCCGAACTCAGGTTCAGTTCCAAATGGTACCTTGGAACCGAACCCGAGTTCGTGAAATAGTTTTTTACAGTACAAATTAATTTATGAAGTTATTATGCGAAGTCTCGCAAGACTTTGCAAAGCAATAACTTTGTCTCATCGGAGCCAATACATTCTAATACTATACGGAGCTCCCTACAGTATTATAACAAAGTTTTATGCGAATCGACTTCGGATGTTTCATTCGAAGTCGATTCGCTTATCCCTAATTATACATTCCGGGGTGTAATGCAGCACCTTCACGACCAAACACCCCTCATGTAGTATAGATTCTTCCAATGCAAAGAAGGAAGAATTGTCCAAATTCTGAGAACCCCAGCCCTTCATGATCATGGCGTTATGTCCACAACTTCAGTGCTGAGAACCATGTTGATTTTATTTTTAATAATTAAGTCCCCTGCTTAAAAACTTTTAAAAAAGCATTTGAAAAAAAATTCATGTTAAAAAAATACCAAATCTCAAGATGACCTCTTTCTTCGATGCAGTCTTCCAATATTCTGGGCAATCTGCTAGTCTGGCACCAAAGTCTGGCAGCAAATTCTATGTCTACCTTTTAGAGTAC
The DNA here is from genome assembly GCF_905171765.1 of Bufo bufo. Classification (NCBI taxonomy): domain Eukaryota; kingdom Metazoa; phylum Chordata; class Amphibia; order Anura; family Bufonidae; genus Bufo; species Bufo bufo. The sequence goes on along the minus strand of NC_053392.1, from coordinate 607,641,008 downwards.
AGTATAGTGAGGTTTCAGTAATCCAGAATCCAATAATTTGGGAAGTCTGACCATCCGACACTTGCTTCTAGCACAGATATGGCATGTCTGCACTTTTAGATTACTTTAATTTTTTTTTGCTATGGCCATCCAGTAATCTATAATATCTGATAATCTTGCATGGCTTTGATGCTGAACTTTTTCCCCTCATAATTTCTCTATTGAAGCAGATTTGTCTTTGTATATTTAAAAATGTGGCCATCCTTCATGTCTCTCTCTGTAATATTAATTCTGTTATAATAGGCTGCTACCATTTATAATATGTTATTATTGACATAATTATTGTTTTTATCCTCATTAATATGCAGAACATTCTAATTTTCTCCCGATAAATTGCATTAGAGTCTGACTAGATTTACCAATCTCAAATTATATGGAGATCAAAGTCAAACAAGAGACAAAGTAATCACTGGGCTGCATTTGTATAATTACTATTGGAAGCCGGGAAGAGCGGTGACCCAGCCGCGGTCAGGAACAATGCGAGGCTCGGAATAATGCAGAGATTGGAATTGAAAGTTTCATCATCCTAAGGATTAGATCCATCCTGCCTGCAAGCAAATGCAATTATAGAAATGCTGTTTGACAATTGAAATTCTAACTCAAACAGAGGATTAGAAAAGGAGATTTAGGTAAATTTAGGATAAATCAACTTCATCCACTGTCTGGAGATTATAATGTACAAAGGAACTGGAGACGTTCCAGGTTTCGCTCAGTTTATCTTGCTGATAGACAAACTTTATTCTATGTAAATTACAGTATCAGTAACTTATTTGGACCAACTCAAAACTGAATTTGAAAAGATTGAAGCAGAAGGAAATTTCAGGCTGTGGCAAAATGGTACAGTAATGGGGTCCTACCACACCCCATGTACCCTGAAGGATATAATTGCACTCACATGAGATGATGGATTTGATCCAGAAAGGACAGTTAAGCCGTAGGCTTTGGGCAACATGCAAATTCAATGCCCTTACTTTCCAATTGATATAGATTTCTTTTTCATTTCAACTTATGTAATAAATAATGTAAGCTGTGTATTACATAGCACAATGTGGCAGATGATTATTGGGAGGGAAGCGTTCCCTCACGGCAATCGCTTGCTCGCCAGCGGAGGAGACCGCTGCTATTACATGGGGAGGAGTGATCTCCATGCCATCGCTCGTCCCTATACTGTATAGTGGCTTGCTTGTGGTAGATTGTGATTAGACAGCACAATCTGCTGCCTGCCAATGATAATTTTTTAACATGTCAAAAGTAGGTTTGAGCTAATGGACCTTCGGATCATAGATCCGAAGTCGATTCGTACAAATACTTTAGTTTTAAGGCTGTATTCATACAGCATTAAAACATATTGGCTCAGTGGAGCCAAAGTTCTTTTTGCCCAAAGTCGCACGGTAAATTTCTACTGTACACATATCTGCGTATTGAAATACAATTTAAAGGTCAATTTGCTCAAGCCTAGTGAAAAGATTTGGAGTACCCAATGAACGAGCATACATACAGGTTATTACACTTAGTGGCCTCTCAATATCAGGGCATATTACTCATGGTGGTTACAGACTCTTAAAGGCATGGTCCTTATAGCTATATAGAGACTTAGTGACTGGTTAGTTAACAAGCACTCTCAGCATTTGAAGTTGCATACAAAAAAACTAATATTTTAATTATAAAGTAAAAATAAAAATTGTATAAAAATGGTCCAATTGGAAATTGAACAAGAATACACCAACAGTATATTGTCCCCAATAATTCATCAAATTATACCACTCTCATTAAATTATCAACACAACATCACACGATTTCATATAAAACTTCCTAAAAAACTGATATAACTTAAATCAAAATTACACGATTTTCCTATTTTATGACGTAAAGTCATGATTTTATGAAAGACACGGAGGCGAGTATTGCATTAACCCTTTCTTTACTGAAACCACATAGCAGCAAAGAAAAAGAAAGATAAACAGTAACCATGGCAATAACTCCTCCCACAGTCCCAGTATGTAAGGACCCTCTCCAACTGAGATCCTCCTCTTTCTTTGTGTACTGCCATCAGATCCAACTGGCCGATCAATGAACATCCCGACACACGATGAGTGATGACCTTGGGCTTGAACTTGCTAACTGCAGCCACAACGCCGACTGCGAAGAAAACAGGGCCTCCGAGCAGAGAAACCGAAGAAGAACATTTTCGATGGTCCAGCCTCTTTAACCTATAGAAAAAGGAAATGTTTGATAAAGAGGCGTTAAATACAAGTGTCTGAGACTGCAACAACTGACAGTAAACCATAACCACATTCAATCAGCAATGTGAACACAACACAGGCAATCAGCATGTAATCACAACCAGATTAGTTAGAAACACAAATTACAGCGAAAGGGAGGGAAAAACAGGGTGGGGCAATACTCGCCTCCGGGTCTTTCATAAAATCACGACTTTACGTCATAAAATAGGAAAATCATGTAATTTTATATCAAGACACGGAGGCTCATATTGCAAGTTTAAAGTTGGGCCACCACCGAAGAGAAAATATGAGGTGCTGGTCGAAAATAAAATTCCCGAAAGGTGGAGACCCGAGACCAGTCTGCCAATTTCATTACATCCTCCAAGCGAGCCCCAGCCACAGTCATGGACGTAGCCGCCGCCCCGCGGACCGAATATGTGGTAAAAATAGATGTATCAATCCCCGAGAGGGAAAAGATCCACTTAACACACCGAGAGAGCGTAACGCTGGTAACAGGGGCGAAGGGCCGGCGGAAGGAAACGAATAGTCGAGGGGACCGAAGATCGGACATCTGACGTGCGTGATTCGTATTCGCGCAAGAAGGCAACTGGACACAGCTGCGGAGAAGAGGGAAAAGCTGGATAAGATACAGAACGGATGTTGGTCACTGTTCGCCGGGTAATGTTGAACGTAACGCCCCTCCGGAATGAACGAACGGGCATCATGATCCAGCGCACGCACATCTGACACCCGTTTGCAAGAAATCAAGCAAAACAAGGTGATGAGCTTAGCTAACAACTGGCGAAGTGTCAACTCTCCGTTAGATGGCCAAGCGACCAAAAAATTTAAGACGGACGAGACATCCCAAGTCGCGGAAAAACGAGGTCTCGGTGGTCGGGCAAGGCGAGAACCACAGAGTAGCCTACACACAAGAGGGTGTTGCCCCGCTGGGCATCTATCGAAACCGTGATGTCTGGAAGAAATTGCAGACCTGTATAGATTAATCGTGCCATAAGCCTTACCGTCTTCAAACAGGGACGTAAGGAAAAGTAACACCGACGTCACAGGTGCCTCAACGGGATCCAGATCCCGAATGAAGCACCAGCGAGCCCAAATGTCCCAGGCTGCTCGATAGGCCCATGCACTCTCCAGTAGGAGTCTAGTTGTGTCCGAAACGCCCGTGATGTCCCAGGCACTCCCAACACCCTGCAGGGATCCCTCCTGGAGTAGAGGATGAGGGTGATCGGATGGTCCTATGAGAAGCTCCGGGAAAAACGGTAGGAGGAGGGGTTATTCTATGAGCAACTCTAAAAGTTGGGGGAACCAAGATTGGGTCCTCCAGAAGGGTAGGATCAGCACTAGCTCCGCTGACTGGCAACGGATCTGGACTAGTACCCGAGGGATTATAGCGAAAGGTGGAAACTCATACAATAGGGTCCCCGTCCACTGCTGGAGGAAAGCATCCACCGCCTCTGCCTCCGGATCTGGCCGCCAACTGTAATACCTGGGTAGCTGCGTGTTCAGACGTGACGCGAATAGGTCTATTTAGAAGGGGCCCCAACGAGATGAAATGGTGGAGAAAATTGTCACATCTAACTTCCAATCGCTGCAGTCGGCGAGAGTATTGTGGAGGCCTGGGAGATACTCCGCCACCACAGTGATGCGTCTGGTCAAACAGAAATCCCAGAAATCTTTCGCTAAGTGCACTAAAACAGATGAACGAGTGCCGCCCATGTAGTTGACATATCGGACCGCCGACACGTTGTCCATGCGGAGCCTGATACAGGCCCTGATTGTGCCATTGACGAAACTGCGTATCGCAAAGGATCCCGCAAGGAGTTCCAGGGCATTGATTGTGACTCGTCTGCGGACCACGGACCTCCGGTGGAAACACCGTTGCAATGAGCGCCCCAACCGTGAAGGCTGGCATCCGACTCTATTACCAGATCCGGCTCTGGTCCGAAAATCGCCCTGCCGTTCCACACCGAGAGATTGTGGATCCACCACATTAACTCGTGCATCGTCTCTGTGTCTAAGGTGAGAGTATCGGCATACGATGCTCCCGCCCGAAGATGCGCAATCTTGAGGCGTTGCAAGGCTCGATAGTGTAGAGGAGTTGGGAAAATTGCCTGAATGGATGACGCCAAAAGGCAGATTATCCGCGCTAGTTGGCGAAGGGACAGCTGGGGAAGCGCAAGGGAATGCAGTATCTCCTTGCGAATAGCCCGGACCTTCGTCTGAGGAAGACTGAGAGTCTGTTCGATGGAATTTATGGTGAAGCCCAAAAATTCCATGAACGTGGAAGGGCTCAGACAAGATTTTTCTCGGTTGATGATAAAACCGAGACTGGAGATGAGCGCCATAGACATCTCCATGTGTTCCTGGAGTAGAGAAGGACTGTGGGCCATGAGGAGGATATCGTCCAGATAGATGATTAATCGGACTCTCGGCCGCGGAGCCAAGCTACCACTGGGCCCATCAGTTTGGTGAAACACCAGGGGGCGGAAGAGAGACTGAAGGCCAGGCACGTGAAGCGCCAAATCTGATACGGAGTAAGTCCCTGGAGGCGGGCGCTACCGGAACCGTCAGGTATGCATCCTTGAGGTCTAGTTTGACCATCCAGACCCCTGGGAGAAGCATATTCTCAGTAGGTGGATGCCCTCCATCTTGAAGTGACGGAAACGGACAAAAGTGTTCAAAGCTTTGAGATTGATAACGGGGCGCATAAGGCCCCCCTTTTTTTGTACCAGGAAGATGTTGCTGACGACCCCCGAATGGCTCTCGGAAGTTCGTTCTATCGCCCCTTTTAGGAACAGATCCGTTACCTCTGCGTTTATGAGAGCGTGTGCCTGACCGGACAAACACAGTGGGTGTATAGGAGGTAAGATTATCGGGGCAGACATGAGATCTATCTGGAAACCCCTGACCATGGACAGGACCCAAGGGTCGGAGGTGACCCTTGACCAAACATGTGAAAAAAGTCGGAGTTTGCCCCCGACGCAAACGGCAGAAAAATTCTGAGAATGAGGGCTTACCATATGGGCGTCTGGAACTTGAATTTCCTCTGAAACCCCTGGAGTGGCCTGTTCCGCCGCGGGATGGGAAGAACGAAGGCTGGTATCTTGGGTCTTGTAGCGAAGGTCTGTATGTGAAGGAGCCTCTACCCGAGCCTCGGGTTTGGAGTGCGGACCGGCCGGACAGACGGCCCCTCGAACTGCCGGCCCTGGCGGAAAAACGGTTCTGAAACACCTTGCGCATAGTTGTCTGCGCATAGTTGTCTGCGCCTTGTCTAAGGCCGTAAAGGCCCCCACATATCTGCCCAGCTCCTTTATGAAGGAGTCACCAAATAAAAGACCCTGGGCCTCCTTGCCCGACTCCGTCAGAGCCAAATTGGCCAGTTTAGGCTCGATTTTCATAAGTATGGCCTTGCGCCTTTCTATGGCAAGGGTTGTATTGACATTCCTTGCAATACAAATGGCCCTCTGAACCCATCCCCTGAGGTCCTCAGAATCCACCTGTTTGCCGTCCGCTATAGCGGCTTCAGTTAAATCAAATATTTTCGCTAAAGGACCAGTTATGTCCAGTAGCTTGTCTTGACATGCCTTCAGTGCGGAGTCTAAGCCCTTGCGAGGGTTGAAACCCGTCTTAGCGAAAAACTGCACCATTTTTGGATCAACCGCAGGGATTTCACAAATTTTATTGGGGATTAGTGGACGTGGACACTCAGCCCGCAGTTTACTGCGAGCTTCCTTAGTGAGGGGCTGGCGCATCCTAGCCTCTAAATATTGCACCACATGCGTGGCCGGGTGCCACTCTGAAGACCGAGGGTGGTGCAGCGTGTCAGGGTCAAACAATGGTTCGCCCGTCGGGTCAGTAAGGGTAGCGGCAGAGCCTAAAGCTACGTCCGAATGTGCGCCAGTAGACTGCACTGCAGGTGAGGGGTCTCCCTGTGTGGAAGGATCCACCTTAAAATCCAGCAATTCCTCCTCTGAGTCGTGCAGAGACTCCAAGCGTGCCTCCTCCTCAGACTCCCTATCGGATTCAAAATCGGTCTCAGGCCATGTTCGGGCCGACTTCCATAAGCGCGCTCTTTCTGCCTGGCGCGGACAGGCTCTCTTACGCGATCCAAGCGCGTTACATGGGATGGGTTACAACAATCAGTCAATTTTGTTCTGGAGGCAGAAGGAGGTGGTAATGCAGGCCCTTGGTGAGCCGTCTGAGGCTGGGCTATCAAAGCCTGTGAGATAGAGTGGGTGAGGATGGAGGACATAGAGCCCATCGCCATCATTATGGTAGTAGATATGGATTGCTGCAGGGCCAAGGTTTGAGGGACCTCTTCTCCTATGGGGGGGGGGGGGGGGCTCATGGTCCTTGGAAGGGTGATCCTGCAAGGTTGAAGCAGGGGGGGATACCCCATTTGTGGGTTGGATTGACATGTTGGGCGTGCTGACGGGAGTATGTCACCCCAAGTCAGTACCAGGAAGGGTAGAGAGAGAGAGAGACGCCCGCCAAACAATATATATATATGTAGCGCAAAGAACCTGGCCCTGCAGCAACCGTCTCCGTCAGTCCACAGGGCCGGATAACGAGATTCGTGCGAAAATGCGCAATAATAGGCCAGACGAAACCTAAAATGGCGCCCAAGATTCGCGAGAATCCGGAGCCCACAGCTTATCCGGACCAAAGCAGAGCGAAACGGAGGGAGATCTCACTAGAAAAACCCTGTTGGTGACTAAGTCGCAAGCGCACAAAGGGGAAGAAGGAGGAAGCGGAAAGATGGCGCCCGGCCCTAATAGACCGCAGGTGGCAAGTGTGCACTAGGGCGCGCCGGACAACGGAAACTCCCCAGGAGGAAATCGGTAAAACAGGCAAAAAAGGGCGATGATGGGGAGTCAGAACCCTGAAAGCTAAGGGTGAAGGAAAAACCTAGGGAAGCAGGAATAATCAATACATGAATAATATACTTATCTATACAGCGTCCCCAGGACCAAACGGTGCTCGAGGACCCCTAGATAAACATAGGACAATAAAAAAAAAACACACTGGGGGAGAATAAACAAAATAAACTGTACCCAAAGGAGAAAAGTTATACTTATCTGTGGTAGCAGCAAAGAAAGAGGAGGATCTCAGTTGGAGAGGGTCCTTATATACTGGGACTGTGGGAGGAGTCGTTGCCATGGTTGCTGTTGTTTATCTTTCTTTTTCTTTGCTGCTATGTGGTTTCAGTAAAGAATGGGTTAATGCAATATGAGCCTCCGTGTCTTGATATAAAATAAAAATTTGGTTCCCTGATTATATCTGTTATCTCATGATACTGAAGTAGAAAGTTAATAAATTACCGCATTTTTCGCCCTATAAGACGCACCGGCCCATAAGACGCACTTAGGTTTTTGAGGAGGAAAATAATAAAAAATATATTTTGAACCAAAAGGTGTGCTTTTGGTGGGTTTTGAACTAATGGTGGTCTGTGGATGGCACTGTCATGGGGGCATCTGTGGATGGCACTGTTATGGGGGCATCTGTGGATGGCACTGTTATGGGGGCATCTGTGGATGGCACTGTTATGGGGGCATATGTGGATGGCACTGTTATGGGGGAACATGCTCCAGTGAGCTGTACAGAGCACACTGGGACTTGTAGTTCTGCTATACACTCCTGTGGGCTGTACAGAGCATGCTGGGACTTGTAGTTCTGCTATACACTCCTGTGGGCTGTACAGAGCATGCTGGGACTTGTAGTTATGCTATATACTCCTGTGAGCTGTACAGAGCATGCTGGGACTTGTAGTTCTCCTATACACTCCTGTGAGCTGTACAGAGCATGCTGGGACTTGTAGTCCTGATATACACTGCTGTGGGCTGTACAGAGCACGCTAGGACTTGTAGTCCTGCTACACACAGCCACAAGCTATACAGAGCATGCTGGGACTTGTAGTAGGTCTAACCTGCTGAGGGTTGTAGTGTTGCAGTTGTTGCTGTCTATATCCTGCGCCATGGTTATTCTGATATTTGTAGTTCCACAACTCACTATGTGCAGCTCATGCAATCTAGAACTTTGTTTACTGCAACCTGTGGCTCTCCAGTGGAGGCCATACTACAACCCCAAGCGTGCAGATGAGAGTAGTAGTGTCAGTGTCTCACCATCTGGAGCCCTCAGTCCGGAGTTGCAGCTGTCGCAGGAGAACCGCACCGCACTGTAGTACTGGCCGCCGCCGCTGCAGTTCCCCGGCTGGATGAAGGGGATGGAGGTGGACTGGGGCAGACAGAACCGAGCCAAGCCCAGGAGCAGGAGGAGGGAGCGGAGCATTCATAAAGTTGGCGGAGCAGGCGCGTGACGTAGTGAGTCGCGCTGCGAGCGCCCGCCCGGCCTCCTGACTGCTTCGAAGTTAGTAGTAAGTAAAGCGCTGGATTTCAGATGATATTTGAATAGTTTAACAATACCTACAAGTTAGATATGATTATACTACTGTGAGCGGGGCCCGGTGTAGTAGAATACAGTGACGGCCCCGCTGCCATTACAGAACCAGATGCCGGCCCCCAGCCCCTCCTCCCTCTCAGCCAATACACTCAACGGCCGCAGCATTCGCCCCCATAAGACGCACTGCTATTTTCCCCCCACTTTTGGGGGAGAAAAAGTGCGTCTTATAGGGCGAAAAATACAGTACATGGTTAGTTCGTAGGTCCAAAATAAGTCCAAAATAAATCCCAAAGTGTTCCAAAAAAATCTATATAAAGTCCAAAAATATATAAAGTCCAAAAAATATGTATATGTGTGGTCTAGAAAAAATAATATGTCCCAGAGCAATCCAAAAGGTGTGGGTGAACGGGTATGAAATGATGTGAAACAAATTGTGATAAAAATAATAATACTAATAATAAAAGAATAAAACATGACTTGGTAAGTGGTAATCTCCGGAGAGTGCTTGTTAACTAATCAGCCACTATTTGTGTCTACATAGCTCTTGAGTGAAGCTTTATACAGCAAAGCAGCTCAATTCTCGAAGGGAGATGTGCACTGCATTTGGCACCACTTTAACCAAGGCAAACATGTTGGGGGAGATTCCTTTTCCTCCCAGTCTTTGTCCTTTTCTGTTCTTCTGCTGCAGCTGCAGTGCCTGGGTTTGGAGTGGCCCCCAACACTACGCTGGGTCCCCTGGATTCTGCTGAGGTGTCACCACCTGCTGCTGCTCTCTGAAGGGGATAGTAAGTGTGGTGTACCCCAATGGGAAATAAGCCCAGAGAGTCAGGGTCTGCAGTAAACCAGTGTGCTTTAATGGAGGAAGTCAAGTGCAAGACAATACAGGGAGTGCAGAATTATTAGGCAAGTTGTATTTTTGAGGATTAATTTTATTATTGAACAACAACCATGTTCTCAATGAACCCAAAAAAACTCATTAATATCAAAGCTGAATATTTTTGGAAGTAGTTTTTAGTTTGTTTTTAGTTTTAGCTATTTTAGGGGGATATCTGTGTGTGCAGGTGACTATTACTGTGCATAATTATTAGGCAACTTAACAAAAAACAAATATATACCCATTTCAATTATTTATTTTTACCAGTGAAACCAATATAACATCTCAACATTCACAAATATACATTTCTGACATTCAAAAACAAAACAAAAACAAATCAGTGACCAATATAGCCACCTTTCTTTGCAAGGACACTCAAAAGCCTGCCATCCATGGATTCTGTCAGTGTTTTGATCTGTTCACCATCAACATTGCGTGCCGCAGCAACCACAGCCTCCCAGACACTGTTCAGAGAGGTGTACTGTTTTCCCTCCTTGTAAATCTCACATTTGATGATGGACCACAGGTTCTCAATGGGGTTCAGATCAGGTGAACAAGGAGGCCATGTCATTAGATTTTCTTCTTTTATACCCTTTCTTGCCAGCCACGCTGTGGAGTACTTGGACGCGTGTGATGGAGCATTGTCCTGCATGAAAATCATGTTTTTCTTGAAGGATGAAGACTTCTTCCTGTACCACTGCTTGAAGAAGGTGTCTTCCAGAAACTGGCAGTAGAACTGGGAGTTGAGCTTGACTCCATCCTCAACCCGAAAAGGCCCCACAAGCTCATCTTTGATGATACCAGCCCAAACCAGTACTCCACCTCCACCTTGCTGGCGTCTGAGTCGGACTGGAGCTCTCTGCCCTTTACCAATCCAGCCACGGGCCCATCCATCTGGCCCATCAAGACTCACTCTCATTTCATCAGTCCATAAAACCTTAGAAAAATCAGTCTTGAGATATTTCTTGGCCCAGTCTTGACGTTTCAGCTTGTGTGTCTTGTTCAGTGGTGGTCGTCTTTCAGCCTTTCTTACCTTGGCCATGTCTCTGAGTATTGCACACCTTGTGCTTTTGGGCACTCCAGTGATGTTGCAGCTCTGAAATATGGCCAAACTGGTGGCAAGTGGCATCTTGGCAGCTGCACGCTTGACTTTTCTCAGTTCATGGGCAGTTATTTTGCGCCTTGGTTTTTCCACACGCTTCTTGCGACCCTGTTGACTATTTTGAATGAAACGCTTGATTGTTCGATGATCACGCTTCAGAAGCTTTGCAATTTTAAGAGTGCTGCATCCCTTTGCAAGATATCTCACTATTTTTGACTTTTCTGAGCGTGTCAAGTCCTTCTTTTGACCCATTTTGCCAAAGGAAAGGAAGTTGCCTAATAATTATGCACACCTAATATAGGGTGTTGATGTCATTAGACCACACCCCTTCTCATTACAGAGATGCACATCACCTAATATGCTTAATTGGTAGTAGGCTTTCGAGCCTATACAGCTTGGAGTAAGACAACATGCATAAAGAGGATGATGTGGTCAAAATACTCATTTGCCTAATAATTCTGCACTCCCTGTACAGGCAGTGCACTGAGCTGGCTTCTCCAGTTTCCCATCTGGTAGCAGAAGGTTCTGTGCTGAGCGAAGTCCTCAGCTAGCTGTCCCTCTCTTTCTTAGAAGGCTTGTACCCTGGCCAAAGCAGTGGCGTCGACAGGGGGGACCAGAGGGGGCCACGGCCCCCCCTACATCACGCTGTGCCCCCCCAACTAAAATGCCCCCCCCCCAAGTGAGCCGCCGCCGCCGGGCACAGGGAGATGAGCGCTTCCATTGCGCTCATCTCCATAGTAATCTGCCTGTGCTGCGGGGTGCAGGGGAGGGAGAGGCGTGTCCCTTCCCCTTCCTCTGATAGGCTGCAGGCACTAGGCCGGCAGCCTATCAGAGGCCGGCGCGGGACACAGGCCGGAAGAGGCTTATTACAATACTGGCACATGATGGGGGGGGGCTTAATACTGGCACATGATGGGGGGGGCTTAATACTGGCACATGATGGGGGGCTTAATACTGGCACATGATGGGGGGGCTTAATACTGGCACATGATAGGGGGGCTTAATACTGGCACATGATGGGGGGGCTTAATACTGGCACATGATGGGGGGCTTATTATTGGCACGTAATGGGGGGGCTTATTACTGGCACGTAATGGGGGGGCTTATTACTGGCACGTAATGGGGGGGCTTATTACTGGCACGTAATGGGGGGCTTATTACTGGCACGTAATGGGGGGGCTTATTACTGGCACGTAATGGGGGGGCTTATTACTGGCACGTAATGGGGGGGCTTATTACTGGCACGTGATGGGGGGCTTATTACTGGCACGTGATGGGGGCTTATTACTGGCACGTGATGGGGGCTTATTACTGGCACGTGATGGGGGCTTATTACTGGCACGTGAAGGGGGGCTTATTACTGGCACGTGATGGGGGGCTTATTACTGGCACATTGGGGTGCTCTTGTTACTGGCACGTGATGGAGGCACTTATTACTGGCACATTGGGGGGCTCTTGTTACTGGCACGTGATGGGCACTTAATACTGGCAGTGGCACGTTATTGAGGGCACTTATTACTGGCACATTATTGGTGGGCACTATAGGGGCATCTACTGAGGCCACAAAGAAGGGGTATTTTATATGGGGGGCTCTGTACAGTAGCATTTTATACTGGGACACATGGTGGGTACTATGGGGAAGGGGGGAGAGGAGTACTATGGACTCATCTACGGGGGGCACTAAGAAGGGGTATTTTATACTTGCAAATTATGGGGGACACTGAGGGCATCTACTGGGGCACGATATATGGGGCATTTTATACTGGTACATTATGGGGGGCACTAGGAGGAAGGAGGAGAGGAGCACTATAGGGCCATTTACTGGGGGCACTATATAGGGGTATTTTATACTGGCACATTATGTGGGACATTAGCTCAACTTGGGGCATAAGGGGGTATTTTTTGCACTGTCACATTATAAGGAGAATTATTTCTACTGGGGGCATTATGGTGGACTTTATTACTCCCCCATGGTATGAGTTCCCTAGTAGCAGCACCAGCCTCTCCCTGCTCTGTGACCCCTCAGCCCCTTCTCCAAATCCTTATTATGAAATCTCTCTCATTAGGATAAAACACAACATCAGCTCCACCGAGCCCCCGGCTAAAGTGTGGAAGTGGCGTCCGAGATCCCCAAGGGCCAAGCCAAGTAACAGTAAGTTTTCATGTGAAATATGTTTATGTTATAGACATATAGCCTACACTGTGCCACACAATATACAGTATACCGCTACACTGTGCCACACAATATACAGTATACCTCTACACTGTGCCACACAATATACAGTATACCTCTACACTGTGCCACACAGTATACCTCTACACTGTGCCACACAATATACAGTATACCTCTACACTGTGCCACACAATATAAAGTATACCTCTACACTGTGCCACACAATATAAAGTATACCTCTACACTGTGCCACACAATATACAGTATACCTCTACACTGTGCCACACAATATAAAGTATACCTCTACACTGTGCCACACAATGTACAGTATACCTCTACACTGTGCCACACAATATACAGTATACCTCTACACTGTGCCACACAATATACAGTATACCTCTACACTGTGTAGTCTGTTCTATAAGCACCCTTGTTCTGTGGCGGCGGACAGAAAATAATCTGGAAGTGCCCCTCCCGAGACCTGGCTCTGGATCCGCCACTGGTCTGGACCGCTCACAGGAGTGTACATTTCTTTTAAACTAATCCGTATGCTCTGACCTGCAGAAATCAGCACTTGCTCGATAACAACTAACAGGCAGTACCTGTAGGCTGTAGCCTGGCCCTGTTACCGAAGCTAGCTGAGTGGTGTAAGGTTAAGGTACTAGTAGAGATGAGCGGCCGCTTAATCCTGATTTAAAGTTACTGCAGGATATGGATTACAGTTTAGAAATGTCAAATGTACACTCCTGTGAGAGGCGGGGAGAGAGATCTGTGGATGACACTGTTATAGGGAGGGGAATCTGTGGATGACACTGTTATGGAGGGGGAAATGGGGATGACACTGTCATGGGGTGGATCTGTGGATGACACATATAGCATAAGATGCTATATACGGTATGTGGCATCCACAGATCCCCCCCATAGCAGTGTCATCCACAGATCCCCCTCTCTATAAAAGTGTCATCCACAGACAGCAGGACTTTTCTTCCCTGTTGCGGTTTTAGGTATTGGGTAAAGTATCACAGCATTTCTAAGCGTACTTGTGTAAATGTATCGTTGTTATAGCTGCCCCCCCCCCCTACTTTTGTCCTGGCCCCCAGTGTGCCCCCCCAAAATTTGAAAGCTAGAGACGCCACTGGGCCAAAGGGCTGGTGACCCAGGGTCTTCAACAGAGTATCCCATCTCAGCATCTTCTTCTGGTCACTCATGCAGTCTGGCAGAGTCTCTCCTAATAAGCAGTGGTCCCCATCTGCAGGCAACATGGGGTTCTGACTGCTCTACTTTTATACAGTTTCTAACTGATCTAGATCCTTCTAGTGGGAGGGGTGAAGCTGGAGAAGCACAACCTAACAGAAACAATGTTGCAGTTTAAGGCTGCCATAGACTTGTATTGGGCCTGAATAGAAGTCAATGGGAATGATAAACAACAGTTTGACTGAGCTAAACCAGATAGTCAAAGTTCACTGTGTCTCTTTCCCTCCAAAACTCAACTCTGTATAGTACCTTATGACAGCAGTAGACAACTAGTAGCTTCTCAGTGCACAGGCTGGAAATTCCCAAAGTCTCTTAGTGTGAACTGGCTGTACATTAACTATTTCCACAATTCAAAGCAAATGCAGTGCAATAACAGTCCAAATGAACAGAATATATAATATAAAATACATTTCAACTGTATAAAACAGTGTAAGTGCAAATAGAATAAATCACTGTGCAAGTTAACCCCTCACAGTGCACCAAAGTAGTGAGTTGATGGCTTTGCATAAAAGCAATAGGGACAAATGTCCACAAACGTCCAGACTCCAAAGTACCCTAGCTCCAAGGCACTACACAGCAGTGCTTTGCTCTGGCTCTTTCATGATCTGGGGCAAAAAAAGCGCACGCTGGGGCTTTTAACAGAGTCCCTTCAATTTCCCCTTCTGAGCAGGTGAAACACTCAACATTTTACCACTTAGTTTGTATTGCGGCCTAAGGAGTGGGAGGTGCGCTAGCCTTCAGGGGGCTGGACTCCTTTACCCGCCAGGTCAGAGTGGAAGTGATGCTCAACTCTTAAGGTGGCCACCCTAGTCAGGGTAGTTGTGCTATTTCTTCAGGGGGCAGTGGTTTATTAGGTGGGCTACACACAGACCTTACATGCCCCCATAATACTGCAAATAATAATGCCATACAGCCCTAAATATTATTGGCTGGTTTTAGTTTGCACCTGGACCAGTATAGATAATGAGCAGATTCTCAGTTATCACCATTAGAATATAGCCATAGCCAGAACTAGACTGGTGTGGTTTGTGCTCTAAGTGCTACGTTTAGACACGGGCAGGGCATAGCTATGGTGGAAGCTGGGGAATCAGCTGCTACAGGGCCCGGACTCAAAAGGGGCCTGTCCGGGAGAAGGAATGAAAGATTTTGTCAGAGCCCCCACAACATTATTATACAATGACAGTATATACAGTGACAGGACATTCAGTATATACGTTGCCTGGTCTGAGACCGCTATCTTGATTAGTCCCAGGAGAGAGGGATGCACGGGAGAAGGGGGTTGCTGGTTGGTCTGTTTAAAAATTCGCTGTCAGTTATAGTTACGCCACTGGACACAGGGTTAGAAAAGCGAACCGCATCTTTGCCCTGGGTAAAAAAATAGCTTGCTGTATTCTCTCTGACCACATGGTGTGCTGTTAAGAGGGAGCCTACCCCTCAGGAACATTTGAGCTAAATACTCTAAGGCTCCATTTAGTGGTCGATACATTTTGTCTGGATGCACATGCACCCCATATAGTGCTCTACCTGACCCTACAACTATACGCTATGCATAAATTGCAAAAATGTTTTTTGTTTTTTAGAAAAAAATACAAATAACAAATGTATTGATCAGTGTTTACCAGACCCTTCAGGAAACCAGCCATAGTAAATAGAAATTCACCGGAAGAACATATATAGGAAACAGTGATTTCAGTTACTAGTGCCCTCTGTACTGTATATGTTCTAACAGTGTATAAAGTACTATATAACTCCACTTAAAACTTAAAAAGCCAGGGGTGACTACAATTAACCCGTATACACCCTTCCATGTCTCATGGGTTCTGGAAACTGAGATATAAGGAGTAGTGTTGATCGAGCACTAAGGTGCTCGGGAGCTCTGGCCAAACACATCGGGATGCTTGGGTGCTCTACCGACCACCCGAGTATAATGGAAGTCAATGGGAGAACCCGAGCATTAAACCAGGCACCCCCTGCTCTGAAGAGGGGAGGGTGCCTGCTTCATAGGAAAAGGTCAGAAATTGATGGAAACACCACTGAAATAGTTTGGGAACAGCATGGGGAGGATGTCTGGATGCATCTTGGACTCCCAGGTCGCTGCTGGGAACGATGTTGTCCGAGTAGTACGCCACTTTTACAGACTGACAATAATACGCACAAAACCGAAGAAAAAAATTGATTTTAGAGGAAAAATTGTTAGGAAACTTTATTTTCTTTTATATATATATGTAAAAGATTTTAGGTGAGGGCCTGCAGGTGAGCTGACCCTGTAAAACATTGTAGGTGAGGGCCTGATGGTGAGCTGACCCTCTAAAAAATTATATGCGAGGGCCTTCAGGTGAGCTGACCCTGTAAAAGATTGTAGGTGAAGGCCTGCTGGTGAACTGACCCTGTAAAACATTATATGCGAGGGCTTGCTGGTGAGCTGACCCTCTAAAAAATTATATGCGAGGGCCTTCAGGTGAGCTGACCCTGTAGAAGATTGTAGGTGAAGGCCTGCTGGTGAGCTGACCCTCTAAAAAATTATATGCGAGGGCCTGCTGATGAGCTGACCCTGTAAACATTGTAGGTGAGGGCCTGCTGGTGATCTGACCATGTAAAATATTATATGTGAGGGCCTGCTGGTGAGCTGACCCTCTAAAAAATTATATACAAGGGTCTCCAGCTGAGCTGACCCTGTAAAACATTATATGCGAAGGGCATTATATGTGACGAATAAGCATGTTAATATGATGGAAGAGGAGAAGGAGGATGAGAAAAGGAAGATTCATCCTTGTTTGTGGTGGAAGGGGTGCATGGGAATACAAGGTATTCAATACACCATGAAAGCCACATTAAAGTGCCTTTATGTTCAGCCGCTTTCCTCTGGTGGAGTAGAGAAGTCAGGGGCAATCCAGGCCTTGTTCATTTTTATGAGTCAATCTGTCAGCATTTTCAGTTGACAGGCGGATACGCTTATCTGTTATAATGCCACAAGCAGCACTAAATACCCGCTCAAACAAAACGCTGGCGGCAGGGCAGCCCAGCACCTCCAAGGCCTAGAGCGCCAGTTCGTGCCACGTGTCCAGCTTGGACACCCAGTAGTTGTAAGGCACTGAGGAATCATTGAGGACGCTGACACAGTCTGCTATGTACTCCTTTACCATCTTCCAAAAATTTTCCCTCCTTGTGACACTAGGCCGCGCATCAGGGTGAGGGTGCTGGCGGGGTGTCATGAAACTGTCCCAGGCTTTGGAGAGTGTTGCCCTGCCTCTGTTGGAACTGCTGTGTGTTCCCCTTGTCTCCCCTCCTCTGTTGGCCAAGGAACTACGTACTTAGCTGCCAGCGTTCTCAGATGGAAATTTTTGAAGCAACTGTTCAACAAGGACCTTCTGGTATTCCACCGTTTTGCTCGTCCTCTCCACCAGAGGAATGAGAGATGAGAAGTTCTCTTTGTAGCGGGGGTCGAGAAGGGTGAACAACCAGTAATCTGTATTGTCTAAAATGCGTATAACGTGCAGGTCGCGGGAAAGGCAGCCTTATATGAAGTCAGCCATGTGTGCCAGATGGAATTAAACTTCCATTGGTACTACCCTCTGTAGCGGAGGCAACCGTCTCCTGCTCCTCCTCCTCCTCTTCATCGTCCAATTCGCTCTGAGAAGACGAACTGAGGGTGGTCTGGCTATCACCCTGTGTAATGTCTTCCCCCATTTCCACCTCTTCCACATGCAAAGCGTCGTCCTCAATTGTGAGCAGCGAGCGTTTGAGTAGACACAGAAGTGGGATGGTTACGCTGATAATAGCGTTATCGCCGCTCACCACCATCTGTGTTGATTCCTCAAAGTTTCTTAAAACCTCACAGAGGTCAGACATCCATGCCCACTCCTCGCTTGTGAATAGCAGAAGCTGACTGAAAAGGCGACGACCATGTTGCAGCTGGTATTCCACTACTGCCCTCTGCTGCTCACAAAGCCTGGCCAACATGTGGAACCTGGAGTTCCACCGCATGCTCACGTTGCACAACAGCCGGTAAGCTGGCAACTTCAAGCGCTGCTGCAGCGTTGACAGACCGGCTGAAGCTGTCGATGACTTGCGGAAATGTGCACACACGCGGTGAACCTTCACCAGTAGCTCAGGCAAATTGGGGTAGGTTTTGAGAAACCGCTGAACCACTAAGTTTAAGACGTGGGCTAGGCATGGGATGTGTGTGAGCTTGCCAAGCTCCAAAGCCGCCACCAAATTACGGCCATTATCAGACACAACCATGCCTGGTTGTAGGTTTAGTGGTGTGGGCTACAGCTCAGTCTGGTCCCTTATACCCTGCCACAGCTCTGCGGCGGTGTGCTGTTTGTCCCCTAAGTATATCAGCTTCAGCTTGGCCTGTTGCCGCTTCCCCACTGCAGTGCTACACTGCTTCCAGCTACCGACTGATGGCTGACTGGTGCTGCACGCGTATAATTCTGAGGTGGAAGTGGAGGAGGAGGCGGAGGAGGAGACGTGGGGGTTGGAGCCACTAACGTAGGTGCTGGCGGAAACCCTGATCAATGTAGGGCCTGCAATCCTTGGCGTCGGTAGCACCTGTACCATCCCAGGGTACGACTCACTCCAGGCCTCCACAACGATCACCCAGTGTGCCGTCAGGGAAATGTCAGGGAAATGTAGCGTCCCTGGCCGAATGCACTTGTCCATGTGTCCGTAGTTAAGTGGACCTTCCCAGTAAATGCATTGGTCTGGGCACATGTGATGTTACGGGACACATGTTGGTGTAAGGCGGGCACAGCACACCTTGAAAAATATTGGCAGCTGGGGACTGCGGAAGGCCTCAGTGTCCACAAGCCTAAATGGCAACATTTCCAAGCCCAGTAATTTGGAAAGCTACGCATTTAGTGCTATGGTCTGTGGGTGGGTGTCTGGGTATTTGCGCTTGCGTTAAAATGCCTGGGGTAAGGATATTTGGACGCTGCGCTGGGACACGAAAGTGGATGTGGTCACTGATGGTGCTTGCGAAGGTCGTACGCAGGGCGGGAGGCACCCGGTCCTGCGCCTTGGACAGGAGATTGGCCAGCACGTAACACAGAGGAAGAGGAGGCAGTGGTGTGAACCACAGACACAGATTGTGGACTCAGGCGTTCGGGCCACCTATTACGGTGCTTGGATGCCATGTGGCAGATCATGCTGGTGGTGGTGAGGTTTGTAGTGTTCACGCCCCTGCTCATTTTTGTATGGCACAGGTTGCTTCGGGGAACAGTTGTGGGCCTGTTTGGTGTGGCCCACATTCTCCCTTTTGCCACCCCACTGCCTCTTCCAGCCTGTTGCGGTGCAGCAGATCCCTCCCCCTCTGTACTGCTGTCCTCGCTCGGCTTTCCATCTTCCCAGGTTGGGTCAGTGATTTCATCGTCCACCAAGTCCTCTTCCACTTCCCCACTCTGCTCATCCTCCTGACTTGTTGACCTAACTACTACCTCAGTGATTGACAACTGTGTCTCATCCTCTTCCTCAACCTCTTGAGACAGTAATTGCCGTTGAGTTATTGGCAACTGTAATTGCCTAATAATTTGATTTTTAATGGATTATATTATCACAGAGATTTAACATAAATTGCTATTCGGAATTAGTGACTTTTAAAAATACCTTTATTTTGTTATAGTGTGGGTATAGGTATGTACATACCAACAAAGTGTACTACAATTTCAAAAGGGTTATAAATAAATTTCTTTTGATAGGGGAGTAGTAACCCCTGACTAACACATATGCTAGTGATACAATAACTGTCAAATAGACTAAGGCGGTTCGAGGATCAAATCAAATAATAAAGCACACGGTCTGAGGAGGGCAGGGCAGACATAATGCTTACCCTAAAAGCCCTAAGAACTGCTCAGCCCAGGGTAACCCCCTGATGGTGGAGGTTCCCTGTCCCCGAACCTAAAACTGTCAAATCCCTAGATTAACCCTAACCAGGGAAGGAAATGGATGTACAGTAACAGTATCGAAAAGTGTATCGGAGGGGACCGGCGGTTCAGATGACCAAGGTCACCACCTCTCCTCTCCGAAATTCAAAAAATACATATAATAAATACAAACAGTGAGTGGAAGTGGGTCCAGATGCTCTGGGGATCACCGTTCCTCTCCAATATGTAGTACGCACGTTTTAAAATATGCACATCTTATAACACAGACCTCAACGCGTTTCACCTGTATATAATCAGGCTCATCAGGAGGTAGGTAGACATTTGGACAAAGTCCAGCAAAGATGTAGATGTGACCAATGGTACAAAGTGATAATGTAATTAAACCGATACTTAGCTATAGATATTCAAAGGAGGGAGCGTAGATATAGCATTACCAGAAGGCAAGATAACTACATCAACACGTGATACATAGTGCTGGTGCTGGCCAAAACTCCCCCAGTAGCCTGCTTTTGGGCCCAGGGGCAACTGTGTCTCATCATCATCCACCTCATTAAACAGTAATTGCCATTCCCCACCGTCACCTTCTTGTGATTGTGGATGCTCAAGAGTTTGGGAATCCGGGCACAAGATCTGTCCCTCTTCAAGCATGCTTGGCAAGAGGGCTATATCAAGGAATCGCGCTGAAAAGAGCTCCTTGGAATATCCGAGTGTGGGATAACTTGTTTGCCCAGACTCTCCATGGTGCGAGGAAGGAGGATCAGGGTGAGGATTGGGTTGAGCAGACTCTTGGCTACTGAGACTGGACTTGGTGGAAGACAGGGTGGTGCTTAAAGGGAACCTGTCAGCGGGATTTTGTGCATAGAGCTGAGGAAATGGGTTGCTAGATGGCCGCTATTACATCCGCAATACCCATTTGATACATATGCAAATTGACCTGAGATGAGTCCTGTCCCTGACTCATCTGAGGGACAGGGACATCTGAGGGACACGGCCTCTGCGTGCACCATCAGCATCACGACCACTTCCCTGTCCCTTACTGCCCGCCTTCTTCGTCTTAAATGTTATATATGATTGAAAGTCTGTCACATGTACAGTAGCGTAGGATTTGTAAGTATATGCGCAAACAAATTTAAAAAGGTATTAGGGATGTGGAAACGTCACACAGGAGATATCCCGCAGATAATGTCAATGCTGTCACCAGCGGCTAATGAAAAATTATATGGAATGTCATAGGTATTTGGGATGAGGAAACGTTATACAGGAGAGGTACCACCGGTAATGTCACTGTACGCAGCGTCTACGCAAAAAAGTACACTGTATGTCATAGATGTGGCCCTGGTAATGTCACTGTCAGAAGCCGACACCGTCTATTGAAAAAGTACACTGTATGTCACAGATATATTTTAGATGTGCACACTTTACACAGGAGATGTGGCGCAGCTAATGTCACTGCCCGCAGCAGACACTGTCTACGGAAAAAGTACACTAGATCTCACAGATAAATTTTTTAAGCCCACACATTACACTGCAGATGTGGCACAGCTAATGTCACTGTCTGCAGTGGACACCGTCTACGGAAAAAGTACACTGGATGTCACAGATATTTTTTGGATGCGCACACTTTACACTGGAGATATGGCGCAGCTAAAATGTCACTGTCTGCAGCGGACACCGTCTATAGAAAAAGTATACTGTATGTCACAGATATTTTTTGGATGCAGACACTTTACACAGGAGATGTGGCGCAGCTCATGTCACTGTCCGCAGTGGTCACCGTCTATGGAAAAAGTACACCGGATATCAGATATTTTTGGATGTGCACACTTTACACAGGAGATGTGGCGCAGCTAATGTCACTGTCCGCAGCAGACACCGTCTACGGAAAAAGTACACTGTATGTCACAGATATATTTTGGATGTGCACACTTTACACAGGAGATGTGGCGCAGCTCATGTCACTGTCCACAGTGGACACCGTCTATGGAAAAAGTACACTGGATGTCAGATATTTTTTGGATGCACACACTTTACACAGGAGATGTGGTGCAGCTAATGTCACTGTCCGCAGCAGACACCATCTATTGAAAAAGTTCACTGGATGTCAGATATTTTTGGGATGTGCACACTTTACATTGGAGATGTGGCGCAGCTAATGTCACTGTCTGCAGCGGCCTAACTATTGCACGCTATTCTGAGCAGGATGCGCTAAAAATATAGATTGCTGCTGCCACACACAATAGTCTTTAAAAGGACTTATGGTGGTAATAATATTCTTAAATCACTCCTTCGTCTCCCTAACTAAGAATGAGCTGAACATGCGTCATTGGGTGCTATATAGCACCCGATGACGCGTTCCGGCCAGCCAATCACTGAAATGCTATCAGCCAACATGGCTACGGCATTACAGTGAGGGCAGTACTTACCTGAACGTTTATTGGCTGCGTAGCAGCACATGCGGTATTCGGCCGAATACCACCATGTGCCGAGCATCGAGATGCTCGAGCCGAACAGGTGTTCGGCCGAGCATGCTCGATCATCACTAATAAGGAGCTGTTTGCAGGATACTCACACTATATTAGTACTTAATCTCAGTCCAAAGCAACCAGCCCTGAATCTAAATCTGCGTCAGAAGTTGGAACGGTTATTCAGGGGCGGGGCTAGAGGAGGTGCAGGTGTAACACCCCAGAGTTTTGTTACGAAACTCTTTTATCCTGCTGCAATCTGTTAAGGGCCTTGACACTGTCATCTAATGTGATTTTACATAATTTACTCACAAATGTGCATTCTAAGCCTTGTAAATGTATATTGCTGTAATTTCCATGTTCACCAGCAGGTGGCAGCAATGTGTTCAGCAAGAACTTAGCCAGTTTAGTGTTTCTGAGCTGGAATAGTACATTCCAGTTCAGCTCCCCCTTCTATGAGCAGAAGTGGGCTGGCCCATGTTCTGCCTCATGGGGAGAGAAGGAAGTTAGAGTTAGTGTGCCAGCCACCCTGGCTAGGGGAAGGCTGTGCGTGTAGGAGCTCCCAGATATAGGGATCCAAAGCCAGGATCTTGTCTCGGCTGAGACACTGATCATCATCCCCAGCCTGAGCCTTGCAGCCTCAGCTGGTAGAAGCAAGCAGACCACTCCAGTTCCAGGAAGAACCATACCCTGTGAAGATAACTGTGAGTACTGTCCAGAGACCCAGGAGAAGCCATATTCCTCCTCAGCTAGTCAGTCGCAAATTCAGCAGAAGATAGTAAGCGCAGAAGCCAAATTCCTGCCACATTACAGAGCTACTAAGCAGACGTCCTTTTCTTGCAAAAAGCTCCAGGCACATGATAGAGCAGAAGATAATTTCCTGCCACACATTTCCACAGAGATCACTATCCATGCCCAGATGGCCTGGAAATACAAATCAGCCATGAATGAATGGGTTAAACAAGTGATAGATGATCCCCAGCTAGGAGACCCTAAGCTAACCAGATGCACTGGGACTGTGCTCTGGTTCTCTGTTGAAAGAGGAGCGGGATTCCTACAAGACAGTCATTCTGGGTCTGAAATATTTGTGGGCCGCCGCTCTGTAAAACGCCATTATTTGCCTCAGGCTCGTCACAACCTATACGCAGGGGACCAAGTGGAATACACCCCCATGCACTCAATCCAAGGACCATTTGCTGCCGGAGAGACCCTGCTGGCCAAACCTTTAACCCCTGCCATTACCCCAGAGACCTGGCAGGAGGACCCAGGCTCTGCAGGGAAAGTGAGATGTCTGCAAGAAACCCAGGATGGCAGACTACGTTTTAAGGAACAGCCTCAGCCAGAACCTGAACCCCTCATCCCTGACCTGGCTGCCCCACCAACCCTACGGGTGGGCCAAATAAATAACTCTGTCCTCACATTTAACCCCAGGGTACAGCCACCAGAGGCAAGAGCGCCCCCTGATGCGCTTCAGCAGCTCTAGCAGCGAGGAGGACATGGATGTCCTTCTCTAAAAAGCATCCTTCTCAAAAATAAGGACTATTGGGAGCCACGTCATGGACTGTTCCTGACGGGTGAGGACCCGTTGGCATTATTTTAATGTTTTCTTTTACAGGTTGCCCTATTTTGTCCTCACCCTGATGGTCATGTACTGTAAGGACTCCCCCCATAATCATTTAACCCCTTGCATCCAAGTTCTCATCGTTTTACCCCCTTTCTCAGGTTACATGATAACCTTATGGAACTACGGTTCTTAAATATGTGCTTTTATGACGTTTTATATTTCCATTGGATTACAATTAACTTTTCTTATTCCTGTGGATTACAAGTGATTTATGGACTTATTGTTCCTGTCCACAGTCAAGCACTTCATGTCAAAGGACTCAAGCCTTATTTCAGCATACTTATGCACTAATAAAATTTGCACTACTTTCCAAAAATGGTTTATTGCAACGTAAAAAGCTTGCACCCAAAGAAAAGACTCAAACGTATACCTGAGCTCTTTGTGATTTTCATTGTGATATTTTTGCACTAATTTTTCCAGTTTACAGGTTGTGTAACGTTCAAGTATTATATTCCTATTGTGTGTATTCTCTTCTAGGTGCCGCAATGTGACCTTAATGCACTATTTGTGACAATTGCACTTAAATTTGCACTTAACCAGAAATGTAGCAACTTACTCCAGTATGCCTTATTTTACAGCTCTTATTCTCTCGCCCTCTTTATACGTACTGCCTTTATGCGGACGTTTAATACTAATGGCCTACACCCGGTGTTATATACCCATAGGTACCCAGGGTAGGACCAAGTGGTAAGTCCCAGCAGGTCCAGTAACTACACGGGTAACCTGCTGCTTCGGGAATGGTTAGAAGTCATAGACCCCTCCTTCCCGCTTGTTATACACTCACCTAAAGAATTATTAGGAACACCTGTTCTATTTCTCATTAATGCAATTATCTAGTCAACCAATCACATGGCAGTTGCTTCAATGCATTTAGGGGTGTGGTCCTGGTCAAGACAATCTCCTGAACTCCAAACTGAATGTCAGAATGGGAAAGAAAGGTGATTTAAGCAATTTTGAGCGTGGCATGGTTGTTGGTGCCAGACGGGCCGGTCTGAGTATTTCACAATCTGCTCAGTTACTGGGATTTTCACGCACAACCATTTCTAGGGTTTACAAAGAATGGTGTAAAAAGGGAAAAACATCCAGTATGCGGCAGTCCTGTGGGCAAAAATGCCTTGTGGATGCTAGAGGTCAGAGGAGAATGGGCCGACAGATTCAAGCTGATAGAAGAGCAACGTTGACTGAAATAACCACTCGTTACAACCGAGGTATGCAGCAAAGCATTTGTGAAGCCACAACACGCACAACCTTGAGGCGGGTGGGCTACAACAGCAGAAGACCCCACCGGGTACCACTCATCTCCACTACAAATAAGAAAAAGAGGCTACAATTTGCACGAGCTCACCAAAATTGGACTGTTGAAGACTGGAAAAATGTTGCCTGGTCTGATGAGTCTCGATTTCTGTTGAGACATTCAAATGGTAGAGTCCGAATTTGGCGTAAACAGAATGAGAACATGTATCCATCCTCTGATGGCTACTTCCAGCAGGATAATGCACCATGTCACAAAGCTCGAATCATTTAAAATTGGTTTCTTGAACATGACAATGAGTTCACTGTACTAAAATGGCCCCCACAGTCACCAGATCTCAACCCAATAGAGCATCTTTGAGATGTGGTGGAATGGGAGCTTCGTGCCCTGGATGTGCATCCCTCAAATCTCCATCAACTGCAAGATGCTATCCTATCAATATGGGCCAACATTTCTAAAGAATGCAATCAGCACCTTGTTGAATCAATGCCACGTAGAATTAAGGCAGTTCTGAAACCAAAAGGGGTCCAACACCGTATTAGTATGGTGTTCCTAATAATTCTTTAGGTGAGTGTATGTTCAGGATTGCTCCCATCCTGAGGTGTTTCTTCCGGGAGTTCCATGGCATTATAATACCCTTCTCCTGTGACATTGCCAGAAGTGCATGGAGACGCTAATACCTCCCCTTCTGAACCTTTGCCTAAGGTATAGTACCTCAAGCCTTAGAGCCACTTTTAGCTACCCATCGTCACCATAGTGATCGTGCTATAAGCCATATTTTTCAGACTTTGGTGCAAGGAAGGGAATACAGGATAAAGCCACCCTTTCATTTGCGGGCATTCCATTACATAATGGTTGGACTACAGAGTAAAGACACCCCCATGCTTTCTTTGGTGTTTAAATGATCCAGAACACTTCAAAGTTAGTCAGTAATGATTGCTTAGTGCAGTACTTGGTTCACTGGTTATACCGAGAGAGGGAAACTGTTAAATAAGACACCCTACTCATGCGGGCAGGAACCTTGGGATAGCTGTTATATGTTTTGTCTATGTATGTCTTATATGTAATACATGCAGCACTTTGTACTTATTTGGGTACCCCAGAGCTGGTTCCTCTCCCTCCTAAGCATAAGCCGAGGGCGGCTTAACTCGAAGTAAAGGGGAATGTAACACCCCAGAGTTGTGTTACGAAACTCTTTTACCCTGCTACAATCTGTTAAGGGCCTTGACACAGTCATCTAATGTGATTTTACATAATTTACTCACAAATGTGCATTCTAAGCCTTGTTAAATGTATATTGCTGTAATTTCCATGTTCACCAGCAGGTGGCAGCAATGTGTTCAGCAAGGACTTAGCCAGTTTAGTGTTTCTGAGCTGGAATAGTAAATTCCAGTTCAGCTCCCCCTTCTATGAGCAGAAGTGGGCTGGCCCATGTTCTGCCTCATGGGGAGAGAAGGAAGTTAGAGTTAGTGTGCCAGCCACCCCGGCTAGGGGAAGGCTGTGCGTGTAGGAGCTCCCAGATATAGGAATCCAAAGCCAGGATCTTGTCTCGGCTGAGACACTGATCATCATCCCCAGCCTGAGCCTTGCAGCCTCAGCTGGTAGAATCAAGCAGACCACTCCAGTTCAAGGAAGAACCATACCCTGTGAAGATAACTGTGAGTACCGTCCAGAGACCCATGAGAAGCCATATTCCTCCTCGGCTAGTCAGTCCCCAATTCAGCAGAAGATAGTAAGCGCAGAAGCCAAATTCCTGCCACATTACAGAGCTACTAAGCAGACGTCCTTTTCCTGCAAAAAGCTCCAGGCACATGATAGAGCAGAAGATAATTTCCTGCCACACATTGCCAATACCTGCTGGGACCAAAGACTAATTCTGTATCTCACTTGGATAAAAACTGCAACTAGTAAAGACAAGTTTGAACTTTATTCAAGGCCTGGATCTCAATTACTGCTGCAAATCCCTCTATTACTCTTACTAGCACCACACTCATTTTATTGCAAGTGAGCCAGGATCCAGGAGTCCAGCCGTACCCAGGTAGGAGACACCGTTGACATAATTACTACTACCATACAGAGACATTACACCACTCTGGCATTCCTAACCTGGTACGTAAGTTACAACACCTTAAAGGGCCCTGTGTTAGTACCCTGCGCACGCTGCAATTGGTGTCACGAACTAAACTATAAACTATCACCTACATCTGACCTAGCCATTGCCTAATTTGGCTTCAGAGTGCATACCCCGGTCCAGCTCACCGCACAGGGGGTAGCAGTTACACCCAGGCTCTGTTACTTGTGATGCCTCTCTGTCATATAAGAAGAAATCAGTATTATAAACGGTAAATGAAAAGCCTTGATACAGATTATGCATCAGGTCTCAGAAGCTCAAGATTTGAGTTGAGCGAACACCTGGATGTTCGGGTTCGAGAAGTTCGGCCGAACTTCCCGGAAATGTTCGGGTTCGGGATCCGAACCCGACCCGAACTTCGTCCCGAACCCGAACCCCATTGAAGTCAATGGGGACCCGAACTTTTGGGCACTAAAAAGGCTGTAAAACAGCCCAGGAAAGAGCTAGAGGGCTGCAAAAGGCAGCAACATGTAGGTAAATCCCCTGCAAACAAATGTGGATAGGGAAATGAATTAAAATAAAAATTAAAAAAATAAAAATGACCCAATATCAATTGGACAGAGGTCCCATAGCAGAGAATCTGGCTTCACGTCAGCAGAGAATCAGTATCTTCATGCCATAGCAAAGAATCTGGCTTCATGTCAGCAGAGAATCAGTCTCTTCATGCCATAGCAGAGAATCTGGCTTCATGTCACCCACCACTGGAAGAGGCCACTGTCACATATTTAGGCCCCGGCACCCAGACAGAGGAGAGCGGTCCCGTAACAGAGAATCTGGCCTTATGTCAGCGCAGAATCTGTCTTCATGTCATAGCAGAGAATCAGGCTTTACGTCACCCACCACTGGAACAGGCCACTGTCACACATTTAGGCCCAGGCACCCAGGCAGAGGAGAGAGGTCCCGTAACAGAGAATCTGGCCTTATGTCAGCGCAGAATCAGTCTTCATGTCATAGCAGAGAATCAGGCTTCACGTCACCCACCACTGGAACAGGCCACTGTCACACATTTAGGCCCAGGCACCCAGGCAGAGGAGAGAGGTCCCGTAACAGAGAATCTGGCCTGATGTCAGCACAGAATCTGTCTTCATGTCATAGCAGAGAATCAGGCTTCACGTCACCCACCACTGGAACAGGCCACTGTCACACATTTAGGCCCCGGCACCCAGACAGAGGAGAGCGGTCCCGTAACAGAGAATCTGGCCTTATGTCAGCGCAGAATCTGTCTTCATGTCATAGCAGAGAATCAAGCTTCACGTCACCCACCACTGGAACAGGCCACTGTCACACATTTAGGCCCAGGCACCCAGGCAGAGGAGAGAGGTCCCGTAACAGAGAATCTGGCCTTATGTCAGCGCAGAATCAGTCTTCATGTCATAGCAGAGAATCAGGCTTCACGTCACCCACCACTGGAACAGGCCACTGTCACACATTTAGGCCCAGGCAGAGGAGAGAGGTCCCGTAACAGAGAATCTGGCCTTATGTCAGCGCAGAATCAGTCTTCATGTCATAGCAGAGAATCAGGCTTCACGTCACCCACCACTGGAACAGGCCACTGTCACATATTTAGGCCCAGGCACCCAGGCAGAGGAGAGAGGTCGCGTAACAGAGAATCTGGCTTCATGTCAGCACAGAATAAGTCTTCATGTCATAGCAGAGAATCAGGCTTCACGTCACCCACCACTGGAACAGGCCACTGTCACACATTTAGGCCCAGGCACCCAGGCAGAGGAGAGAGGTCCCGTAACAGAGAATCTGGCCTTATGTCAGCGCAGAATCAGTCTTCATGTCATAGCAGAGAATCAGGCTTCACGTCACCCACCACTGGAATAGGCCACTGTCACACATTTAGGCCCAGGCACCCAGGCAGAGGAGAGAGGTCCCGTAACAGAGAATCTGGCCTGATGTCAGCGCAGAATCAGTCTTCATGTCATAGCAGAGAATCAGGCTTCACGTCACCCACCACTGGAACAGGCCACAGTCACACATTTAGGCCCCGGCACCCAGACAGAGGAGAGCGGTCCCGTAACAGAGAATCTGGCCTTATGTCAGCGCAGAATCTGTCTTCATTTCATAGCAGAGAATCAAGCTTCACGTCACCCACCACTGGAACAGGCCACTGTCACACATTTAGGCCCCGGCACCCAGACAGAGGAGAGCGGTCCCGTAACAGAGAATCTGGCCTTATGTCAGCGCAAAATCTGTCTTCATGTCATAGCAGAGAATCAAGCTTCACGTCACCCACCACTGGAACAGGCCACTGTCACACATTTAGGCCCAGGCACCCAGGCAGAGGAGAGAGGTCCCGTAACAGAGAATCTGGCCTTATGTCAGCGCAGAATCTGTCTTCATGTCATAGCAGAGAATCAGGCTTCACGTCACCCACCACTGGAACAGGCCACTGTCACACATTTAGGCCCCGGCACCCAGACAGAGGAGAGCGGTCCCGTAACAGAGAATCTGGCCTTATGTCAGCGCAGAATCAGTCTTCATGTCATAGCAGAGAATCAAGCTTCACGTCACCCACCACTGGAACAGGCCACTGTCACACATTTAGGCCCAGGCACCCAGGCAGAGGAGAGAGGTCCCGTAACAGAGAATCTGGCCTTATGTCAGCGCAGAATCAGTCTTCATGTCATAGCAGAGAATCAGGCTTCACGTCACCCACCACTGGAACAGGCCACTGTCACACATTTAGGCCCAGGCACCCAGGCAGAGGAGAGAGGTCGCGTAACAGAGAATCTGGCTTCATGTCAGCACAGAACAAGTCTTCATGTCATAGCAGAGAATCAGGCTTCACGTCACCCACCACTGGAACAGGCCACTGTCACACATTTAGGCCCCGGCACCCAGACAGAGGAGAGGTTCATTCAACTTTGGGTTGCCCCGCAATATAATGGTAAAATGAAATTAAAAATAGTATTGAATGAGGAAGTGCCCTGGAGTAGAATAATATATTGTTAAGGGGAGGTAGTTAATATCTAATCTGCACAAGGGATGGACAGGTCCTGTGGGATCCATGCCTGGTTCATTTTTATGAACGTCAGCTTGTCCACATTGGCTGTAGACAGGCGGCTGCGTTTGTCTGTAATGACGCCCCCTGCCGTGCTAAATACACGTTCAGACAAAACGCTGGCCGCCGGGCAGGCCAGCACCTCCAAGGCATAAAAGGCTAGCTCTGGCCACGTGGACAATTTGGAGACCCAGAAGTTGAATGGGGCCGAACCATCAGTCAGTACGTGGAGGGGTGTGCACAGGTACTGTTCCACCATGTTAGTGAAATGTTGCCTCCTGCTAACACGTTCCGTATCAGGTGGTGGTGCAGTTAGCTGTGGCGTGTTGACAAAACTTTTCCACATCTCTGCCATGCTAACCCTGCCCTCAGAGGAGCTGGCCGTGACACAGCTGCGTTGGCGACCTCTTGCTCCTCCTCTGCCTTCGCCTTGGGCTTCCACTGGTTCCCCTATGACATTTGGGAATGCTCTCAGTAGCGCGTCTACCAACTTGCGCTTGTACTCGCGCATCTTCCTATCACGCTCCAGTGTAGTAAGTAAGGTGGGCACATTGTCTTTGTACCGGGGATCCAGCAGGGTGGCAACCCAGTAGTCCTCACACGTTAAAATGTGGGCAACTCTGCTGTCGTTGCGCAGGCACTGCAGCATGTAGTCGCTCATGTGTGCCAGGCTGCCCAGAGGTAAGGACAAGCTGTCCTCTGTGGGAGGCGTATCGTCATCGTCCTGTGTTTCCCCCCAGCCACGCACCAGTGATGGGCCCGAGCTGCTTTGGGTGCCACCCCGCTGTGAACATGCTTCATCCTCATCCTCCTCCACCTCCTCCTCATCCTCGTCCTCCTCGTCCTCCAGTAGTGGGCCCTGTCTGGCCACATTTGTACCTGGCCTCTGCTGTTGCAAAAAACCTCCCTCTGAGTCACTTCGAAGAGACTGGCCTGAAAGTGCTAAAAATGACCCCTCTTCCTCCTCTTCCTCCTGGGCCACCTCCTCTTCCATCATCGCCCTAAGTGTTTTCTCAAGGAGACATAGAAGTGATATTGTAACGCTGATAACGGCGTCATCGCCACTGGCCATGTTGGTGGAGTACTCGAAACAGCGCAACAGGGCACACAGGTCTCGCATGGAGGCCCAGTCATTGGTGGTGAAGTGTGTCTGATCCACAGTGCGACTGACCCGTGCGTGCTGCAGCTGAAACTCCACTATGGCCTGCTGCTGCTTGCACAGTCTGTCCAGCATATGCAAGGTGGAGTTCCACCTGGTGGGTACGTCGCATATGAGGCGGTGAGCGGGAAGGCCGAAGTTACGCTGTAGCGCAGACAGGCGTGCAGCAGCAGGGTGTGAACACTGGAAGCGCGAACAGACGGCCGGCACTTTATGCAGCAGCTCTGACATGTCGGGGTAGTTGCGAATGAACTTCTGCACCACCAAATTCAGCACATGCGCCAGGCAAGGGATGTGCGTCAAACCGGCTAGTCCCAGAGCTGCAACGAGATTTCGCCCATTATCGCACACCACCAGGCCGGGCTTGAGGCTCACCGGCAGCAACCACTCGTCGGTCTGTTGTTCTATACCCCGCCACAACTCATGTGCGGTGTGGGGCCTGTCCCCCAAACATATGAGTTTCAGAATGGCCTGCTGACGTTTACCCCGGGCTGTGCTGAAGTTGGTGGTGAAGGTGTGTGGCTGACTGGATGAGCAGGTGGAAGAAGAGGAGGAGGAAGCTGAGTAGGAGGAGGAGGAGACAGGAGGCAAAGAATGCTGCCCTGCAATCCTTGGCGGCGGAAGGACGTGCGCCAAACAGCTCTCCGCCTGGGGCCCAGCCGCCACTACATTTACCCAGTGTGCAGTTAGGGAGATAAAGCGTCCCTGGCCGTGCTTACTGGTCCACGTATCTGTGGTTAGGTGGACCTTGCCACAGATGGCGTTGCGCAGTGCACACTTGATTTTATCGGACACTTGTTTGTGCAGGGAAGGCACGGCTCTCTTGGAGAAGTAGTGGCGGCTGGGAACAACATACTGTGGGACAGCAAGTGACATGAGCTGTTTGAAGCTGTGTGTGTCCACCAACCTAAATGACAGCATTTCATAGGCCAGTAGTTTAGAAATGCTGGCATTCAGGGCCAGGGATCGAGGGTGGCTAGGTGGGAATTTACGCTTTCTCTCAAATGTTTGTGAGATGGAGAGCTGAACGCTGCTGTGTGACATGGTTGAGATGCTTGGTGACGCAGGTGGTGGTGTTGGTGGTACATCCCATGTTTGCTGGGCGGCAGGTGCCAACGTTCCTCCAGAGGCAGAGGCCGAGGCGGCGGCAGCAGCAGCAGAAGAGGCCGAGGCGGCGGCAGCCGCAGAAGAGGCCGAGGCGGCAGCAGCAGAAGAGGTAGCAGGGGGAGCCTGAGTGACTTCCTTGTTTTTAAGGTGTTTACTCCACTGCAGTTCATGCTTTGCATGCAGGTGCCTGGTCATGCAGGTTGTGCTAAGGTTCAGAACGTTAATGCCTCGCTTCAGGCTCTGATGGCACAGCGTGCAAACCACTCGGGTCTTGTCGTCAGCACATTGTTTGAAGAAGTGCCATGCCAGGGAACTCCTTGAAGCTGCCTTTGGGGTGCTCGGTCCCAGATGGCGGCGGTCAGTAGCAGGCGGAGTCTCTTGGCGGCGGGTGTTCTGATTTTGCCCACTGCTCCCTCTTTTGCTACGCTGTTGGCTCGGTCTCACCACTTCCTCTTCCTCCGAACTGTGAAAGTCAGTGGCATGACCTTCATTCCATGTGGGGTCTAGGACCTCATCGTCCCCTGCATCGTCTTCCACCCAGTCTTGATCCCTGACCTCCTGTTCAGTCTGCACACTGCAGAAAGACGCAGCAGTTGGCACCTGTGTTTCGTCATCATCAGAGACGTGCTGAGGTGGTATTCCCATGTCCTCATCATCAGGAAACATAAGTGGTTGTGCGTTAGTGCATTCTATCTCTTCTACCCCTGGGGAAGGGCTAGGTGGATGCCCTTGGGAAACCCTGGCAGCAGAGTCTTCAAACAGCATAAGAGACTGCTGCATAACTTGAGGCTCAGACAGTTTCCCTGATATACATGGGTGTGATGTGACAGACTGATGGGCTTGGTTTTCATGCGCCATCTGTGCGCTTTCTGCAGAAGACTGGGTGGGAGATAATGTGAACGTGCTGGATGCACTGTCGGCCACCCAATTGACTAATGCCTGTACCTGCTCAGGCCTTACCATCCTTAGAACGGCATTGGGCCCCACCAAATATCCCTGTAAATTCTGGCGGCTACTGGGACCTGAGGTAGTTGGTAAACTAGGACGTGTGGCTGTGGCAGAACGGCCACGTCCTCTCCCAGCACCAGAGGGTCCACTAACACCACCACGACCATGTCCACGTCCGCGTCCCTTATTAGATGTTTTCCTCATTGTTCCCGTTCACCACAATTTTGAGAATGGCAAATTTGGGAATAGTTTTTCAACCCAGAACAAAAAAAGTGCTTTTACGGTCACTAGAAATAACTTGACCAGCTAAAACAGTACAGATTTGGTTGAATAGAAATGTGAGGCCTGTTTTTTTTTGCGCTGTGTGACAGGTATAGGTTTAATCACAGAATCAGACTTCTATCTGCACGGTAGCGTGTGTCTTAGGTTTTTCTGAATGACACTATCAGTACCTTCAATGTAAGATATCCTTTTTGGGATAGATTTCAAGTAGGCCTCAAATACCAGAAACTAGTTATTTTGAGAATGGCAAATTTGGGAATAGTTTTTTAACCCAGAAAAAAAAATGTGCTTTTACGGTCACTACAAATAACTTGACCAGCTAAAACAGTACAGATTTGGTTGAATAGAGATGTGAGGCCTGTTTTTTTTTGCGCTGTGTGACAGGTATAGGTTTAATCACAGAATCAGACTTCTATCAGCACGGTAGCGTGTGTCTTAGGTTTTTCTGAATGACACTATCAGCACCTTCAATGTAAGATATCCTTTTTGGGATAGATTTCAAGTAGGCCTCAAATACCAGAAACTAGTTATTTTGAGAATGGCAAATTTGGGAATAGTTTTTCAACCCAGAAAAAAAAAAGTGCTTTTACGGTCACTAGAAATAACTTGACCAGCTAAAACAGTACAGATTTGGTTGAATAGAAATGTGAGGCCTGTTTTTTTTTGCGCTGTGTGACAGGTATAGGTTTAATCACAGAATCAGACTTCTATCAGCACGGTAGCGTGTGTCTTAGGTTTTTCTGAATGACACTATCAGCACCTTCAATGTAAGATATCCTTTTTGGGATAGATTTCAAGTAGGCCTCAAATACCAGAAACTAGTTATTTTGAGAATGGCAAATTTG
Source organism: Bufo bufo (assembly GCF_905171765.1). Classification (NCBI taxonomy): domain Eukaryota; kingdom Metazoa; phylum Chordata; class Amphibia; order Anura; family Bufonidae; genus Bufo; species Bufo bufo. Next base: position 607,606,222 of record NC_053392.1, on the reverse strand, counting down.
GGAATAGTTTTTCAACCCAGAAAAAAAAAAGTGCTTTTACGGTCACTACAAATAACTTGACCAGCTAAAACAGTACAGATTTGGTTGAATAGAAATGTCAGGTCTATTTTTTAGGCGCTGAGTGACAGGCTCAACTTGCCCCTGATGTAGTATATGGCCAAAAAATAACCACACTGTTGATGGTTAAATGCACTTGGGTGACACAGGCTCAGCCTGCACCAGATGTAGTATATGGCCAAAAAATAATCAGACTGTTGATGGTTAAATGCACTTCGGTGACACAGGCTCAGCCTGCAGCTGATGTAGTATATGGCCAAAAAATAACCAGACTGTTGATGGTTAAATGCACTTCGGTGACACAGGCTCAGCCTGCAGCTGATGTAGGATATAGCACAAAATAACCACACTATTGATGGTTAAATACACTTGGTGATAGCTTGTGCTGGCGCACCACAAGTCACAAAATGGCCGCCGATCACCCCAGAAAAAAAGTGATCTAAAAACGCTCTGGGCAGCCTCAAAAAAGTGAGCAAGTCAATATTAGCACTCAATGATCCACAGCTGCAGATCGATCACAGAATGAAGTCTTTTGGAGGAGTTAATCTGCCTAATCTCGCCCTAACGTCGCAGCTGCAACCTCTCCCTACGCTTGTATCAGCAGAGTGACGTGCAGCGCAACGTGACCCAAGCTTATATAGAGGCTGGGTCACATGCTGCACTGGCCAATCACAGCCATGCCAATAGTAGGCAAGGCTGTGATGGCCTCTTGGGGCAAGTAGTATGACGCTTGTTGATTGCAGCCTTTCAAAAAGCGCCAAGAAAGCGCCGAACACCGAACCCGAACCCAGACTTTTACGAAAATGTTCGGGTTCGGGTCCGTGTCACGGACACCCCAAAATTCGGTACGAACCCGAACTATACAGTTCGGGTTCGCTCATCCCTACTCAAGATATACCTCTACAACATACTGTTCTGGTTGATGTAAATCTGCTGCATCATTACAACAGTTACTCGGGGTGGAGCTGTAGGAGGTGTAGATGTAGCAGTCAAGCCTAGGTCCTGGTATCTGTCAGGAACTAAAGACCCCTCTGTCAAATATTATAAATGAAGCATAGTTGGTGGGGGCCTGATACAGATTTTACATTGGGGCCCTGAGTTACAAGGTGCACCTACTCTTCATGATTTCTGTTTATTTTGGGACAGAAAACCTTAATATGACCACCCTATTTCATCTGTAAAGGCAGCACAGGGACACGTAATGCAGCTCTACTATGTAAAGAGGTAGGAACTTTGTTATTGGAGTAAATTGCAGCCACTAGCGGCTTTCAATAAAGTTTGACCACAGTTCTTCAGGTTTACTGTACGAAATCTTCACAGCTTAGTAGCATCCTCTCTATCGATATCTAAACCGAGGGTGACATCTACAGGACGCAACGTTATCTGGAACTCTTTCGGCCAATTTTGTTCCACCTGTATAGCAATATCATATGTGACAGTGAAGGACGGACAGCTTCAGAAGACAAGGGGAGGAAAATAATAATAATAATTTTTAACAAATTTCTTGATTTTTGCATTGATTTCTGTCTGGCCACAGAATTGGGGATATCTGCCATCTGCTGGCCAGATGATGAATCACACAGCCTGGATGTTATTTCAGTCCAGGTCTGGTAGCTTGTGTGGCCATGAGTCTGTTACAGGAGCTTAGGGGGTTTTCTGGCCTCCAAGAATAAAAATCTGACAGCACTAGAATATGATTGAAATGTCCTGCACCAGAAGAGTTGTCACTCATTGTGACGTCATATTGATGCCTAGTAACTGGCGCTGCCTACCAACAGGACAGAATATAAAAGTCAATTATTGGGAGGTGTAGGTTGGCCATCAGGGTCACCATCGTCCCCCATCCAGGACTGGTTTTATAGAAGAAAAATGTAAAACTGTAAAATGGTTCTCCTCAAATATAATATAATGTACATAAAATCCTATACAGTACAGTACTCCAACATGATAACAACCCCCAAACTCACCTCCAAGAAGACCACTGCCTTGATAAAGAAACTAAGGGTAAAGGTGCTGGACCGGCCAAGCATGTCTCCAGACCTAACCCCTATTGAGCATCTGTGGGGCCTCCTCAAATGGAAGGTGGAGGAGAACAAGGTCTCCAACATCCACCAGCTCCATGATGTCATCATGGAGGAGTGGAAGAGGAAGAGGAGAGTTAAGGCAGTGCTGGAAAATAATGGTGGCCACAGAAAATATTGAGCCATTTTCACATAGGGGTGTACTCACTTTTTTTGCCAGCGGTTTAGACATTAATCGCCGTGTGTTGAGTTATTTTGAGGGCACACCAAATTTACACTGTTATACAAGCTGTACATTGACTACTTTACATTGTATCAAAGTGTCAGATCTTCAGTGTTGTCCCAGGAAAAGATATAATAAAATATTTACAAAAATGTGAGGGTGGTATTCACTTTTGTGAGATACCGTATATGTTCATATCCAAATATTGCCATATTATGTCTATGAAATAAATCCATTCAGTGCACAATAGATAGCTCTTAATGATTTTTACCGCTGTACAGAATCCAAATAATACTACCAATTAGTGCTCACTAACGCTATCAGATATTTATCACACTATAGTGCCAATCAGACACAGTGCCTGAATACCTTTCTATACAGAATCCAAATAATACTACCATATAGTGCTCACTAACAATTTCATACACAGTCAAGTGACCAATGCCTACTCTTGACGTTCTCAGTGCCTAGCTCATGAAGTAAGTCACGTGTGTTGAGCTGGCTCAGTGGGTATATAAGGAGTGTGATAGGCTTTCTGAACACATATCCCACTGTGGGTATATAAGGTGTGATAGGCTGTCTGCACACATATCCCTCGGTAGGTATATAAGGGGTGTGATAGGCTGTCTGCACACATATCCCTCGGTGGGTATATAAGGTGTGTGATAGGCTGTCTGCACACATATCCCTGGGTGGGTATTTAAGGGGTGTGATTGGCTGATTGGCTGTTTGCAAATACATCCCTCGGTGGGTATATAAGGTGTGATAGGCTGTCTGCACACATATCCCTCAGTGGGTATATAAGGTGTGATAGGCTGTCTGCACACATATCCCTCGGTGGGTATATAAGGTGTGTGATAGGCTGTCTGCACACATATCCCTTGGTGGGTATTTAAGGGGTGTGATTGGCTGTCTGCACACATATCCCTCGGTGGGTATTTAAGGGGTGTGATTGGCTGCCTGCAAATACATCCCTCGTGGGTATATAATATGTGATAGGTTGTCTGCACACATATCCCTCGGTGGGTATATAATGTGTGATAGGTTTTCTGCACACATATCCCTCGGTGGGTATATAAGGGGTGTGATAGGATGTCTGCACACATATCCCTCGGTGGGTATATAAGATGTGTGATAGGCTGTCTGCACCCATATCCCTCGTGGGTACAGTTGCAAGAAAAAGTATGTGAACCCTTTGGAGTGATATGGATTTCTGCACAAATTGGTCATAAAATGTGATCTGATCTTCATCTAAGTCACAACAATAGACAATCACAGTCTGCTTAAACTAATAACACACAAAGAATTAAATGTTACAATGTTTTTATTGAACACACCATGAAAACATTCACAGTGCAGGTGGAAAAAGTATGTGAACCCCTAGACTAATGACATCTCCAAGAGCTAATTGGAGTGAGGTGTCAGCCAACTGGAGTCCAATCAATAAGATGAGATTGGAGGTGTTGGTTACAGCTGCCCTATAAAAAACACACACCAGTTCTGGGTTTGCTTTTCACAAGAAGCATTGCCTGATGTGAATGATGCCTCGCACAAAAGAGCTCTCAGAAGACCATACGATTAAGAATTGTTGACTTGCATAAAGCTGAAAAGGGTTATAAAGGTATCTCCAAAAGCCTTGCTGTTCATCAGTCCACGGTAAGACAAATTGTCTATAAATGGAGAAAGTTCAGCACTGCTGCTACTCTCCCTAGGAGTGGCCGTCCTGTAAAGATGACTGCAAGAGCACAGCGCAGACTGCTCAATGAGGTGAAGAAGAATCCTAGAGTGTCAGCTAAAGACTTACAAAAGTCTCTGGCATATGCTAACATCCCTGTTAGAGAATCTATGATATGTAAAACACTAAACAAGAATGGATTTCATGGGAGGATACCACAGAGGAAGCCACTGCTGTCCAAAAAAAATATTGCTGCACGTTTACAGTTTGCACAAGAGCACCTGGATGTTCCACAGCAGTACTGGCAAAATATTCTGTGGACAGATGAAACCAAAGTTGAGTTGTTTGGAAGAAACACACAACACTATGTGTGGAGAAAAAGAGGCACAGCACATCAACATCAAAACCTCATCCCAACTGTGAAGTATGGTGGTGCGGGCATCATGGTTTGGGGCTGCTTTGCTGCGTCAGGGCCTGGACAGATTGCTATCATCGAAGGTAAAATGAATTTCCAAGTTTATCAAGACATTTTTCAGGAGAACTTAAGGCCATCTGTCCACCAGCTGAAGCTCAACAGAAGATGGGTGTTGCAACAGGACAATGACCCAAAGCATAGAAGTAAATCAACAACAGAATGGCTTAAACAGAAGAAAATACACCTTCTGGAGTGGCCCAGTCAGAGTCCCAACCTCAACCCGATTGAGATGCTGGGGCATGACCTCAATAAAGCGATTCACACCAGACATTCCAAGAATATTGCTGAACTGAAACAGTTCTGTAAAGAGGAAAGGTCAAGAATTACTCCTGACCGTTGTGCATGTCTGATCTGCAACTACAGGAAACATTAGGTTGAAATTATTGCTGCCAAAGGAGGTTCAACCAGTTATTAAATCCAAGGGTTCACATACTTTTTCCACCTGCACTGTGAATGTTTACATGGTGTGTTCAATAAAAACATGGTAACATTTAATTCTTTGTGTGTTATTAGTTTAAGCAGACTGTGATTGTCTATTGTTGTGACTTAGATGAAGATCAGATCACATTTTATGACCAATTTGTGCAGAAATCCATATTATTCCAAAGGGTTCACATACTTTTTCTTGCAACTGTATATAAGATGTGTGATAGTGTAACACCCCAGAGTTGTGTTACTACACGCCTCTAACCCGCTACTATCTTCTAATAGCCTTTATACTGTCATCAGATATAATTTGCATTATGTCTTCCACAAATGTGCATAAAACTATGTTAAATGTAATGGTTCATGTAATTAGCCTGGTTATCAGCAGGTGGCAGCATCATTGGCAGGTACAAGCTACAGTTTAGTGTATCTGAGCTGGAATGGATTATTCCAGCTTAGCTCCCCATCTGTGGAGAGGTGGGCTGGACCCACATCCTGCAGTATGGGTGGAGAAGGAAGTTAGAGTAGTGTAGCCCAACCCCTGCTAGGGGTAGGGTATGTGTGTGTGTGGAGTTCCAATGCATAGGGAAGACAGCAAGGACCTAGTCTCGGCTGAACGTGGCCATATTCCCAGTCAGAGCACCCTCAGCTCTGCTGGATGAAGAAAGCAGAAACTACAGACCAACTCCAGAGTTCCAGGAAGAAAGTATCCACTGAGAATCCATCTGTGAGATAAGTCCAGTGCCTAGGATAAGCCTATTCCTTCTCAGCTTGTCTGTCCCCACACAGCAGAAGTTACATTTAAAGCAGAAGTACTTATTCCTGCCAATCCTTGCCAAAACCTGCTGGGACCAAGAGACCAAAGCTGTATACTGTTTGGATGCAAGTTATTTCAAGTAAAGCAACATTTGAACTTCATCTAAAGGTCTGGACATAATTTATTCTGCAAAGTTCCTCTATTACTCCTACTATCACTACACTCAAATTTATTGCAAGTGAGCCAGGAGTCCGGCCGTACCCAGGTAGGAGACACCGTGACACAACTACCACCAAACTACAGAGACATTATAGGCCATTACACCACTCTGGCATTCCTAATCTGGAACGTGCGTTATAACACCTTGGAAGGGCCCTGGGATAGTACCCTGCGCACGCTGCAATTGGTGTCACAACAAATACCGAATATTATCCACCTGTACCTGGCCACTGCAATAGGCTGTCTGCACACATATCCCTCGGTGGGTATATAAGACGTGTGATAGGCTGTCTGCACACATATCCCTCGGTGGGTATATAAGGTGTGTGATAGGCTGTCTGCACACATATCCCTCGGTGGGTATATAAGGTGTGAAAGGCTGTCTGCACACGTCCCTCGGTGGGTATATAAGATATTGTCACAAACTAGCGGGTGTGAACCCACTGTGCCACATGTCCTACCTCCTCTTAGGGCGTTGTCTAAGTGAACTCCTTGATCTTTACAGTACCCCTGATGGTGGGAATAGACTTTCCCAAGAGGAACACCAGGTTGCTATCTCTTGAGGAGGATTGGCACATGAGGAAGCTGGTCCGGGCGGACCAGGAGGTACCTGACCAAGGTACCAGAGATACAGGTGTTGTCAGCAGGCTGAGTCGTAACCAGGAGCAACAGTGCAGGACCGAAGGATGAGGCAGAGGTGAAGTCAAACAGGCAACAGGTCAGGGCAGGCGGCACAGGTACAGGTCAGGCAATCCGGCTCGGCAACAGGAGAGTCAAGGCAAGCAGGCAGGGAGCAAACAGGTAGCAGAGTCCAGGAATACAAGTAAGAGTCAGGAACACAAGCAGATATCAGGAACCTTAACAGGACACAAGGACCTTGACACTGAGGCATCTGGGAAGGGGCTGAGCCACTTATATATGTGCAGGAGGGCTAGGATTGGTCAGCGAGGTCACATGATCCAACCCATAAAGCACAGGAAGTGACACGCGCCGGCTCTTAAGGAAATGCTGCAGGAAACAAGCAGCAAGCATGCTGTGGCCAAGGCTGAAAGGAAACACTGGCAGCGGATCACCACTGAACACAGCGCCCGGGACAGCGGAGGTAAGCATGGGAACAGCGGCGCCCAGCAGCTGCTGTAACAGTACTCCCCACTCCCTTACGCTCCCTCTTCTTGAGTCCACGACGAGACAGAAACCTTTATACCAAGTTGGAGCAAGACCTCTCCTCAGGACCAAAGCCCCTCCGGTCCACAAGATAGGTCTTCTTGCCACGCTTCTTGATGTCCAGGATGTCTTTGACCTTGATATCTCATCAGAATCTCCAGATACCGAAGTTGGAGTAGAAGGAGTCGCCGAGAAGTGATTAAAAACTACAGGTTTTAGTAAGGACACGTGGAAGGCATTAGGAATACGCACAGAGAGAGGCAGACATAACTTACCGTATATGTCACTTCGTTGATCCTCCTCAATACTTCAAAGGGTCCCAGAAACCTAGGAGCAAACTTGAAACTGGCAACCCTTAAGCGGATATTTTTAGAGGAGAGCCATATCTTATCTCCTGACGAGAACTGAGGCGGTTTTCTTCTTCTCTTGTCTGCATTTGTTTTCATGCGAGTCACCACTTTGTTGATGCAGCCCTTGGTGTCACGCCAAATCTTAAAAAAATCCCTAAAAGAGGAATCCGCAGCTGGTACCCCAGAAGATATATGAACAGGGAGAGGAGTATGAGGGTGTTGTCCATAAACGACAAAGAATGGAGAGGATCCAGTAGTCTCACTAGAGTGGTTATTATAGGAGTATTCAGCCCAAGGTAGCAATTGTACCCAGTTGTCGTGTTGGGCTGAAACAAAATGCCAGAGATAGTTCTCTAATATTTGACTGACCCGCTCTAGTTGCCCGTTGGTCTGGTGATGATAACCGGAAGAGAAGTCCAGCTCAATTTTGAGCAGCCATCAAAGAGCTCTCCAGAGCTTATAGGTAAACTGGATTCCGTGATCAGAAACAATATGCCAAGGTAGACCATGCAAGCGGAATATTTGTTTCACGAACAGTTTAGCAAGTTCAGCAGCCGAGGGAAATCCAGCCAAAGGAACGAAGTGCGCCATCTTGGAGCACTGGTCCACGACCACCCAGATAGCTGTACATCCAGCAGAAGAAGGCAGATCTGTAACAAAGTCCATGGCAATGTGTTGCCATGGGGTATCAGGAACAGGAAGAGGTAACAACAGCCCGGGTGGTTTCGTCCTGGAGACTTTATTCTGAGCACAGACGGTGCAGGCAGACACATAATCACGCACATCCTTAGACAGAGTGGGCCACCAGTAGTTGCGAAACAAAAGTTTTGTCATCTCGCGGATCACAGGGTGACCAGCCAGTTTGGAGTTGTGCCCCCAAGCTAGAATATGTTTTCTCTTGTCAGATGGCACGAATGTCTTCCCGGTAGGGATGTCTTTTACCAGGACAGGATCCACTGTGATCAAGCGAGCAGGATCTACAATGTACTGGGGCTCCTCCTGCTGGTCGGAGAAGTCAAATGACCGAGACAGAGCATCCGCCTTGATGTTCTTCTTGGCTGGGCGAAAGTGAAGCTCAAAATCAAAACGGGAGAAGAGTGCCCATCTGGCTTGGCGAGGGTTCAGACGCTGGGCCATCTGCAGATATGTAAGGTTCTTGTGGTCAGTGAAGATTATCACTGGATGCTGGGCCCCCTCCAATAGATAACTCCTCCAAAGCAAGTTTTATGGCTAGAAGCTCTTTGTCTCGTATACAGTAATTCCTCTCAGCAAGGGAGAAGAGTTTGGAGAAAAATCCACATGTAAACATCTTGCCCTTGGAACCCTTCTGTAGTAAAACAGCACCGGCTCCTATGGAGGAGGTATCCACTTCTAAAATGAATTGGCAGGAGACATCGGGATGAGACAGAACAGGTGCATAAGCAAAGGACCTTTTTAATTGAACAAAGACCGCTTCAGCCTCAGGAGTGCAGACTTTGGCATTCACCCCTTTCTTAGTAAGATTGGAGATGTAAGAGATGAAAAATTCGGGATGAAATGACGATAGAAGTTAGCAAATCGTAGAAAGCGCTGTATAGAACAAAGACCCTGTAGATTGGGCTAGTCCATTAATGCATTCAGTTTCTGAGGATCCATCTGCAACCCAGAATCTGAGATAATGTATCCGAGAAACGGTACGGTAGATTTTTCAAAGATCCATTTCTCGAGTTTGGCATAAAGTCGATTCTCTCGGTGAGTGGTCAAATCTGGAGAATAGATCAGTATATCGTCCAGGTACACTATCACGCAGACACAGAGCAGGTCCCGGAAGATATCGTTTACCAACTCCCGGAATACTGCAGGAGCATTGCACAGACTGAAGGGCATGGCGAGATACTCATAGTGTCCATCACGAGTGTTGAAAGCAGTCTTCCACTCATCGCCCTTTTGAATGCGGATAAGGTTGTATGCGCCGCGCAGGTCGAATTTTGTGAAGACCTTAGCTCCCCGGATCCTGTGAAAGAGTTCGGAGATTAGTGGAAGAGGATATAGATTCTTGACTGTGACCTTATTCAGACCTCGATAGTCCATACAGGGCCGTAAGGATCCATCTTTTTTGTGCATAAAGAAGAACCCGGCACCAGCTGGTAAAGTAGATTTCCGTATAAACCCCCTCTCGAGATTCTCCTTGATGTAATCAGACATCGCTTGGGTCTCGGGAAGTGAGAGTGAGTAGACTCGACCACGAGGAGGAGTGGCACCAGGCAGAAGGTCAATCGGACAGTCATATGGACGATGAGGAGGCAGGGTCTCGGGCCTCTTTCTTACTGAAGAATTCTGCAAAACTGGCATACTGCTGCGGAAGTCCAGGCAGATCTACAGGTACAGTAGGCGACGAAGCAGGTCGGACCTCCTATAAGCAGGTGGACTGACAGGAAGATCCCCAACGCATAGTCTGACCAGAGTTCCAGTCCAAAACTCGAGTGTTCTGACGCAGCCAAGGAAGACCAAGGATAACCGGATTCACGGACACTGGCAGCACATAGAAGGAGATCATCTCTGAATGCAGAACCCCTATTTGCAACTTAAGGGGCATAGTAACAGAAAGCACAGGTTCAGGAAGTGCCAGTCCATTTACGGAAGCCACAGACAGAGGCCTTTCTAGACGGATGGTAGGAAGCCGGTACTGATGGACCAGAGCTTGCTGAATGAAGTTAACGGCTGACCCAGATTCCAAGAATGCAGGCGCAGACAGTGTGACTCCCTTGTGAGAGTCACCAGAACTAAAAGTTTCGGAGAGGACTTCTGCTTGTCTAGGACCACCTCTCCAACTGATCCTAGACATTGGCGTTTCCTGGCTTCTGTGGACAATTACGCACAAAGTGGGCCTTGCCTCCACAATACAGACACAGGTTCTCTGCTTTGCTGAGTAAACGTTCCTGGTCAGACAATCGAAGGCACTCTATTTGCATGGGCTCTTCAGATGGGGTGGACACTAGAGAAAGAACTGGCCTCTGGAAGGATGGAGCCAAACAAAGTGCTCTTCTGGTTCATGGGACTGTAAGATGGAGAAACAGATTCTTGAATGCTGTTTCTGAAAACTGTCATTTGGCATTCCGGGCACTAGAGGCCACTGTTTTGCACCTACAACCAGCACACTCTGGGATTTACATATGCAAAAACAGATGATGACTCATGCTGCTGTGTGTGCGAGAGAGAGAAAATGGTGACATGAGGAAACATGCTTGTGCAGAGGTTGAATACAGGATCCAGTGCCATCCTCAGGTCTGTGGGATTGGGGCGGTCAAAGTCACTGTCAGAAGTGACTGATGCCTGTCAGCAATGCAGATGTTGTCAAGGAAGAAAGGATCGGTTCCCGGAAGGTCAGTTGGAATGTGGTTACAGACCCTGTGAGGCCTCATGGTGGATGGAAGGACCTGCGACTTGGTGTAAGTCCCCATCGGATAAGGACCAGGCCAGGGTCCGCGATCCAGAAGGCTTCCCAGAGAGAGAGAGAGAGAGGACCGGGTCCCGGAAGTCTGGAAGAGCCATGGAACGGTTGGATCTACCAGGAGAGGTGGAGTTGCTCAGCTTGGAGAAGAACTAGTCCGCCATTTTGTAAGCTGCATGAGAGAACCGTGTGGATCCGGATTCTGTTCGCAGGAATGAGTATCGGCGTCAGGAAGCTGATCGGAGCAGAGGGTCAGAGTTACAGGTTCTGCAGGGTCACATGTTGTGGCAGGGACTTGCTGTCTGTTTGGAGCAACCAGTGAATACAGGACATACCCAGGTCAGTGACTTAGCTGCACGGTTATTGACTTGTTGGCTCTGCCATGTGCGTCATCGGTCAGGTCCGTTACCCTGCGGCACAGTATTGACTTGCGGGCTCTGCTGTGTACCCCGCCTTGGGTGCGATTGTTCTGTTGGGCTGGTACCGTGACTCTGAGCCTGGAGTATCGGGTATTCTGGACATTTCAAGGCTACTCCAGCAACTAGGCTGAGAGTATACAGGGCACATGAACAGTGTAGTTTGGGGGCAAGAGAAGGGAATGTGACATTGTGTTGTTCATTGTATTTGATACCATATATGATATATACTCTCTGTATTTACTGTTGTAATATTTGTTAATACCACTGTTCAGTAAAGTTACTGTTTTTGCATCAAGAGCTGGTGTCCGTGTCTCTTTCCTTATTCCATGACTTCGCTGTATCCTGGGGGTCCCTCCCCGGTTCACGGTCTTACACGACCTCCTTATAACATTCCCTGAAATGCATATCTATCCTTGTGGGCAAGGTGATCAGGTTATTCAGAGTAGACGGACAGTTGCGACCAGCTAAATTATCCTTAATCCGGTCAGAAAGGCCCTCCCAGAACACCGCCATTTGAGCCTCATTGTTCCATGCAAGTTCGGCAGCCAGGGTACGAAACTGGATGGCGTACTGACCCACAGACGAGGAACCCTGTCATAGACGCAGCAGAGCTGATGCAGCGGAGGTCCCTTAACAAGTGGGAGGCACATATGCAAACTGTTGTAATTCCTACACCGTTCACCTGATTTGGATGTAAATGCCCTCAAATTAAAGCTGACAGTCTGCAGTTAAAGCACATCTTGTTTGTTTCATTTCAAATCCATTGTGGTGGTGTATAGAGCCAAAAATTTTAGAATTGTGTCGATGTCCCAATATTTATGGACCTGGCTGTATATGTGCAGGAGGGCTAGGATTGGTCAGCGAGGTCACATGATCCAAACCATAAAGCACAGGAAGTGACACGCTTAACCACCTCAGCTCCCCTAGCTTAAACATCCTTAATGACCAGGCCACTTTTTACACTTCTGCACTACACTACTTTCACCGTTTATTGCTCGGTCATGCAACTTACCACCCAAATGAATTTTACCTCCTTTTCTTCTCACTAATAGAGCTTTCATTTGGTGGTATTTCATTGCTGCTGACATTTTTACTTTTTTTGTTATTAATCGAAATTTAACTAAATTTTTTCAAAAAAATGACATTTTTCACTTTCAGTTGTAAAATAAAAATAAAAAAACGACATCCATATATACATTTTTCTCTAAATTTATTGTTCTACATGTCTTTGATAAAAAAAAATGTTTGGGTAAAAAAAAAATGGTTTGGGTAAAAATTATAGCGTTTACAAACTATGGTACAAAAATGTGAATTTCCGCTTTTTGAAGCAGCTCTGACTTTCTGAGCACCTGTCATGTTTCCTGAGGTTCTACAATGCCCAGACAGTAGAAAACCCCCACAAATAACCCCATTTCGGAAAGTAGACACCCTAAGGTATTCGCTGATGGGCATAGTGAGTTCATAGAACTTTTTATTTTTTGTCACAAGTTAGCGGAAAATGATGATATATTTTTTTTTTTAAGGTATTTCGTATTGCGTATAGTGAGTTAATGGAAGTTTTTAATTTTTCTCACAAGTTAGTGGAATATGAGACTTTGTAAGAAAAAAAATAATAAAAATCATCATTTTCCGCTAACTTGTGACAAAAAATAAAAGATTCTAGGAACTCGCCATGCCCCTCACGGAATACCTTGGGGTGTCTTCTTTCCAAAATGGGGTCACTTGTGGGGTAGTTATACTGCCCTGGCATTCTAGGGGCCCTAATGTGTGGGAAGTAGTTTGAAATCAAAATGTGTAAAAAATGCCCTGTGAAATCCGAAAGGTGCTCTTTGGAATTTGGGCCCCTTTGCCCATCTAGGCTGCAAAAAAGTGTCACACATCTGGTATCGCCGTACTCAGGAGTTGGGCAATGTGTTTTGGGGTGTTATTTTACATATACCCATGCTGGGTGAGATAAATATCTCGGTCAAATGCCAACTTTGTATAAAAAAATGGTAAAAGTTGTCTTTTGCCGAGATATTTCTCTCACCCAGCATGGGTATATGTAAAAAGACAACCCAAAACACATTGCCCTACTTCTCCTGAGTACGGCGATACCACATGTGTGACACTTTTTTGCAGCCTAGGTGGACAAATGGGCCCACATTCCAAAGAGCACCTTTCGGATTTCACAGGCCATTTTTTACAGATTTTGATTTCAAACTACTTCTCACGCATTAGGGCCCCTAAAATGCCAGGGCAGTATAACTACCCCACAAATGACCCCATTTTGGAAAGAAGACACCCCAAGGTATTTCGTGATGGGCATAGTGAGTTAATGGAAGTTTTTATTTTTTGTCACAAGTTAGTGGAATATGAGACTTTGTAAGGAAAAAAAAAAATCATCATTTTCCGCTAACTTGTCAGGATGGACGCTGGCTTGTCAAGCGAGAAACACCAGAGTACAAACTTCTTGCAGCCATTGCGGGAAGAACACAAGCTGGTGGTGGCAGCGTTATGGTCTGGGTAATGTTTTCCTGGCATTCTCTGGGTCCATGGATCTATCCTTGCAGATCAGGTACACCCATACATGCTGATTGTCTTGTCTGGGGTGGATGGGATCTTCCAGCAATACAATTCAACATGTCACACGACTAGAAATGTGTGACATTGGCTGGAAGAGCATGACCAAGACTTTCAAGTACTACCCTGGGCCCCTTATTCCTCAGACTTGAACCCAATTGAGCATTTGTGGGACCACCACAATGGTTGTGTTCGCTCTATGGATCCTGCCCACTCCCCCTCCAGCAACTGTGGGATGCACTTCAGTGAGCATGGCTCCAGATAGAAACTGAAAATAATGGCGTGGTGTTAAACAGGCAGGAAGTGCTCAAACCCATATGCAGTTGTGCATATATATACAGGGGAGCAAATCCTGCACTTTGCTAATGGCCCGTTGCTAATGGCGATCCCCAGCAAAAATGCATACAGTGGAGAATGCCCGCAGCAGACCATAAGTACCACAATAAACATCCTACACAAGATAGCAATTATGTGGATGTGATAACCAATATAACAATATAATATAATAGCAAAGACAGGTGCACTCTGCGGTCTTCCTAAACCCTCAAACTCATGTTAAAATTAAGAGATTAGCCATAGCCAACATATCCTACTCTGGAGGACATGTCTGAGCCCGAGCATCGCGCCAAGTTTTCTCAAGTAGCTCGGGTCCTAACACTCAACTACTGAGCCGTATGGGCAATACCAGGGGCCAGTGGGCAAATTACAGGAGCGTGAGGTCCAACTCACAGACAACTCACCATGGCTCCAGATACCTGTGACAACCTACCAGGACCTTATGGAGTCACTCCGGGCCAATCTAACTGATGTCCGTGCTGCATACAGCGGTTACTCTGGATATAAGGTGCTGATCAGAATAAAATGACTTGACTGTGTATATTTACTAGTGATGGACGAACATCGGTCGGGACGGTTCGTGAACGCGCGTTCGCGATCAAATGTTTGTAAACCACGCGTTTGGGGCGGGCCCCATTGACTTTAATGGCAGGCGAATCTGAAAAACCTTCAGGTCATATTTGCAACCACCAAATACTTACTAGAAGTACACAAATAGTCCCACAACATGGACAGTGACATACCAGTGGGGGATCATTGGCAAAAATTCCCACAAAAAATATGTATTTTAATCAGGGGCCATTTTTATGCGTCTTAAAGGTAAACTCTCAAAAATGTGCCCTGCTGGAGCCTAGAAATTTTTTATTTTAGGTCACAGAAGTACAGGCCCCAAAAATTAGGCATTCACCTGACAGAAAGGGCCTTTTATGACACTGTATATACATACAGTAAGACAAGGACCATTCCTGGTTCTGGGTGGTGGCGGATATGTGTGGGCTGGCATGAGGAAATTCAATTACACGTGGTTGTCACAGGTATTGTATTCCTCCAAGATCCATGCTTCATTCATTTTTAGAAATGTGAGGTAGTCCACACTGTCGTGAGCTAGGCGAGTGCGCTTATCGGTCACGATCCCCTCTGCTGCACTGAACGTTCCTTTCGGACAGGACACTTGACGAGGGGCAAGCCAAGAGTTCCATGGCAAATTGTGCCAGCTCTGGCCACAGGTCAAGCCTGCACACCCAGTCGTCCAGGGGTTCCTCGCTTCTCAGAGTATCCACATCGGCCGTTAACCCAATGTAGTCGGACACCTGACGGTCTAGGCGTTCCCTGAGGCTGGATCCGGAGGGCAGCTGTTGATGGGTTGGCTGCAAGAATGATCTCACATCCGAAGTGAGCAACACATCTTCAAACCGCACTCTTCTTGCAGGCGCGGTAGGATTGGTACCCGCACCTGTTTCGCTGTGGGTGGAAATTCCTCTGCCAGCACCCGCAACAGCAGAATGCAGCATCTCTCGCAGCAAGGCCTGGAAATGCTGCATTCTGCCAGCCCTCTGTGATGCTGGTAACATGTCCGCCATTTTGTGTTTGTACCGGGGGTCTAAGTACGTTGCCACCCAGTACTGGTCCTTGCCCTTTATGCTTTTTATACGGGGGTCTCTCTTCAAACACTGGAGCATGAAGGCCCCCATCTGCACTAAATTGGAAGCGGTGGAGTGCCCTGGCTCCTGCTCATCGCCCAGGAGAATGTCGTCCTCGGTCTCCTCCCCCCAGCCAAGGACAACACCAGGGATCCTCGAAAAGTTCAAAGTCCCCCTCAAAGCCTGCTCTTCTTGCTCCTCCTCCCCCCAGCCACCATCCTCCTCTGACTCCTCTTCAGACTCCTGCTGACTTGTCTCAGATGGAGTAGCCCCCCCGGGAATTTATTCAGCATTGCGACTTCCTCATCTTCCTTCTCCTGCTCCTTGACAGCTTGATCAATGACACAATCTAATACACGCTCCAGAAAGAAGGCGTAAGGTACAATGTCACTGATAGTGCCCTGGCTGCGACTGACCAGTTTGGTGATCTCATCAAATGGCTACAGAAGTTTGCATGTGTCACGCATGAGCAGCCGCAGAGTTCGTACAGGTAGTCGTTAACGGCACGTTGCTGCTGGAGCAACCTATCAAGCATATACAAGGTGGAGTTCCAGAGCGTCGGGCTGTCACAAATCAGACGTCTGACGGGCAGGTGGTGTCGCCGCTGAATTTCAGCAAGGCGAGCCATGGCCATGTAAGATCTTCTAAAATGGCCAGAGATTTTCCTGGGCTGCCGCAAGACGTCCTGGACCCCGGGGTATTTGGCAACGAATCAATGCACGACTAAGTTCAGGACGTGTGCCATCCACGGCACATGTGTCACATGTGTCAGCACCCTATAGTATACAGTAAAGCACCCTATAGTGTACAGTACCCCACAGTATGCAATATATAGTATAGCGCCCCACAGTATATAGTACTCCACAGTATGCAACATATAGTATAACACCCCACAGTATGCAGTATAGCATCCTATAGCATACAGTATAGCACCTCACAATATACCGTAGAGCAGTATAGCACCCCACAGTATACAGTGCCCCACACTATACAGCACCCCACACTATACAGTACCCCACAGTATGCAATATATAGTATAGCGCCCCACAGTATATAGTGCCCCACAGTATGCAACATATAGTATAACACCCCACAGTATGCAGTATAGAATCCTATAGCATACAGTATAGCACCTCACAATATACCGTAGAGCAGTATAGCACCCCACAGTATACAGTACCCCACACTATACAGTATCATACAGTATACAGCACCCCACAGTATACAGTATAAAGCACCCTACAGTATACAGCACCCCACACTATACAGTAGAGCAGTATAGTACCCCACACTATACAGCACCCCACAATATACAGTATACAGCACCCCACACTATACAGTATACAGCAACCCACACTATACAGTAGAGCAGTATAGTACCCCACAGTATACATCACCCCACCGTATTCAGTAGAGCAACATAGCACCTCACAGTATACAGTAGAGCAGTATATCACCCCACACTATACAGCACCCACCAGTATACAGTAGAGCAGTACAGCACCCCACAATATACAGCACCCACAGTATACAGCACCCCACAATATACAGTAAAGCAGTATAGCACCCCACAGTATACAGCACCCCACAGTATACAGCACCCATCAATATACAGTATACAGCACCCCACACTATACAGTATACAGCACCCCACAGTAGAGCGGTATAGCACCTCACAATGTACAGCACTCCATAGTATACAGCACCCCACAATATACAGCACCCACAGTATACAGTAAAGCAATATAGCACCCCACAATATATAGCACCCAACAGTATACATCACCCCACAGTATACAGCACCCCATAGTATACCGTAGAGCAGTATAGCACCCCACACTATACAGCACCCCACAGTATACAGCACCCCATAGTATACACTAGAGCAGTATAGCACCCTACACTATACAGCACCCCACTATACAGTAGCTTGCAGTATATTAGCATAACAGCCCCTGTCACCTTTTCCTGATGTAATCTTCACAAGATAAAGCTCCACAATTATGGCAAACTTCTCCTGCAGCAACACTCCTGGTAGAAAGAAAGGACCTTTGATTACCTCATAGCCATGTGACCAGTGATATCGCTATGTTACTGGTCACATGGTGATGATGTCATCTAAGGTACTTTCTCCTAAGAGAATCACAGCTCTCACTCTCTCACAGTTCGCTGCCTGGAGTGTCCGCACGCAGGCAGGCATGGCAGCACCCCCCTGTGTAGCTGACAGCCTGACACCCGATGCGGACCCCCCCCCAGGCACGCCACTCAATGACATTGAATTTGTGGCCAGTGGCCAGCGGGGCTCAAGAGGCAGCTTCATTGGGCCCCACAGGAGCAACTGGGCCCGGGGCAGCTGCCCCTCTTGCCCCGTGTTAAAGACGGCCTTGACCGCAACTTATGCGTTGACAGCACAGGCTACAGATGGCAACACTACTGTCAACAGCTGACACGTTAAAAAAAAGTCCACACTGCGGAGCCATGTGCCGGCGTCCTGGGAGCGCCAGAAGTGACCGTGCATGGTGGATGGCTCGCTCCAGATACATTTGCAGTCTGATTTTTGCCTCCTGTGCACTGCGAGCTCTGGCTGCTTCTCCTCCTTCTCCTCCCTATCTGCTGCTCCGTCTCTCCCTCTGAACTCCCCTCCTCTTCCTCTCTTGTGGGCACCCACGTGACGTCCATCGACACGTCATCAACTCATCATCGTCACCTTAATCACCACTGACATTAGAGATCTCGGAGAAGGCAGCAACACGGGGACCTCCCTCCTTGGGCTGATCTGGGTACTTTCATCAGCTCGCTGGGTGGCGGCCGTTGCTACCTCCTCTTCCTCATCCAATGCTAAGAATGGCTGCACATCGGTAAGGTCTGGGAATGGATGGGAAAATAATTCCTCTGACTCGAGTGGAGGGGCTATGGTTGGTGGTGGTGTCTTTGGGGGTGCACACAGCAGAGAGTGAGGAGGGTGCAGAAGCGTAAGGCTGCAGAATGGCCTGCCTCTTCCTCTGCCTGTCATTTTCAAGTTCCTAGAGAAGAGCAGTATTTGTGGAAGCAGGTATATCGCAGGCCTCAATCAGTATTTGGTGGAAACAGGTATATAGAGCCCCTTAATCAGTATTTTGTGGAAGCAGGTATATCGCAGGCCTCAATCAATATTTGGTGCAAGCAGGTATATCAATCCCCTTAGGCCTCTTGCACACGACCGTATGGTTTTTTCAGTATCTTGTGGTCCGCAAAAAATACGGAAGACATCCGTGTGCATTCAGTTTTTTGCGGAACGGAACAGCTGGCCCCTGATAGAACAGTACTATTGTCCGTTATGCGGACAATAATAGGACATGTTCTATCTTTGAACGGAACGGCAATATGTATACGGAAGGCATACGGAGTACCTTCCGTTTTTTTTTGCGGATCCATTGAAATGAATGGTTCCGTGTACGGAACGCAAGAAACGGAGCGTAAACGGAAAAAAATAACGTTCATGTGCAAGAGGCCTTATTCAGTATTTTGTGGAAGCAGGTATATCGCAGCCCTCAATCAGTATTTTGTGGAAGCAGGCATATCACACCCCTCAATTATTTTTTTTGCCACTACAGTTATATCACACCACCCTGTTTATTTGGGGCAAGAGGTATATCGCAGCCGTCAATCAGTATTTTGTGGAACTAGATATATCACAACCCTCAATCAGTTTTTTTGGGGGCAACAGGTATATCACACCTGTTACAAATAGTTGTTCCAATAGCACTTGTCCCTCTATATATCTGCGGTATCGCAGCAGAACCGCACACAACTGCTACACAATACAAATGCACTAAAATATACTTTCTATGTTAGAAAGTATATTATAAGTATATCACACCCCTCAGTATATCACACCTATCGATAGCACACCTATACCATTAATTAAAAGGACTTTTGTGTCCCTATTAGCTAGCGTTTAGTGTCCCTAACAGTCTGTCCCTGCTCCACAAAGCAACCTCTCCTTACACTGGCAAAACACAGAATGTAAAATCGCTGCCAGATTGGGTTCTGTTATAGGGTGGGGGGGTGTCCATGTGCTGAAATGTCTCAATTGGCTGTCCTGTAACACCTGATGGATGTGTCATGGGTCAAAGTTCGGCGCAATGCAAAAGAATATGGCACCGGCGGACATAGCCATATGTTTGCATGCAAAGTTTGCCGCGAAACGACCGCTGGGTGAACTGCAAGACCATCTTTAATATTTACCATTCTATATTATCATATGAAGCTGAAATAATACCTTCATATAGTGTCCATGCAGTAGCCTCTACAGGAGAAACATGGTATTACATGGAGTCCATTCAAATGAATTGTTGACCATGTAACACATGACCACAATCAGTCCCCCAGAGCCATAGCCTCTCCATTCTGGCCAATAGATGGGGTCCCATGTGGGAGACCTCCCATTTCTGAAGTCCAGATGGAATATGGACATGCCTCATTTATATGAAGTACTGGATGTGAAGAAAACATGCAGTAATATTTACATTGTTCACACCACACGCTGCAAAGTAAATTTAATTAAAGCTCGTTACTGACTTGAGAGGGGAGAATCGCATTAGGGGAATGGCTGCGTTGATGATCTGGGTAATGAGTCCTCTGGAAAAACACTTTATGTAAATATGATTTTCATTGTATTGTGTCTGGAAGGAACCGCTCGGCTATTAATATTTATCTAGAACGAGACGGGACAAATAGAAGATTCTGTGACTGCAGCTACAGAACAAATCACATAAACCATTCATACAAATTGTTATTATATTACAGTTTATATAACCCCTTAAGGGTCCCGATATCCTTCTCGAAACCGACAGTGGATTTATGCATTTGCCCTCTTCTAATTCTCTTTTCCGCACAGCATCTCATTGATAATATGTTATGTTAAAGGGATTTTTTGGTACATAGATATTCATGTCCTATAATTAATATCAGATCGGTGGGGGTCCACCGACTCCACCAATCAGCTTACTCGGGGCAGCCACCAGCGCTGGATACTATACAGTGGATGGAACTGGAAGCAAAAGGTTCCATCAACTATGTAGCGGCCGTGTCGGGGTAGTGCAGTATTCAAGTGAATGAGAGCTGAGCTGCAGTACTCCAGTGTCAGAACATACACATTGGATGTTGCCTTCCATCCAATGTATAGTTTCCGAGGCTTGCAGCTGCTCAAAATAGCTGGGGGGTGCACGGTGTCAGACACTCACTGATCCAATGCTCATCATCCTTGGGATAGGTCAACAATACCTAAGTTCCTGAAAACCACTTTAATAGTAAACTATACTATGTCTGCAATGATCTCCATGTCTTTTTGATGGACCATGGTAGAAGAAGAGTAATCATACTCCATCATACTCAACTGGCTCCACTCTTCTTGATGGTTACTGGTGATAAACAATAGCAACAATTTAATGATTTTCCTAGTTTATGACGTAAAGTCATGATTTTATTAAAGACACGGAGGCGAATATTGCTTTCTCTTCCTTTACTAAAATCCATAGCAGCAAGAAGAGTAACCATGGTAACAAAAAAGAAACACCCCTAAGGGTAACCCCTCCCTCCATAAGTCCATAAGTAGCCCTTCCTCAGGGAACACTTCCTCTTTCTTTGTCCAACTGTAACATCACGAACATCCAGAAGACACTGGGATCTACCAAACCGGTGCACTCCAACGGGAGACGACCTTAACCGCGAACCAGAGTTGTAACGATCTGCACAGACGTGCGCCCCGATCAGGAGCTTCAACCTAGGGGAAAAACGGAAAACAAACAGCATGGTAATCTCAGAGTAAAGAATACTGTAAAATATCAACAGCACCCCAGCCAAAATAAACTGGCAAGCACATAGATGATAAATGACATAACGAAAATGCAATATCACAGATACCACATGGCATAAACTGTATAGCAAATAAATATAAAGAAAAAACATATAAAAGGGAGGGAAAGGGAGGGCAATATTCGCCTCCGTGTCTTTAATAAAATCATGACTTTACGTCATAAACTAGGAAAATCATAAAATTTTATAACAAGACACGGAGGCTTCATATTGCAAGTTTAAAGCTAAGAAATAACTGAAGAAAACGCAAGAGGACCAGGCCTAAAATAAAAATCCCTAAACGTAGAGGCCCTGGACCAGTCCGCTAGTTTCAAGATGTCTTCCAAACGGGCTCCCGAAACCGCCATAGACGTAGCGGAAGCCCCACGAACTGAATGTGCCGTAAAGACGGAAGTATCGACACCCGCAAGAGACAAAATCCACTTTACCCAGCGAGAAAGGGTAACACTAGTAACCGGGGCAAACGGCCTGCGAAAGGAAACAGAAAGCTGTGGCGAGTCCCTAGACCTAAGGGACGCCGTCCGAGAGACGTACTCCCTAAAACAGGAAACCGGGCAAACCGCGGGACAATCAGAAAAAGCCGGGTAAGCCACTGTAGAAATGCTCGTCTTGGTACGACGAGAAACATTAAAAGAAATCCCCTCGGGAGTGAATGAGACCGCGTCAAAGTCCAAGGCCCGGACATCAGAAACGCTCTTACATGAAACGAGGCAGAATAAAGTAACCAGCTTTGCTGAAAGCTGATGTAAGGAAAGATCCGGATTCGAAGGCCAACGAGACAAGAAGTCAATGACCAAAGACACATCCCACAAAGAGGAGAACCGAGGTCTAGGAGGCCTAGAGAGACGAGAACCCTTGAGTAACCGGCAAACCAGAGGATGCTGACCTGCTGGAAGGCCCGAGAAACCTTGATGACGGGAAGAAATGGCCGATCTGTACAAATTAATCGTACGATAGGCCTTACCATCCTCAAAAAGGGAGGATAGAAACCGTAAAACATCCTCTACAGGAGACGTAACGGGATCCAGGTTCCATCCCAAGCACCAACTAGACCACACTCCCCAGGCTGCCCGATAAGCCCGAATGGTACCGGGGGCCCACGCACTTTCCAGGAGGAATCTAGTCGTCTCCGATATTCCAGCGATGTCCCAGCGACCCCTGAGATCCTGCACGCCAGGAGACGGAGAGCGTTGTCCAACAGAAGGGGATGGTGCTCAGCGGGCCCTGAAGAAGATTCAGTCGGGTCGGAAGAAGAAATGGGTCCACAATCAACAACTCCATCAGCTGTGGAAACCAAGTCTGCGGACGCCAAAACGGGACCACTAGGACTAATTCCGCCTGCTGACGACGTACCTAAGAAAGTACCCGCGGTATCAAGGCGAAGGGTGGAAAAGCGTATAAGAGGGCGCCTGACCAATCCTGGAGCAACGCGTCCACTGCCTCCGAACGAGGGTCCGGCCTCCAACTGTAATACCTGGGAAGCTGGGCGTTCCAACGAGAAGCAAACAGGTCCAAGGAGAACGGGCCCCAAAGGGATTCGATGGAGGAGAACACTGTAGAATCCAACATCCAGTCGCTGAAGTCCGAGATGTAGCGTGAACTCCAATCCGCGTGGACGTTGAGAAGACCTGGAATATACTCCGCCACGACCGTGATTCCCCTGTCCAGACAATAGGACCAGAACTCCTTCGCTAGATGAGTCAACATTGCCGACCGAGTGCCGCCCATGGAGTTCACATAACGTACAGCCGACACATTGTCCATCCTGAGTCGAATACAAGCATTGACCTTGCCGTCGACGAAGCTCTGAATCGCAAAGGATCCCGCCAGTAGCTCCAATGCGTTGATGTGTAGAAACGTCTCCGACGTGGACCACGGACCTCCGGTGGACACACCATTGCAGCGAGCACCCCATACCTGCAGGCTGGCATCCGATTCTATCACCACGTCCGGCTGAGGACCCATGATAGCCTTGCCATTCCACGCTTCGAGATTGTGAATCCACCACGTCAGCTCGTCCTTGGTGTCTTGATCCAGGACCACCGATTCCCCGTAGAAGGTCCCCGCCTGAAGATGGGCAATCTTGAGACGTTGAAGCGCCCGGTAGTGAAGCGGGGCCGGAAAGACCGCCTGAATTGAGGAAGACAGAAGACCCAAAACACGGGCCAAGTGACGTAGGGAAACGTGAGGCAACCGGAGAGTGTGAAGTAACTCCCTGCAGATGGCCCGAACTTTGGACATCGGTAGACAAAGCGTGCGGGTGGAGGAATCCACACGGAACCCCAGGAACTCCACGGATCTGGATGGTTGAAGACAAGATTTCTCGAGATTGATAACAAATCCCAGACTGGTGAGCAGGGAGACGGAAAGTCGCAGATGTGCCAGGAGAGTGGGAGTATCCCGGGCAATCAGGAGCATGTCGTCCAGATAAATTATCAGACGGACACCCTGACCCCGAAGCCATGAAACCACCGGCTTCATGAGTTTGGTGAAACACCAAGGGGCTGATTACAGACCAAACGGGAGACATGTGAACCGCCATAACTGATCCCCCCACAGGAAACGCAGAAGATCTCTGGACTGATGGGCAATAGGAACTGTGAGATAGGCATCCTTTAAATCGAGTTTGACCGTCCACTCGCCCGGAAGGAGAAGGTCTCTGAGCAGATGAATGCCCTCCATTTTGAAATGGCGGTATCGCACATAAATGGTCAGATTCTTCGGATTTATCACTGGACGAAATTGTCCCCCCTTCTTTTCCACAAGGAAAATATCGCTGACCACTCCCCCGTAGGGGTTTGGGGCCCTTTCTATGGCACCCTTTCCCAGAAGGGACAAGAGTTCCGTGTCTATGAGGGCGCGAGACTCTAGAGAGAACTCTCGCGGTCTGAACGGGGGCAGACAAATTGGGAAGTCTACCAGTTCGATCTGAAAGCCCCTGATTGTGGACAGTACCCATGGGTCGGAGGTGATGTGATCCCAGGCATGCAAAAAATGTAGGAGCCTGCCCCCTATGCATGGGGAAGAAGACAGAGGACACACTTGGGGACTTACCAAACGGACGACGGGAACCTGGAGCTCCTCTGAAGCCTCTGGACCTTCCGAAGGTACCTCTGGACGGAAAGAATGGTGTTTGACGTTGATCTTGAAACGTTTGGCGTTGTTGAAAGGAGCCTCGACCGGTGTTACGGGTCTGAAAATGCGTACGGCCGGACAGGCGGCCCCTTGAGCTGCCGGCCCTGGTAGAGACCCTATTTTAAAAGACCTTGCGCATACTAGATTGCGCTTTATCCACAGCCGTGAAGGTCCCGACAAATTTGCCTAACTCCTTAATAAAGGAGTCGCCAAAAAGGAGCCCCTGCGCATCCTTGCCAGATTCAGACAAAGCCATGTTGGTTAACTTAGGCTCGATTTTCATGAGGATTGCCTTCCTCCTCTCAATCGCCAGGGAAGTGTTGACATTTCCCGTGACGCATATGGCACGTTGCACCCAGCCCCTGAGCTCATCTGGGTCAATCTGAGTGCCATCCGCCTTGGCAGACTCTGCCAACTCAAAAATTTTTGTGAGGGGCTCTAATATATCCAAAAGTTTATCTTGGCAAGCCCGCAGGGCCGAGTCAAGGCCCCTGCGAGGGTTAAAGCCCGTTTTGGCCAGAAATTGGACCATTTTAGGGTCTACGTTAGGCGTCTCCCCGACTTTATTGGGGATAATGGGGCGTGGGCATTCCGCCCTTAGCTTGTTGCGGGTCTCCTTGCATAATGGAGTTCTAATTCTGGCTTCCAAATAATGAGCCACATGGGAGGCAGGGACCCACTCAGCCGACCTGGGATGGTGGAGGCTATCGGGGTCAAACAAGGGCTCCCCAGCTGGGTCAGTAAGAGGGGTGTCACTAGAGGCGACAGCACCTGAGGCCCCACTAGTGGATGGCCGGGAAACTAGGACGTAATCGTCCACATCAGGATCCACCATAACTCCTGCAATATCATCATCCGAACCATCCGGATGGAAACTCAAAGCCTCCTCATCAGACTCATTATTAGAGTGATCACTAGGCTCGTGCTGATTGCGAGCAGATTTCCACCGACGCGACTTTTCTGCCTGGCGCGGACAGGCTCGTTTGCGTGAACTAGGCACGCTCTCATGTGATAGAACAGTGCTATCAGTGACAGGGTTTCTGGAGGCAGTAGCAGCAGGTGGTGGGATGCTGGGAGAAGCCATAGGGATAAGGGCCTGAGAGATGGACTGTGTGATAACAGACGACATATATCCCATGGCAGAAGCAATCGCCTGGGATATAGATTGCTGTAGGGCAAGAGCCTGGGCTTCAGCAGGGGAGATAGAAAATGACCCAAGGCCAGGAGTAGATCCCTGGGGTATGGGGACAAGGGAGCTGGGGGCAGGGGTAGCCGAATCCTGAGCTGACATGATTTTATAAGGAGTTAGTCACTCCAGAAAAAACAGCTAGCTAAGAGAGAGAGTCCTACCTAACCTGTAACGCTGGTACGTAAAATGGCGCCGGGAAAGCAAGTGCACGGCCGCCTGAATCAAAGGGAACGCCCCCTCCGCTCCCAGAAGCCAATCGGAGCGGGGGAGAACAACTTGCCACCCACAGAAAGGACCGCCCAGGGAGGTGCGTCCAGAGCGGTGAGGGACACCAAGATGGCGCCCGTGGCCAAAAACGAGTGCCTGCAAGATGGCGCCCGAACTCTCGTATCTCGCGAGAGTTCGGGCGCAAGAAGAAGGACGAAGAAATGGCGCAGAACGCACAAGATAACAGGCACCCAAGGAAAAAACCGGTAAGGAAAGGAGAGAAACCGGTAAAGAGGTGGACGGAGGGGAAGGAGGAGTCAGTGAGAGAGCAAAGAGACCCCCCCAAACGGGACGTCGCCGCGGCGACTAAAGGGACCAAAATATAAGTAACACTATAAAATGAAGAATAAAATAAAACAAGGAGAATACAAACTGAAAAAGGGGGATGGGAAAGACCCCCAGAAAGAGAGATGAAAACTGTAAGCAATATCGGTCAAAAGAGACTTATATTAAAGACACACAAATATGACAAAAAATCCACTACTTATCTGCTATGGAGCAGCAAAGAAAGAGGAAGTGTTCCCTGAGGAAGGGCTACTTATGGACTTATGGAGGGAGGGGTTACCCTTAGGGGTGTTTCTTTTTTGTTACCATGGTTACTCTTCTTGCTGCTATGGATTTTAGTAAAGGAAGAGAAAGCAATATGAAGCCTCCGTGTCTTGTTATAAAATCAGACTTTGTGGTCCACATAGTCTTCTTGATGGTCATTCGTTATATAAGTACAGTCGTGGCCAAAAGTTTTGAGAATGACACAAATATTAGTTTTCACAAAGTTTGCTGCTAAACTGCTTTTAGATCTTTGTTTCAGTTGTTTCTGTGATGTAGTGAAATATAATTACACGCACTTCATATGTTTCAAAGGCTTTTATCGACAATTACATGACATTTATGCCAAGAGTCAGTATTTGCAGTGTTGGCCCTTCTTTTTCAGGACCTCTGCAATTCGACTGGGCATGCTCTCAATCAACTTCGGGGCCAATTCCTGACTGATAGCAACCCATTCTTTCATAATCACTTCTTGGAGTTTGTCAGAATTAGTGGGTTTTTGTTTGTCCACCCGCCTCTTGAGGATTGACCACAAGTTCTCAATGGGATTAAGATCTGAGGAGTTTCCAGGCCATGGACCCAAAATGTCAACGTTTTGGTCACCGAGCCACTTAGTTATCACTTTTGCCTTATGGCACGGTGCTCCATCGTGCTGGAAAATGCATTGTTCTTCACTAAACTGTTGTTGGATTGTTGGAAGAAGTTGCTGTTGGAGGGTGTTTTGGTACCATTCTTTATTCATGGCTGTGTTTTTGGGCAAAATTGTGAGTGAGCCCACTCCCTTGGATGAGAAGCAACCCCACACATGAATGGTCTCAGGATGCTTTACTGTTGGCATGACACAGGACTGATGGTAGCGCTTTTCTTCTCCGGACAAGCCTTTTTCCAGATGCCCCAAACAATCGGAAAGAGGCTTCATCGGAGAATATGACTTTGCCCCAGTCCTCAGCAGTCCATTCACCATACTTTCTGCAGAAGATCAATCTGTCCCTGATGGTTTTTTTTTGAGAGAAGTGGCTTCTTTGCTGCCCTTCTTGACACCAGGCCATCTTCCAAAAGTCTTCTCCTCACTGTGCGTGCAGATGCGCTCACACCTGCCTGCTGCCATTCCTGAGCAGGCTCTGCACTGATGGCACTCCGATCCCGCAGCTGAATCCTCTTTAGGAGACGATCCTAGCGCTTGCTGGACTTTCTTGGACGCCCTGAAGCCTTCTTAACAAGAATTGAACCTCTTTCCTTGAAGTTCTTGATGATCCTATAAATTGTTGATTGAGGTGCAATCTTAGTAGCGACAATATCCTTGCCTGTGAAGCCATTTTTATGCAACGCAATGATGGCTGCACGCGTTTCTTTGCAGGTCACCATGGTTAACAATGGAAGAACAATGATTTCAAGCATCACTCTCCTTTTAACATGTCAAGTCTTCCATTTTAACCCAATCAGCCTGACATAATGATCTCCAGCCTTGTGCTCGTCAACATTCTCACCTGAGTTAACAAGACGATTACTGAAATGATCTCAGCAGGTCCTTTAATGACAGCAATGAAATGCAGTGGAAAGGTTTTTTTGGGATTAAGTTAATTTATATGGCAAAGAAGTACTATGCAATTCATCTGATCACTCTTCATAACATTCTGGAGTATATGCAAACTGCTATTACAAAAACTTAAGCAGCAACTTTTCCAATTTCCAATATTTATGTAATTCTCAAAACTTTTGGCCACGACTGTACATGTCGACCTTTACCTCCAACAAGACATGGTGTTCTTGATGGTTCCTGGAGAAATATATACATATCAACCTTTAAATCCAACAAGACCCATACAGTATAAATTGTACATGGAGGTAACTTCTATAACCAATAAGCTCCTTTTCCATTGTCCATGGTGACATACACTGTAAATATGCACATCGACCTCTATATCCAACAAACTCTGCACCATCTTGGTGAGCTATGGTGCTGTAGAGATGAGCAAAGTTCTCAAAATTCGATTCAGCTGCTTCGCTGAAGTCCACAAAGATTCAAATGCGAATTAATACATCACAAATATCATTCCATTGTATGTAGCAGGCGCAATGACGGGAGAATCGCGCTCCCCCCCTTTCCGCATTAAACCCCTCAGATGCCATGTTCAACACTGATCGCGGCATCTGACAATCACATTGAGGCCATTCAGGGGTTAACCAGGGGTAAAAAAAATACATACTCCCCTCATCCATTTACTCGCAGAGAGAGGACATTGCGGCCATCTTGATTGAAGAAAACGCACCAAATCTCGTGCACGCTGACGTGATCACTGATGGCGTCACCGTCCCCGACCAGCGTGATGATGCGGTGAAGTCACACATTAGTGCGCATGAGATTTGGTGCGTTTTCTTCAATCAAGATGGCCGCAGTGGTCTCTCCACAAGCAAATGGATGAGGTGAGTATGTTTTTTTTTGTTTTTTTTTACCGCTATTTCAGGAAAAATTTATTTCGTTACCATCAAGTGCCAGGAAATTCGGACTCGTGATGAATCGAATTTTTCCTGAAAATTGCATCAAAGTCAATTTGTTTAACTTTGATTCGCTCAACACCATAACACTTGACAGACTCCACCATATTAATTAACTAGGCTAAAACATCAAACTTTATACCTAACAGGATCTGCCCTTCTGTTTGGTAATTGTGATGCAAGTAATCTAAGACCAAACCTTATGCTCGACAGGGTCTTCTTCATGGTCAATGGAGTTATAAACGTTCACGTCAACCTATATACCCAAACAACTCTGTACTCTCTTGGCGCTCTATG
Organism: Bufo bufo; assembly: GCF_905171765.1. Classification (NCBI taxonomy): domain Eukaryota; kingdom Metazoa; phylum Chordata; class Amphibia; order Anura; family Bufonidae; genus Bufo; species Bufo bufo. The sequence goes on along the minus strand of NC_053392.1, from coordinate 607,576,682 downwards.
GTGATATCAGTGTTCACACCAACTTTTGTACCCAACAGGCTCCACCATTCTTGATGGTCAATTGTGATACAATAAAGCATTGGTCAAACCTTATGATCGACAAGGTCTTCATCATGGTCTATGGTGTGTGGGGATTCGCTCTGGTAGTTAGGATTAGCGGGTGCAGCACAGAGGCAAAGTACAAGTTCTTGATTCAAAACATCAGTGTTTATTCACATGTGAAAGCAAAACAAAAACGGATGTTGCTTGATCGTTCACACATGAAAAGTTCATATACAAAACAGTCACCTTTTCTCCTGGGTGTTACTTCACACCCTGTTGGAAGTTCTGCCTTGTCAAGTCCACAGGCAGGCGTTAGGCGGCCTGTTCGCCCTCACAGGGGTCTGAGCCTTCCAGCCCGGCTCAAGCCACAGATCCCAACACAGCCCTCAGATCACAGCACACAGACCTGAGCTCCACTGTCAGACGGAGGTAATCCTCTCCACCTGGCAGTGCTGGCTGGTTTTTATGCCTGGCAAAACCCGGCCTGGAACATGGGGAGTAGTCACCCACCCAGGTCTTTGACTACTCCCAGTAAGAGCCGTCCCATATCAGCTATTACAGCCATACTAAGTATCAAGGTGTCAAACAGCAACTGCTGCTGACACATAAAAGCCAGTTCTTACTCCACCGAGGCCAGGAACCTCGGTGACATGTACCTATCGTCCACGATGATTCCTTGTACCTTCTTGCAGGTGATATGAATTCATGTCAACCTTGATATCCAAAAACTTCTGTGCCATCTTGATCGTCTATGGTGATAGAAGAGTCATCATCAAGTCAAGTCATGTGGAATATTATCCTGAAGGTACTGATTTTATAAGCTTTATATTAGCAGCAAACATCTGAAGCTAGGAGATGACATAGTGTTTTCAATGTCATTTTCCATACTTAGTCATCAGAGTGGTTCAGTAATTATATTGCCAGGACTTGTAGGTCTATGAAAGCCTCTGCGAAAAGTCTATGGGGTTCCTTGGCAATGATTTGTGTCCTATTTCAGATAATTTTCTGGAAGGAGAGAAAGTGAGAGTAATATTTCCTTAATAATAGCCTAATTGTAGTATCAAACTGTGCCTAAATTGTGCCACCATACAGTGCCAAGTAGCAGTACCTGTCACAAACACCATCTGCGGCTCTTTCATCTCCGGTCACCAAGGTCCATGGCTGCAGCTGAGACACATGGTCACTCTTAAATGGATTTTTTGTCACTTTAAAAGCACAAAAAAAAACATGGGGATGCCAAATGACAAACCCAGCCATGCAGCATAACCTATTCAGCTCTGCAATGTCTAGAGGGAGTTGATATATCATATGTCTCTAAATCAGAGGTTGGCAACCTCCGACACTTCACCTGTCGTGAAACTACAACTTCCAGCATGCATACTTCCTCTACTGTTCTCATAACTCTCATAGAAATGAATGCAGCATGCTGGGAATTGTAGTTTCACAACAGTTGGAGTGTGGAGGGTTGCTGACCCCTGCTCTAAATAGATAGCTCAATGAGCATGAACGCTTCTTCAGCTTTCTAAGGACACGCACTGCCCCCTAGTGGTCCATACTATTAAAGAAATAATTGACAGCAGGCACCATATTATCTGGAGCGTGCTGGTCATCAGGGGGGTGGATGACATCTTCGATGACAATCTTGGATGTCATGTTCCCTTTTACTTTTGCTGTTAGTGGATTTTGGCCATTAAGATGTCCGTAACCTCTAATTACTCGGGGTGGGGGAGATGTGGTGTCTATAAATAGAAATTACTTTCATTGAAATTTAAGGGTTTGAATATACGACATTATTGGTCACGTGACAAGGATCACAGTGGAAATGCAATGTAGCGGTGCTAGCGTAGAAATAAATCGGGTCGCAGCATGATTTGCCCATGTGCCACAACCAAGTCCCCAGGAGCGCAAAAAATCCAACACTGCTGGACTTTTTGCAGTTCTGGATTCATGGTCACAGCAAACATGAGACCTGAAACATAATTTTATTTTTCAGACTATAAGACACACTATTTCCCCACAAAAGCGGGCCAAAAGTGGCAGTGCGTCTCATAGTCCGAATTCTAATGACAGCTTCCGTTGTGGAACTGGTCATCAGTATGCAGTAGGCACGGGAGCTGTGAGGAAAGCACTGGGCGTACTTACCTTCCCTGGTCTTCTTCCCGCCTCAGCTCTGCACTGTTTCCTGACTGCATACAGCATCAGGACATAGGGCACGTAGGCGCATGCTATAACCTGACACTGTGCGACGTAAGTTCACAGTGCAGAGCGGGGTCTGGACGAAGACCAGGGAGCGGTGAGTGAGTGGCAGCACCGTCCGGAGCAGGAGAGGTAAGTTTATTTAATTTAATGTCTGATCTGAAGCTGATGGACTCTAATCTGAGGCTGATGGAGGCATCCGATCTGAGGCTGATGGAGGGGTCCAATCTGAGGCTGATCTGAGGCTGATGGAGGGGTCCAATCTGAGGCTGATGGAGGGGTTTGATCTGAGGCTAATGGAGGCAGGCTCGGACTGGACCACAGGGATACAGGTGAAATCCCCCGGTGGGCCAGTGAGCAAGGTGAGGCCCTTGTCTTCCACCCCCTACACAGGTGGCACATAACACACAGCACCTCAACCAGCCTAAGTACAAATCTGTCCTAATCCAACCATCCTCATCCATTTGGAAGCAGACATCAAGGAAATCTTTTTACAAGCTTTGAATATGGAGGAGACGAGATGTAAGTTCATACTGTCTCTATTGGAATTTGTATTGACCCATAATTTCTTCACGTTTGGGGATCTTTCTTCCTACAGCTCCAGGGCACCGCGATGGGGGCGTCTTGTGTGCCCTCATATGATAATTTATTCCTGGTGCTGTGGAAGAGGGAGATCCTCCACACGGATCTCCTACCTTTGGCCAGTAAAGTCAAATACTGGGGACGTTACGTTGATGACGTCATGATCATCTGGCAGGGGAATGAAGAGGAGTTTGGGTTAGAAGTATACCTACGGGGCAATTCCTGAGGATAAAAAGGATCTGCTCTACTGAACAATCCTTTGAGCATCAGGTTGAGGAACTACGGAAAAGATTCCAACAGAGGGGATATAGACCGCAATGTATTGAGGCAGGCTACCAAGGAGATCGGAGATCTAGAAGAGATCTATTATATAAAATGGAGGACAAAAAGAAAGATCAGGATGGAGTTTGTTTTATTACAGGTTATAACACATGATGGAAGGAGGTACGACAGGCTTTAGCCAAAAATTGGGACCTCTTACGGATAGATCGACATATAGGGAAAGCGTTATCCCCACATCCATTAATCAAAAAATCTAAGAGACCATCTTGTGAGAAGTCACTATGTGAAACCTAAACTTAGTGGCATTTTATGATCCAAGAAGTCCACATGGGGTAATAAAGAGTGTGGTAAATGTGTGACATGCTGCAATATGGATAGGGCAGACAGTTTCTGGGAATCATCTGAAACTAGACAATTCAAGAACACACATACGATCACATGTACTACCATGGGGGTCATCTATAGAGCAATATGCCCTTGTAAAAAGATCCATGTAGGAATGACCTCCCGTCAGTTGAGACGCAGTATTAGGGAACATGTATTGGCGATACAGTCGGCCAAGGATGTGGAAGATGTGGAAACAATACAAGCAATCCCCGGACACTTCAAAGAAATGCAAGGATCAGATAGCACACGATTGAGATTCTGGGGAATTGATCACATAATAATCTCCTCTGGGGGGGTAATTGGAAAAATTTGTTAAGCTAACAGAAAACAAAATGGATATATACGATTGCCCAGTTTTTTTCTGGTTTTGTGACCCTCAAACAAGCCTTGTAGCCAGAGGCATAACTACCATTGCGGCGACTGCTAAGGGGGCTAGGGCAAGAGGGGGCCCAGTCTAAGTTGGGATCATCTCCTGTTCTACTGGAGTTGAAAACTTGGTCAGGACTCTACCCCATAAAGGAACAACTTTTAGCAAATGAGGCAGTGGAAAAATGGCCCAAAGGTCATTGAAAAGGGTTTAGGCAGAAACCCTTCTGTCCTGTGTGGGGGGCCTGGTTTGATCCTTACTATGGGGCTCTGACTTCTCTAGGTACGCCGATGCTTGTAGCCATTTTGTCTGACTCTGGATCGCAGCTCAGTAATTTTGGTATAAAAAAAATGTTTTACATTTTTTTTTATTTTAACTGCTAAAGTCATGTTTACACTACTGGACCTCACTTAGGCTACTTTCACACCTGCGTTCAGGTGTCCGCTCGTGAGCTCCGTTTGAAGGGGCTCACGAGTGGTCCTGAACGCAGCCGTCCGGCCCTAATGCATTCTCAGTGGAGGCGGATCCACTGAGAATGCATCCGCCTGCCAGCGTTCAGCCTCCGCTCCGCTCAGCGAGCGGACACCTGAACGCTGCTTGCAGCATTCGGGTGTCCGCCTGGCCGTGCGGAGGCGAGCGGATCCGTCCAGACTTATAATGGAAGTCAATGGGGACGGATCCGCTTGAAGATGACACCATATGGCTCAATCTTCAAGCGGATCCGTCCCCCATTGACTTTCAATGTAAAGTCTGAACGGATCCGCTCAGGCTACTTTCACACTTAGAAATTTTTCTAAGTTATAATGCAGAAGGATCCGTTCTGAACGGATGCAAACGTCTGCATTATAGGAGCGGATCCGTCTGATGAAACATCAGACGGACCCGCTCCGAACGCTAGTGTGAAAGTAGCCTTACCTGGTGATTTGTTTTTTCATAGATAAGTTTATGTTCTTTATCTCCTTTCCCCCTCGTGGCACAGTGGGATCCTTGAATATTGAGAGTTATGTGGAATGGGAAATCAATAAAGTTGGTTCAATCACAAAGCATGGAATCGCCATACCAACATTTGCTGTAAAGAAGGGAGTTCCTCGATACAGATGGAACGTAGGATCAATTATTTTATTACAATGGACGTTGGGGGACATACGATGAGGTTCTGAAATATAGGGTTGGGATGGTGTGTGTGTTTTGGGGGGGGGGGGGGGTCTGGATTTTGGGAAGTTATATGGATTGAAATTATTTTTATAACCGATATATTACATTGATTATGTGGGGTAGATTTGTATTTTACTGTAGAATTAAGCACTATAGATCATGGGTTGAATTTGTATAATGTCTAATCATGATTCCCAATTGGGCCTTTTCACCAACACATCATATTTTTCTGTCTTTTTTTCATTTATTTTTTATCACTTTGCATGATGCACTTTCACTGGCACTTTTATTGCACTTTTATGTCACTGTAAATTTCATTGGTTTCTATATTAATATCATAAATGGCACTTTCATAATGATGGTTTACTTATGATCAGAATCAATTTTATTGACAAATGCACCTTTCTCTATATAACAATTTAAATCCTACAGGTTATATATATTTAGAATTATATTTATGTTTGTTTAGTTATTGCTTATGGTGATCTTTTGATACATGTGTATACGGTTTGGGGCAAATGCCCTTATCCAAGATGGCGTTTCCCCCTCTGCCCCCCCCCCCCAATTTGGTGCAATCAGGTGACCTACTGGGCATGGTGGAGATATGGCTGGTATATGCCTCCCCTGTATGTACAGCTGTTGCAGCTGGTCCCGCCTATCCTGCTTGAGGGAGGGACGGTGTTTGGGTTCCGGACAGCTGGGGTCATGTGATGGTGTGACGCCCGTGATCACATGACCACACGGAAAACAGCATCGTCTGAGGCGGTAGACTCACGTAGACTCCCGGTGCCATCTTGAAACTGTGCTCAGCCGACCAACTACCCAGTACATCACAGGTGATGAATATTGGAGAAACAGGTGATCTAGGCAGGGTTAGGATATATAGGGAGATGAGGTAGTGAGGTTAGATACGCTCCCAATGAGGAAGCTGGGCGAAACGTATGTTGGGGAGGTCGCTCACCCCTTAGGCCCCTTTCACACAGGCGAGTATTCCGCGTGGATGCGATGCGTGAGGTAAACGCATTGCACCCGCACTGAATCATAACCCATTCATTTCTATGGGGCTGTTCACATGAGCGGTGATTTTCACGCATCACTTGTGCGTTGCGTGAAAATCGCAGCATGCTCTATATTCTGTGTTTTTCACGCAACGCAGGCCCCATAGAAGTGAATGGGGCTGCGTGAAAATTGCAAGCATCCGCACGGTTGCTAGGAGACGATCGGGATGGAGACCCGATCATTATTATTTTCCCTTATAACATGGTTATAAGGGAAAATAATAGCATTCTGAATACAGAATGCATAGTACAATAGCACTGGAGGGGTTAAAAAAATATAAAAAATTATTTAACTCACCTTAGTCCACTTGATCGCGTAGCCCGGCATCTCCTTCTGTCTCCTTTGCTGAACAGGACCTGTGGTGAGCATTAATTACAGGTAAAGGACCTTTGGTGACGTCACTCCGGTCATCACATGATCCATCACATGATCTTTTACCTTGGTGATGGATCATGTGATGACCAGAGTGACGTCACCAAAGGTCCTTTACCTGTAATTAATGCTCACCACAGGTCCTGTTCAGCAAAGGAGACAGAAGGAGATGCCGGGATCGCGATCAAGTGGACTAAGGTGAGTTAAATTATTTTTTATATATTTTTAACCCCTCCAGCGCTATTGTACTATGCATTCTGTATTCAGAATGCTATTATTTTCCCTTATAACCATGTTATAAGGGGAAATAATACAATCTACAGAACACCGATCCCAAGCCCGAACTTCTGTGAAAAAGTTCGGGTTTGGGTACCAAACATGCGCGATTTTTCTCACGCGAATGCAAAACGCATTACAATGTTTTGCACTCGCGCGGAAAAATCGCGGGTGTTCCCGCAACGCACCCGCAGATTTTCCCGTAACGCCCGTGTGAACCCAGCTTTAGACTCTGGGTCTGTACTCTACCATACTTTTTTCATTATGTAGCAGCTTGTATACAATTGTAGCGGGGATGCCTTCTTTTAGCACCTGATACTATGTTGCATTGCACATACAGATGTGATGGGCCTACAGTATGTTGGAATTGCTCTGATGCTGATGTCATTATTAACCTCTTACCCTTGAGACTTATGCATGTGAGTGAGAGTTTGTAAAGTTTTGTAATTTTTCCTTAATCTATTTATGAGCAAACCAACATTACTGAAGGGTATTATTTTACCATTTGCCCTTAGGAGTCGGTTGGTGGACAATCAGACCTGGTGTCTGGGAGGTGGGGTCGTGACTGTATTGTGAGTTCATACTGCATATTTGTAATGATTTTAATCCAATTATATTTTGTAATAAAATAAAGGATGTATATAAAGAATGGAAGTGGGGCACACTCTTAAAGTATAGGGGTCTTTATTGCAATACACTAGTAAAATAATCACAGTAAATATCAACTGATAAAACAAACACAATGTAATATCAATAGTAAAAGAGCAGAATATTTATAAAAGGGTATAAGTGTTATCAATAGTATTTCAAAATAAATAATACAATAATGGAATAAATAGATAAAAATATATTAAATACACAATATCAATATAAATAAGATCCCAATGAGTGTGTGGATTTCTTTGGAACGAATTAATGTTCAATATTGTTCCTCCATACACTGCTGCTCACTCCGGTACCAGTCCTTATAACAAGTGTTGAAAAAAGTTTAAAGTCCCAGGCGTATACAGCAATGCAAGTTAGTTTGAATAATAAGTCAGCTGTTTATGCGCACAGCGGCGTCCCGCTGTATTGGTAGGAGGCGATCGCTTTAGGTGGGCTATGCAAGATCTTACCCGAGGATCCTTAATGCTGGATGGTGGCCCCTCGACTCGGCATGTCGCTGATGTCTCCGGTCTCAAGGGGTAATGCTCAGATTTGAATTTGGCGCCAGTGGAATTGTTTGCTACACGTGGTTGAGTCCGTCTCACGTGTGGTAGCGTTCGTATATACCGGCGATTCACTGGCAATAAAATAGTCTCCAGGCTTCCTCGGACTTGCAGACCCTCTCCTGTTGATGGGGGGGATACCAGACGCGTTTCGGGGATTTACAAGAGAGACCCCTTCTTCAGTGGTTACTATCCCTCTGCTCCTATTCCACTTTTATAGTGGATTGGGGATAAAGGAAGGACTGGTTTGGAATTCAAAACTTGCAAGGATTGGGATCTATAAGTGTAATGACTGGCTTTAAAACGTGTCTTAAACATATTTGTGTTTTCAAGCATGTCGGCCGTCACATCCTTGGAATAACATAGGATCATATATAAAGAGATGTATATATTACAAAAAAACATAAGAATAAATATAGATAATATACCTTAAAATGCACATGAATGGTAATACATTCTCCACCTGCACAACCTACATTGTATTGTGCAGTATTTCCTCTAAAAGCACATCACATGAAAAAGCGCACCAATGTCGCAAATATAATAGTGCAGCTCCGCGGCATCTTAATAGTTTATTCAATGTGTCATTAACTATTAACGACACATTGTCTACTGATGAGGTTGCAGAGAGAATCAATATCTGCACAGAAAAATAACACATCTTGAATAATACATCGGCATCTTGAAGGGCTTTAATTGTAAAATAGTGATAAAAGATCTATATCAAAGCAACCATATAAAGGCAAAAACGAACATTCAGAGGAACAACCAAAAACTAATAGCAGATCTCTATATATATATAGAATATAAATTATCATTCAAAGAACTAATACCTCCTATGAGGTCTCATCATTCAAAAGACACACCAATATCGCATATGATCTAAATGCTCTTTTTGGTAGTTTAATATTTTAATACTTTTTTGATATTTTTCGAATGGATCCCTCTTTAAATCCTTGAATGAGTGTTAACATTATTAAAATGTTGATTTGTGATGTAATTAAGGTTGGTATAACTATAATACTTACAAATATAAACAGAATAAAATATTTATTAGACCACATAGTACAATATTTCTTTTCTTTTCTTCAGGTCACATATTATAGGGAACACATCAGAGTCATTGATGACTACAGTAGGGTTCTAATGTGCTTTTCTAAAGTTCTTCATAGTGGATCCCTTATTCTTGTTGTATATGTACAGTATATAGGTAGATTTGGTGGATGGGGGCCAGATGTAGAGGAGAAACTGTACGACTTTAAAATATCGTACAGTTAATCATCGACAGGTGGCACCCATCCTATAGGAAGCCAAATAATTCAAAGTCCGCATTAAAACCCGACGGTTGTAATGTGTTCAGTTCAAAAATTTGTTTGGTTTCTAAACGTGACATTTTCTCTATGTGGTTACCTCCCCTCCAATCTTTATGTACCTTGTCAATTGCTGAGAATTTCAGGCAGGAGGGGTCTTGGTTGTGTGTTATTTTAAAATGGTACGATAGGGAGTGATTTTCAAAACCCTTCTTTATATTACCAACATGTTCCGCGATACGTTTTTTCAGCGTTCTTTTGGTTCTTCCTACATATTGGAGCTTACAGGGGCATTCAATCACATAAATGACATCCTCTGTGCTACATGTAAGGAATTCATTAATTTGGTGGCAGTGTTTGTTTGTTGTTGATCTGATTTCCGACTTTAAACTTTTTTCAACACTTGTTATAAGGACTGGTACCGGAGTGAGCACCAGTGTATGGAGGAACAATATTGAACATTAATTCGTTCCAAAGAAATCCACACACTCATTGGGATTTTATTTATATTGATATTGTGTATTTAATATATTTTTATCTATTTATTCCATTATTGTATTATTTATTTTGAAATACTATTGATAACACTTATACCCTTTTATAAATATTCTGCTCTTTTACTATTGATATTACATTGTGTTTGTTTTATCAGTTGGTATTTACTGTGATTATTTTACTAGTGTATTGCAATAAAGACCCCTATACTTTAAGAGTGTGCCCCACTTCCATTCTTTATATACATTTATTCCTATCAGACTGGGTGGTGTCTGTTAGTGGGTGCACCTCTGTTGGATCCCCATCTCATTCTAGTGCGACATTCTCTATATTTTATAAAATAAAGGATGTGTTCATATTTAATGTGTGGGATTGTATCTTTGGCGGTTTGTGCATTTTTACCACACAGTAGTTCGGTTATCTGGATGCAAGTTTACTGAAGTAAGGCCTCATGCACACAAACGTATTTCTTTCCGTGTCCGTTCAGTTTTTTTTTTTTGCGGACCGTATACGGAACCATTCATTTCAATGGGTTCCTAAAAAAAAAACGGAAGTTACGTGTGCATTCCGTTTCCGATGTCCGTATTTCCGTTCCACAGAAAAATAGAACATGTCCAATTATTGTCCACATAAAGGACAAGGATAGGACTGTTCTATTAGGGGCCAGCTGTTCCGTTCCACAAAATACGGAATGCACACGGACGTCATCCGTATTTTTTGCGAATCCGTTTTTTGCGGACTGCAAAATACATACGGTTGTGTGCATGAGGCCTAAAGCTGTTGAACTTTATTAAAGGTATCTAGGTAGGAGCACCGTGACACACACAGAAAACTGTTGGGCCGCACCACACCACTCAGCATTCCTATAAACCTGGAACATCATCGGCCCTTGAGGGTGCAGGGGCACAAAGGGGATATTCTACTATGTGGGGGCTCTAAGAGGGCATAACTATTGTGAAGGAGGCACTAAAGGAGCATTCTGCTGGATGGGGACAGTAAGGGTGCATAACTATTGTGTGGGGGTGCAAAAAGAGCCTCAATAGTATGTGGGGGTACTAAGGTTGAAGAACTACTGTGTGGGGGCACTGACAGGGCATAACTGCTGTGGGGGCACTAAGAGGGCATAACTACTGTGTGAGGGCACTAAGAGGACATAAATACTCTGCGGGGGCATTAAGAGGGCATAACTACTGTGTGGGGGCACTAAGAGGACATAAATACTCTGCGGGGGCATTAAGAGGGCATAACTACTGTGTGGGGGCACTAAGCAGGCATAACTACTGTGGGGGCACTAAGAGGGCATAACTACTGTGTGAGGGCACTAAGAGGACATAAATACTCTGCAGGGGCATTAAGAGGGCATAACTACTGTGTGGGGGCATTAAGAGGGCATAACTACTGTGTGGGGGCACTAAGAGGGCATAACTACTGTGTGGGGGCACTAAGCAGGCATAACTACTGTGGGTGCACTAAGAGGGCAAAACTGCTGTGGGGACACTATAAGGGCATAACTTATGTGTGGGGGCACTAAGCGGGCATAACTACTGTGGATGCACTAAGAGGGCATAACTACTGTGGGTGCACTAAGAGGGCACAACTGCTGTGGGGACACTAAGAGGGCATAACTACTGTGTGGGGGCACTAAGAGGGCATAACTACTGTGTAGGGGCACTAAGAGGGCATAACTACTGTGGGTGCACTATGAGGGCATAACTACTGTATGGGGGCACTAGGAGGGCATAACTACTGTGTGGGGGCACTAACAGGTCATAACTACTGTGTGGGGGCACTAAGAGGGGATAACTACTGTGTGGGGGCACTAAGAGGGCATAACTACTGTGTGGGGGCACTAAGAGGGCATAACTACTGTGTGGGGGCACTAAGAGGGCATAACTACTGTGTGGGGGCACTAAGAGGGCATAACTACTGTGGGGACACTATGAGGGCATAACTACTGTGGGGGCACTAAGAGGGCATAACTACCGTGTGTGGGCAGTAAGGGAAAATAACAACTGTGTGGGGGCACTAAGGGGACTGGGCATGGATAATAATTGGGATGCACTAAGAGGGCATAACTACTGTGGGTGCACTAAGAGGGCATAACTACTATGGTAATCCTAATCATTATGGTAATCCTAATTGACCAAAAACAGGAAAGGTTTATTCTGATTTCATGTCCGATATTGAGAAAAACATGCAGATGTGTGTTTTTATATAGTGAATGTAAACTTCTGGTTTCAACTGTATCTTGGTGGACATTTATCAATAATGACGTAATTTGCGGCAAAAAAAAAATACTAACATTACAAATCAAAACTGGTGATTTGTTTCATCTCATATATCAAAAAGTGCGCGCCGCTCGTAAAATGTGACTTTTTTAAAATATAAACTTGATTATTCGCCTATTTCTCTGGATTTGCGACATTTTAACACTAATAACACTAAAATGAGACTTTTTTAAAACTGAAATGTGCTATTTCAGCCACCCCCCCCTGTCCAGACCACACTTGCGACTTTTGAAGCATATTTGTGACATTTCCAGTGGTAAATTGCGACTTTTGTCTCAGACGTTTTTGTAATTGTTTTGTTTTTGTTGAATGTCAATTTTCGGACAAAACCCTGCGTTTAGTTCATTTATTAGATAATAAATGTCTCCTGTTTTAATACTTACCGATCACTCGTTCCTACAACAGGTTGGTTTTTCCTTTCACAAATGCGACTTTTTGACAAAACACCACCACAAAACACCATTGTCTGCAACAATATGAGCCATTTCCTCCCATAAGGGCTTGTTCACATTACCGTTATGGATTCCATTATTGTTTTCCGTTATAGCACGGAAACCAGACGGATCCGTTATGCTTGCCCATAGACCTCTATTATGACGGATCAAAGCGGAAAGCCTATTAAAGGCTTCCGTTTTAACTTCCGTCTTATGGACGCCGTTATTTTCCGTTATAACCATGTTATAACGGAAAACAATAACGGAATCCATAACGGGGATTGAACGAGCCCTAAGAGGATGATAAATGAGGTGGTTGCAGGGTGGTTGTAACCATGGAAAACGAGCAGGGTATAATGTGATGGAAAAATGAATCCAGCCAGCGAAGGAAGCAATATGGGGAATCACAATACATCAGTAACTTTCTCTACATGATAAATGCCGTTTGCTGAAATGAGACAAACCATTTAAAGGAAAACACAATCCACTGATCTGCGCAAATATAGTAAGTATAACAAACACTAAAGAAAACAAATACAATGAATCTTATATACTCGACACATGGTGTATTGTATACTGTAGGGTACAACTGACAGAGCAAAGACCCTCCTACAGTATACTGAAAATACATCTCTTAAAGGGGCTGTACAGAGTTACAAAACATGGCTGCTTTCTTTTAGAGAAAGTATTGAACCTGTTCAGCTCCAATCAGTGAATAAGACTGAGCTGTAATACCGCACAAGACTTGTGGACAGATGTGGAGCTGTTTTTGGATGAAGCAACCGTTTCTCTACCTCTAGGCAAACGTCTTCAATGGGTTGAGAAACTTACTAAATGTCTTGAATTTACCTGAATCACCACTAGAGGGCAGGAGAGCATTACTTTCAAGTATAGCAACCCCTTCATGACCTTGCGATTTTCTGCTTTTGTGTTTTAGTGCCCTACTCCCTGTCTCCTCAGAGCCATAACTTTTTTATTTTCCTGTTTACATAGCCATAGGAAGGCTTGTTTTTTCCAGACAAGTTTCACTTTCTACTGGCACCATTGAATATTGGATACGATAAAGTGGAAAGTTGAAAAAAAAATATCCAAATTGGCTGGAATGGAAAAAACGCAATTCAACCATAGTTTTAAGTTTCATTTTTACAGTGTTCCCTATGCGATAAAACTCACTGATTACCTTCATTCTCTGGGTCAGTACAATTACGGTGGAAACGCATTTATTCATGTGTTTTAATACTGAAAAATAAAAATAATGACTGAAAAAACTGATTTTTTTTCTTTGCAGTGCCATATTCTGACCCCTATAACTTTATAGTTATGTCTATCGAGCTGTGTGAGGTCTAATTTTTTTTGCATGTGATCTGCATTTTTTATGGATACCATTTTGGAAAGCCATTCTGAGATTTCTTTCTCGTGACACATTGTACTTCATGACAGTGGCGGATTTGAGTCGCTATATTTCACCTTTATTTATAAAATAATCATAATTCATATGGAGAATAAGGATGTCACTGACGTTGACACCATTAATACACAGATATCACACACGGATGTAAGTAATGTCAGGGTGACCAATAGATTTGAAGCATTGGCTACACCACATTTTTTAGATTGCACCCCACCTCATCACAAAACACGAACGAGAAATGTTCGCACCCCAACTCCCCCACGACAGAACACGAGAAATCACGTTCACAAGAAACAGGGATACCAACACGACTACAATTTAGTGGAACGTCCAATGGAGTACCCTCACAGCAGGGGGAATTATCAGACACAGAAACAGGGTCACAGACCATACCAGAGGTCAGAACAACATTATACACCAGCACAAACCAGGACACACAGATTAGACCACAACAGAGAAAGATCCGTAGAGGACGACATTCTAATAAAAAGAAATTATGTAAACCAACACAATCGACGTCCAACATAGTGAACATCAGTGACATCCAGCTCACAGATTCTCAAGTTCAGCTTCTCAACAAGGGTCTAAAATTTGCCCCGACAAATTTGCCACCTTTATAGGGGTAGAGAAGTTCATCATTTTATATTTTATATAAAAAATCCCATAAATAGAGAGATAGACCTAGTAGCGAATGTGGAGAAATACTCACACACTGGTCTAAAAACCAAATCTAAAAAATATCCTAGACAGGAAATCAGCAGTGAGATGTCTACGTTTAAAAATAGTGTGGAACGAGACCTTAGGAAAATAAAAAGTTGCAAGTTAAGTGCCAATTTAAGTAATGATGAAAAAAAGGCAATTAAAACATTGCATGAAACTAATGATATTACCATCAGACCGGCGGATAAGGGGGGTGCTGTCGTCATACTTAATACAGAAGCATATGTGAAGGAGTGTCTAAGACAACTGGAAGAGAAAAGCACCTATCAAAAATTAAAGGGTGATCCAACAGATATGTATTATAAAACACTGGAGAAATACTGCAACAAAGGTTTAGAAGCAGGCTTCCTTTCCACTCAGGAAGCTAGATTTATTTTGGATACAGATAAAATAATTCCGACGTTCTATTGTATCCCCAAGATATGAAGTCGCCCCCTGGACGTCCAATAGTGTCAGGGATAGGCTCCATCTCTTGTAACCTATCGAAGTATATAGATCAGTGGTTGCAACCTTATGTTAGATGGATGCCCTCCTATATCAGAGACACTACAGATATTATAAAATGCCTGGAAATGATAAAATGGGAGGACAAGTGGATTTTGGGGACTATAGACGTCGGATCTCTGTATACAGTGATTAACCATACGCAGGGGGTGCAGGCGCTGCATGAACAACTGTCGGTAGATGACAATCTTCCTGGTGAGCAGTTGTCATTTTTATTAGAAGGAGTAACATACATACTGACTCATAACTATTTTTCGTTTGAGCAGGAATTTTATGTTCAGCGTACTGGCACTGCCATGGACACCAGATTCGCCCCCAGCTATGCCAATTTGTTTTTGGCACAGTGGGAAAGAGAGGTCATCATGCCTAAGCTGGGGACGAGTCTGGTGCTATGGCGCAGGTACATCGACGACATTTTGTTCGTCTGGCGAGATACACCCGAGTCACTGGATCTTTTTCTGTAATACATCAATACTAATGAGAGGAGCCTGGTGTTTAGCCCCAATACAAGTAAAGAAAGGGTAGAATTTCTGGATTTGGAGATATGTGTTCAAGGGGACAAACTATGTTGTAACACATTCTTCAAACCAGTCACTAGGAATAGTTTCATTAGGTTTTCTAGCTGTCATTTACCGCGCTGGCTTACTAATGTCCCTACCAGTCAATTCCGAAGATTGAAACGGAATTGTACTGAAGATAGTAAGTTTGAAAAGGAAGCAGAGAGTTTGAGACAACAATTTCTAGAAAGGGACTATCCAGTGCAGGCAATAGACAATTCACTGCATAAGGTGAAAAAAATGGAAAGGAAGGAATTTTTCTCCGATAGTGCCCCTCAACAACATGATGAAACCCTGAGAATGGTCTTACCATTTAACTCTCAGTATAGGGCACTGGAAAAAATAATAAAGAGACATTGGGGCCACTTACTAAACGATAAATTGATAGGTCCCCTTCTAAGTGAGGACCCAAAGATTACATATACGAGAGCAGGAAATTTGGCGGGTAAAGTAGCCCCAACCGTGAAAAGAAGAAAAAATAAGGTTCAGAGTAAAAATAATTGGTTGGCAATAAAAGTGTCACCGCCAGATCTTTGAGAAGTTCTGATAGATGTTCTTTTGTTTTGCTTTCGCTTTGACATCTCTCCTCCCTCTCCCAGCTGTCATCTATTAGCAGTGATTGCCTCCTTATATATCTCCTCCCATACTTCCTCACTTTGCGGTTTATACAACTTCCTGGATTGTGCTCATGCTAGAAGCTGATACTGCTGCATCCACAGATAAGTCTGTGCAATGAGCAGGACACTGGGTCATTGGGTCAGATTTAGGTGTAACTAAGTTCGTGACGCCAGTTGCAGCTTGCGCAGGTACTGTAGAAGGGCCCTTTAAGATGGTATAGCTCATGTACTAGGTTAGGAATGCCAGAGGGGGATATTGTCTCTGTATTGTGTCAACGGTGTCTCCTACCTTAGTACGGCCGGACTCCTGTATCCTGGCTCACATGCAACAAATTGAGTGTTGTAAATAGGAGTAATGGAGGAATGATGGAATTCCACACAGAGAATAGGGTCCAACTTGTCTTTACTTGAGGTTATCTTATGCAGCTCTAGATCCATACAATGTTACAGCAATAGTCTTGGGTCCCAGCAGGTATTGGCAATATGTGGCAGGAATTATATTCATATATTCTGCATCTAGTACATACGCCTTTAAGAATCTGGCAGGTATCTGTCTTCTGCTCTGTCTATGGTCTGCTTTGTTTGGGCCTGACTAGCTATGGAGGTACTTATCTTCTCCTTGTTCTGGAATCTGTACTTACAGGACTGCTCGCAGGGAATGGTGGTTTCTTCCTGGAGATCTAGTAGTTCTGAAGTTGGCTGCTTTCTTTGTCATCCAGCTGAGGTAAGGAACTCAGGCTGGGAAGTTTGCTTTGGGCCTCAGCAAAGGCCTGAATCCTTGGTTGGGATCCCTGTTTTCTGGGAGCTCCTATTCACACAGCCTACCCCAACAGGGGGTGGCTGGTACACTGCCTAGAACTTTCTGTCCTCCCTCTGAAGTAGGATGTGGGAACATTCCACTCCTCCTCAGATAGGGGGAAGCTAGCCTGGAATGGTATATTCCAGTCTAGGTATACTAACTGGCCTTATTCTGTCTACATATTGCTGCCACCTGCTGGTGTACATTAAGAATTACAGCAAATCTATTCAATACAGACATAGAAATGGCATACAAAATAAATGCAATGTCAGAATACACAAGATGACAACACATCTACACTTTAACATCATGAAGCTGGGTAACAGAAGTTTAGTGACATACTCTGGGATGTTACATACGCGCTTACTTTAAGTGAAGCCGTCCTCGGCGTATGCTATAATAAGAGGAACAAGCTCTGGGTACCCAATTAATACAAAGTGCTGCATGAATTACATATAATGACATACAAAGACAAAACATTTAACGGTTTCCTCGAGGTTCCTGCCCGCTAGCATAAGGTGTCCAACACAGTTTCCTTATCTTGGTATAACCAGGTAACCTATTACTGCACAAAGCAAAACCTTTACTGACTGACTTTGTATGTTCTGGATCCTTTAAACATCAAAGAAAGCATGGGGGTGTCTTTACTCCATAATCCCACCATTATGTAATGGAATGCCCGCAAATGAAAGGATGGCTTTATCCTGTATTCCCTTCCCTGCATCATAGCCTGAAGAAATTTGGCTTATAGCACGATCACTATGATGGCTAAGAGGAAGCTAAGTAGTGGCTCTAAGGTTTGAGGTGCCTTACCTTAGGCAAAAGGCTCAGAAGGGGAGGAATCCTTCATCTCCGCATCTTCTGGCAAGTCACAGGAGGAGGGCAGTACGTTCCCATGGATCTCCTGGAAATGAGACACCTCCGGATGGGAACAATCCGGAACATTTAACAAGCGGGAAGGAGCAGCCTAGGGCTTCTAACGATTCCCGAAGCAGCAGGGGTACCTGTGTGACTAGACCTGTCAGGACTTACCATTTGGTCCTACCCTGGGTACCTATGGGTATACATCACCGGGTGTAGGCCATTAGTATTCAGCGTCCGTATAAAGACAGTCCGTATAAGGGGGAGAGCTGTAAAAAGGCACACTTAAAAGTAAGTTGCTACATTTTTTTGTTAAGTGCAATGGTAAGTGCAATCATTTTGGACAGTGCATAAATTCACATTGTGGCACCTGAAAAGATAATACACACAATGGGCAGGTTACTTTAACGTTGCATAACATTTGTAAACAGGTCACAATGGCATAAATTATTAAATAGCATGACAATTATGTGCAAGCTTTTATGTTGCAAACATTTTATAAAATAGTGCAATTTTATAAGTGCAAGGATAGGCTCAACAATAACTTGAGTCCGTTTTCCTGAAAGTGCTTAAAGTTGCAGAATCCTCTGGAAACTGATAAAAGTTCCTTTGCAATCCACAGGGCAAAAGAGTCAATTGTAATCCAAAGGGTTAAAATGTTATAAGCTAGCAGCAGGCTATCTGGTAACCTGAGAAAGGGGATAAAACTTTCAACTTGGAATTGAGGGGTTAAGTGCTGATGGGGGGAGTCCTTACTGACATGACCATCTGGATGAGGACAGAACAATGGCAACCTGGAACACAAACGGTTAAAAGCACACAACAATGCCAAAACAGGTCCTCACCCGTCAGGCAGCAGTCCACGGAGTGGCTCCCAGAACAAAGTCACTGGTGGCTATTCTTCTGTGGGGACACCTTACAGGTAGGTGTCCAGCTCCTCGTCACTGCTAGAGCTGCTGAACCTCATCAGAGGTAACTCTTGCCTCTGCTGGTGGCTGAGGGTAGTGTTGATTGTAGTGCGCCAGCGGCCTCTACCTGTGACTGTAGGTATTGGTTGGACAGCCAACCTGGAGAACGTAGCCGTTGCTTGCTGCAGACCGGGATCCACAGCCAGTGCAGGAAGGGGAAGAATTTTTGGCTTCAAAGGCTCAGGGAGTGCTGGAACATTAGCCTGTGGCTGCTTCCATGGGAGCATGTAGGGTGGCATGAAGCAGGGCTGGACCTTAGGGTTAAAGGTCAGGACTGAATTGTTGATTTGTCCTACCCTCAGGGTTGGTGGCGGTGAAAGGTCAGGAATTAAAGGTGCAGGGGCTGGTTGTTCCTTTTCTTTAAATACCAGCCGGCCATCTGGGGTCTCTTGCAGACATCTGGTCTTTGCCGCAGAGCCTGGGTCTTCCTGCCAGGTCTCTGGGGTGATGGCAGGGGAGAGAGGTTTCTGGAGCAGGGTGACTCCTGCTGCAAATAGTCCTTGCATGGACCGCATGGGGGTATATTCCACCTGGTCCCCAATATATAAGTTATGCCTCTCCTGGGGGCAAGTAGTGACGCTTCACTGATCTGCGGCCTACAAATACCTCTGTGCCCGAATGGTTATCTTGGAGGAAACCCACGCCTCTTTCTACAGAGAACCATAGGACGGTTCCTGTATGCCTGGTCAGGACGGGATCTCCGGAGTTTAGTGACATACTCTGGGATGTTACATCTGTTCCTTTGTTTGTGTATTCCTGTTGGCTTGTTCCTAGGTGACCCTGACTCCCTCCGTATTAAGTGTAGGGAGCCGGTGGTCGTGTCCCCTCACTATTATAGGGTGTTCAGGTGTCATACAGTCGAGGCACGAGGGCATGCAATTATCTATCATAGAGATTTTTGCATGGGCTGAGCAGTAAGGGAGAGTGCTAGGGCTGTTACAGGGCTCACCCTTATGTTCCTTAGTTTTGGTTCAAGTCAGTCGGATCTTCATTTGTGTCTTCTAGTTTTCTGCAACACCATCCGTGACGAAAAGGCTTCTTTAGGTGTGGTAGATGCGGCAATTGTAAGATCACTTTCTCTAAGAAGACTACTCAGGCGGAGTCTGTATCCAACTCCTTCAGTTTGGATATACAGGAATGTTTGACATGTGACTCTACTGATGTTATATACTTGCTTGAATGCAAATGCAGAAAGCAGTATATAGGGAGAACCAAAAGAACCCTCAAAAAAAGGGTAGCGGAGCACATCTCAAACATCAAGAAGGGTTTGGATACACATTCCTTGTCAAGACATTTTAAATTGATGCACAATTGTGATCCCACCGGTCTAAGATTTATGGCGATTGAGAAAGTCAGACAGTCTTGGAGAGGTGGGAATCACATAGCGCACATGTCTAGACAAGAATCACGAAGGATCTTCGAATTTGACACAATGATCCCTAGGGGCCTTAATGCCGAAATTGAGGTTTTTGGATTCCTGTGAGAATTGGGAGGTTGTCTGGTGGTTCATGGGACATCGGAGTCTAGTATGTCTATCGACATCTTTATCAGATCTCCCCTCTTTATCAGATAGCTCCCCTTGTACATGTACCTCTCCGGGATCCAGGACGTTCCATTCCCTATGGGGCTCTTGAGGAACGAATGCATATGAGCGACGTTTTTTGAGGGAACCATAGAAGACAAATGCAGGATATTTGCTCCTTGTGTATATGGTTGCTTTCCCCTCTATCTTATAAGTGGTACGCTGATATAGGTATATACCCCACATATGATGGGTAAGCGTAACTCATTGACAGCAGTACCGCATGCGGTTTTCATGCGTTTGTGCTGCGTTACGGTATGACTTATGCGACACATTGTTGTGTAATTTACGCTATTTTCTCCAATTCCAAATATGGTAGCACATTCATAAGTTTTATTATTTTATGGATTTTAGCATATACAAACCGGATTCCAAAAAAGTTGGGACACTATACAAATCGTGAATAAAAACTGAATGCAATGATGTGGAGGTGCCAACTTCTAATATTTTATTCAGAATAGAACATAAATCACGGAACAAAAGTTTAAACTGAGAAAATGTATCATTTTAAGGGAAAAATATGTTGAATCAGAATTTCATGGTGTCAACAAATCCCCAAAAAGTTGGGACAAGGCCATTTTCACCACTGTGTGGCATCTCCCCTTCTTCTTACAACACTCAACAGATGTCTGGGGACCGAGGAGACCAGTTTCTCAAATTTAGAAATAGGAATGCTCTCCCATTCTTGACTAATACAGGCCTCTAACTGTTCAATCGTCTTGGGCCTTCTTTGTTGCACCTTCCTCTTTATGATGCGCCAAATGTTCTCTATAGGTGAAAGAACTGGACTGCAGACTGGCCATTTCAGTACCCGGATCCTTCTCCTATGCAGCCATGATGTTGTGATTGATGCAGAATGTGGTCTGGCATTATCTTGTTGAAAAATGCAGGGTCTTCCCTGAAAGAGATGACGTCTGGATGGGAGCATATGTTGTTCTAGAACCTGAATATATTTTTCTGCATTGATGGTGCCTTTCCAGACATGCAAGCTGCCCATGCCACACGCACTCATGCAACCCCATACCATCAGAGATGCAGGCTTCTGAACTGAGCGTTGATAACAACTTGGGTTGTCCTTGTCCTCTTTGGTCCGGATGACATGGCGTCCCAGATTTTCAAAAAGAACTTCGAATCGTGACTCGTCTGACCACAGAACAGTCTTCCATTTTGCCACTCTCCATTTTAAATGATCCCTGGTCCAGTGAAAACGCCTGAGCTTGTGGATCTTGCTTAGAAATGGCTTCTTCTTTGCACTGTAGAGTTTCAGCTGGCAACGGCGGATGGCACGGTGGATTGTGTTCACTGACAATGGTTTCTGGAAGTATTCCTGAGCCCATTCTGTGATTTCCTTTACAGTAGCATTCCTGTTTGTGGTGCAGTGTCGTTTAAGGGCCCGGAGATCACGGGCATCCAGTATGGTTTTACGGCCTTGACCCTTACGCACAGAGATTGTTCCAGATTCTCTGAATCTTCGGATGATGTTATGCACAGTTGATGATGATAGATGCAAAGTCTTTGCAATTTTTCGCTGGGTAACACCTTTCTGATATTACTCCACTATCTTTCTGCGCAACATTGTGGGAATTGGTGATCCTCTACCCATCTTGGCTTCTGAGAGACACTGCCACTCTGAGAAGCTCTTTTTATACCCAATCATGTTGCCAATTGACCTAATTAGTGTTAATTGGTCTTCCAGCTCTTCGTTATGCTCAAATTTACTTTTTCCAGCCTCTTATTGCTACTTGTCCCAACTTTTTTGGGATTTGTTGACACCGTGAAAATTGGAATCAACGTATTTTTCCTTTAAAATGATAAATTTACTCGGATTAAACGTTTGATCTGTCATCTACGTTCTATAACAAATAAAATATTGACATTTGCCATCTCCACATCATTGCATTCAGTTTTTATTCACAATTTGTTTAGTGTCCCAACTTTTTTGGAATCCGGTTTGTATATTATACAGTATATTGTATTGTTATGTGGTTTTTAGCATCTAACTGGGCACTTTAGAGTATATAGGCTCACTATACCTTAGGGTTTGAATATGTATGCCAATGTGGATATCCTACTCCATTCCAGAGTTTTAGTAATGCAGAATGAAGCGAAGCATTATGGGAGTATTAGTCCCCTATATAAGAGTGTGGAAACGCTCACTCAGTTGGCCACTGAGGAAGAGGTACAGTACCTCGAAACGCGTCTGGCATAAGGAGTGAGCGTGGGTCTCATTAATCCAGCAGAGACAATATCTTTATACATAAAGAAAGAAAATCGGGAATATTCGGATCCGGTGAAAGCCATCCCTCACTAGTGACGTCACTTCAGCTTCATCCGGTTTCCAGACTAAGGCAGAGGTTCAGCACACCACGTGGGACGCCGCTGGTGTGCGGCCGCGGGGAACCAGCGCTGCAGAGTCGCAGTGAAGAAGGGTAAGACCCGGCTCCGGTGAGGAGTTTGTTTGATAGTTGTGCATAGACTGAGCACTGCTGCTGAGGCTTATTTCGAACTGCTTCAAGGAACTGGACTAAGTTTGGAGTTTGAGCCTATACAGTGGGCTAGCCATTGATGTCAGTGGATGAATTGTTGCATGTTCCTCTATAGCGCAACAGCTATTTATATATAGTGTATTGGCACATGGGACTCACCATCAAGCTGTCATCAATTTTATGCTGGACGGTCTGAGGAGCAGCTATACACTGGTGCATGAGACGGAACACTTGCTCCAAAAGTGATATACAGCCAGCACAGGATATATAGGAGTCTTGGCTGTTAGGGCCTATTTTATTTTATGTATTGTCGCCATTTTATTGATATTTTTTATATGTGTATGTTTTAATAAATTGTACCTATTTGGCAGATTTAGTGCCCCCATTTGAGTCTGAGTGTGCCCCTATATATCATTTTTCATTTACGTTCCTATCTGGGCCTGAGGGTGGGCCATTTAGGTGAGCACCTTATCCATCCAAGGTTAGAGGTTGAGCCTCTGGGATTTTCTATTCAAAGTTTTGAACCTGTTCAGCTTCAATCAGTGAATAAGACTGAGCTGTAATACCGCACAAGACTTGTGGACAGATGTGGAGCTGTTTTTGGATGAAGCAACCGTTTCTCTACCTCTGGACAACGTCTTCAATGGGTTGAGAAACTTACTAAATGTCTTGAATTTACCTGAATCACCACTAGATGGCAGGAGAGCATTACTTTCAAGTATAGCAACCCCTTCAGGACCTTGCGATTTTCTGCTTTTGTGTTTTAGTGCCCTACTCCCTGTCTCCTCAGAGCCATAACTTTTTTATTTTTCTGTTTACATAGCCATAGGAAGGCTTGTTTTTTCCAGACAAGTTTCACTTTCTACTGGCACCATTGAATATTGGATACGATATAGTGGAAAGTTGAAAAAAAAAAATCCAAATTGGCTGGAATGGAAAAAACGCAATTCAACCATAGTTTTAAGTTTCATTTTAACGGTATTCCCTATGCAATAAAACTCACTGATTACCTTCATTTTCTGGATCAGTACAATTACGGTGGAAACACATTTATTCATGTGTTTTAATACTGAAAAATAAAAATAATGACTAAAAAAAACTGATTTTTTTCTTTGCAGTGCCATATTCTGACCCCTATAACTTTATAGTTATGT
Organism: Bufo bufo; assembly: GCF_905171765.1. NCBI lineage: Eukaryota > Metazoa > Chordata > Amphibia > Anura > Bufonidae > Bufo > Bufo bufo. The sequence goes on along the minus strand of NC_053392.1, from coordinate 607,552,570 downwards.
CTATGGAGCTGTGTGCGGTCTAATTTTTTTTGCATGTGATCTTTATTTTTTATAGATACCATTTTGGAGTGTGTGTAACTTTTTGATCACTTTATATTCCATTTTTCGGGGGAGGTGAAGTGACGATCGGATAAATACATTTATATTTTAACCCCTTCAGTACCAAGCTACTTTTCATCTTAAATCCCAGGCTGATTTTTGCAAGTCTGACACGTGTCACTATGGTAACTTTGGAACGCTTTTGGAAAGCCATTTGGAGATTGTTTTCTCGTGACACATTGTACTTCATGACAGTGGTGAATTTGAGTCGATATATTTCACCTTTATTTTTAAAATAATCCCAAATTTACTAAAAATAAAAAATAAAAATGTTTTATAAATTTGAATTTCTCTACTTTTAAGACAGATAGTAGTACCTCATAAAATATTTATCAATTGATATTCCCCATATGTCTGCTTTATGTTGGCATCATTTTGTAAATATCATTTTATTTTTTTAGGACGTTAGAAGGCTTAGAATTTTAGAAGCCATTACGTAATGGAAACCACCCATAAATTACCCCATTTTAGAAACTACACCCCTCAAATGATTCAAAACTGATGTTACAAACTTTATTCACGTTTGAGGTGTCCCACAAGAATTAAAGGAAATTGGAGGTGAAATTTTAAAATTTCACTTTTTTGGTAGATTTTTTTTGTCAATCAATTTTTTCTTGCAACACAGCAAGGGTTAACAGCAAAATAAACCTCAATATACTGTATTTTACGCTTTACGCTGTTATGGGGGGATCTGTGGATGACGCACTGTTATTGGGGGGATCTGTGGATGACACACTGTTATGGGGGGATCTGTGGATGATGCACTGTTATGGGGGGATCTGTGGATGATGCACTGTTATGGGGGGGGATCTGTGGATGACACTGATGGGGGATCTGTGGATGACACTGATGGGGGATCTGTGGATGACACTGATGGGGGATCTGTGGATGACAATGATGGGGGATCTGTGGATGACACTGATGGGGGATCTGTGGATGACACTGATGGGGGATCTGTGGATGACACTGATGGGGGATCTGTGGATGACACTGATGGGGGATCTGTGGATGACACTGATAGGGGATCTGTGGATGACACTGATGGGGATCTGTGGATGACACTGATGGGGGATCTGTGGATGACACTGATAGGGGATCTGTGGATGACACTGATGGGGGATCTGTGGATGACACTTATGTAATCCGATCCCCATAAGTGTCATCTACAGATCCCCCATCAGATGCATCAGTGTGGAGGGAGGAGGCGGAGACACTCATGGCGGGGCCCGGTGCAGTGACTCTACTCTAATACACCGGGCCCCGCAACTGTTAAATACATTCAATCCGATTTATATCTAAATGTATACGCTCTGTTCGGTGCTTATCTCAGTTTATGAATGAACAGGCAGGCGGCGCATGACAGAGGGAGCTGGGGCAGTTGCGGGGTCCGGTGTATTAGAGTAGAGTCACTGCACCGGGCCCCGCCATGAGTATCCCCGCCTCCTCCCTCCACACTGATACTTCGCTGGCCGCGCTGTGCAGCATTGCGGCCAGCGAAGTGTCCGCTTTATAAGATGCAGGGCCATTTTCCCCCCACTTTTTTGGGGGAAAAAGTGCGTCTTATAAAGTGAAAAATACGGTACATTACTCTGATTCTGCAGGTTTCAGAAATAGACCATATGTGGTGGTAAACTGCCCTATGGGCACGTGGCAGAAGGAAAGGAGCAGAAGGAAAGGTCAGAAGGAAAGGAGCGCCATATGGATTTTTACGGACGCGGCGATACCCAATGTGTCTATTATTTTTATTTTTGTAAAGTTTTACACAGTAAAAGCATTTTTGAACAGAATAAAATCTTGTTTTTGTGTTGCCTGAGAACCCTATTTTTTTTTTTTTTTTGCGATTGTCTTAGGTAGGGTGTCATTTTTTGCAGGATGAGATGACAGTTTGATTGATTTTGTTTTCGGCTAAATAAGCCTTTTTGATTGCTTGGTATTGCACTTTTTGTGAGGCAAGGTGACCAGAAAATGGCTGTTTTGGCACTGTTTTTTTTTTTTTTTTTTACGGCGTTCACCTGACACCACATCATGTGATATTTTTATAGAACCAGTCCATACGGATGCGCCGATACCTAATATGTAAACTTTTCCTTTTTTTCCCTAATTTTTACCATTTATTTTAACTTTATTTTGGGAAAAGGACTCTTTCTGTTTACTTGAAACTTTTAATTTTTTATTTGTAAAACTTTATTTATTTTTTAAACTTTTTTTTAAACTTTTTTTTTGTCCCACTCTAGGACTTCAACTTTTGCGGAGGTCTGATCCCCTTTACAATGCATTACAATACATCTGTATTGTAATGCATTGGCTTTTTAGAATATTTATACTGCTCTGATTAAAGGGGTTGTCCGGGATTAGGGACATTAGTGTAATAGTACTAGAGTGACATACATATTACATACATGCATGTCCTACCTTTGCCACATTTTTCTGAAGCCCCGTTTTCATATAGGATATTCTTAGCTGGAAGTGACTGTTTTCTTATACTTGGTGACGTACCGGGTCTCTTGCAGGCGAGCTGAAGCCTCTTCTTCCGGCTGCTCAGGGAGACCGGTGACGTCACTGGCACTGATGGGCAGGCTTTAGCGCTTCTCTAGCAAGTAAAACGTCTAGGGAAGCACTGAAGCCTGACCATCAGAGCCGGTGACGTCATCGAACACGGCAGCCTCCGCACGGCAGTGTGTTATTGTAACCAAAAGAGCCTTTGCCCTTCGCGATTTAGCGCAGGGAAAAGGAGAGCATCAGCGCATGAACTGCTCCGATGCTCAAGTCAGGGGGCTGCCTGGGTGAAAATGGAGGTTTGTCGGGGTTCAGCTCTGAACCCGGACAACCCCTTTAACAGTCTATATTCTTTATGTAAATAAATTAGAATCTGTAAGGGAGGAAATTCTAATTTATTATCATAAAGACCAAGACAATAAGAGCAGTGGTAAATCAAAATATATATTTATTAAAATAATAATAATACAGTGCAAATTAATCAAATATAAATCGGGGACAATAAAATTATGAAAATTAATTAATGATATGCAACCTTTTAAGAAAGCCCAAAATAATCTATAGGATATACATATATTCCTTACAATTTCTTTTTGTGAGAATACCCTACAATATATTTTTAATTACTTTGATATCTGATTTCTCTCAGCTGACAGATGTCTCAGATTAAACTCAAGTAAGATTTATATCATTATATACAGTCAGGTCCATAAATATTGGGACATCGACACAATTCTAACATTTTTGGCTCTATACACCACCACAATGGATTTGAAATGAAACGAACAAGATGTGCTTTAACTGCAGACTATCAGCTTAAATTTGAGGGTATTTACATCCAAATCAGGTGAACGGTGTAGGAATTACAACAGTTTGCATATCTGCCTCCCACTTGTTAAGGGACCAAAAGTAATGGGACAATTGGCTTCTCACCTGTTCTATGGCCAGGTGTGTGTTATTCTCTCATTATCCCAATTACAATGAGCAGATAAAAGGTCCAAAGTTCATTTCAAGTGTGCTATTTGCATTTGGAATCTGTTGCTGTCATCTCTCTAAAAGATGAGATCCAAAGAGCTTTCATTATTAGTGAAACAAGCCATCATTAGGCTGAAAAAACAAAACAAACCCATCAGAGGCATAGCAAAAACATTAGGCGTGGCCAAAACAACTGTTTGGAACATTCTTAAAAAGAAGGAACGCACCGGTGAGCTCAGCAACACCAAAAGACCCGGAAGACCACGGAAAACAACTGTGGTGGATGACCAAATAATTATTTCCCTGGTGAAGAGAACACCCTTCACAACAGTTGGCCAGATCAAGAACACTCTCCAGAAGGTAGGTGTATGTGTGTCAAAGTCAACAATCAAGAGAAGAGTTCACCAGAGTACAGAGGGTTCACCACAAGATGTAAACCATTGGTGAGCCTCAAAAACAGGAAGGCCAGATTCGAGTTTTCCAAACGACATCAGTAGTAAGGGGGTATATGTTTTGTCAAACTGCAAAGTGACAGGTACCACGCCCCCTTTTATACAGATACCCCCGCCCCTTTTATATTGCTTGATATTAAATTTATATTGCTTGATATTAAATTTATAGTGCTTGATAATAAAATTTATATTGCTTGATATTAAATTTATATTGCGTGATATTAATTTAATATAATAATAGCATTAAAAATCAAACGATGACAAATTTAATTCGTTTTAAAAAGCTTTAGTAATTTTCCTTATTTACAACAGTCCCGTAGGGACAGACACGTTTGATTGTAATTACAGCATCATATGCATAAGCGTTTCATGCGTTTTGTTACAAATGAACGTACAATACGGTAATTTTTTCTAAAATCGTTAGTGAACATTTTTAACACATTTTCAAAAGACATTCCTTTAGGGAGACATTGTAAGATATAGATACAGTAATGGCCGCAGACCGTACTAACGGCGTTTTGTATTTGTCTGTTTTGATACCTTATAGTCTTAGAATTTTTATATAAAAACTGCATAAAGTCGCCAGGAAATATTTCATTTGCGGGTGATAAACCATAACTATCAAAAAAAATAGATACATCATTCGGGTATAATATAATTAAAATCCAATGCTTCACCCGCTAATACGAATTATCCGTATTTACAATGTATGCCGTGGGCCTGTCGATGATTTTACCCCCCGGTAATAAATCGCACGGAAATACACCTTTAAATATGCGCCTGGCGTTAATATCAGCTTTAATAACACAGGCAATTTCATAATTATTCATGTTTATTGAAAATCATATAATACCTCCTGCCGTTTATTTATTTCAATAATATTTTCATGAACTGAATATACAATCATGTTAATTGTGTTCGCAATCGGTTCGGCAAATCTAATTTCAGCTCTCAGATTGCCAGTTTTTACTAGAGAGAAATGACCGCCGAGCTCTTGATCCGGCGATAAATCAAAAGCGAACAAAGTGTAACCGTTCAAAAATTTGTGCCGATCCACGGATAAAGCGTTGTCGGCCTTGTGTTTCCCCGAAAAATGTACTAGGCTGCATAATTCACATTATAGTGGTTGAAGCACAAAATATTTCTTTGGTAACTCCCGGAAAATGATTTGTTATCCACAAACGCTAGTATTACTGTTTTTGGTAGGTTTCTGAGAAACAGATTCTCGTGGTTAGACATGCGAGTACCGGCGGGTACGCTATACACTTTAAGCGACGCCCGATCGATCGAGTACTTTGCGTTAGCTGTTAACAGAGCGACTGTGACCGATTCTTACAGCGGGCGATACTTGTACTCTTTTGACAAACAGGCAAGCGTGCTGTATTTGGACTTTAAAATGGGGCGCCTCGGCCGACATAAGGCAGAAAGTGTCTTTGTTTCTGGTCAATTTTATCTTTAGATCTAAACCGTTCAGTATTAACTTCGGCTGATTAAATATATCGGCGTAAATGGGTCCCATTAATTCCACACTTCTAGAGCGTGCGGAATACTGTGCTCTCTTGCTGAAACCGACATTACGCCCGTCGAGAACCCGGTCATCATAATGTCCCGCTGTGTCTTTATAGAATAAACCGGCTGTAAATTGGGACACTAAAGTTTGTGAATTATAATTTATTAGGGCCTCTATATACGCTCTGTACGTATAAAGGTTGTCGCTTCTTGAAATCAATGTGTCGCCGAGCGTTATATCCAGTTGATTAAAAAGACTCGCTATAGGGTAGTTAATAAGTGCAACGCGGGATCCTTCTGGTATGGGTGTGTTATCAGGACTAACGATTCTGCAAACGACGTGTAACAATGTGTTATTAAGGGGGCGTGTACACTTTAACTCTGGTCATGCCAAAGTATTTTTTGATGTAACCAAAATGATTATAAATGATTTTTGGGTGTCCTACAGGGTAAGTCTTAGTTTTATTAACAAAAGGGTATAGACTGGTGAAATCGTAATAATGCACTGTTTCATCGGGCTGCACCTTGTGATAAAGTTTAATGGCGTTAGTGCGACCGCCGTAAAGCGCGTCACGAGGTTCCAAAGGAGTCGGGAATTTAATTTTAATCAGAAAGTCTTTGACCCCCGAATCGTTTGCAATCATTTCCCGCCACTCCTGTTCCCACAGGACGCGGACCATAAATCCTTGTCTCTGTAGTCGGCTTTTCCTGACTAGGAAAGATTGGTACAGCTGCCCGTAGGACGATTTAGTAAGCTCGTTGCTGTCATGCTTGTTATAGCACACAGGACACCCGTGATAAAAACATCCCTGAAATTCAAAAGCGGTGTATTTACCATTAACAAACGCATACCCGTTCAAAAAATATTTACCAACCTTTTTTTCACCGCCCTTTAATGCGTGTTGTATAGAAATGCCTTCAGCATGTTCAATGTACATGAGCCACTGTATAGCGGGTGTTGAAAATCGTTTCTGGGTCTTGTGGTAATTATCTGCAGGTACAATCGCTATGGTATTTTTGGGTAGAAATTTTAACCGGTACATAGCCATGCACATGGATGCCAATGTGATAAGTTGGAGCCGATCAATACATTTAGTGACCGTTCTGTATTTCTTTTCACGTTTAATGTATTGCAGAACTTTTTGTTCCGTCATGGCCATAATCGTTTCCCTGTAACACTCAAAAGCCCTTCTCAAAATCTCAACATCCTGCTTACAGTAAGCTTATAACTCTTCCTGAAAATTAAAGGTGTCATTTTTATGTTTCTCGTACCAATCCGTGAATTATTTTTTCTCACCGGGCATCATGTAATCGACGCCGTAATACATAGCGGCCGGTAGGGCGCCTATGTAGTTTTGATTTTCTGCCGTGTGAAAAAATGCGGGAAGTGACCCTTGGCGCCTGAAAAACCCACAGCCTCGGGCATCTTGCTGAGCTTCATAGGCATGAAATTCTATGAATCTAATTTTTAAGTCCTTCAGGGTAACGCACATTAACCGACCGCCTTCATTTATAATATCAATTTTAAATTTTTCATTAATCAACTCCTGTAAAACAAAATAAGCGTCGTAGCGTCCTGCATTGTGAGCTATGAACGCGTACCCCGAAAACTTACCGTCAGCAAAAAATCGCGCAAAGTCACCAGTACAGGATTTTCCGCTAAAATGCCAGGAGTTTGAGCCGTATAGTGTGGTTGCGTAAATGAAATTGGGTATATGCAAGCCTGTTTCTTGCATGCATTCAAAATCGTAAAAGATATACTTGTCAGTAATTTTTTTGGGATTGTATGGCTGCATGTAACAAACATGGTCGTCAAATATGTCAACCTGTCCGCCGCAGATGGTGCATTTTAAACCGTTAAATTTGTGATCACCGCCGCAGTCTATATATCTGTAACAAAATCTGCAAAAAGTTTTTTTCTTACAAAGAGCGTTATCACTATGTGCCAGGTTTCAAAACAATCCTCTGAACGACAATACGTCCTACATATCGGGCAACGTGTATTATTAAACTGCTCAACACAATTCGGTCTCTGGCACGCTTTACATAACTGCATACACCCGTGTCGATATTTATGTTTGTATACAGTGCAACAAACGTCGCAAAAATAATCGAAACCGATAAAAGCTTTTAGATTTTTTATGCCATAATAATGCTTTTCATGGTGCAATATATAGACGGTCTTTTCTTTAGCTGTGCGGGCTGTGTGATAATAACGCCACTGACCCCTATTGTGGTACAAAATTTTAATTGTGATGTTTAATCTTTTTTTCAAATTCAGCAACGTCAGTAAAAGACACCAAATACCCCTCGGGTATTTGTAAGTCTCTATGCAGTTGTCGAGCTTTCTCTAACAATGCGACGTCGCTCCACCCTCCAACATAGCGTAAACACTAGCGGCCAGGCAGACGTTATTATTGTAATAATTAAAATCTTATAAATGTTGTTTTTTACGATCAATAATCCGACTATACGCGATACCGCCCAAACGCCTTCTGGCCCCACCACGTCGACACCTGACAATGATGACAACTAGTTTAAGTGTAATACCGGCTATGCACTCCGCGTTACCCTGTAAAGCATTAGCGATATTGTCCAAAAATTTTTGGGCTCTAAATCCATCTCTAGAATACCTATTAGAAAAAATCTAATCAAACGTTTCGCCGCCGTCTAAACGCAATTGTATGAAATCACCCGGATCGGGGTCCCGTAAAACCCTATCTAACAATCTCTGTATAGAAGCGCGTATTGCATCAAGAGCGCCAACAAATGAGCGAATGGATTCGAGGTTAGCCAATCTGAAGTGTTCCGTGTACATGGTACTATTAAAATTCGCTAAGTCACGCTGTTGATGGTATACACGTTCTAGCTAAACGGATCTTACGTTTTGTGGTTCAGGGGGTTCGTCTGTAACATCCATGTTATAGGTCATGTCGTCATTTTGTGGGCCGCCTGACTGAATACGCTTTGATTGCGTATTTGATGGTCTTTTAGTGTGCGAGCTGTTTGGACGACTGTGCTCCGCTTGCGCGGTCTGCGATTGCTGATGTGTTTGTCCAGCATTCAGACGAGCCGACGCACCAGTCTTGTTACGACATTCCTGTCTTTTTTTTTATAGCTATTTTGTTCGGATGCGCCAGCGTCGCATTGTTACGCCGGCGACGCCTTTTTTCTCTAGTTATTTTAGAACATTTAACTGAAAAACAGAATTTTATAGCCTGTTTTAACTTTCTAACCCTAGCACTTGTTGTTGCGCTTTTAAAAGGTTGTCCACCTCCACCAGTCATCACTAGTCGATCTCTGTCTAGCAGCTCTTTTTCAAGAGCATCAAGATGCGTAATCAGTCGTGTGTATTTGTTACGCGTAGCGTGTATTTGCCCCGCAGTAATTTTGTTGGGACTGTTAAACGCTAGAGACGTAGAGTCTTTAACGTAACATTTTAAATACATCACCACACGTGCCATTTTGTCGTTACATTTCGCGATATCCCTCAACGCGTCATACGTCTCTCAATAACAGGAATGGACAAGAGGCGCGTATCGATGTTGGGGTTCGCGTATCTGTTGTACGCTGCTGCATGTGTCTGGCGTATGAAATGTGATGCGCTTTTTACAAGGTATTACATCTTGCGTATTGGGTATTGGTGTTATGTCGCATAAAGCTGTAATATCATTTATTACGCTAGTTGGCTCACCACTCTGAAGAACCGGCTGCGGCGTTGTTAGAATTCCAGCTATCGGTGTAAACTGTTCCTGATGATGTTTTGTGGTTGATCGTCGTCTCTCTTTAACGACGCGGGATTTGGTGTTTTCTTTTCTTTTGGCTGAAATTTAAAGACAAACATTAAGATATAAGTATTAAGAATTTCAAGCGCTAATTAAAACAGCTCACCGCGAAAGATAGATAGATAGATAGATAGATATGTCATTACGACTTTTATAAAAAATTTAAAGGCAAGCATTAACCTCCTCAGGAGCGCCGTACGCAGTATTGCGTCCTGGCGGCGGCCCTGCTATTCTGGGTGGACGCATACACGCGTCCTGTCGCGAGAGGCGAGATTTCCTGTGAACGCGCGCACACAGGCGCGCGTTCACAGGATCGGATGGTAAGCGAGTGGATCTCCAGCCTGCCAGCGGCGATCATTCGCTGGCAGGCTGGAGATGCGATTTTTTTTAACCCCTAACAGGTATATTAGACGCTGTTTTGATAACAGCATCTAATATACCTGCTACCTGGTCCTCTGGTGGTCCCTTTTGCTTGGATCGACCACCAGAGGACACAGGCAGCTCAGTAATAAGTAGCACCAAACACCACTACACTACAACCCCCCCGTGTCACTTATTAACCCCTGATCAATCCATATAGACTCCCTGATCACCCCCCTGTCATTGATCACCCCCCTGTCATTGATCTCCCCCTTGTAAGGCTCCATTCAGACGTCCGTATGTTTTTTACGGATCCACGGATACATGGATCGGATCCGCAAAACACATACGGACGTCTGAATGGAGCCTTACAGGGGCGTGATCAATGACAGGGGGGTGATCACCCCAAATAGACTCCGTGATCACCTCCCTGTCATTGATCACCCCCCTGTCATTGATCACCCCCCGGTAAGGCTCCATTCGGAGGTCCATATGTTTTTTACGGATCCACGGATACATGGATCGGATCCGCAAAACACATACGGACGTCTGAATGGAGCCTTACACGGGGGTGATCAATGACAGGGGGCGATCAGGGAGTCTATATGGGGTGATCACCCCCCTGTAAGGGTCCATTCAGACGTCCGTATGTGTTTTACGGATCCACGCATCCATGGATCGGATCCGTAAAACACATACGGACGTCTGAATGGAGCCTTACAGGGGGGTGATCAATGACAGGGGGGTGATCACCCCATATACACTCCATGATCACCCCCCTGTCGTTGATCACCCCCTTGTAAGGCTCCATTCAGACGTCTGTATGTGTTTTGCGGATCCGATCCATGTATCCGTGGATCCGTAAAAAACATATGTACCTTTGAATGGAGCCTTACAGGGGGGTGATCAATGACAGGGGGGTGATCAGGGAGTCTATATGGGGTGATCACCCCCCTGTAAGGCTCCATGCAGACGTCCGTATGTGTTTTGCGGATCCGATCCATGTATCCGTGGATCCGTAAAAAACATACGGACGTCTGAATGGAGCCTTACAGGGGGGTGATCAATGACAGGGTCGTGATCACCCCATATAGACTCCCTGATCACCCCCCTGTCATTGATCACCCCCCTGTAAGGCTCCATTCAGACGTCCGTATGTGTTTTGCGGATCCACGCATCCATGGATCGGATCCGCAAAACACATATGGACGTCTGAATGGAGCCTTACAGGGGGGTGATCAATGACAGGGGGGTTATCACCCCATATAGACTCCCTGATCACCCCCTGTCATTGATCACCCCCCTGTCATTGATCACCCCCCTGTAAGGCTCCATTCAGACGTCCGTATGTGTTTTGCGGATCCACGCATCCATGGATCGGATCCGCAAAACACATATGGACGTCTGAATGGAGCCTTACAGGGGGGTGATCAATGACAGGGGGGTTATCACCCCATATAGACTCCCTGATCACCCCCTGTCATTGATCACCCCCCTGTCATTGATCACCCCCCTGTAAGGCTCCATTCAGACGTCCGTATGTGTTTTGCGGATCCACGCATCCATGGATCGGAACCGCAAAACACATACGGACGTCTGAATGGAGCCTTACAGGGGGGTGATCAATGACAGGGTGGTGATTACCCCATATAGACTCCCTGATCACCCCCCTGTCATTTATCACCCCCCTGTCATTGATCACCCACCTGTAAGGCTCCATTCAGACATTTTTTTGGCACAAGTTAGCGGAAATTGATTTATTTTATTTTATTTTTTTTGTTTGTTTTTTCTTGCAAAGTCTCATATTCCACTAACTTGTGTCAAATCTCACATGAACTCACCATACCCCTCACGGAATCCAAATGCGTAAAAAATTTTTGGACATTTATATTCCAGACTTCTTCTCACGCTTTAGGGCCCCTAAAATGCCAGGGCAGTATAAATACCCCACATGTGACCCCATTTCGGAAAGAAGACACCCCAAGGTATTCCGTGAGGGGCATATTGAGTCCATGAAAGATTGAAATTTTTGTCCCAAGTTAGCGGAAAGGGAGACTTTGTGAGAAAAAAATAATAATCAATTTCCGCTAACTTCTGCCAAAAATTTTTTTTTTATATGAACTCGCCATGCCCCTCATTGAATACCTTGGGGTGTCTTCTTTCCAAAATGGGGTCACATGTGGGGTATTTATACTGCCCTGGTATTTTAGGGGCCCTAAAGCGTGAGAAGAAGTCTGGGATCCAAATGTCTAAAAATGCACTCCTAAAAGGAATTTGGGCCCCTTTGCGCATCTAGGCTGCAAATAAGTGTCACACATGTGGTATCTCCGTACTCAGGAGAAGTTGGGCAATGTGTTTTGGGGTGTCATTTTACATATACCCATGCTGGGTGAGATAAATATCTTGGTCAAATGCCAACTTTGTATAAACAAATGGGAAAAATTGTCATTTGCCGAGATATTTCTCTCACCCAGCATGGGTATATGTAAAATGACACCCCAAAACACATTGCCCTACTTCTTCTGAGTACGGCGATACCAGATGTGTGACACTTTTTTGCAGCCTAGGTGGGCAAAGGGGCCCACATTTCAAAGAGCACTGTGGCGAAACCGACCTCGCCACTGGGTTTTGGAGAGGACTGGCTGCTGGCCTCTTGCCCCAGGATTATGGGCCATATACTAACTTTTAAACCCCTGAACCGATTCAAGTGAATTTTGGATAGGTTTGAATTAATGTAAGTTATATGTATGGCCAATGTAAACTCACAAAGTTGTAACAATCTATAATAATTGTAACTTGTCAGCTTGGGAGGAAAATGCTGGGTGTGTTTCTATTGTGCCATTGTCCCATTGTGTGTTTAAATGGTGATGTCTGTCCTGTTGTATCTACATGTGTATTGGCGATCTCCCTTTGTTCTGAGAGATAATTGGATTGCTCCTCAGGTTGTCTCCAGACAGAGGGGAGGAGACCATGATGCATTGTGGGGATATGTTGTCCTATGTCCCAGTCTTCATTCTGGTCCTCTGGGGGGCGTGAACGATTGGTTGCTGTAGTTACATTGTATGTGTTGTTAATTACTGATTGGTTGTATTTCAAACCCCTGTGGGCAGTACTATGTTTTTGCTTTGTGAATAAAAGAGGCTGTACGTGAAGTACAGTCAGTTCTTGTTTCACCTTCAACATAGAGCCTCGTCTCATGTGTGTGGGGATTGCTATACGTGTATACTCCCCTGGCTATAACTACTAGCTCTTTTAAGGGCTGTTCCTGATCTCTGGTTTTAGGAGAGGTCCACCCACTGGAGCCTGGAGCCTTGTCGTAGGTCCAGGGTGGGTAGGAGACGGTGAGACCTCAACCAAGCTTCGGCAGTTCGTGGGGTCTGCAGTGCGTACGGTGTCAAGTGGAGTGCTTGGAGTCCTCGGAAAGCACTAGGAGCATTCATTCAACGGAGGTACCCGGTCGGGGTGCCAGGTGATCCGTTACAAGCACCTTTAGGATTTCACAGGGCATTTTTTACAGATTTTGATTTCAAACTACTTCTCACGCATTAGGTCCCTAAAATGCCAGGGCAGTATAACTACCCCACAAGTGACCCCATTTTGGAAAGAAGACACCCCAAGGTATTCCGTGAGGGGCATGGCGAGTTCCTAGAATTTATTTTTTTTGTCACAAGTTAGCGGAAAATGATGATTTTTTTTTTTTCTTACAAAGTCTTATATTCCACTAACTTGTGACAAAAAAATAAAAACTTCCATGAACTCACTATGCCCATTGCGAAATACCTTGGGGTGTCTTCTTTCCAAAATGGGGTCACTTGTGGGGTAGTTATACTGCCCTGGCATTTTAGGGGCCAAAATGCGTGAGAAGTAGTTTGAAATCAAAATCTGTAAAAAATGGCCGGTGAAATCTGAAAGGTGCTCTTTGGAATGTGGGCCCCTTTGCCCACCTAGGCTGCAAAAAAGTGTCACACATCTGGTATCACCGTACTCAAGAGAAGTTGGGGAATGTGTTTTGGGTGTCATTTTACATATACCCATGCTGGGTGAGAGAAATATCTTGGCAAAAGACAACTTTTCCAATTTTTTTATACAAAGTTGGCATTTGACCAAGATATTTATCTCACCCAGCATGGGTATATGTAAAATGACACCCCAAAACACATTTCCCAACTTCTCCTGAGTATGGCGATACCAGATGTGTGACACCTTTTTGCAGCCTAGGTGGGCAAAGGGGCCCACATTCCAAAGAGCACCTTTCGGATTTCACCGGCCATTTTTTACAGATTTTGATTTCAAACTACTTCGCATGCATTTGGGCCCCTAAAATGCCAGGGCCCACATTCCAAAGAGCACCTTTCGGATTTCACTGGCCATTTTTTACAGATTTTGATTTCAAACTACTTCGCACGCATTTGGGCCCCTAAAATGCCAGGGCCCACATTCCAAAGAGCACCTTTCGGATTTCACCGGCCATTTTTTACAGATTTTGATTTCAAACTACTTCGCACGCATTTGGGCCCCTAAAATGCCAGGGCAGTATAACTACCCCACAAGTGACCCAATTTTGGAAAGAAGACACCCCAAGGTATTTCATGATGGGCATAGTGAGTTCATGGAAGTTTTTATTTTTTGTCACAAGTTAAAAAAATTCATCATTTTCCGCTAACTTGTGACAAAAAATAAAAAGTTCTATGAACTCACTATGCCCATCAGCGAATACCTTGGGGTGTCTACTTTCCGAAATGGGGTCATTTGTGGTTTTTTTTTTACTGTCTGGGCATTGTAGAACCTCAGGAAACATGACAGGTGCTCATAAAGTTAGAGCTGCTTCAAAAAGCAGAAATTCACATTTTTGTACCATAGTTTGTAAACCCTATAACTTTTACCCAAACCATTTTTTTTTACCCAAACATTTTTTTTTTATCAAAGACATGTAGAACAATAAATTTAGAGAAAAATTTATATATGGATGTAGTTTTTTTATTTTTATTTTACAACTGAAAGTGAAAAATGTCTTTTTTTTGGCAAAAAAATCTGTAAATTTCGATTAATAACAAAAAAAGTAAAAATGTCAGCAACAATGAAATACCACCAAATGAAAGCTCTATTAGTGAGAAGAAAAGGAGGTAAAATTCATTTGGGTGGTAAGTTGCATGACCGAGCAATAAACGGTGAAATTAGTGTAGTGCAGAAGTGTAAAAAGTGGTCCGGTCATTAAGGGTGTTTAAACTAGGGGGGCTGAAGTGGTTAAGAAATGAAGGCCAGTCAGTCAGCCGAAAAATTGGGAAAACTTTGAAAGTAAGGGCTATTTGACCATGAAGGAGAGTGATGGGGTGCTGCGCCAGATGACCTGGCCTCCACAGTCACCGGACCTGAACCCAATCGAGATGGTTTGGGGTGAGCTGGACCGCAGAGTGAAGGCAAAAGGGCCAACAAGTGCTAAGCATCTCTGGGAACTCCTTCGAGACTGTTGGAAGACCATTTCAGGGGACTACCTCTTGAAGCTCATCAAGAGAATGCCAAGAGTGTGCAAAGCAGTAATCAAAGCAAAATGTGGCTGCTTTGAAGAACCTAGAATATGACATATTTTCAGTTGATTCACACTTGTTTGTTATGTATATAATTCCACATGTGTTAATTCATAGTTTTGATGCCTTCATAGTCATGAAAATAAAGAAAACTCTTTGAATGAGAAGGTGTGTCCAAACTTTTGGTCTGTACTGTAGCTCAAATAGTTAGATTATGTTTTATAAGAATTTATATGTTTATTATAGGCCTTTTTTATGTCCAAATCTTAATTTTATATCAAAAGCTTATCAAAATATTATAAATGGGCTTATCAAAAAGATTTTATCAAAATAGGATTTTATCAAAAAGGATTTTTATCAAAATGAAGTTTATAAAATATGAGTGTTATCAAAAAGGATTTTATCAAAATGAAACTTATCAAACTGTATAAATTAATATAAATTCATATCAAAGTGGGTGGCTTTTATATCAAAAGCTTATTAAATGTTATAAATGCCTTTATCAAATGTTATCAAATTACAAAATTTAGTGGGCTTATCAAAAACAAAGTGGGTGGCTTTTATATCAAAAGCTTATCAAATGTTATAAATGCCTATATTTATTTTTCCTTAATCCTGAAGAAAGATAAAGATAAGATAGAGGTGGGGGCGTATCGCCCTATTTCGCTACTTAACACCGATTACAAGATACTAGCGAAAGTGCTTGAAAATAGACTAAGGCGGGTTGTTCACCGTCTGATCCATCCGGATCAGACGGGTTTTATCCCAAAACGAGATATACAATCTTATATCCGCAGGGCCTTTCTAAATGTATATGTTGGGGAGGGGGAGGATCACTCCATCCTGTCTTTGGATGCCGAGAAGGCCTTTGACAGGGTGGAGTGGCCCTTCCTGTGGGCGACTTTGGATAAAATGAACTTGGGCGAACATTTCATTAAATGGATACAGTTATTTTATTCAGATTCTAGGGCCAGGGTTAAGATAAATGGGATTGACTCGGAACAGCTCCCCCTACAGCGAGGTACTCGACAGGTTTGTCCCCTTTCACCTCTGATATTTGCCCTAGCTCTGGAACCTCTCGCCTGTAAAATCCGGCAGTCTAGTCAGATTGTAGGATTTGGAGGGAGAGGAAAAGAAGATAGGATTAGTCTATACGCGGACGACATTCTCGTATTTCTGAGGCAGGGATGGAAGGCCGTTATACCTGTAATGAATATCTTGAGAGAATATGGGGCGATATCGGGGTATAAAGTAAACTGGGATAAATCTGAACTTCTCCCTCTGGTTCGAGTGCCCCCTGATAGATCCTTAGGCATTAAGGTTCTTGGATTAAATGACTCCATCCGTTACCTGGGTATCAGTATAAGCGCGGACTTGTCCCGATATAACTCCTTAAATATAACTCCCATGATTAATAAGATCAGGGAGAAGATCCGGTCCTGGCAGAAGCTGCCTTTGTCACAGGAGGAAAGGATTGCATTGATTAAGATGGTGGTCCTCCCTATTGCATTATACCCTTTGACAGCATGCCCGATATGGATTGATGACTCCACTTTTGGGTTAGTGGACAAATTGATGAACGACTTAATCTGGGGGAGGGGAAGGGTTAGGATTAAGCAAAAATATCTACGTATATCGGAGAGAAGGGGTGGCCTTTCCCTTCCATTCCTCCAGGGATATTATATTGCAGCACAGATAAAGTGGTGTCTGGGAGGGGGGAGGGCAGAAAGTCAGGCCGCTTTGCTGTTGGGTATCCTTTCAAGGGATTTCCAGGGGCCATATGGGGACATTTTTTCTGTCTTGGAGACTGGCCATTTGGACATGAGGAAAAAACAATGTTTGATTAGTGATACACTAAACAAGGTTTGGAATAAGATAAAAAAATTATTGGGTGAGACATTCCCTACTCACTTTACTCCACTTTGGCACAATTATAATTTAAAAGAATTTAAGTCAATTGTAGACTATAAATATTGGAATTCACGCGGAATTAACCGCTTAACTCATATAATATCACATGGTAATATTATTCCTTTAGATGCACTAATAAAAGGTATACTGTCCTTTGTAGATAGATATAGGTATGTACAAATTAGTCACGCATATATGAGCACTCAGGACAAAAATTTATTGGCCATTAGGACAAGCCCCTTTTTGGATTATTGTTTTAGATTTAAGGATACTCAACTTACACTCTCTCAAATATATCATAAACTCCGGGACTGTTTGGGGGAAATAACCACATTTAAAAGTGAGGGAGGCTGGGAAGCTGAATTGGGCGAAGGGAACAGCTTGGAATGGGATATCGTATATCAAAACATAAAAAAAGTATCGATCTCTCAGAAATACAGATTGATACAGTTCAAGATTGTTCACCGCCTATACTACTCCCCCTCCTTCCTCGCCAAGATATACAAGGAAAGGAAGGACCTGTGCTGGAAATGTTCGTCAGAAAATGCGGAGTTAAGTCACCTACTATGGGATTGTCCGGAAGTGTGGGGGTATTGGACTAGCATCTATGAGGAACTATATAAAAGATATAAGATCAAATTGAAGCGAAGTTTTACGCAGGCAATATTGGGTCTTTTCCCCCGCTCTGAACTGACCCCCTACCAATTACGAGTTAGCATGGAAAGTTTTATGGTCGCAAAGGCCTTGATAATTAAATATTGGGGTACGAAGAATAGTCCTAGCTTTAATGAATGGAGGGCTCGGCTAGACACTATTGAGGCCTATAGAAGAATGACAAGGAAATTGGAGTGATGGCTCCTGCGGGGGCAGGCTCCCTTACTCGCTTCAGGCCCCCAGGATCCCTTATATTTGGAATTTCTGGAAACAGAAGTTAAGGTAGTTATTAAAATGCGGATGGACCCCGCAGCAGGGAAGCAAAAGGGATGGGGTGAGTTAAAAGGAACAAGTGTATTAACTTGTATAAAGTATATTCGTAAATTTTAACTGGTTGATATGAAAATGTGTATATTTGTTCCAGAAAATAATAAAGGATTTGAAAAAAAAAAAAAAATAAAAAATGCCTTTATCAAATGTTATCAAATCACAAAATGTATTTATAAAGCCGCAATGAAATATTTCCTGGCGACTTTATAAAGTTTTTATATAAAAATTCTAAGACTATAAGGTATCAAAACAGCCAAATACAAGACGCCATTAGTACGGTCTGCGGCTATTACTGTACAATTTATATGTTTATTATAGGCATGTAAGATTTTATAAGGGGAATAAAATCAATGACAAGAATACAGCCTGTGGCTTGTCCAGACAGATGTCATGACCATTGCAGTAGAAAGTCTTGTTTTAAATAGCTGTGCTTTTGATGTCCAGGACAGATGTCATGACCTTGTAGAGCACCTCCTGTGACGTGTCAGATATACCAATCAGATATATCAATAATCTGTCATACTTTTAAGCACATAATCGAAACCATTTGCAGTAGAAAGTCTTGCTTTAAACAGCGGTGCTTTTGATGTCCATGACAGGTGTCATGACCTTGTAGAACGCATCCTGTGTAGTAAGATGTCATGACCTTTGCATTAGAAAGTCTTGCTTTAAACAGATGTGCTTTTGTCTTAATTTGTAAACTGGAGGATATTAGCAGGAATCTGAGAAGTGATAAACCATTAATGGTCGAATACAACTGTAGTAAGAATCAATATAAATTTAATATCAAGCAATAAAAATGTAATATCAAGCAATATAAAAGGGGCGGGGGTATCTGTATAAAAGGGGGCATGGTACCTGTCACTTGACGAAGTTTGACAAAACATATACCCCCTTACTACTGACATCTAAAAAACCCTTCACAGTTCGGGAACAACATCCTATGGACAGATGAGACCAAGATCAACTTGTACCAGAGTGATGGGAAGAGAAGAATATGGAGAAGGAAAGGAACTGCTCATGATCCTAAGAATACCACCTTATCAGTGAAGCATGGTGGTGGTAGTGTCATGGCGTGGGCATGTATGGCTGCCAGTGGAACTGGTTCTCTTGTATTTATTGATGATGTGACTGCTGACAAAAGCAGCAGGATGAATTCTGAAGTGTTTCGGGCAATATTATCTGCTCATATTCAGCCAAATGCTTCAGAACTCATTGGACGGCGCTTCACAGTGCAGATGGACAATGACCCAAAGCATACTGCAAAAGCAACCAAAGAGTTTTCTAAGGGAAAGAAGTGGAATGTTATGCAATGGTCAGGTCAATCACCTGACCTGAATCCGATTGAGCATGGATTTCACTTACTGAAGACAAAACTGGAGGGAAAATGCCCCAAGAACAAGCAGGAACTGAAGACAGTTGCAGTAGAGGCCTGGCAGAGCATCACCAGGGATGAAACCCAGCGTCTGGTGATGTCTATGCTTTCCAGACTTCAGGCTGTAATTGACTGCAAAGGATTTGCAACCAAGTATTAAAAAGTGAAAGTTTGATTTATGATTATTATTCTGTCCCATTACTTTTGGTCCCTTAACAAGTGGGAGGCACATATGCAAACTGTTGTAATTCATGCACCGTTCACCTGATTTGGATGTAAATACCCTCAAATTAAAGCTCACAGTCTGAAGTCAAAGCTTGTTTGTTTCATTTCAAATCCATTGTGGTGGTGTATAGATCCAAAAATTTTAGAATTTTGTAGATGTCCCAATATTTATGGACCTGACTGTATATATATTTGGTGAACCTCCAGGATCTTTTGCTGCATGTTAATTTTCTAACTTTGTCTGCAAGGACCTTTGGAGGTGTGTCTAGTGAGTCATGTGATCGGAGCCAGCTGATGCTGGGTGGTTACGTCACACTGGGTGACTCGACACTGTTCTCTGACATGCGCAGTTCACACTGGAAGACGCTCAGATGGACGTGATGCTCTTATGCTGGTTAGTGCTTACAACTTACCCCTCTTGCCAACTATTGATTTTAACTGTGTTCACATGGGTTTCCACAGATGTATATGATTAGATAATTATGACACTTTAGTAACTTTGTCTGTATTAGGGCTTGTGAATATTTTTATATGATAAATTCACCCTATTTATTTTTATTGTATTTATTATGCTTCTATACTGAAGCTGTACATGCACATCCATTGATTTCTTATGTTTTTACACTGTTTTATATTAATTACTTCTATTGATTGATTGATTGGTTCGTGGGTGTGTATATATGCCCCTGTATGTGAGCACTATTTTGTCATCACCATTTGCTTGAGAAAGATCACACTGAGAGGATTGAAACGTTGCTGTATGTCTGGTGAATACGCATTTTTGTTACTTTTTCTACTTCTGGATGTGCCGTGGAGTTTATCAATTTTTGTAAGTAAGGTGGGTGGATCACCCCCACAGCCGCTGGCACCCTACTACATCTCAAAAATTTCTTGCTGCTTTTCTGCTGTGCTGCCCTTGTTTTGTATTATATATTTATATATATATATATATATAATATATATATATATATATATATATATATAAAATCAACCATACATGTATAAAACTGAACTCAGTTCCTTGGAGATAATACCGTGATATAAGAATAATTTTCAACAGTATGAATAAATGTCCCTGGATTGTAAAAAAAACCAGAATGATACTGCAGTTACAGACTAGCTTATTCCAAACCAGATCCGATAACTGTTCCTTTCATCAGAGAACAGTGTAATAGTAGTAGTTGTTTTCTAGAGGGTAGATTTAAAGTAGCCATATTCTTACACCTAATGCTGTCAGTGTAATTCAGATAAATTATGCCAGTTATGCCAACATCTTTATGGCACAGTGGGAAATGGAAGTCATCCGACCTAGGCTGGGGGGGAGCCTGGTGCTATGGTGACGGTACATAGACGATATTATTTTTATAGGACACGTAGGGGAATCTACAGAGCTTCCTAAAAGAAATTAATGATAATGATATTTGTTCCCGGACGGTTGTGTCTTTCTTGGAAAGATTGAGGAATGGAATGATGATCTCAAGGAATGGGTGGATCCCCCTGGATGACTGGATAGGTGGTTCTAGTTCATTGGATGGTTCTGATGACTTCCTCAGATAGGTGTATCATATGGATCAGATGGGATCAGATGGCATTCAGCTCATGCCACCTTTTTATCCCATTCAAAAATGGGATTGGTCTGTTCATTAACTAGTGACATCACAAATGTTAATTCCCCCAACTATCTTGTAATACATGTCTTACATTTTTACTCTACCACTAGATGGCACTAGGGCTCTATGTAAAAAGTTTTGACAATTATAGCTATTTCCTATATTTTCCTTTTTAATTTGAAGAAGTAATCTTTAACTGGGATTTTAGACAGAACTTCTAGAACAATAGAATGTAAATATAAAGGTGTATCCAGGATTAGACCTCTATTCTCACGGACTTGTAGGTACACAACTCCTAGACTTGACTAAACACCTTTCCTAGTCATTGTGATAAAACAGGATTCAATTGATACTTTGCCCTTGATGAAGACATTGTTTGCTTATGGACATCTGTATTTACAATCCCCCCTTCCCGAGATCTTCTGAGAAACAGATAATTAACTTCACACCAGTCTCACTCTCTGACATAGCATTCTGAAACTACATTGGAATTTCCACCTTATTTCTAACACTAAATGAATATCCCTTTATCAAACTTCTAGTTATATGAAACACCCAATATTAGAACATATAATATAAAAACCCAAAATCTATTCATATGAGGATTAATATAAACATTACAATGAATACTAAATTATATAACATTTTACTCACTGAAAATAAACTAAAACTCAGCACATTTATACTCCATTGTCTTATCTGAGTAAATGCATTTTATTGTATCTGTCTAAACCTCATTCACACAAGAGCAGACTATGCAAACACTCTTAATTTCTTAGTTAGCAATTCCAAGTCTTGAGAAATTCACCTTACCTTAACCTTTTAAAACTAGACAAAATGGACCCCCAATGTTCATTTTTACATATTGAGACAGGCCTTTTCAATACGTATATTTTTATCCTCAATAATTCTGACAGGCTGTAAGTGTATTTCTCACTGTAATACACTCACAGCTTCCTGCCTGTAAGATCTAGGGGGCTGGATCTCACAGGCTGACAGGCAAGGCAGCACGATGCCTAAGGATCCCCGTCATAGCAGTGCGGGGACCCGATGGACACCTGAGACCTGTGAGGATACCGCACATGCCGTGGTCAGCGCTGACCGTGGTAGTGCGAGGGTTAATGTGCCAGCATCAGTGTTTTTACTGATGCCGGCGCATATAGCAGGGATCTGGCTATCAGTGACTTCTGGACCCCTGCAGCTGATTGCGCGGGCGCAGCTCCTGGTCCCGCCCGATCAGGGCATCGTAGCTGTAAGGTGCTGGGATTTCAGACACACTTTCCAGCGCCGTACATATACAGCGCTGATATCCTACAGGTTAATAGTAAATTATCTTTATTTTTTATTGTTCTTTTTTTTTTAGGGACAGTAGGGGGGAAATGAAGCTGTCATTTTTTTTAATAAACATTTTTTTTTACTTTTTTTAAGGGGACTTTAACAAGTGATTGTTAGATTGTTTGTCCAATAGACTGCAATGAACCATTGCAGCCTATGGGGGTTGAGCTATGTTCCTATGGAGTCTTGCCATCTGAGATCACCACGAAGAAGGAAAGACTCCCAAAATCGAAGCACGGGAGAGCCGTTCAGGTCCCAGGAAAGCAGCTATCATGAGTAAAGCCGCTTCAGATGCCGTTATCACCAATCACATGTATTAAACAGCAGAAACCTTGCAGCTATGATGCCTGCTGCCCTCAGGAGCGGGCAGCATCTTTAAAGAATGACTTGTATGTGGAGGTCTGAAAAGAGTTAAATAAGATTTTGTCACTATACATACTAGGAACATTTCAAAATTAGATTACAGATGTATTATATAAAAAATGTCTACTAAAACACTAAGAAAAATATTTTTCATAAAATAATTCTTCTAGATCTGATAACTGTTCATTTCATCAGAGAACAGTGTAATAGTAGTAGTTGTTTTCTAGAGTGTAGATTTAAAGTAGCCATATTCTTACACCTATTGTCAGTGTAATTCAGATAAATTATGCCAGTTATGCCAACATCTTTATGGCACAGTGGGAAATGGAAGTCATCCGACCTAGACTGGGGGGGAGCCTGGTGCTATGGCGACGGTACATAGACGATATTATTTTTATATGGCAAGACACATAGGGGAATCTACAGAGCTTCCTAAAAGAAATTAATAATAATGACAGAAACTTGAATTTCACCACGAACATAAGTCGCACCCATGTGGAATTCTTAGCTCTGACAGTGAAAATTTGGGGGCAAAAACTGATATGCAATACATATCAGAAACCAGTCATGAAGAATAACTACATCTTATATTCTAGCTGCCATCTTCCTAGATAGTCAATTAATATTCCGTCTAGTAAATTCAGACGACTGAAACGAAATTGCACAGAAAAAAATCAAAAAAGAAGCCAATGACCTAAGACAACAATTTCTAGATATAAATAGTAGATGGCTCATTAAACAAAGTAAGAACAATGAATATGTCACTACCAGAGCTTTGAGACGTTCTCACAGCTCTGTTTCTCCACCCATGTGATGATGTCACTACTAGAGCTTGGAGGAGTTCTCACTGCTCTGTTTCTCCGCCCCTGTGATGAGGTTTTTACTTTCTGTTTCCTTCCTCCCAGCTGTTCCTCCTGCGTTTGATTTCCCTGCCTTTAAATCACCCCTCCTCCTTTTGTAGGGTGTGGATTATATTTCTCATTTGAGTTGTAGCTCTTGCTTGAGTATCTTCACTTGTAAGCTATCATTTCACTGGACCTGTGTTCTGCTGCAGCAAGTACTCCGGATATTGCCAGCTGTCTTTGGATCCGTCTTCTCTGCTGCTGCAGCTCCTTCAGCTAAGTGTGCAGACATTTTAGTGTATCTGTTTATTTTCTGACTGGATCTGAGGCGACCATGGTTCCCTCCATATACTGAGCAGGGCACCGGTGGCCGTGCTCCTTCCACTATTGTAGGGGTTACAGTGGTCATCAGTCTTAGGTACGCAGGCATGCCTCGTTCCACCATTCGGATCCGGGCATGTGCTTTAGCAGCATAGGGAGAGCTTTGAGGGTCTGACAGGGGTCACCCTTTATCCTCCCTAGTTTGGGTCCGGTCAGTAGCTCTATTTACTGTGTATGCTCTTGTTGCTCACATACAGCCGTGACAGAATAGGAGCGATTTTTTTTTTCTGATAATGAGATAGAGAATGAGACCAAAGTAGATGACAAGATCCATTTAATATTGCCATTTAATGCCCAATATAAGACCACAGAAAAGATCATTAGGAGACACTGGCACCATCTTGTGACAGATCCATCTGTATAGACCTATATTGCTGGTTTGTCTGTTTGCCTTCATTTCGCTGGATCTCCTGTCCGTATGCCCCTGTTCGTGTGTTTCCCCAAATACCGATTGAAACTACTGAACGGACGGCCACTCAGGAGAGGAGTGTGCTGCTAGTTAACCTAAATGGCCTCATTGTTCACAAAGGACTTGAACTAACTTGAACTCCTGGTCTAATTCGTGCCATTGTGGGATGTTAAATGTCTGTGTATTGAAAAGGGTTGTGACATTGTATGTTTAAATGGTGATTTCTGTTCTGTTGTCCCCACATGTGTATTGGTGATTTCTCTCTGTCTTGAGATATAATTGGATTACTCCTCGGGTGTCTCCAGGGCAGAGAGGAGGAAACCATGATGCATTGTGGGGATGTATTGTCTCTGTAGTGCTGCATGTCTGTCCTGTGTCACAGTGTCCATTCTGGTCCACCAGATGGGGACCTGCATAAATACGGGCGGGTAGCCCTCAATAAAACATTCCTGTTTGACCTTCAAGACAGAGCTTGGTCTCGTTTGTGGAGGGATTTATTATTGGGACAGCACTTTCGTTTATTGCTAGCTGTGGAAGGAGTTTGACGATCGGCTGGATTAAAAACTGCATTTCTGGAGAAAGGGGATTATTCACTAAACGGCGGCTTCATCTACCTGGCGGTGAGTGTCGTAACAATTGGTGGCAAGCAACGGGATGAATCCCACCGCCCAGAAGGCCAGCTACAAATCCCAGGGTGGAAATGCAGTATGAGGAATTAAGGCGTGCTACCCTTAAAAATATATTGGAACGCAGAGGACGATCAGCGAGTAATCTCAAGAAGAGAGAGATTATTTCTATATTATTGGAGATGGATGCAGCACAGGGAACGGAGAGAGCTAATGTGCCTGGCATACTGGATTTAACACCCGAGGAGGTACAATTTAACCGGGCAGTCCAGATAAGGCTGCCACACCTTGGCCCCAACCCTGCAGCAGATATTGTGGTCCAGGTGCAAGCAGCAGTAGCGGCACAACAGGCGCTCCAGGGAAGAGGAGCTGCAGCAGCAGAGGTACGGGTTCCTGGCCGATTTTGAAAGGCAGTGTGCCTTACACCAGGTACCCGCAGAGGAATGGGTCACTATCCTCTCTGGGAAATTATCCGGCCGGGCCAGTGAGGCTTTTCGGGCCATCCCAGAGGAGGAAATTACAAGTTACCGGGCAGTAAAAGATGCCCTTTTGGCCAGATACGCTGTCACCCCTGAGGCGTACCTTCGGCGATTCCGGGACACTAACAAGCAGGCTGGCGATTCTTATGTTGAGTGGGCATGCAGGGTACACCGCACCGCAGCCCACTGGATGGCAGGGTGCCAAGCGGTAACTGGGGAAGAGGTGCTGCAAGTATTTTTGTTGGAGCACTGCTTTGATAGGTTACCTGCAGGAGTCAGAGAGTAGGTTAGGGACCGCAAACCTGCTACCTTACCTGAAGCTGCTCGTCTGGCTGATGAATACACAGATGCACGAAGGCTAGACCAGACAGCAGCCAAGGTCCCTACCCGAGTGGAGTACAAATCGGCAGCACCTCCAACCACTACTGTGTATCACCCCCCAGCGCAACGCACCCCCACAATACCACCAGCGAACAATTATGTTCAGCCAGCTCGGTTCAACGTCCGGGATTACTCTCAGCCTATCCGGCGCTATGGGTGCAAACAGTTGGGGCACAAGAGACCAGAGTGCCCATTGAACAATACCAACCAAGCGCAGTCGTGGAGAAAACCAGCTGGCGGAAATCAGCAGCCACCCCGGCCTTCCGCTCACTGTCTTGAGCAGGAGGAATTTTGGGGTATACTACATGAGGCGGATCCAGTACAAGCAGCCCAGCAGGATAACCGGCAGCAGCACAGGCAGACCGTTAGACTAAATGGCAAAGTGGTCACTGGTCTGAGAGACACCGGAGCCACTATGACCCTGCTCCAAAAGAACCTTGTTTCGGAACACCAACACACTGGAAATACTGTGGCAGTGAGGGTAGCAGGAGGCGCCGTGTTCCGTCTACCTGTTGCCCGGGTTCATTTGGATTGGGGAGTGGGCTCTGGACATGTGAATGTGGGGGTTATGAAAGACTTGCCTGCTGATGTCTTGCTCGGGAATGACCTGGCCCCTTTGGTTTCTGCTTATGCTCCAATGGGACCTGCTGATGTCAACCCAGTGACTACACGGGCCCAGACCCGTGTTGCTGGAACCAGCCCACCTGCCGCTGAGACCCAGGTAAGACCCGATTCCCCGACTGATACCCTAGGACAGACCTTTGCTAGCTGGGATTCCCCAGAGGAGTTTGGGAGGGAAACTCAGGCAGATCCGACTCTCCAGAAGTATAGAGACAGAGCAGATACTGGAGAGGAAGGAGTAGATGGGGAGCGGTATGAATGAGTGGGGGACAGGTTATATAGGATCCCTAAACCGTCCCAGAAAAGTGTTGCCCATCCGCCGAATCGACAGCTGGTGGGGCCCGCAAAATACCGGCAGGAGATTCTGCGGATAGGGCATGATGTTCCATTAGCCGGACATCTAGGGTCCCGCCGCACAGCCTATAGGATCATGCAGAACTTCTTTTGGCCAAATTTTAATCAGGCTGTGCGGATATATTGTAGTACGTGTGACACTTGTCAACGGGTAGGAAAGCGGGGGGACCACCCAAGAGCTAGGCTTATGTCTATGCCTATCATTGGGGAGCCCTTTGCCCGCATAGCCGTTGACATTGTGGGTCCACTGGCCAGGGCTAGTCCATCTGGTAAGAAGTATATTCTCACCGTGGTGGACTAAGCGCTGTCTAATATAGAGGCAGAGACAGTTGCTGATGCCCTGGTTAGGATTTTTACTAGAGTCGGGTTCCCTAAGGAGATTCTCTCTGACCAGGGAACCCAATTTACCGCTGTGCTCACCCAGCAACTGTGGAGGGTGTGCGGCATTAAACCGATACTTAGTTCCCCGTACCATCCACAGACTAACGGCCTCTGCGAGCGATTTAATGGCACCCTCAAACAGATGTTGAGGACCTTTTCTGACACTTGCAGAGACTGGGAGCGATTCCTGCCTCATCTGTTGTTTTCTTACAGAGAGGTGCCCCAGGAATCTACTGGGTTCTCCCCCTTTGAGTTGCTCTATGGGAGGAGGGTCCGCGGACCCCTAGATCTCATTAGAGGCCACTGGGAGGGGGAGACAGAGCAGGAAGGGACCCCCATAGTACCGTATGTCCTGGAACTCCGGGACCGCATGGAGAAATTGTCCCTGATGGTAAGAGAGAATCTCCAGGTGGCCCAGGGGAGACAGAAGAGATGGTATGATCGGGGTGCCCGGCAGCGAGTCTTCCAGGTTGGGCAGAAAGTGCTAGTGCTCAAACCCGTGAAGGCGAACAAGATGCAAGCATCTTGGCAGGGCCAGTATAAGGTGTTAGCTCAGGTGTGTGATACTACCTACCTTATAGCCAGCTGTTCAGATGAAAGGATCCAGCGATCCTTTCATGTGAACATGCTAAAGGAGTATCAGGAGAGACCGGAGGATGTCGCTGCAGTATGTGCCCCTGCTGCAGACGATACAGAGAGTTTACCCTTACCCGATTTGTTAGAGAGGGACTCCCAGACTGACCTTACTAGTCTTGTACAGCTAGGGGATAGATTAAGCCCCACAGAGAAGGGACAGGCAAGACAGCTTCTGTGGGAGAAGCAGGCAACGTTCTCCCAGGAGCCTGGCTACACTACCCTAGCTGTACATAAGGTAGAGACCCCTGGACAGAACCCCCTGCGACAGCCCCCTTACCGTATCCCTGAAGCAGTCCGAGAAGGAATGCGGAAGGAGATACAGGAGATGACCCAGCTTGGGGTCATCGAACACTCCGATAGCCCTTGGGCTTCGCCTGTAGTCCTGGTGCCTAAGAAAGATGGGACCACCCGGTTCTGTGTAGACTACAGGCGGCTCAACGAGCGGACCACCACTGACGCCTACCCGATGCCCCGGGTAGACGAATTATTAGATCGTATTGCCAGGGGACGCTATCTGACCATCATAGACCTGTGTAAAGGCTATTGGCAGATTCCCCTGGCCGAGGATGCTATCCCCAAGTCGGCCTTCGTCACCCCATTTGGCTTGTACCAATTTAAGGTCATGCCATTTGGGATGAAGAATGCCACGGCTACCTTTCAGCGTATGGTGGATAGACTTCTCGATGGATTCCAGGAATTTGCTTGTGCATACCTGGATGACATTGCGATCTACAGTGGGTCCTGGGAGGAACACCTAGTACATGTAGGGGTAGTTTTGGACAAAATTCGGGCTGCTGGCTTGACATTGAAGCCAGAGAAGTGCCATCTAGGCATGGCTGAAGTGCAATACCTGGGTCACAGAGTGGGGTGTGGGAGCCAGAGACCGGAGCCGGCTAAGATAGAGGCGGCAGCTAACTGGCCCACACCTATCACTAAGACCCAGGTGTTAGCCCTCCTAGGGACAGCAGGGTATTACAGACGCTTTGTCCCAGACTACAGCACTATTGCTAAGCCCCTGACTGACCTGACCTAGAAAAATCTCCCTAAGCAGGTCCTGTGGTCTCCGGCTTGTGAAGCTGCGTTTCAAGCACTCAAACAGGCTCTTGTAAATGCCCCTGTCCTGGCTGCCCCAGTCCCTAACAAACGTTTTCTTTTCCATACAGATGCTTTCATGTATGGACTGGGGGCTGTGCTGAGCCAGGTCGGGGAAGATGGAGGAGAGCACCCTGTCGCATATCTCAGTAGAAAGCTGTTACCCCGAGAAGTGAGTTATGCGGCAGTGGAGAAGGAATGCTTGGCCCTGGTCTGGGCATTGAAAAAGTTAAGCCCTTATTTGTATGGACAGGAATTTTCCCTTGTGACGGACCACAATCCCCTTGTCTGGCTTAACCGGGTCTCAGGAGACAATGGTAGACTGCTGCGGTGGAGTTTAGCTTTACAACCATATAACCTCACCATCAGCTACCGACCCGGTAAGCAGAATGGGAATGCAGATGGATTGTCCCGGCAAACCGACGTTCTTGCTACCTCCTAGTCCGGTCATCCCCAAGTTGACGCGCTAAAGGGTCAAGTCGGGTCTGCCGGAGTGTCCCACAAGGGGAGAGCCGTGTGACAGATCCATCTGTATAGACCTATATTGCTGGTTCGTCTGTTTGCCTTCATTTCGCTGGATCTCCTGTCCGTATGCCCCTGTTCGTGTGTTTCCCCAAATACCGATTGAAACTACCGAACGGACGGCCACCCAGGAGAGGAGTGTGCTGCTAGTTAACCTAAATGGCCTCATTGTTCACAAAGGACTTGAACTAACTTGAACTCCTGGTCTAATTTGTGCCATTGTGGGATGTTAAATGTCTGTGTATTGAAAAGGGTTGTGACATTGTATGTTTAAATGGTGATTTCTGTTCTGTTGTCCCCACATGTGTATTGGTGATTTCCCTCTGTCTTGAGCGATAATTGGATTACTCCTCGGGTGTCTCCAGGGCAGAGAGAAGGAAACCATGATGCATTGTGGGGATGTATTGTCTCTGTAGTGCTACATGTCTGTCCTGTGTCACAGTCTCAATTCTAGTCCCCTAGGGGCGTGTCCACCAGATGGGGACCTGCATAAATACGGGCAGTTAGCCCTCAATAAAACATTCCTGTTTGACCTTCAAGACGGAGCTTGGTCTCGTTTGTGGAGGGATTTATTATTGGGACAGCGCTTTCGTTTATTGCTAGCTGTGGAAGGAGTTTAACGATCGGCTGGATTAAAAACTTCATTTCTGGAGAAAGGGGATTATTCACTAAACGGCTGCTTCATCTACCTGGCGGTGAGTGTCGTAACATATCTCTTGGGAGACAAATTGATAGGGCATCTATTATCTACAAGCCCCTTGATTACATACACTAGAGCTCCCAACTTAGGCCTACAAGTAG
The DNA here is from genome assembly GCF_905171765.1 of Bufo bufo. Classification (NCBI taxonomy): domain Eukaryota; kingdom Metazoa; phylum Chordata; class Amphibia; order Anura; family Bufonidae; genus Bufo; species Bufo bufo. The sequence continues at coordinate 607,522,041 of NC_053392.1, read as the reverse complement.
CTCCCTCGATCAAAAAGATATCATCGGGAGTTGTCTAGTTGGCTAACACTTCAGGGATTTTTTAGATGCGCTAGATGTAAAAACTGCAAGATTACAAACTTCCCGAAGAAAACAATCACAATCAGATCGACATACAATTCCCACATATATCACATCATATCATCTATTGTGTGACTCATCCGATGTCATTTATCTATTACAATGTCCATGTCATAAACAGTTTATAGGAAGAACTAAGGCCTCTTTCACACTTGCGTTGTCCGGATCCGGCGTGTACTCCACTTGCCGGAATTACACGCTGGTTCCGGAAAAACGCAAGTGTACTAAAAGCATTTGAAGACGGAGCAGTCTTCAAATGCTTTCAGTGTTACTATGGCAGCCAGGACGCTATTAAAGTCCTGGTTGCCATAGTAGGAGCTGGGAGCGGGGGAGCGGTATACTTACAGTCCGTGCGGCTCTCCGGGCGCTCCAGAATGACGTCAGAGCGCCCCATGCGCATGGATGACGTGATCCATGCGATCACATGATCCATGCGCTTGGGGCGCCCTGACGTCACTCTGGAGCGCCCCAGGAGCCGCACGGACGGTAAGTATACTGCTCCCCCGCTCCCCGCTACACTTTACCATGGCTGCCAGGACTTTAGCGTCCCGGCAGCCATGGTAACCATTCAGAAAAAGCTAAACGTCGGGTCCGGCAATGCGCCGAAACGACGTTTAGCTTAAGGCCGGATCCGGATCAATGCCTTTCAATGGGCATTAATTCCAGATCCGGCCTTGCGGCAAGTCTTAAGGATTTTTGGCCGGAGCAAAAAGCGCAGCATGCTGCAGTATTTTTTCCGGCCAAAAAACGTTCCGTCCCGGAACTGAAGACATCCTGATGCATCCTGAACGGATTTCACTCCATTCAGAATGCATTAGGATAAAACTGATCAGGATTCTTCCGGCATAGAGCCCCGACGATGGAACTCTATGCCGGAAGAAAAGAACGCAGGTGTGAAAGAGCCCTAAGAGAAAAGGGTAGCCAAACACATTTCTAACATCACAAAAGGCTATGAACAACACTCAGTCTCCAAACACTTCAAGGACCATCACAATCAAGATCCATCATCACTTACATATGTGGCCTTTGAGAAAATTTGAAGACACTGGAGAGGGGGGGGGGGAACCATATAGCAAACATGTCGAGAATTGAATCTAGGAGAATCTTCGAATTTGATACTATGATCCCTAAAGGCTTAAACGCAGAAATTGAACTTTCCAGTTTCCGGTAAAATTGGGGTGGGTGTCCTTTGAGGACGGGACTTCGAGTGTCTGGCTGCTTATCAGCACCTCGCTCTCCTCTCCTTGGAGGGCTCCCATCCCTATTCACTACTATCTACTATTTACTACTCCATCACCTCTCCATTATATGCGCATGCATATCTAAAATATGAGTCATAAGAGCAATTTAATGGTTGATTTCATTATCTCCCTCATGAATATTTCCTATTATTATCATCATTATTTGTACTATATTTTTGGACTAATACACAAAACGCACAGCTAACGCAGCTGCTGTCTATTGAAATTATTATCAAATTTGTATGTATTATATATAGGGTTGAGCGAACCCGAACTGTAAAGTTCGGGTTCGTACCGAACTTTAGGATTTTTGGACCCCGAACCCGAACATTTCAGTAAAAGTTCGGGTTCGGTGTTCGGCGCTTTCTTGGCGCTTTTTGAAAGGCTGTAGAGCAGCCAATCAACAAGCGTTTAACTGTCTGACCTTAGAAGCCATCACAGCCATGCCTACTAATGGCATGGCTGTGATTGGCCAGAGCAGCATGTGACCCAGCCTCTATATAAGCTGGAGTCACGTAGCGCTGCACGTCACTCTGCTGTTACAATTGTAGGGAGAGGTTGCTGCTGGTGATTTCAGGGAGAGAATAGGAGAGAATCTTTGCTCAAAACCTGAATCTAACTCAGCGATCTACATACATTGTGTTTTGTGGGTGCAGGGCACAATTTTTTTTATCCTGCCCTGAGCCCAGTGACCGGAAAAAAAAAACTTTTATAAGTCAGTTAGGAGGGCGGCGGCGGCCATTTTATGCAAGCTCAGTGCACTAACACTGCATCTGAGCTTTTGGGACATTGAAAATCAAAATTTTTTGGGCAATTTACAACATCTGGGTTTTTAAAAACACACTTTTTTGCCAAAAACAAATATTTTCCTGATCTACAAGTGTTAAATTCAAGTTTAATATATATAGCTTTCATATTCTGTTACCAAAAAAACACTTTTTTTGGCAATTTACAACATCTGGTGCATTTGCAGGCTTAGTCAGTGTGCAATTTAAGCTATAAATACAGCCATCATTTTCTGGGTTTTAAAAACACACTTTTTTGCCAAAAAACACTATTTTCCTGATCTGCAAGTGTTAAATTCAAGTTTAATATATACAGCTTTCATATCCTGTTACCAAAAAAAACACTTTTTTGGCAATATACAACATCTGGATTAGTCAGTGTGCAATTTAAGCTAGAAATACAGCCATCATTTTCTTGATTTTTTTTAAAAACACCCGTTTGGGCAAAAAAAAATAGTTGGCAGCCTTTGCTGCAGGTGTCATTGTGAGATACTGCCTTTACGTACTGTCTTTCTATTCAGTTATTTGAAATAAAGCCATTTTTGGCACAATTCTTTGTTAGCGTCCTAGTGTGGATCAGGGCATGTGAGATACACCCTTTAAATACAGCGGTTCTATTCAGGTATTTGAAATACAGCCATTTTGGGCCAACAAATTTAATTGCGGCCTAGTGTGGATCAGGGCGTGTGAGATACACCCTGTATATACAGGGTTATATTCAGATATTTGAAATACCACCATTTGGTGCACAAATCTTTAACTGAGGCCTAGTGTGGGTCAGGCCGTGTGAGATACACCCTGTATATACAGGGCTTATATTTTTTCTATTAATAAAACACCCTTTTTGGGGCAAAATACACAATATTTCAGGCCTTTCAGCATCTTGATGTTTGAAATTCCAGGGTTCTATACTGCTGCCATATTCAGTTATTAAACAAACCCGTTTGGGCAAAAAAAGTTTATTTGGCAGCCTTTGCTGCATATGTCATTGTGAGATACACCCTTTATACATTTGGGTTATATTCAGATATTTAAAATACCGCCATTTGGAGCAACGGATCCATGAAAAACGGACCGCAAAACACTGAAATAGCCATACGGTAGTGTGAAAGAGGCCTAATTCAGTAGATTCCTGGTATAACAGCGACACACAGCGTCATAAATCATCATAAATCTGTGCGATCCTGCCAGAGAAGCAGAGGTCAGAATGGGAAATCACACGCCACATGCTAGGAGTTTCTTACACTGAACTCGCCCTTCTGTGTCTTGTCTTAAGCCTCTTGCACACGAGCGTTGTGTGCCCAAAGCCTTATTGCGGCCCGCATACGGCGGGTCCGCAAAACACGGGCACCGGCCTGTGTGCACTCCGCATCACGGATGCGGACCCATTCAATCACGGAGATGCGGAACGGAAGCACGGATTGGAATCCTACGGAAGCACTACGGAGTGCTTCCGTGCTGTTTCTGTCCATGCCTCCGCACCTCAAAAAAAATAGAACTTGTTCTATTTGTTTGCGGTGCGGACGAATCAAGGATCCATTCAAGTTAAATAGGTCTCGATCCATCCCGGCCACCACATGGACGTTGTCCGTGCATTGGGGACCACAGATTGCGGTCCCGAATGCACGGAACGGATGCACAACGCTCGTGTGCAAGAGGCCTTATAGTGAGGATATCCGTAAAAAAAAATTCAACCTTGTTAGTAATGTATGTAGAATTGTACGTGTCTCTGCATGCTGCACAACAGTCATTCAATCGAGACTCGCAGTTTTGTGTTGGCAGATACTGTATATGTACTCTACCTATAGAGACTCAACACAGATGATTTTATTTATTTTATTTAACCATTTTTACAAAACAAAAAAGTAGATTTTCTGTGTGACACAATGTAAACTTTAATTTAACAATTAAGAAATTATCTACATGAAACTTCACAGATATAAGAGATCAGTTGGCTTAAGAGCTCCGGACATTCACATTATATAAAATACATTTACCACACATTGTACAGGGAACAAAGAAATGTAAACAGCAAGACATCGTTAGTCTCAAGCATAAAGAATCAAAGAGCTGTGCAGATCAGTCAGATACTTTCACAGAGGATTCTCATCTCCTACAAGATACAATGTAAAGGTTAATATAAAACAGTTGTCATATACATAACATTACTTATCCTTTACTGATCCTGAGTTATATTCTGTATTATACTTCAGAGCGGCACTCACTATTCTGCTGGTGAAATCACTGTGTACATACATTACTTATCCTGTACTGATCCTGAGTTACATCCTGTATTATACTCCAGAGCTGCACTCACTATTCTGCTGGTGGAGTCACTGTGTACATACATTACTTATCCTGTACTGATCCTGAGTTACATCCTGTATTATACTCCAGAGCTGCACTCACTATTATGCTGGTGAAATCACTGTGTACACACATTACTTATACTGTACTGATCCTGAGTTACATCCTGTATTATACTCCAGAGCTGCACTCACTATTCTGCTGGTGAAATCACTGTGTACATACATTACTTATCCTGTACTGATCCTGAGTTACATCTTGTATCATACTCCAGAGCTGCACTCACTATTCTGCTGGTGCAGTCACTGTGTACATACATTACATTACTTATCCTGTACTGATCCTGAGTTACATCCTGTATTATACTCCAGAGCTGCAATGACTATTCTGCTGGTGCAGTCACTGTGTACATACATTACTTATCCTGTACTGATCCTGAGTTACATCCTGTATTATACTCCAGAGCTGCACTCACTATTCTGCTGGGGGAGTCACTGTGTACATACATTACATTATTTATCCTTTACTGATCCTGAGTTACATCCTGTATTATACTCCAGAGCTGCAATGACTATTCTGCTGGTGCAGTCACTGTGTACATACATTACATTACTTATCCTGTCCTGATCCTGAGTTACATCCTGTATTATACTCCAGAGCTGCACTCACTATTCTGCTGGGGGAGTCACTGTGTACATACATTCATTACTTATCCTATACTGATCCTGGGTTACATCCTGTATTATACTCCAGAGCTGCACTCACTATTCTGCTGGTGCAGTCACTGTGTACATACAGTACATTACATTACTTATCCTGTACTGATCCTGAGTTACATCCTGTATTATTCTCCAGAGCTTCACTCACTATTCTGCTGGTGGAGTAACTTTGTACATACATTACTTATCCTGTGCTGATCCTGAGTTACATCCTGCATTATACTCCAGAGCTGCACTCACTATTCTGCTGGTGAAATCACTGTGTACATACATTACTTATCCTGTACTGATCCTGATATACATCCTGTATTATACTCCAGGGCTGCACTCACTATTCTGCTGGTGGAGTCACTGTGTACATAGATTATGTTATTTATCTTGTACTGATCCTGAGTTACATCCTGTATTATACTCCAGAGCTGCACTCACTATTCTGGTGGTGGAGTCACTGTATACACACACATTACTTATTCTGTACTGATCCTGAGTTACATCCTGTATTATACTCCAGAGCTGCACTCACTATTCTGCTGGTGGAGTCACTGTGTACACACATTACTTATCCTGTACTGATCCTGAGTTACATCCTGTATTATACTCCAGAGCTGCACTCACTATTCTGCTGGTGGAGTCACTGTGTACATACATTATATTACTTATCCTGTACTGATCCTGGGTTACATCCTGTATTATACTCCAGAGCTGCACTCACTATTCTGCTGGTGGAGTCACTGTGTACACACATTACTTATCCTGTACTGATCCTGAGTTACATCCTGTATTATACTCCAGATCTGCACTCACTATTCTGCTGGTGCAGTCACTGTGTACATACATTACATTACTTATCCTGTACTGATCCTGAGTTACATCCTGTATTATACTCCAGAGCTGCACTCACTATTCTGATGGTGGAGTCACTGTGTACATACATTACATTACTTATCCTGTACTGATCCTGAGTTACATCCTGTATTATACTCCAGAGCTGCACTCACTATTCTGCTGGTGGAGTCACTATGTACATACATTACTTATCCTGTACTGATCCTGAGTTACATTCTGTATTACACTCCAGAGCTGCACTCACTATTCTGCTGGTGCAGTCACTGTGTACATACATTACTTATCCTGTACTGATCCTGAGTTACATCCTGCATTATGCTCCAGAGCTGCACTCACTATTCTGCTGGAGCAGTCACTGTGTACATACATTACATTACTTATCCTGAACTGATCCTGAGTTACATCCTGTATTATACTCCAGAGCTGCACTCACTATTCCGCTGGTGGAGTCAATGTGTACATACATCTCATTACTTATCCTGAACTGATCCTGAGTTACATCCTGTATTATACTCTAGAGCTGCACTCACTATTCTGCTGGTGAAGTCACTGCATACATACATTGCTTATCCTGTACTGTTCCTAAGTTACTTCCTGTATTATACTCCAGAGCTGCACTCACTATTCTGCTGGTGCAGTCACTGTGTACATACGGTACATTACATTCCTTCTCCTGTACAGATCCTGAGTTACATCCTGTATTATACTCCAGAGCTGCGCTCACTCTTTTGCACTGTTCAGAGTTTTGTACCCGCACCCTTTCTGTTTATGGCGGTCTGTACAGTGACTTACCTGCCTCCTTGGTCAGCTGGACATAATAATCTGCATCCACTGCAAAGAAAACACACAATCCGCACAGTCATTTAATAAATATGCAGGAAGTAGTTTCAGCGTAGATCATATACAACGTGAACGATCTTATAATTTAGTAGTAGTGAAATCATAACTCCCATCAGGCAACAGCTGGACAGCTGCAGGTTAGAGATGGCTGATCTACGTTAGATGAGCGCCTGCTCTGAAGGGGATTACAGCAGGTATGCTATATTTTGCTGACAGGCTCAGACACCCAGTAGAAACTGTGAGGATGAGTTTTCTTTGGGTTTTCAGAAAATAGACCTTGCATAATCAAAAGTTCTGTAATGTTTTGTAATCCACTTTTTGGTTCAATTCCCATCTTTTTTTTAAGATCTCTCCTTGCTGTCAGTGAATGGTAGTAGCTCCTGGAAGCCCTGTACAGTTATAAAGCTTCTCACAGCGCAGGTTTTATTACAGCTGTATCCAGTCTTGACAATTCTGTGTGACATTAACAGTCTGCACTCAAAACGGATACAGTTTATCTGCACTGATACATTGTAGCAAACTAAGAGCAGGTTCATTGTGCATCTGCTACAATGTAATAAAGGGGCTATACAGTATCTCTTACAAGGAGAGGCCATCGCTTTATGATAAGGAGGGGGTCCGAACACTGGGACCTGAGAATGGAGGGTTGTCCAGTGCTACACTAGTGATGTGAGTCCTTAATCTCAGGATTGTTAGGGGTCACTGGAGTCAGACCCCCATGATCATAAAGGGATGGTATTATCCCTTTAATATGGTTCGTTGAGTCAGGCATGGATGGTGATAAAGGGGATCGGGTCAGGGTTACCTGGTGGCTGGCACTTCTTTAGACTACTAGTTTCTAGGCCGTTTGGCCGGAGTCTGCCCCCTGCACCGTGGACTGGGTATGTGGCTTATACTATGTGCACAGGAGACTGATGGGCAATGTCGGAGCAGTCCACCCGTGCCATTCTACGTCTCACCTTTTGGTGCTGGACTTTAATCTGGAGCTCTGTACATGTATGGTGCCAGACTGAAGCTCCTACAATCTCACGACCCCCGAGGAGATGATGGAAGTGGTTTATTACCATTTCTGCCTTCTTCTTTGCTCAGGGCATAGCACTCAATGAGCACAATACAGTGAATAGAGGAAGCGGCTTTGGAGATGGCGATCACCAAGTGTCTCAGGTCAGGTGCTGGCGACCCACGCTACCCCCTAAATGTAGTAGTATTGTGTGGTACGCTGTCATGTGACACTCACCTCCTCTGCGCTCAGGTATACTCCCGCTCCATCCTTTGTCAAGTTCTTGAAGACTTCTGGAAATGGATGATGATAACCGGAGAGTTATATCTGTCACATAGGCCGCACAGCATGTACAGTGCCTCCATATCCTGCCTCATACACACACGTCTTCACTTGCCATCAGCCATGCTCAGTGCCTCCATAACATTGCCAGCCGTTTTCAGTATCGGGCAACACGTTGATGTCCACAGTTATTGTCAGTGACTGCTTAACACTGCCATATATACAGTAGTTAGTACCCACATAACCCTGCCCTCCATACCTGGGGCATCCATAACATTACCAGCCATATATATGTGCCCCCATAACATTGCAAGTTATAGTCAGTGTCTCCAAAATATATTTCTCACCCATAGTCAGTGCTTCCATAACAATGCAAGACATAGCCGGGGCTTTCATAATATTGCCTGAGATAGTCAGTGCCTCCATAATACGGTCAGCCATGGTCAGAACCTCCATAACAATGCAAGATATAGTCAGAACCTCCATAATACGGTCAGCCATAGTCATTGCCTCCAAAACAATGCAAGACATAGTCTGGGCTTTCACAATATTGCCTGAGATGGTCAGTACCTCCATAATACAGTCAGCCATGGCCACTGTTTTGGATCTGGTCAGGGTACCAGGTAGGTTGATGTACTGCTCCAAATTAGTAGAAAATTATCTTAACGTGCACGGAGAAATCAAACTCAGACACACCCAGTTGGAGTCAAAGTAAATCTCTAATTTTATTGTAAGTGTTCACACAGAATATACCCTCCCGGTAGGAGGTGACTAAATGTGGTGTATTTTTATTGGTTACTGGAAAGCAATAGCAAGCATTCAATGGGTTAATCTTACACTTCTTTTTCATCAGGTTGACTTAAGAAATCATCTAACAGCGCAGCTCCGCAGCCCCTCATTGACATGTACCTAGGGCTTTGGAATGTTCTCCTTCCCCCCTCCCATCTTCAAGATAGTGGGAAAGCTGTGTGCGTGCCTGGTGGTACATACAGGAAGCAGGAGTTTTCTACTAAGCGGTGTCTGAGCAGTGTGATGCAAGTGTATGTAGAACAAGCAAATATCCATACTGTTTCAATAGTCCATAACACCAGTGCCTCCATAATACGGTCTGCCATAGTCAGAACCTCCATAACAATGCAAGACATAGTCAGTACCTCCATAATACGGTCAGCCATAGTCATTGCCTCCATAACAATGCATGACATAATGTGGGCTTTCATAATATTGCCTGAGATTGTCAGTACCTCCATAATATGGTCAGCCATGGTCAGTACCTCCATAATACGATCAGCCATAGTCTGAACCTCCATAACAATGCAAGACATAATCTGGGCTTTCATAATATTGCCTGAGATTGTCAGTACCTCCATAATATGTTCAGCCATGGCCAGTACCTCCATAATACGGTCTGCCATAGTCTGAACTTCCATAACAATGCAAGACATAGTCAGCACCTCCATAATACAGTCAGTCATAGTCAGTGCCTCCATAACCATGTCTGAAATAGTCAGTACATTTATAATATTGTCTGACATAGTCAGTGCTTTCTTATCATTGTATGTCATAGTCAGTGCCTCCACAAAAATGTCAGACATCCTCATGGCGTTCATAATATTGCCTCCATCAGTACCAATATAGTATAGTCATTGCCTTCATAATATTGTCAACCATAGTCTGTGCACCCATAACATTTTCAGCCATAGTCAGTGCCTCCATAATACTGTCAGTCATAGTCAGTGTCTTCATAATACTGTCAGTCATAGTCAGTGCCTCCATAATACTCTCAGTCATAGTCAGTGCCTCCATAATACTGTCAGTCATAGTCAGTGCCTCCATAATACTGTCAGTCATAGTCAGTGTCTCCATAATTCTGTCAGTCATAGTCAGTGCCTCCATAATACTGTCAGTCATAGTCAGTGTCTCCATAATACTGTCAGTCATAGTCAGTGCCTCCATAATACTGTCAGTCATAGTCAGTGCCTCCATAATAGTGTCAGTCATAGTCAGTGTCTCCATAATACTGTCAGTCATAGTCAGTGCCTCCATAATACTGTCAGTCATAGTCAGTGTCTTCATAATACTGTCAGTCATAGTCAGTGTCTTCATAATACTGTCAGTCATAGTCAGTGTCTCCATAATACTGTCAGTCATAGTCAGTGCCTCCATAATACTGTCAGTCATAGTCAGTGGCTCCATAATACTGTCAGTCATAGTCAGTGCCTCCATAATACTGTCAGTCATAGTCAGTGTCTCCATAATACTGTCAGTCATAGTCAGTGCCTCCATAATACTGTCAGTCATAGTCAGTGTCTTCATAATACTGTCAGTCATAGTCAGTGTCTCCATAATACTGTCAGTCATAGTCAGTGTCTCCATAATACTGTCAGTCATAGTCAGTGCCTCCATAATACTGTCAGTCATAGTCAGTGTCTCCATAATACTGTCAGTCATAGTCAGTGCCTCCATAATACTGTCAGTCATAGTCAGTGCCTCCATAATACTGTCAGTCATAGTCAGTGCCTCCATAATACTGTCAGTCATAGTCAGTGTCTCCATAATACTGTCAGTCATAGTCAGTGTCTCCATAATACTGTCAGTCATAGTCAGTGTCTTCATAATACTGTCAGTCATAGTCAGTGTCTCCATAATACTGTCAGTCATAGTCAGTGCCTCCATAATACTGTCAGTCATAGTCAGTGTCTATTCTGATTTGTCAGTCAGTGAAGGGTAATACAGGCTGGAGCTGGGACATGACACCGGTGCAGCGCTGCATGTGATATGAATGGATCTTCATGGACTGAATTTACTTTCTTGCTGTGACTTTACAGCTATTGATACCCATTAATAAGTTTCATGTCAATGTGTGGTAATGTGACCGTGATGTGCGGCAGAAGCAGCGGTGACCCAGGGGTTAATCTACACCCTACTGCATGTAATTTCAGCTGTGTGATTCCTTATTAATAGGTTATGATCGCTGCCACACTGGCTGCTCCCAGGGTTCAAGCCACAGACAACAATGGGCTATGGTTCATTCATGAGTTTCACCCATAGACTTAGACTTAAAGTAGCCTAAAGCCCAGGTAGGTGTCCATAGTACTTCCTGTAGTACACGAGAGAGGCATTCATAGGCTATCCATGCAGCCCGTACTAATATTTCACTACAAATCCCCCAAAATACCAAATATTGATCCCCACATTTACATCACTTACTTGTCACAGTCTCCAGTCGGATCATACAGCAGACAAAGTCCGCAAAGCTCAGCTTCTGTGCGTAGTTTGCGTATCTCAGGAGCATGATGTTCAGCACCGCGTCACTAACCAGCAGACCTGCCAAAGAAGTCCAAAATAGTTTTTCATCCCTCTCAAAGCATCCTGGTGACCACAGCTAAAGCAAGCTCCCCAATGAGGTCCCTGCAAACAGCTCCTCATACCTCAGCTTCTTAGACCCCTGTGGGCATACTATGGGACGAGAACTATGTGGGGGCTAACTGTATGTGTTGTACCCCAGACCTGGGCTCATCTGAAAATGTTTTATTATGTATTATGTTGGCAATGGTTGGCAGGAGCAGGGCTAACCACCATCTTCCTCCCCTCTTGGTAGGAGTGGGCTGGTCCTACTTCCTGCCAGGAGGGGGAGTTTGAGTCCAGACAGAGTGGAGATAGGAAGCACATGCCAGAGCTCCTACCCCAAGGGACCTTAACCAGTTCTCCTTTGAAATCCTCATTCCAGGGAGATTATCCGAATCAAGAAGCCTGCTTTGTAAAAAGCTTCAGCAAAAGACAGCAGAGTGATCAGCAACATTCAGCTTCACAGACCCTGCTGCCAGTGAGGGAAAATAGGTGAGACACCCATCACCTAGAACATTCTAATATCAAGCCTCTATCACCCAGTGAACACCTATATCCACAAGTGCCTGTAAGTGCCATTTAATTGCCACTTATCCAGCCACCATACTTCCGCATCTGGTGCCAGGATCTGCACTTTGTACTTCAAACTGCTGGATGTGGCACAAGTTATATTCTGCACTAAGTAAAAAGAGACTTTTATACGTTTTTTTTTCAAATCTCATTTCCACTGCGTTAATCCCCAGGGAGCGACAGTCTAAGGGAGTACACCATGACACAACACCTCGTCACTACCACCCCCATCCTCTGCACCGGCTCCTCAGGGGCTCGCTGCACATTCACATCTGAATGGTCAAGGTTTGGGTTAGTAAAGCACTGCCCATGTCATAATCATGATCCAAACCCTACAGACTTGAACAAACCACAGAAGAACCTCCAGGAACCCTCATGTCAAGCTCTGTCCCCTCGTGAATGACAATTAATGTCCTTACACAGCGATCACCCCTCAATGAACCCTGCCTGAAACTTCAATATCATTAAACTCAAAGTCTGTGATTTGCCGTGGCCGATACATCAGCGTTACCAGACGTTCTTCTAGAAGTGTAAGTAATAAGCCTTGTCTGTTCACTGGAACAATGTATCCATCCTTATTTTCCAGCTTAAAGATCTGGGACTGCAGTGATTTACTGACTGGGTAGAGACATGAAGGTCGTGCTGCTCTAATGTCATTCACATTGATGGGTTTAACCCTTTCATTCTTACTGTGATCCCAGTCTTAACGAAGTAACGTAATGCATAATGTAATGTTCTGCAGCTTTCTTACAGAGCGTGTAGCCATTCATCACCATTTTTAACACCTCTGCTTTCAGTCAGTTACCTCAGTAACCTTCAGTCTTTATATGCAAAAGCTGAAACCCTGTACAGATCTAGTACATCTCACAGCTGAGGGTTTGGTACAGTTAAATCCTGTGTGATCTAAATAATAATAATACAAAAATATATAGAACCACAGTCGGCACTACTCAGCGTAATACGGTGCCAGCGGAACTCCCGTCCATGAATCCAACATGCAGTGATACCGGTGGCGCTCTGCTACATAAGCGATCCAGACCACATAAATGAACGAGTCACATAAATGAACGAGTCACCGAATGTTCACAACTAGCAGCTTTATTGTCGGTTAAAACACAGCAGATGCGGGTCACCAATGCAGAAATGTAAGACAACAGCCGTTTCGAGCTTTGGGCTTGACAAAGCGCTATCTAGCGCGAAATGGCTGTTGCCTTACATTTGTGTTTTAACCGACATATAAAGCTGCGAGTTTTGAACATTCAGTGAGTGCCGCTTTTTCTTTTACTCATTCAATAATAATAATAATAAAATGTATTTATATAGCGCCACCATATTCCGCAGCGCTTTACAAATTCATAGGGTTCATGTACAAAACAAACGTAACTGGCTAATATGCAACTGAAACACTAGGAGTCAGGGCCTTGCTCGCAAGAGCTTACAATCTATCAGGAATCGGGGGTGACACATAAAGTAGTTGATTGTGATAAGTAGGATTTGAGCCATTATTGAACTGACAGGAGCGGTGCCGGCTGATCTGATTCGGGTTTGGGACTACTAGAGGTTCGAGTTCAGGCCAGAGGAGTTGGTGGGGGGAGGTTTAGTCGGGGAATAGTCATTTTAGGTAGCTTGATGAGCCTGCCTGAAAAGATGTGTTTTTAAGGCACGTTTAAAGGTAGAGAAGTTGTGGATTGACCTAGTATTCCGGGGCAGAGAATTCCAGAGAGTAGGTGCAGCTCGAGAAAAGTCTTGAAGACGGGAGTGAGAGTTACGAATTATGGATGTTATTAATCTTAGGTCGATAACAGAACGGAGAGCACGAGTAGGGTGGTAGATGGAGATGAGGGAGGAGATGTATGGAGGTTCAGCACTGTGGAGAGCACGAGTAGAATGGTAGATGGAGGTGAGAGAGGAGATGTATGGAGGTGCAGCACTGTGGAGAGCACGAGTAGGGTGGTAGATGGAGATGAGGGAGGAGATATATGGAGGTGCAGCACTGTGGAGAGCACGAGTAGGGTGGTAGATGGAGATGAGGGAGGAGATGTATGGAGGTGCAGCACTGTGGAGAGCACGAGTAGGGTGGTAGATGGAGATGAGGGAGGAGATGTATGGAGGTGCAGCACTGTGGAGAGCACGAGTAGGGTGGTAGATGGAGAGGATGGAGGAGATGTATGGAGGTGCAGCACTGTGGAGAGCACGAGTAGAGTGGTAGATGGAGATGAGGGAGGAGATGTATGGAGGTGCAGCACTCTGGAGAGCACGAGTAGGGTGGTAGATAGAGGTGAGGGAGGAGATGTATGGAGGTGCAGCACTGTGGAGAGCACGAGTAGGGTGGTAGATGGAGATGAGGGAGGAGATGTATGGAGGTGCAGCACTGTGGAGAGCACGAGTAGGGTGGTAGATGGAGGTGAGGGAGGAGATGTATGGAGGTGCAGCACTGTGGAGAGCACGAGTAGGGTGGTAGATGGAGATGAGGGAGGAGATGTATGGAGGTGCAGCACTGTGGAGAGCACGAGTAGGGTGGTAGATGGAGATGAGGGAGGAGATGTATGGAGGTGCAGCACTGTGGAGAGCTTTGTGGGTGAGAAGTTTGAACTGTATTCTGTGGTGGATGGGCAACCAGTGAAGTGACTGGCACAGACTAGTAGCATCAGTGTAGAAGCTGGATGGATAGATGAGCCTGGCTGCAGCATTTAGGACAGACTGAAGGGGGGAGAGTTTAGTGAGAGGGAGACTGGTTAGTAATGCGTTGCAGTAGTCAAGACGAGAATGAATCAAGGCAACAACAAGAGTTTTTGCGGTTTCCACCGTAAGAAAAGGGCGATATTCTTGAGGTGCAGATGACAAGAGCGTGTAAGTGATTGAATTTGGGGAACAAAGAAAAGATCAGAGTCAAATGTGGTCCCAAGACAGCGAGCATGTTGCACAGGAGTCCTGATAGTGCTGCAGACCGAAATTGAAATATCAAGTTTAGGTGAGTTAGTAGATGGGGGAAAGACAAGAAGTTCAGTTTTAGATACAGAGAGGACATGATGTTAGAGACAGCTGCCAGACAATTACTGGTGTTTTGGAGTATAGCAGAGGTGATGTCAGGGGATGAAGTGTATAGTTGGGTGTCGTCAGCATAGAGATGGTATCGAAAGCCAAATCTACTGATAGTCTGTCTGATGGGGGCTGTATAGAGGGAGAAGAGTAGAGGACCTAGTACTGAGCTCTGAGGAACGCCGACATCAAGAGGAAGAGGAGAAGAACAAGAGACAGCAAATGATACACTAAAGGAGCAGCCAGAGAGATAGGAAGAGAACCAAGAGAGAGAAGTGTCCTTAAGGCCAATTGAGTGGACCATGGTGAGGAGGAGTTTATGGTCTATGGTATCAAACGCTGCAGAGAGATCCAGCAGAATCAGTAGAGAATAGTCACCATTTCTTTTTGCTGTTAGGAGATCGTTAGACACTTTAGTAAGGGTAGTTTCTGTCGAATGAAGAGGGCGAAATGCAGATTGTAAGGGGTCAAGAAGAGAGTTTGCAGAGAGACAGCTTATTAAGCGAGAGTAGACAAGACATTCAAGGAGTTTAGAGATGAAGGGGAGGTTAGAAACAGGTCGGTAGTTAGCAGCACAGGTCAGGTCAAGAGATGGTTTCTTTAGTAGTGGGGTTATAATACAGGGTGGGCCATTTATATGGATACACCTTAATAAAATGGGAATGGTTGGTGATATTAACTTCCTGTTTGTGGCACATTAGTATATGTGAGGGGGGGAACATTTCAAGATGTGTGGTGACCATGGCGGTCATTTTGAAGTCGGACATTTTGAATCCAACTTTTGTTTTTTCAATAGGAAGAGGGTCATGTGACACATCAAACTTATTGGGAATTTCACAAGAAAAACAATGGTGTGCTTGGTTTTAACGAAACTTTATTCTTTCATGAGTTATTTACAAGTTTCTGACCACTTATAAAATGTGTTCAATGTGCTGCCCATTGTGTTGGATTGTCAATGAAATCCTCTTCTCCCACTGTTCACACACTGATAGCAACACCGCAGGAGAAATACTAGCACAGGCTTCCAGTATCCGTAGTTTCAGGTGCTGCACATCTCGTATCATCTGAAGGCAATCGTCTATGCTGTGAAGATACGAGATGTGCAGCACCTGAAACTACGGATACTGGAAGCCTGTGCTAGCATTTCTCCTGCAGTGTTGCCATCAGTGTGTGAAGAGTGGGAGAAGAGGGTTGCATTGACAATCCAACACAATGGGCAGCACATTGAACACATTTTATAAGTGGTCATAAACTTGTAAATAACTAATGAAAGAATAAAGTTACGTTAAAACCAAGCACACCATTGTTTTTCTTGTGAAATTCCCAATAAGTTTGATGTGTCACATGACCCTCTTCCTATTGAAAAAACAAAAGTTGGATTCAAAATAGCCGACTTCAAAATGGCCGCCATGGTCACCACCCATCTTGAAAAGTTTCCCCCCTCACATATACTAATGTGCCACAAACAGGAAGTTAATATCACCAACCATTCCCATTTTATTAAGGTGTATCCATATAAATGGCCCACCCTGTAGAGTATTTGAAAGAGGAGGGAAAGATACCAGAAGAGAGAGAGAGGTTAAAAATTGTAGTTAGGTGAGTGATGACAGCCGGGGAGAGGGACTGGAGGAGGTGTGATGGAATAGGATCACTGCTACAGGTCGTGGGTCGAGAAGAAGAGAGAAGCCTGTAGACTTCTTCCTCTGTTATAGGGTCAAAAGAGGAGAGAGCATGTGGAGGAATGGGAGGGAGGAGGATTGAAATTATATGGGGACTGGGAGATTATTTCCTGCCGGACACTGCCGGAAAGAATTTTACCTGCTTCTTGAACGGCTCTTGCCAAGCTAAATCCATCAAGGAATCCCGTCTGGTTCACATCAATGGAGCGAAATAGATCCTGAAACCATAACAAAAAGATGTTAGTGAAAATATTGGAACTTACCAGATCAGAATTGACAGAATATTAGTCAAAGTAACTAGACTGATAACGGAAGATAAAAACACATTAATATACAATAATGTTTATAATATAATATAATAATGTTTATTTACTACAATACTCTCTCAAATGTACAAAAATATAACTACTATAATACTGCTCTTATGTACAAGAATATAACTACTATAATACTGCTCCTATGTACAAGAATATAACTACTATAATACTGTCTCCTATGTACAAGAATATAACTACTATAATACTGCCCCTATGTACAAGAATATCACTACTATAATACTGCCTCCTATGTACAAGAATATAACTACTATAATACTGCCCCTATGTACAAGAATATAACTACTATAATACTGCCCCTATGTACAAGAATATAACTACTATAATACTGCTCCCTATGTACAAGAATATAACTACTATAATACT
This sequence comes from Bufo bufo, assembly GCF_905171765.1. Lineage (NCBI taxonomy): Eukaryota > Metazoa > Chordata > Amphibia > Anura > Bufonidae > Bufo > Bufo bufo. The sequence continues at coordinate 607,504,585 of NC_053392.1, read as the reverse complement.
GCTCCTATGTACAAGAATATAACTCCTATAATACTGCTCCTATGTACAAGAATATAACTACTATAATACTGCTCTTATGTACAAGAATATAACTACTATAATACTGCTCCTATGTACAAGAATATAACTACTATAATACTGTCTCCTATGTACAAGAATATAACTACTATAATACTGCCCCTATGTACAAGAATATCACTACTATAATACTGCCTCCTATGTACAAGAATATAACTACTATAATACTGCTCCTATGTACAAGAATATAACTCCTATAATACTGCTCCTATTTACAAGAATATAACTACTATAATACTGCTCCTATGTACAAGAATATAACTACTATAATACTGCCTCCTCTGTACAAGAATATAACTACTATAATACTGCCTCCTATGTACAAGAATACAACTACTATAATACTGCTCCTATGTACTAGAATATAACTACTATAATACTGCTCCTATGTACAGGAATATAACTACTATAATACTGCTCCTATGTACAGGAATATAACTACTATAATACTGCCTTCTATGTACAAGAATATAACTACTATAATACTGCTCCTATGTACAAGAATATAACTGCTATAATACTGCCTTCTATGTACAAGAATATAACTACTATAATACTGCTCCTATGTACAGGAATATAACTACTATAATACTGCCTCCTATGTACAAGAATATAACTACTATAATACTGCTCCTATATACAAGAATATAACTACTATAATACTACTCCTATGTACAGGAATATAACTACTATAATACTGCTCCTATGTGCAAGAATATAACTATTATAATACTGCCTTCTATGTACAAGAATATAACTACTATAATACTGCTCCTATGTACAGGAATATAACTACTATAATACTGCCTCCTATGTACAAGAATATAACTACTATAATACTGCTCCTATGTACAAGAATATAACTACTATAATACTGCCATCTATGTACAAGAATATAACTACTATAATACTGCCTCCTATGTACAAGAATATAACTACTATAATACTGTTTCTATGTACAAGAATATAACTACTATAATACTGCTCCTATGTACAAGAATATAACTACTATAATACTGCTCCTATGTACAAGAATATAACTGCTATAATACTGCTCCTATGTACAAGAATATAACTACTATAATACTGCTCCTATGTACAAGAATAGAACTACTATAATACTGCCTCCTATGTACAAGAATATAACTACTATAATACTGCTCCTATGTACAAGAATATAACTACTATAATACTGCTCCTATGTACAAGAATATAACTTCTATAATACTGCCTCCTATGTACAAGAATATAACTACTATAATACTGCCTCCTATGTATGAGAATATAACTACTATAATACTGTCTCTTATGTACTAGAATATAACTACTATAATACTGCCTCCTATGTACAAGAATATAACTACTATAATACTGCCTCCTATGTACAAGAATATCACTACTATAATACTGCCTCATATGTACAAGAATATAACTACTATAATACTGCTCCTATGTACAAGAATATAACTACTATAATACTGCCTCCTATGTACAAGAATATAACTTCTATAATACTGCTCCTATGTATAAGAATAAAACTACTATAATTCCCCTGAGACTACTAGTATGATGGGAGTATTAGACATGTATTACACAGTGAGGATTTCTTGTACCTTACACATATTCAGCCGTTTCCATAGGCGGCCAAATTCACTGAGGCTCAGTTTTCCATTGGCGTTCAGCTGCAGTTTGGTTAAGTATCTTAGGTTTTCAGCTTGTAGAACTAGAACTCCCCACTAGATGTTGCTGTGACATCAGTGAACAGAGGGTGACAGTGTATTACGATATAATTCTCGGAATATTGTCTTTACTGTGTGTCTGTATACTTGCTGGGAGTATTTCTGCTTAGATTGCTAAAAATTTTATATGTATGTTATTTTTATAACTTTTAATACGTTATTTCAATCTTTTTTTGCATAGATTCCATTCACACATTGAGGTACTGTAGCGGTCTTGCTTCTGCTGTTGTCAGTTAATTAACAATAATCTGTGGAAGCCACCTTGCTGGTAGATGGCCCCGACACATGTTTGATCAAAAATGTGCGCAAAGAGCTTCCATTTTTTATATATAGTAGGTATTGTACTGCTTTAATCCAGAATATATCCTAATCCTTAGTTCTATTGTTTGCATGTGTAATGGTGTGCTGCCATACGTTTTTGTTTGCTATCATATAGCACATTACAAAAGTATTCAGATCCAGGTGCTGGTCTGAAAGCTGTAGAATATTATTTTGTGGGAGTGTCCCTTTAAATTAATTGAATGCAGGTTCCACATGCCTGTTGTGTCCACACTATATTAGTGTAGGCTCAGCTTGCATAGGGAACCTGCATTCTCTAAATCTAATAGAGGCCGGTATGGCACCAGTGGACGTAGTATTCAGTGTAGGTTCCTGTCCTAAAGAGATCGCCTTGTCGTTGGTGGACAGGCACAAATGAATTTGTACAAAATGTATTTGCCAAGAATCTGCCATTTATAATGTAGCATTAGTACATTTTCTATAGTGAGTATGGTACGATTGTATTTACTTTATTATTTGTGCTGTTGCATGTTTTGTTTTTCCTTTTGCCCTTTCAACCATTACAGATATTAACCCCATCACTACTCTAGACCACCAGGGTAACAGCCACTATTCTTTGAACCACCAAGGAATCAGCCATCACCCTTTTATTACCTTGGACAGCCGAATAATTAGTCATTGACCCTTCAATTACTTTAAAGCTTTAAGGAAAACGGTATTAACCTTTCACTACTAGAGGTCTTATTTTTGCACTGGATGGCGGTATAAAGTCCCATATCTCATTTTTAAATCGAAAGTAGGAATGGATCTTGACAGGTGGGAGAAATACGGTACTGCGTGGCAGTATTATTTATTGTGTTGTTTGGTCATGAGGCTGTGTACAGTGTGTGGGTTTGTGTGTGGGTGTCTGCCCTGCTCCCTATATCCGTGAAGGATACATCCATCAGCATTAGGATCCCTCGGCAGGAGTCCTGGCTGAATTCTCCTCTGTCGGCTACAAAGGTTTGATCTGCAAATGAAGAAAGAGGAATTATTAGAGCGAACCTCCAGCGAGACGGTGGTTGGAGGAGAAGCATCTCCATGGTCAACTGCGATGTCCCATCCGCCCCATCCTGTCCTCCTACTAGAAGCCTCCCAAAATGTACTATTTTAATGCAAATCACTGTGGTAGCGGAATCCGTAACGGAATTCTTAGATAACGCGAACCTTGTACGCCGACCTTGAAACACAAAGTTCGCTTCACACTAGTTACAGCCGTTGGATATAGGTAGTTCTCCGACTTACCTGTGGTCACCACATCGTTCAGAAGCATCTGCAGGTGCTCCGCGTACATCTCTGAATTCTGGGAGGAAAAAAACAATTAGAATTTTTTATTTTTTTTTCACATCTATTTTTATTCTAGTTTTATTTTATTGTTATTATTATTATTGTTTTGATGTGATATGAGCTCTGTGATTATATTAGAAGCTGTATCATCATCCCTTTTGTGTTCCTCTGTTGAGTTATCCGAAGTTGAAGCCTTTCCCCCATGACAACACTTCCTGTCCTCTGGCAGCTCAGCATCAGTACGGGGTCGCTAGGCCTCGTAACAACAGCATAAGGAAGGAAAAAGAGGTCTGATTGGTCGATAGGAGTCTCGACTCTATTACACATAGAAGAGTGACAGGCAGTGTTATCATGGGGACAGCAGGTAACTTTACCTCCGCACAGTAATAGGATAGTTTGTTCCATTACTTTGGGCTTAACCTTATGTGTTATGTAAATTAAGGTTAATAAAAAATATTTGATTTGAATGATCTCTGCTTGCTGTCAGTGACTGGGAATACTCTTGTTTACATCCCACAGGTCTGGACCTAATCAGCTGAGGGTTTGTAACAATTGTGTCCTGTCTAGACACATCATATCAGCAGCTGCTGCACAAATCTCTCTCTTGTTACAATGTATCAGTGCAGTTAAGGCCTGTTCCACACTTGCGTTGTGGCGTTCCGGTTTCAAGATCCGGAACGCCACAACGCCACCGCAATGCACGGTCCGCAGCACGGGCCCAGCCAGCACACGGTCGTGTGCAAGAGGCCTAAGGCGGGGATCAGTATTTTGGCACATTATATTGTTTTCTATGGTCAGTTTTTTCGGTTCACCTACCACCTCCGCCCGCTCCATCACTCCATATCCACTACACGTACATCACTTAAATAATGGAGCAGTGAGGGTAAAGTCACATGTGGTGGCCCCTGCCCTCAGAAAAACAGGGGCCACTATGTTCGCCTCTACCCTGAGCGTGAAGTCCTCAGTATAGTCACCTGGTTTGCATAACGAGCAAAAATACTCTCGTAGTTGCCATCTTGATATCTTTTTAAAACAACCTGTATATGGGGAAGAAGAAGAAGAGGAGGCGTTAGGACAGAATAGTGTACTGTAGGGGGTCATGCACACAATCGCAGTCTGTTTGGCGGTCCGTAAATTGACGGTCATGTGCAATCTGCATTTTGCGGAACGGAACGTCTGGTCCAGAATAGAACAGTGCGGACAAGAATAGGACATGTTCTATGTTTTTGGAGAATGCAGCGGAACGGCCATACAGGCGCGGACAGCACGCGGTAAGCTCTGCGCATCTTTTGCAGCCCCATTGAAGTGAACAGTTCTGCATCCGGGCGGCAAAACATTCGGATCGGATGCGGAGAAAAATAAGTTTGTGCGCAAGAGCTCAATGGTAAAATCAGAATGGGACCCTGTCCTGGTGTGGACTCTGTACTCTTATGGCACTGTTTATAGGGGAACTCTGCTGTTATATTGTTTAGGGGGGCGCTCTGCTGGGAGTAGTTATGGAGGTACTCTGCAGGTACTTTTTGGGGCACTCTGCTAGTAGTATAGTGTAAGGGGGGACTTCACTGTTAGCACAGCATATTGGTAGTGTAGTTTATGGGGGCACTCTGCTGGTAGTATTTATGAGAACACTGTGCTGGCAATGTTTATAGGGGCACTCTGCGTTTAGTATTTTTTATAAGGCACTCTGATGGCAGTAAAGGGAACTCTGCTGGAACTCTTTATGCAGACCTTCTGCTGTTAGTATTATTTCTGCCACACTCTTGTAGTATAGTGTATGAGGGAACGTTGCTGGTAGTATTTATGAGAGCACTCTGCTGGTAGTATAGTATATAGGGGCACTCTGTGGTTATATTGTTTATGGGGGAACTCTGCTGGTAGTATAGTGTATAGGGGCACACTGTGGTTATATTGTTTATGGGGGCACTCTGCTGGTAGTATAGTATATAGGGGCACACTGTGGTTATATTGTTTATGGGGGCACTCTGCTGGTAGTATAGTATATAGGGGCACACTGTGGTTATATTGTTTATGGGGGCACTCTGCTGGTAGTATAGTATATAGGGGCACACTGTGGTTATATTGTTTATGGGGGCACTCTGCTGGTAGTATAGTATATAGGGGCACACTGTGGTTATATTGTTTATGGGGGAACTCTGCTGGTAGTATAGTATATAGGGGCACACTGTGGTTATATTGTTTATGGGGGAACTCTGCTGGTAGTATAGTATATAGGGGCACTCTGTGGTTATATTGTTTATGGGGGAACTCTGCTGGTAGTATAGTGTATAGGGGCACACTGTGGTTATATTGTTTATGGGGGAACTCTGCTGGTAGTATAGTATATAGGGGCACACTGTGGTTATATTGTTTATGGGGGAACTCTGCTGGTAGTATAGTATATAGGGGCACACTGTGGTTATATTGTTTATGGGGGCACTCTGCTGGTAGTATAGTATATAGGGGCACACTGTGGTTATATTGTTTATGGGGGCACTCTGCTGGTAGTATAGTATATAGGGGCACACTGTGGTTATATTGTTTATGGGGGCACTCTGCTGGTAGTATAGTATATAGGGGCACACTGTGGTTATATTGTTTATGGGGGAACTCTGCTGGTAGTATAGTATATAGGGGCACACTGTGGTTATATTGTTTATGGGGGAACTCTGCTGGTAGTATAGTATATAGGGGCACACTGTGGTTATATTGTTTATGGGGGCACTCTGCTGGTAGTATAGTATATAGGGGCACACTGTGGTTATATTGATTATGGGGGCACTCTGCTGGTAGTATAGTATATAGGGGCACACTGTGGTTATATTGTTTATGGGGGAACTCTGCTGGTAGTATAGTATATAGGGGCACACTGTGGTTATATTGATTATGGGGGCACTCTGCTGGTAGTATAGTATATAGGGGCACACTGTGGTTATATTGTTTATGGGGGCACTCTGCTGGTAGTATAGTATATAGGGGCACACTGTGGTTATATTGTTTATGGGGGAACTCTGCTGGTAGTATAGTATATAGGGGCACTCTGTGGTTATATTGTTTATGGGGGTACTCTGCTGGTAGTATAGTATATAGGGGCACACTGTGGTTATATTTTTTATGGGGGCACTCTGCTGGTAGTATAGTATATAGGGGCACACTGTGGTTATATTGTTTATGGGGGCACTCTGCTGGTAGTATAGTATATAGGGGCACACTGTGGTTATATTGTTTATGGGGGCACTATGTTGGTAGTATAGTATATAGGGGCACACTGTGGTTATATTGTTTATGAGAGCACTCTGCTGGTAGTATAGTATATAGGGGCACACTGTGGTTATATTGTTTATGGGGGCACTCTGCTGGTAGTATAGTATATAGGGGCACACTGTGGTTATATTGTTTATGGGGGCACTCTGCTGGTAGTATAGTATATAGGGGCACACTGTGGTTATATTGTTTATGGGGGAACTCTGCTGGTAGTATAGTATATAGGGGCACACTGTGGTTATATTGTTTATGGGGAAACTCTGCTGGTAGTATAGTATATAGGGGCACACTGTGGTTATATTGTTTATGGGGGCACTCTGCTGGTAGTATAGTATATAGGGGCACACTGTGGTTATATTGTTTATGGCGGCACTCTGCTGGTAGTATAGTATATAGGGGCACACTGTGGTTATATTGTTTATGGGGGCACTCTGCTGGTAGTATAGTGTATGACAGGAACTCTGCAAGAATTTTTTATGGAGGCACTGGGATAATGGTATATTTTAAGGAAGTTCTCTGCTTATAATGTATACTTTATGGGGCATTCTACTGTACATTTCAAAAATTGTATGTATGTATTACCCATAGTGATATCATTGCAGAGTACCCCTTTAAACAAGTGCCTATAGAGGGACAGGGCGGTCGCAGCTCTTCTTCTCTTGCCGATGTAGCAGTGTTGTAGGTGCGCCGGCTGCGGTGAGCTCTGAAGCCTGGACCTGTGACTGCCCAATTAATTCTACAGACATTGTGGCAGTGTATTTTTACAAGGTTGTAAATCAAAGTGCCCGGAATATGCCATACACAGGAGCAAGAGCTGCACGAGAAAGATCCGAGCGGCGAAATACATTTGTAAGTCGGGCGTCTAATGGGTGACAGATATTGATAAAAGCAATTAAGTAGACGAGTCGCCATTTACCTTCTGATTCTGTGCATTTATGCTGAGCCTGGAGCCAAAGTCACTGCGGAGAATGGTAAAAAGTTACAATGAAACTTTATATTTCTTCATAGAAACGACTTTAGCAACATTTAAAGGTACAGTTACCCAAAACACACCATGTATATTAAGCAGCTATGACTCCAGATTAACTGCACTGTCTCTAAGAGACTCATGGTGCCAGAAATCCACCTCCTGTCTCTCCAGGGTCTCAGGCTGCTGATCTGTCTGTCACTCCCCCATGCTTGACACTGCAGCCCTGTTCAGTAGGAAGCCAATGCATGGAAAACTGGGGTTGGTATGCAAAATGTATATACCTTAATAAAGCATCGTTAGGGTACAGCGCTTGGTTTCCATTCCTTTGGACTCTTCTGCTGTTTTCAGATCTAAATTAAAGATACATAATACTGATTACTGACTCCTCCCCAAGATGCAAATGACAAAACTGATTCTTGGGGTAGGGGGTGACTTGTTCTAGGCCCCATTAGGCATTGTTGACATTTCCCTGGATCTCTGTAGCTGATAGGCGGGGGGGGGGGGGTCTGTTCCTGCAAGCTGCCTTCCAGCTAGCACACCAAGTTGTCCTGGCCCGTCCCTTTTCACTTTTTATTGTTTCTCGATATTTATTTATTTTTTTACCCAATTTTTTTTATATAATCTTGACCAAGCATTTTCACATACGGTTATTTAGGGGTTACTGAGTATTCCTCATAATATACCCTATGGTTTTTTAGATATGTGTTAATAATCAATATATATTCATCCTGGTTATAAGTTAATAGCATCTATTTAATTTGCTGTTTAATTGCACGGGCAGTAAATATACTGTATACAGGGGTTGGAGAGTTGCTTTTCCGATAAAACGCTCCAAATCTCTATGCTTTGGTCAGCATAGGTAAAGAAGATAAATTCTGCCTACTTCCAGTTACCACTGGGGGGAGCTCCCTGCATACTGATAGACTTCAATTGGAGCTTCAGTATAAAAATCTATGTGCACTCCCCCTAGTGGTGGTTGCAGGTATACAGAATGTTGTTTTCCTCTTCTATGCATGTAGATGCAGGGTGAGCATTATTATTTGCAGCTGTTTACTGCAGGTGACTTCATCCATTGATACCCATTGATCAGGGGTCGGCAACCTGCGGCGCGCGTGCCAGACGTGGCACGCAGACCGCTTTCTGCTGGCACGCCAGATGACAGCAAGACTTTTCCATCTTGTCGCCATTTATTGGATGCCCTGCCGCCGTGCTATACCGCTTTAAGTAAAGCTCTTTAGACAGGTCATGCCTGATGCGTCTGCTAGACCCCCTCACGCTTCCCGCCTCGGACTCCACAGAGGAGCGATAGCAGAGAGTGGCACTCTGCTATGCTACTGGCTGGCCTGCACTGTACCTCGCCGCTGCGCTTCTCCTCCTCCGTAGGACTGCTATAAACAAAGGTATACTGAGAGTTTGTGTGTGACCAGATTGGGGGGTGGGGAGATGATGGGGAGATTGGAAAACCAGAATGGGACCATATTGGGGGGTTGGGAGATGATAGGGAGATTGGGAAACCAGCATGGGACCAGATTGGGGGGTGGAAAGATGATGGGGAGATTGGGAAACCAGCATGGGACCAGATTTGGGGGGGGGGATGATGGGGAGATTAGGAAACCAGCATGGGACAAGATTGGGGGGTGGGGAGATGATGGGGAGATTGGGAAACAAGCATGGGACCAGATTAGGGGGGGTTGGGGAGATGATGGGGAGATTGGGAAACCAGCATGGGACCAGATTGGGGGGGGGGGAGATGATGGGGAGATTAGGAAACCCGCATGGGACCAGATTGGGGGGTGGGGAGATGATTGGGAGATTGGGAAACCAGCATGGGACCAGATTGGGGGGTGGGGAGATGATGGGGAGATTGGGAAACAAGCATGGGACCAGATTAGGGGGGGTTGGGGAGATGATGGGGAGATTGGGAAACCAGCATGGGACCAGATTGGGGGGGGGGGGGGAGATGATGGGGAGATTAGGAAACCCGCATGGGACCAGATTGGGGGGTGGGGAGATGATTGGGAGATTGGGAAACCAGCATGGGACCAGATTGGTGGGTGGGGAGATGATGGGGAGATTGGGAAACCAGCATGGGACCAGATTGGGGGGGGGGGGATGATGGGGAGATTAGGAAACCAGCATGGGACCAGATTGGGGGGTGGGGAGATGATGGGGAGATTGGGAAACAAGCATGGGACCAGATTAGGGGGGGTTGGGGAGATGATGGGGAGATTGGGAAACCAGCATGGGACCAGATTGGGGGGTTGGGAGATGATGGGGAGATTGGGAAACCAGCATGGGACCATAATGGGGGGTGTGGAGATGATGGGGAGATTGGGAAACCAGCATGGGACCAGATTGGGGGGTGGGGAGATGATGGGGAGATTGGGAAACCAGCATGGGACCAGATTGGGGGGGGGGGAGATGATAGGGAGATTAGGAAACCAGCATAGGACCAGATTGGGGGGGGTGGGGAGATGATGGGGAGATTGGGAAACAAGCATGGGACCAGATTAGGGGGGGTTGGGGAGATGATGGGGGGATTGGGAAACCAGCATGGGATCAGATTGGGGGGGGGGGGGAGATGATGGGGAGATTAGGAAACCAGCATGGGACCAGATTGGGGGGTGGGGAGATGATGGGAGATTGGGAAACCCAGCATGGGACCAGATTGGGGGGTGGGGAGATAATGGGGAGATTGGGAAACCAGCATGGGACCAGATTGGGGGGTGGGGAGATGATAGGGAGATTGGGAAACCAGCATGAGACCAGATTGGGGGGGGGGGAGATGATGGGGAGATTGGGAAACAAGCATGGGACCAGATTAGGGGGGGTGGGGGAGATGATGGGGAGATTGGGAAACCAGCATGGGACCAGATTGGGGGGGGGGAGATGATGGGGAGATTAGGAAACCAGCATGGGACCAGATTGGGGGGTGGGGAGATGATGGGGAGATTGGGAAACCAGCATGGGACCAGATTGGGGGGTGGGGAGATGATGGGGAGATTGGGAAACCAGCATGAGACCAGATTGGGGGGTGGGGAGATGATGGGGAGATTGGGAAACCAGAATGGGACCAGATTGGGGGGGTTGGGGAGATGATGGGGAGATTGGGAAACCAGCATGGGACCAGATTGGGGGGTGGGGAGATGATTGGGAGATTGGGAAACCAGCATGGGACCAGATTGGGGGGGGGGAGATGATGTGGAGATTAGGAAACCAGCATGGGACCAGATTGGGAGGTGGGGAGATTGGGAAACCAGCATGGGACCAGATTTGGGGGTGGGGAGATTGGGAGACCAGCATGGGACCAGATTGGGGGGTGGGGAGATGATGGGGAGATTGGGAAACCAGCATGGGACCAGATTGGGGGGGGAGATGATGGGGAGATTAGGAAACCAGCATGGGACCAGATTGGGGGGTGGGGAGATGATGGGAGATTGGTCCCATGCTGGTTTACCAGATTGGGAGGTGTGGAGATTGGGAAACCAGCATGGGACCAGATTGGGGGGTGGGGAGATTGGGAGACCAGCATGGGACCAGATTGGGGGGGGGGGGGAGATGATGGGGAGATTAGGAAACCCGCATGGGACCAGATTGGGGGGTGGGGAGATGATTGGGAGATTGGGAAACCAGCATGGGACCAGATTGGTGGGTGGGGAGATGATGGGGAGATTGGGAAACCAGCATGGGACCAGATTGGGGGGGGGGGGAGAGGATGGGGAGATTAGGAAACCAGCATGGGACCAGATTGGGGGGTGGGGAGATGATGGGGAGATTGGGAAACAAGCATGGGACCAGATTAGGGGGGGTTGGGGAGATGATGGGGAGATTGGGAAACCAGCATGGGACCAGATTGGGGGGTTGGGAGATGATGGGGAGATTGGGAAACCAGCATGGGACCATAATGGGGGGTGTGGAGATGATGGGGAGATTGGGAAACCAGCATGGGACCAGATTGGGGGGTGGGGAGATGATGGGGAGATTGGGAAACCAGCATGGGACCAGATTGGGGGGGGGGGGGGATGATAGGGAGATTAGGAAACCAGCATAGGACCAGATTGGGGGGGGTGGGGAGATGATGGGGAGATTGGGAAACAAGCATGGGACCAGATTAGGGGGGGTTGGGGAGATGATGGGGGGATTGGGAAACCAGCATGGGATCAGATTGGGGGGGGGGGGGAGATGATGGGGAGATTAGGAAACCAGCATGGGACCAGATTGGGGGGTGGGGAGATGATGGGAGATTGGGAAACCAGCATGGGACCAGATTGGGGGGTGGGGAGATAATGGGGAGATTGGGAAACCAGCATGGGACCAGATTGGGGGGTGGGGAGATGATAGGGAGATTGGGAAACCAGCATGAGACCAGATTGGGGGGTGGGGAGATGATGGGGAGATTGGGAAACAAGCATTGGACCAGATTAGGGGGGGTTGGGGAGATGATGGGGAGATTGGGAAACCAGCATGGGACCAGATTGGGGGGGGGGGGATGATGGGGAGATTAGGAAACCAGCATGGGACCAGATTGGGGGGTGGGGAGATGATGGGGAGATTGGGAAACCAGCATGGGACCAGATTGGGGGGTGGGGAGATGATGGGGAGATTGGGAAACCAGCATGAGACCAGATTGGGGGGTGGGGAGATGATGGGGAGATTGGGAAACCAGAATGGGACCAGATTGGGGGGGTTGGGGAGATGATGGGGAGATTGGGAAACCAGCATGGGACCAGATTGGGGGGTGGGGAGATGATTGGGAGATTGGGAAACCAGCATGGGACCAGATTGGGGGGGGGAGATGATGTGGAGATTAGGAAACCAGCATGGGACCAGATTGGGAGGTGGGGAGATTGGGAAACCAGCATGGGACCAGATTTGGGGGTGGGGAGATTGGGAGACCAGCATGGGACCAGATTGGGGGGTGGGGAGATGATGGGGAGATTGGGAAACCAGCATGGGACCAGATTGGGGGGGGAGATGATGGGGAGATTAGGAAACCAGCATGGGACCAGATTGGGGGGTGGGGAGATGATGGGAGATTGGTCCCATGCTGGTTTACCAGATTGGGAGGTGTGGAGATTGGGAAACCAGCATGGGACCAGATTGGGGGGTGGGGAGATTGGGAGACCAGCATGGGACCAGATTGGGGGGTGGGGAGATGATGGGGAGATTGGGAAACCAGCATGGGACCAGACTGGGGGGTGGGGAGATGATGGGGAGATTGGGAGACCAGCATGGAACCAGATTGGGGGGTGGGGAGATGATGGGGAGATTGGGAAACCAGCATGGGACCAGATTGGGGGGGTGGGGAGATGATGGAGAGATTGGTAAACCAGCATGGGACCAGATTGGGGGGGAGGTTGGTGAGTCAGAACACAATAGCTGGGGGGATAGGAGAGGCTCGTTATGAAGGGAAACCAGCTTTCTGACTACTTTGGGGGAAGGAGTGATGAGCCTTAGAATGATTTCTGGGGGGATGGGGAACAAGCTATCTGACTTGGAGAGGGGGATGGTGTGGGAAAATAATTAGTCTGTTGAGGGGGTGAGATCTAATTGTGATTGGTGCAGCTCTGTGGGGGTCACCAGTATATGGGGCACCGATGTATGTCAGAAAGTGGTGAGGGAGGGCAGCCCTCAGTCACTTAAAATGAGTGAGGGCTGCTCTTCCCCACTGTCAATAAGTGTATAGTCGGTGGGGGGGTCCCCCATATATTGGTTTCTTAGGAGGATTCCAAGGAGCAGTGACCATCTTTGCTACCCATACATTTGCCGGAAGGCAATTTTTCTGAAAAGTTGTAAAGCTCTTTAAGCCGTGCAGGTGAGGCAGTGTTGCTGAGAATTTTGGGACATAGCTAGTAAATACCTAGTTAATATCACATATTACCTTCCTGTATGGCTCGGCACACTGAGCGCTTCAACTTAGATTTTTTTTAAAAAGGTTGCCGACTCTCGTTTTACATGGTCTATGTAAGTGGACAAAGCAAATAGAGAATGGAATGTAATAGCTCGACTAATACAGATACAGGGGAAACACGAAGATGACAGTAGTATGGATTCTGTGATACTTACTGAGACGAGGAGCTGCTGGTGCTGAGTTTTTGGTTCATTTCACTCTGTGTTGTTCCGGTTTCTGGAGATCTACAATGATACCATGCCATAATACTGTCTAGCTGATACAAAGTCTATCGATTCAGTAGGGTAGCATTATTTTTAGAGTAATATCAGGCCAATAGATATAGCCATGAAGATACCCCTTTAACTGGAGCCAGGAGGAAAGTTCCCTGGCATAACCTAGAGTCAGACTACAAAGTGAAGTGCAGCATACAGAAGAAGCTGAGTTATATAGCCAGCCTGTCAGTACAGCAGATTCTGAGAGAAACAGATATAGCAGAGTGGAGTTTGCCTGCCAGTTTCATGCTAAAGCCTGCTGGAACCAAGACAAAGCCTGTATACTGTTTTAGGGAACGTTTATGCAAAGTAAAACTGCCATTGAACTTCATCTCAAGGACTGGACTCAAGTTATTCTTTTATCCCTCAATTATTCCCCCCTATTTATTGCTTCAGAGCCGAAGCCTGGGGTCCAGCGGGCTCCAGGTAGGAGCACCATGACACACAATAAGAGACATTTAGGCCGCACTATACCACTTGGGCATTTCCTACTAAACCTGGACTCGTGATATAGGGGCCCTAGGGGGAGATACACGTTGCATGACCAAAACCATGACTGAAGATCCATCTGAATTTGAGAAGATCTAACTCACTGGAGAAGAAGACAATTCCGATCCAAAGAGTTGAAGAGAAAAGAGGATGAGGATGACCAGCATCAAGAAGGAGGGAGACAATCAGATAGATTATGGACATGGTATGGAGAAGACTGAAGATCCAAACAACTGGACAACATGAAATTGAAGGAGTTATCTGGGAATTTGACATTGATGACCTTTCCTCAGGACAGGTCATCGATATCAGATCAGCAGGCTTCTGACTCCTGGCACCCCTGCCAATCAGGTGTTTGAAGAGGCTGCTGTGCTCACTGGTGCTCTTGTGGGTGCTGCGGTCTCTTCACTGCTTACCAAGAACAGCGCAGTACATTGTATAGCAGCTGTGCATATTATTGCAGATCTGCCCCATTCGCTTGAACAGGAATGAGCTGCTACTAGGCCATGTGACTGATGAGCGTGATGTCACTGGCCTAGGAAGAGGCCTAAGTACTTAAAGACTGCTGCAGCCTCTTCCAACAGGTTATCGTAGCCATCCCCAGAGTCAGACCCCCATCGATGTGATGTTGATGACCTATCCGAAGATTTGATTTTGTGAAGATCAACTCATTGGAGAAGAAGACAACTAAGGTCCAAAGTATTTAAAGGGGTTGTCCGGTTTCAGAGCTGAACCCAGACATATCCCCATTAGTGATGAGCAGCATAGGCAATATTTTTTTTCGCGATATATTGCAAATTTTTTGCATAATATTCGCAATAAATTCTAGAATTCTCAAATTCATGATCTCCAGTCATTATTTTCGTGATTGCGCAAATCGGCACTAATGATGCGCATATTTTTTGCGCAATACATGCAACTTCACATTTTATCAGGTCTGAGTAGATATTACTGATGGGTGCACTAAGTATTGTTGTGACATCACAGCACTATGTCTGTAGCATGTATGTATGGACAGCAGACTGCTTTCTGCTGGCACGCCAGATGACAGCAAGACTTTTCAATCTTGTCGCCATTTATTGGATGCCCTGCCGCTGCGCTATACCGCTTTAAGTAAAGCTCTTCAGACAGGTCATGCCCGATGCGTCTGCTAGACCCCCTCACGCTTCCCGCCCCGAACTCCACAGAGGAGCGATAGCAGAGAGTGGCACTCTGCTATGCTACTGGCTGGCCTGCACTGTACCTCGCCGCTGCGCTTCTCCTCAGGACTGCTATAAACAAAGGTATACTGAGAGTTTGTATGTGACCAGATTAGGGGGTGGGGAGATGATGGGGAGATTGGGAGACCAGCATGGGACCAGATTGGGGGGTGGGGAGATGATGGGGAGATTGGGAAACCAGAATGGGACCAGATTGGGGGGTGGCGAGATGATGGGGAGATTGGTCCCATGCTGGTTTACCAGATTGGGAGGTGGGGAGATTGGGAAACCAGCATGGGACCAGATTGGGGGGTGGGGAGATGATGGGGAGATTGGGAAACAAGCATGGGACCAGATTGGGCGGTGGGGAGATGATGGGGAGATTGGGAGACCAGCATGGAACCAGATTGGGGGGTGGGGAGATGATGGGGTGATTGGGAAACCAGCATGGGACCAGACTGGGGGGGTGGGGAGATGATGGGGAGATTGGGAGACCAGCATGGAACCAGATTGGGGGGTGGGGAAATGATGGGGAGATTGGGAAACCAGCATTGGACCAGATTGGGGGGTGGGGAGATGATGGAGAGATTGGTAAACCAGCATTGGACCAGATTGGGGGAGAGGTTGGTGAGTCTGAACACAATAGCTGGGGGGATAGGAGAGGCTCGTTATGAAGGGAAACCAGCTTTCTGACTACTTTGGGGGAAGGAGTGATGAGCCTTAGAATGATTTCTGGGGGGATGGGGAACAAGCTATCTGACTACTTTGGGGGGGGGGGGGGGGGTGCTGGAATGTAATTAGTCTGTGAGGGGGTGAGATCTAATTGTGATTGGTGCAGCTCTGTGGGGGTCACCAGTATATGGGGCACCGATGTATGTCAGACAGTGGTGGGGGAGGGCAGCCCTCAGTCACTTAAAATGAGTGAGTGCTGCTCTTCCCCACTGTCAATAAGTGTATGGTCGGTGGGGGGGTTACCCCATATATTGGTTTCTTAGGAGGATTCCAAGGAGCAGTGACCATCTTTGCTACCCATACATTTGCCGGAAGGCAATTTTTCTGAAATGTTGTAAACCTCTTTAAGCCGTGCAGGTGAGGCAGTGTTGCTGAGAATTTTGGGACATAGCTAGTAAATACCTGGTTAATGTCACATATTACCTTCCTGTATGGCTCGGCACACTGAGCGCTTCAACTTAGATTTTTTTTAAAAGGTTGCCGACCCTCGCCTTACATGGTCTATGTAAGTGGACAGAGCTAATAGAGAATGGAAGGTAATAGCTCGACTAATACAGATACAGGGGAAACATGAAGATGACAGTAGTATGGATTCTGTGATACTTACCGAGACGAGGAGCTGCTGGTGCTGAGTTTTTGGTTCATTTCACTCGGTGTTGTTCCGGTGTCTGGAGATCTACAATGATAACATGCCATAATACTGTCTAGCTGATACAAAGTCTATAGATTCAGTAGGGTAGCATTATTTTTAGAGTAATATCAGGCCAATAGATATAGCCATGAAGATACCCCTTTAACTGAATGCATGTAACTTTAGAGTTGGCCCAGACCTACCACAGACAACAAGTAAAACAAGTGGAAGCGGGACTGTAACACCCCAGAGTGGTGTTACCACTTCTGCACCTTACTACTGTCTTTTTTGGTCTAACCTCATGTCATCTGATGTATTTACCATATTTCCAGGTCCTCCACACTGTTCATTCCTAACAATGTTGTTATGTAACTGTTCATATGTAATGTGCCTGGTTCACCAGCAGGTGGCATCAAACACGGCAGCACTGTACTTAGGTAGAATGGAGCTTTCCGTTCCATTCTAACCCCCCTCTGGAGAGAAGTGGGCTTGTCCTACTTCCTTCAGGATGGGTCGGGACCAGTTAGAGTCAGTCTATCTTACCCCCTGCTAGGGGAAAGGTGTGCATGGCCACGTCTCTGCTGGACGTGCCCAGGCCAGCAAGAGCACCCTAAGCTCTGCTGGCCATGGAGGCCAAGGCTTGAAACTTCAGGAGCCAGGAGGAAAGTTCCCTGGCATAACCTAGAGTCAGACTACAAAGTAAAGTGCAGCATACAGAAGAAGTTGAGTTATATAGCCAGCCTGTCAGTACAGCAGATTCAGAGAGAAACAGATATAGCAGAGTGGAGTTTGCCTGCCAGTTTCATGCTAAAGCCTGCTGGAACCAAGACAAAGCCTGTATACTGTTTTAGGGAACGTTTATGCAAAGTAAAACTGCCATTGAACTTCATCTCAAGGACTGGACTCAAGTTATTCTTTTATCCCTCAATTATTCCCCCCTATTTATTGCTTCAGAGCCGAAGCCTGGGGTCCAGCGGGCTCCAGGTAGGAGCACCATGACACACAATAAGAGACATTTAGGCCGCACTATACCACTTGGGCATTTCCTACTAAACCTGGACTCGTGATATAGGGGCCCTAGGGGGAGATACACGTTGCATGACCAAAACCATGACTGAAGATCCATCTGAATTTGAGAAGATCTAACTCACTGGAGAAGAAGACAATTACGATCCAAAGAGTTGAAGAGAAAAGAGGATGAGGATGACCAGCATCAAGAAGGAGGGAGACAATCAGATAGATTATGGACATGGTATGGAGAATACTGAAGATCCAAACAACTGGACAACATGAAATTGAAGGAGTTATCTGGGAATTTGACATTGATGACCTTTCCTCAGGACAGGTCATCGATATCAGATCAGCAGGCTTCTGACTCCTGGCACCCCTGCCAATCAGGTGTTTGAAGAGGCTGCTGTGCTCACTGGTGCTCCTGTGGGTGCTGCGGTCTCTTCACTGCTTACCAAGAACAGCGCAGTACATTGTATAGCAGCTGTGCATGGTATTGCAGATCTGCCCCATTCGCTTGAACAGGAATGAGCTGCTACTAGGCCATGTGACTGATGAGCGGGATGTCACTGGCCTAGGAAGAGGCCTAAGTACTTAAAGACTGCTGCAGCCTCTTCCAACAGGTTATCGTGGCCATCCCCAGAGTCAGACCCCCATCGATGTGATGTTGATGACCTATCCGAAGATTTGATTTTGTGAAGATCAACTCATTGGAGAAGAAGACAACTAAGGTCCAAAGTATTTAAAGGGGTTGTCCGGTTTCAGAGCTGAACCCAGACATATCCCCATTAGTGATGAGCAGCATAGGCAATATTCGTTTTCACAATATATTGCTAATTTTTTGCATAATATTCGCAATAAATTCTAGAATTCTCAAATTCATGATCTCCAGTCATTATTTTCGCGATTGCGCAAATCGGCACTAATGATGCGCATATTTTTTGCGCAATACATGCAACTTCACATTTTATCAGGTCTGAGTAGATATTACTGATGGGTGCACTAAGTATTGTTGTGACATCACAGCACTATGTCTGTAGCATGTATGTATGGACAGCAGAGAAACAGTAATCCCTATCACACTACCTAACACCCTGCACTGGAACCTATCAGCTACACTACACTGCGTGCAGAATTATTAGGCAAATGAGTATTTTGACCACATCATCCTCTTTATGCATGTTGTCTTACTCCAAGCTGTATAGGCTCGAAAGCCTACTACCAATTAAGCATATTAGGTGATGTGCATCTCTGTAATGAGAAGGGGTGTGGTCTAATGACATCAACACCCTATATCAGGTGTGCATAATTATTAGGCAACTTCCTTTCCTTTGGCAAAATGGGTCAAAAGAAGGACTTGACAGGCTCAGAAAAGTCAAAAATAGTGAGATATCTTGCAGAGGGATGCAGCACTCTTAAAATTGCAAAGCTTCTGAAGCGTGATCATCGAACAATCAAGCGTTTCAATCAAAATAGTCAACAGGGTCGCAAGAAGCGTGTGGAAAAACCAAGGCGCAAAATAACTGCCCATGAACTGAGAAAAGTCAAGCGTGCAGCTGCCAAGATGCCACTTCCCACCAGTTTGGCCATATTTCAGAGCTGCAACATCACTGAAGTGCCCAAAAGCACAAGGTGTGCAATACTCAGAGACATGGCCAAGGTAAGAAAGACTGAAAGACGACCACCACTGAACAAGACACACAAGCTGAAACGTCAAGACTGGGCCAAGAAATATCTCAAGACTGATTTTTCTAAGGTTTTATGGACTGATGAAATGAGAGTGAGTCTTGATGGGCCAGATGGATGGGCCCGTGGCGGGATTGGTAAAGGGCAGAGAGCTCCAGTCCGACTCAGACGCCAGCAAGGTGGAGGTGGAGTACTGGTTTGGGCTGGTATCATCAAAGATGAGCTTGTGGGGCCTTTTCGGGTTGAGGATGGAGTCAAGCTCAACTCCCAGTCCTACTGCCAGTTTCTGGAAGACACCTTCTTCAAGCAGTGGTACAGGAAGAAGTCTGCATCCTTCAAGAAAAACATGATTTTCATGCAGGACAATGCTCCATCACACGCGTCCAAGTACTCCACAGCGTGGCTGGCAAGAAAGGGTATAAAAGAAGAAAATCTAATGACATGGCCTCCTTGTTCACCTGATCTGAACCCCATTGAGAACCTGTGGTCCATCATCAAATGTGAGATTTACAAGGAGGGAAAACAGTACACCTCTCTGAACAGTGTCTGGGAGGCTCTGGTTGCTGCTGCACGCAATGTTGATGGTGAACAGATCAAAACACTGACAGAATCCATGGATGGCAGGCTTTTGAGTGTCCTTGCAAAGAAAGGTGGCTATATTGGTCACTGATTTGTTTTTGTTTTGTTTTTGAATGTCAGAAATGTATATTTGTGAATGTTGAGATGTTATATTGGTTTCACTGGTAAAAATAAATAATTGAAATGGGTATATATTTTTTTTTTGTTAAGTTGCCTAATAATTATGCACAGTAATAGTCACCTGCACACACAGATATCCCCCTAAAATAGCTAAAACTAAAAACAAACTAAAAACTACTTCCAAAAATATTCAGCTTTGATATTAATGAGTTTTTTGGGTTCATTGAGAACATGGTTGTTGTTCAATAATAAAATTAATCCTCAAAAATACAACTTGCCTAATAATTCTGCACTCCCTGTATATCACTATCTAACCTACACTGACTATCTCCCACTAACTATTTGTATTATATATATAAGCTAACTAACTAACTAACTAACTAACTAACTAACTATCTAATGTAATTGGATAAGGAATAGGATCCAGATGAAAGCACAGAGCACAGCAATGACACTGCTCTCTCTCAGAACTGCAAAAAAACAGAAGAAAATGGCTGCTGGGGAGTTTCTTATATAGTAAGGGGAGGCAACTTTCCTATTGGTTGCTAGAGATGTTGCTAAGCTCTGACAAAGATATTGCAGCCTTCTCATTGGCCCACAAGCAAGAAGGGAGGTTACTTAAAAATCTAGAATATTCGCGATTACGAATATATAGCACTATATTCTACATCTTCGTGAATTCTCGAAGTGCCGATATTCGCAATAAAAATTTGCGATTCGAATATTTGCAATCAACACTAATCCTCATTTTTTCCCCGGCAGCCCCCCTGACTTGAGCATCGGAGCAGTTCCTGCTCCGATGTTCTCTTTTGCCCTGCACTGAATCGCGCAGGGCAAAGGCGTTTTCTGAAGTTCCAGTAACGAACCGGGCTCTCCTTACGGCTGCCCAGTAGTGAGCCAGGTGACATCACCAGCACTGATGGACGGGCTTTAGCGCTGCCCTAGCCTGTAAAATGGCTAGGGCAGTGCTAAAGCCGGCCGATCAGAGCCGGTGACTTCACCGATCACACTGCTGGGCAGATGCTCTTGTCAGGGGGGCTGCCTGGGTGAAATTATGGATATGTCCGGGTTCAGCTCTGAACCCGGACAACCTCTTTAAGGGAAAAGAGCATGACCAGTGCCAAGAAGGAGGAAGACAATCAGGGAGATTATGGACATGTGTTAAGGAGACTAAAGATGCATAGAGATGAGTGGACAACCTGAAAGCGGAGAAGATGGATAGCTGCCATAAAAAAAAAAAATTGCTCTAGAAGTATGTACTGTAGGTCCAAACAGAGGTCACAAAGAAGCCTTGGTCTTGTGGTTGTCGGGAGTCAAAACCGACTTGATCAGTTATAATATGATGACAATTATGAGTCAAGGCTATGATCTAGTTTGACCCAATACTCTAGTTTTTCGATTTAAGTGGCCAGTGGCTGATGTGAGAGGTGGCACAGCGCCAAGATCAAACTACAGATGTGTCCGCCCTTTCGCTTCCAAAAATGTTGTCAAGAACTTCCGTTTCTCACAAATAAATTCACTATATTATCACAACATACTAGAAAAATCCTCCACAGTTTGCAAGCCACATCACAACCCCTGGGTGGTTGCACATAGACACCTATACCATAAGCAGCTCCCAATAGAGCATCCTAAAAGTATGGAACAGTAAAGAAGGACACATCAGTGGGATGTCCAACATTGTTGGAGTTTGCTCACAATGTAGTCCTTGTAAGCCCTTGGGTATAACGAAGTTGCAACATTCGTGAAACATTTGAAAATTAAAGTAGAAGAATTGTGCATCAAATTTTCACAAGACTAATCAATTGCAACCTTCATCAGATCCTATGTAAATAAGGTTCTCCATTACTTTCCAGAATAATTTAAGACTTTTAATCTTTGATTGCAAAATCTTTACCCTTCCTTAATCTTCCCAAGAAAACTGAAATAAAAACCAAAAATTCTTACTGAGCAATCTGTGATGTCTTCATAAAGATTCTTAAAAGGAACTCAGACTCTTGTCCCTTGTTTTGGGTGAAGGGTAGAATGACGTAGGTGCCAGGTGGAGCCATGAAAGATCTAGTCACTTCTCTGGCCTGTTCTAGTCCTGAGTTGATCGTTTCTGCTCCCTGCTGCCAGGAAAATTTTTGTTGTGACCCATTTTTAACGCCCTACAGGATAAACAGAGGGGAAAAAAAACTATTGTGAATTATAAGGGATAAGACTTCAGTTTGGAAAAAATGGATGTATGATGTAGACAACACTATTTGGGCAAAAACAGGAAATTGCAAATTTGTAAATTTGGGTAATATAGACTGAGACACAAAGCTATGAGACACATAGGAATATTTTTATCCATGAGTATAATTCACTCATCTTGATTTGTGCCAAAAAACATGGGTAGTAGTCACTTTGTTGACTGGGCTTCACAGACACCTCTGGACATCGGATGGTTGGGGCAAAAATGTGAAAAACTGGTTTGGAGGACAATTTCAACCACATTGTAGTTTTTGGCAAGTTCACATGAACTTTTCCATCACATTGGGAACACCTGACCATCACCAAATATCATCAGCTGGGAAGATGTTTATTCTTTGGCGCTGCAATGTATCAGTGCTCCCCAAGGCATTATAAAACCTACCCAAAGCAAAGAAGAATAAGTATGAGCAAAATAGTCAATGGGTTGGACTCTCATATTTCAGTAAGAACTTAAAGCCCAATCAAATTGGGTTACTATAACCTGGACTTCAACTAACTCCATGGTACTGTATGTAGCAGACCAACCTAGGCCCTGGTACTGGATAGAAAGCAAAGGCCAATTAAGAAGGCACCTGTATCATAAATGGTACATTGTAGTGAGGTTCTATTGCTGTTTTTGCAAGCTTCAAGTTAAACCAGAATCTGTTTCCCTAAATTCTTCTCTGTATTTCAGCAGAGGGATATCTCCCAAGGATTTTCTGCCATCTACATAGAAACATAGAAACATAGAATGTGTCGGCAGATAAGAACCATTTGGCCCATCTAGTCTGCCCAATATACTAAATACTATGGATAGCCCCTGGCCCTATCTTATATGAAGGATGGCCTCATGCCTATCCCATGCATGCTTAAACTCCTTCACTGTATTTGCAGCTACCACTTCTGCAGGAAGGCTATTCCATGCATCCACTACTCTCTCAGTAAAGTAATACTTCCTGATATTACTTTTAAACCTTTGCCCCTCTAATTTAACACTATGTCCTCTTGTAGCAGTTTTTCTTCTTTT
Source organism: Bufo bufo (assembly GCF_905171765.1). Taxonomy (NCBI): domain Eukaryota; kingdom Metazoa; phylum Chordata; class Amphibia; order Anura; family Bufonidae; genus Bufo; species Bufo bufo. The sequence goes on along the minus strand of NC_053392.1, from coordinate 607,481,079 downwards.
AAATATTCTCTCCTCTTTTACCTTGTTGATTCCCTTTATGTATTTAGTAGTTTCCATCATATCCCCTCTGTCTCGTCTTTCTTCCTAGCTATACATGTTAAGGTCCTTTAATCTTTCCTGGTAAGTTTTATCCTGCAATCGATGTACTAGTTTAGTAGCTCTTCTCTGAACTCTCTCCAAATTATCAATATCCTTCTGGAGATATGGTCTCCAGTACTGCGCACAATACTCCAAATGAGGTCTCACTAGTGCTCTGTAGAGCGGCATGAGCACCTCCCTCTGTCTACTGGTAATGCCTCTCCCTATACACCCAAGCATTCTGCTAGCATGAAGCATGCTGCTCTATGACATTGTCTGCCTACCTTTAAGTCTTCTGAAATAATGACCCCTAAATCCCTTTCCTCAGATACTGAGGTTAGGACTGTATCACTGATTTTATATTCTGCTCTTGGGTTTTTACGCCCCAGGTGCATTATCTTGCACTTATCAACATTAAATTTTAGTTGCCAGATTTTTGACCATTCCTCTAGTTTTCCTAAATCCTTTTCCATTTGGTGTATCCCTCCAGGAACATCAACCCAGTTACAAATCTTTGTGTCATCAGCAAAAAGACACACCTTACCATCAAGGCCTTCTGCAATTTCGCTGATAAAGATATTAACCACCTCCGGACCGCCTAACGCAGGATCGCGTTCCGGAGGTGGCAGCGCTGCGCACAGTCACGCATATACGCGTCATCTCGCGATGGGCGAGATTTCCTGTGAACGCGCGCACACAGGCGCGCGCGCTCACAGGAACGGAAGGTAAGAGAGTTGATCTCCAGCCTGCCAGCGGCGATCGTTCGCTGGCAGGCTGGAGATGTGTTTTTTTTAACCCCTAACAGGTATATTAGACGCTGTTTTGATAACAGCGTCTAATATACCTGCTACCTGGTCCTCTGGTGGTCCCCTTTGTTTGGATCGACCACCAGAGGACACAGGTAGCTCAGTAAAGTAGCACCAAGCACCACTACACTACACTACACCCCCCCCGTCACTTATTAACCCCTTATTAGCCCCTGATCACCCCTAATCACCCCTGATCACCCCATATAGACTCCCTGATCACCCCCCTGTCATTGATTACCCCCCTGTCATTGATCAACCCCCTGTAAAGCTCCATTCAGACGTCCGCATGATTTTTACGGATCCACTGATAGATGGATCGGATCCGCAAAACGCATCCGGACGTCTGAATGAAGCCTTACAGGGGCGTGATCAATGACTGTGGTGATCACCCCATATAGACTCCCTGATCACCCCCCTGTCATTGATTACCCCCCTGTCATTGATTACCCCCCTGTAAAGCTCCATTCAGACGTCCGCATGATTTTTACGGATCCACTGATAGATGGATCGGATCCGCAAAACGCATCCGGACGTCTGAATGAAGCCTTACAGGGGCATGATCAATGACTGTGGTGATCACCCCATATAGACTCCCTGATCACCCCCCTGTAAAGCTCCATTCAGATGTCCGCATGATTTTTACGGATGCACTGATACATGGATCGGATCCGCAAAACGCATCCGGTCGTCTGAATGAAGCCTTACAGGGGCATGATCAATGACTGTGGTGATCACCCCCCTGTCATTGATTACCCCCCTGTAAAGCTCCATTCAGATGTCCGCATGATTTTTACGGATGCACTGATAGATGGATCGGATCCGCAAAACGCATCCGGACGTCTGAATGAAGCCTTACAGGGGCATGATCAATGACTGTGGTGATCACCCCATATAGACTCCCTGATCACCCCCCTGTCATTGATTACCCCCCTGTCATTGATTACCCCCCTGTAAAGCTCCATTCAGACGTCCGCATGATTTTTACGGATGCACTGATAGATGGATCGGATCCGCAAAACGCATCCGGACGTCTGAATGAAGCCTTACAGGGGCGTGATCAATGACTGTGGTGATCACCCCATATAGACTCCCTGATCACCCCCCTGTCATTGATTACCCCCCTGTAAAGCTCCATTCAGACGTCCGCATGATTTTTACGGATGCACTGATAGATGGATCGGATCCGCAAAACGCATCCGGACGTCTGAATGAAGCCTTACAGGGGCGTGATCAATGACTGTGGTTATCACCCCATATAGACTCCCTGATCACCCCCCTGTCATTGATCAACCCCCCTGTCATTGATCAACCCCCCTGTCATTGATCACCCCTCTGTAAGGCTCCATTCAGATATTTTTTTGGCCCAAGTTAGCGGAATTTTTTTTTTTTTTTTCTTACAAAGTCTCATATTCCACTAACTTGTGTCAAAAAATAAAATCTCACATGAACTCACCATACCCCTCACGGAATCCAAATGCGTAAAATTTTTTAGACATTTATATTCCAGACTTCTTCTCACGCTTTAGGGCCCCTAGAATGCCAGGGCAGTATAAATACCCCACATGTGACCCCATTTCGGAAAGAAGACACCCCCAGGTATTCCGTGAGGGGCATATTGAGTCCATGAAAGATTGAAATTTTTGTCCCAAGTTAGCGGAACGGGAGACTTTGTGAGAAAAAAATAAAAAATATCAATTTCCGCTAACTTGTGCCAAAAAAAAAAAATTTCTATGAACTCGCCATGCCCCTCATTGAATACCTTGGGGTGTCTTCTTTCCAAAATGGGGTCACATGTGGGGTATTTATAATGCCCTGGCATTCTAGGGGCCCCAAAGCGTGAGAAGAAGTCTGGTATCCAAATGTCTAAAAATGCCCTCCTAAAAGGAATTTGGGCACCTTTGCGCATCTAGGCTGCAAAAAAGTGTCACACATCTGGTATCGCCGTACTCAGGAGAAGTTGGGGAATGTGTTTTGGGGTGTCATTTTACATATACCCATGCTGGGTGAGAGAAATATCTTGGTCAAATGCCAACTTTGTATAAAAAAATGGGAAAAGTTGTCTTTTGCCAAGATATTTCTCTCACCCAGCATGGGTATATGTAAAATGACACCCCAAAACACATTCCCCAACGTCTCCTGAATACGGAGATACCACATGTGTGACACTTTTTTGCAGCCTAGGTGGGCAAAGGGGCCCATATTCCAAAGAGCACCTTTAGGATTTCACAGGTCATTTACCTACTTACCACACATTAGGGCCCCTGGAAAATGCCAGGGCAGTATAACTACCCCACAAGTGACCCCATTTTGGAAAGAAGACACCCCAAGGTATTTCGTGAGGGGCATGGCGAGTTCCTAGAATTTTTTATTTTTTGTCACAAGTTAGTGGAAAATGCTTATTTTTTTTTTTTTTTTTTTTTTTCATACAAAGTCTCATATTCCACTAACTTGTGACAAAAAATAAAAAGTTCCATGAACTCACTATGCCCATCAGCGAATACCTTGGGGTCTCTTCTTTCCAAAATGGGGTCACTTGTGGGGTAGTTATACTGCCCTGGCATTCTAGGGGCCCAAATGTGTGGTAAGGAGTTTGAAATCAAATTCTGTAAAAAATGACCTTTGAAATCCGAAAGGTGCTCTTTTGAATATGGGCCCCTTTGCCCACCTAGGCTGCAAAAAAGTGTCACACATCTGGTATCTCCGTAATCGGGAGAAGTTGGGGAATGTGTTTTGGGGTGTCATTTTACATATACCCATGCTGGGTGAGAGAAATATCTTGGCAAAAGACAACTTTTCCCATTTTTTTATACAAAGTTGGCATTTGACCAAGATATTTATCTCACCCAGCATGGGTATATGTAAAAAGACACCCCAAAACACATTCCTCAACTTCTCCTGAGTACGGAGATACCAGATGTGTGACACTTTTTTGCAGCCTAGGGGGGCAAAGGGGCCCACATTCCAAAGAGCACCTTTCGGATTTCACAGGTCATTTACCTACTTACCACACATTTGGGCCCCTAGAATGCCAGGGCAGTATAACTACCCCACAAGTGACCCCATTTTGGAAAGAAGAGACCCCAAGGTATTCGCTGATGGGCATAGTGAGTTCATGGAAGTTTTTATTTTTTGTCACAAGTTTGTGGAATATGAGACTTTGTATGAAAAAAAAAAAAAAAAAAAAAAATCATCATTTTCCACTAACTTGTGACAAAAAATAAAAAATTCTAGGAACTCGCCATGCCCCTCACGGAATACCTTGGGGTGTCTTCTTTCCAAAATGGGGTCACTTGTGGGGTAGTTATACTGCCCTGGTATTCTAGGGGCCCAAATGTGTGGTAAGGAGTTTGAAATCAAATTCAGGAAAAAATGAGGAGTGAAATCCGAAAGGTGCTCTTTGGAATATGGGCCCCTTTGCCCACCTAGGCTGCAAAAAAGCGTCACACATCTGGTATCCCCGTACTCAGGAGAAGTTGAGGAATGTGTTTTGGGGTGTCTTTTTACATATACCCATACTGGGTGAGATAAATATCTTGGTCAAATGACAACTTTGTATAAAAAAATGGGAAAAGTTGTCTTTTGCCAAGATATTTCTCTCACCCAGCATGGGTATATATAAAATGACACCCCAAAACACATTCCCCACCTTCTCCTGAGTACGGAGATACCAGATGTGTGACACTTTTTTGCAGCCTAGGTGGGCAAAGGGGCCCATATTCCAAAGAGCACCTTTCGGATTTCACAGGTCATTTTTTACTGAATTTGATTTCAAACTCCTTACCACACATTTGGGCCCCTAGAATGCCAGGGCAGTATAACTACCCCACAAGTGACCCCATTTTGGAAAGAAGAGACCCCAAGGTATTCGCTGATGGGCATAGTGAGTTCATAGAACTTTTTATTTTTTGTCACAAGTTAGTGGAATATGAGACTTTGTAAGAAAAAAAAATCAAAAAAAAAAAATCATCATTTTCCGCTAACTTGTGACAAAAAATAAAAAGTTCTATGAACTCACTATGCCCATCAGCGAATACCTTAGGGTGTGTACTTTCAGAAATGGGGTCATTTGTGGGGTGTTTGTACTGTCTGGGCATTGTAGAACCTCAGGAAACATGACAGGTGCTCAGAAAGTCAGAGCGGCTTCAAAAAGCGGAAATTCACATTTTTGTACCATAGTTTGTAAACGCTATAACTTTTACCCAAACCATTTTTTTTTTACCCAAACATTTTTTTTTTATCAAAGACATGTAGAACTATAAATTTAGAGCAAAATTTCTATATGGATCTCGTTTTTTTTTGCAAAATTTTACAACTGAAAGTGAAAAATGTCATTTTTTTGCAAAAAAATCGTTAAATTTCGATTAATAACAAAAAAAGTAAAAATGTCAGCAGCAATGAAATACCACCAAATGAAAGCTCTATTAGTGAGAAGAAAAGGAGGTAAAATTCATTTGGGTGGTAAGTTGCATGACCGAGCAATAAACGGTGAAAGTAGTGTAGGTCAGAAGTGTAAAAAGTGGCCTGGTCTTTCAGGGTGTTTAAGCACTGGGGGCTGAGGTGGTTAAACAATATGGGTCCCAGAACAGATCCCTGAGGTACCCCACTGGTAACAAGACCATGGTCTGAATATACTCCATTGACTACAACCCTCTGTTGCCTGTCCCTCAGCTACTGCCTAATCCATTCAACAATATGGGAGTCCAAGCACAAAGACCGCAATTTATTGATAAGCCTTCTTTGTGTGACAGTATCAAAAGCCTTACTAAAGTCTAGATAAGCGATGTCTACTGCACCTCCGCCATCTATTATTTTAGTCACCCAATCAAAAAAATCAATAAGATTAGTTTGACATGATCTCCCTGAAGTAAACCCATGCTGTTTTTTATCTTTCAATCCATGGGATTTTAGATGTTCCACAATCCTCTCCTTAAGTATGGTTTCCATTAATTTCCCCACTATTGATGTTAGGCTTGCTGGCCTATAGTTGCCCGATTCCTCCCTACTACCTTTCTTGTGAATGGGCGCAACATTTGCTAATTTCCAATCCTTTGGGACGACTCCTGTTACCAGTGATTGGTTAAATAAATCTGTTAATGGTTTTGCTAGTTCACCGCTAAGCTCTTTTAATAGCTTTGGGTGTATCCCATCAGGCCCCTGTGACTTATTTGTATTAATTTTAGACAGCTGATTTAGAACCTCTTACTCTGTAAAGACACATACATCAAGTCTTTCTCCCGTAACTGAGGTCCTTTTCCTTCATTTTCCTTTGTAAAAACTGAACAGAAGTATTCATTGAGGCGTCAGCTAGTTCTTTATCTTCTTCCATATACCTTCCTTCTTTAGTTTTTAATTTGGTAATTCCTTGTTTTAGTTTCCTTTTTTCGTTTATGTATCTGAAGAATGTCTTATCGCCTTTTTTCCCTGACTGAGCTAATTTCTCTTCTGCCTGTGCTTTAGAAGCTCTTATAACTTGTTTGGCCTCTCTCTGTCTAATCTTATAAATTTGCCTGTCATCCTCGTTTTGTTTTGTTTTTTATAATTACTAAATGCTATTTTTTTGTTTTTAGTGATTTTGTCCACTTCTGCTGAGTACCACAGTGGTCTCTTTCTTTTTTTGCTTTTACTGACAAGCCTAATGCAATTATCTGTTGCCTTCAATAGTGCCACTTTTAAGTAGTCCCATTTCTCCTGGACTCCATTGAAACTGTTCCAATCTGATAGAGACTCGTATACCACTAATCTAATTTTAGAAAAGTCAGTTTTTCTAAAATCTAAAACTTTTGTTTTTGTGTGGTGTGACTCAGTCACTGAACTTATACAGTAATATCAGATACCAAATTCTCATTTGTGAATACTAACTCTAAAATGGCCTCCTTCCGGGTTGATTCCTCCACTACTTGCTGTAGGTATAATCCCAGTAAGGAATTTAGAATATCTGTACTCCTGGCAGAACTAGCTATTTTGGTTTTCCAGTTTACATCAGGAAGATTAAAGTCTCCCATAATGATAACTTCCCATTTCAATGTCATTTTAGCTATTTCCTCAACTAGTAGATCATATCTGTAATTTTGATGGGGCTCAGCTGTGAGCCATTAACAAACAGCTTCAGCCAATCTAGGAAAAAAGGATTGCTGGAGGGTGAAATGTGAAATTTAATCCACGATGCCGAATACTTATTAAGTGCCCCCCGCAGTCCACCATTCAAGCATGGCATCCAGTCCTGATCAGACCCTCTGATATGGCAGGTCACATCAGTAGGCATTCAATACCTTTTAGAATTAACTGATCTTTGCCTTATCTTGTCCTATATTCATTTCTATACACTTCACCACATGGACGGTGGTTACATTGGGTCATATTTGGAGGTCCCATCTCAGGGGCATAATCCCCAATTACTAACAACTCTCAGTTCTACTGTATGATAAGTTATTATATTGTCATAGATACATCCAGATCCATCTTCCAACCAAATAGCCCAATACCAATCTTCATAGAAGTAATATTTTTGTCCAAAAAGTTCCTTTTTAGCCAGCTAGGCCATGCAGACTGACATACACATGTGTAATGGTATAAATATCTGATACATGGAGATGGCACCTATGGATCCCTACCTTTCCAGAGAATAAGGGTCTCTAGCTTGATCAGCAGTTTCCCCAGATCCCATAGATTTGAATGCACCACGTACAAATATGGCCACTCCTCATATCCTTCACTTTAGGTTTGGTACTGAGGCTCACTCCCAGCTAGGTTAGAGTTTTAGAGGTGGGATCTCAGTCTATTTGATTTATGGACATGTAATAAAGGAGTAAGTTGACCCTTTAAGCAGTTAGGACAGGCCCATAAGACAACCATTGATAATGGTGACCAGATAATTTTGAAGGAAATAACTGGAGATGTTTTGATGGGTCTTAGATCAGGAATTAGATTGTTATCATATCCAACCAAAATTATCTGAATTTGCCATCTAAAATCTATATGTATTGCAAATGGCTGCCTTACATTTACATCTAGTAGTCGCAGCTGTTACATTATGACTGTTCTTTTTTGCAGCAATTGCAAATACAGAGATCAGTGTACACAGGTGTCTGTAGAATTATTAGAATGCTATTACCAGGGCATACCACTGGACATACATCATACATAGCATTAGGTATCTGCAGAGATATTAAAATATCATGAATTTCATACCTTGGCTACAACCTGCAAAAAAAAGAAAATAAAAATAAATATTAGTCCCTTTTTCTACAGTAAAATATGTAAATCCTCTGCATACTATAGATTCAAAAGATAACATGCTGGTTATTTCCAGCCACCACTAGGGGGAGCTTTATCATACTGTTTATTAGCAATATAGTAATTATACACAGGGGCAGCATTAATGCAGATATATTCTTGTACATAGGAGCAGTATTATAGTAGTTATATTCTTCTACATAGGAGCAGTATTATAGTAGTTATATTCTTGTACATAGGAGGCAGTATTATAGTAGTGACATTCTTGTACATAGCAGGCAGTATTATAGTAGTTATATTCTTGTACATAGGAGCAGTATTATAGTAGTTATATTCTTGTACATAGGAGCAGTATTATAGTAGTTATATTCTTGTATATAGGGGGCAGTATTATAGTAGTTATATTCTTGTATATAGGAGGCAGTATTATAGTAGTTATATTCTTGTATATAGGAGCAGTGTTATAGTAGTTATATTCTTGTACATAGGAGCAGTATTATAGTAGTTATATTCTTGTATATAGGAGGCAGTATTATAGTAGTTATATTCTTGTATATAGGAGGCAGTATTATAGTAGTTATATTCTTGTATATAGGAGCAGTGTTATAGTAGTTATATTCTTGTACATAGGAGCAGTATTATAGTAGTTATATTCTTGTATATAGGAGGCAGTATTATAGTAGTTATATTCTTGTATATAGGAGGCAGTATTATAGTAGTTATATTCTTGTATATAGGAGCAGTGTTATAGTAGTTATATTCTTGTACATAGGAGCAGTATTATAGTAGTTATATTCTTGTATATAGGAGCAGTATTATATTAGTTATATTCTTGTACATAGGAGCAGTATTATAGTAGTTATATTCTTGTACATAGGAGGCAGTATTATAGTAGTTATATTCTTGTACACAGGAGGCAGTATTATAGTAGTTATATCCTTGTACATAGGAGCAGTATTATATTAGTTATATTCTTGTACATAGGAGCAGTATTATAGTAGTTATATTCTTGTACATAGGAGGCAGTATTATAGTAGTTATATTCTTGTACATAGGAGCAGTATTATAGTAGTTATATTCTTGTATATAGGAGGCAGTATTATAGTAGTTATATTCTTGTATATAGGAGGCAGTATTATAGTAGTTATATTCTTGTATATAGGAGCAGTGTTATAGTAGTTATATTCTTGTACATAGGAGCAGTATTATAGTAGTTATATTCTTGTATATAGGAGCAGTATTATATTAGTTATATTCTTGTACATAGTAGCAGTATTATAGTAGTTATATTCTTGTACATAGGAGGCAGTATTATAGTAGTTATATTCTTGTACATAGGAGCAGTATTATAGTAGTTATATTCTTGTACATAGGAGCAGTATTATAGTAGTTATATTCTTGTACATAGGAGCAGTATTATAGTAGTTATATTCTTGTACATAGGAGCAGTATTATAGTAGTTATATTCTTGTACACAGGAGGCAGTATTATAGTAGTTATATCCTTGTACATAGGAGCAGTATTATAGTAGTTATATTCTTGTACATAGGAGGCAGTATTATAGTAGTTATATTCTTGTACATAGGAGCAGTATTATAGCAGTTATATTCTTGTACATAGGAGGCAGTATTATAGTAGTTATATTCTTGTACACAGGAGCAGTATTATAGTAGTTATATTCTTGTACATAGGAGCAGTATTATAGTAGCTATATTCTTGTACATAGGAGCAGTATTATAGTAGTTATATTCTTGTACATAGGAGCAGTATTATAGTAGTTATATTCTTGTACATAGAAGCAGTATTATTGTAGTTATATTATTGTACATAGGAGCAGTATTATAGTAGTTATATTCCTGTACATAGGAGGCAGTATTATAGTAGTTATATTCCTGTACATAGGAGGCAGTATTATAGTAGTTATATTCCTGTACATAGGAGCAGTATTATAGTAGTTATATTCTTGTACACAGGAGCAGTAATTTAGTAGTGATATTCTTGTACATAGGAGGCAGTATTATAGTAGTTATATTCTTGTACATAGGAGCAGTATTATAGTTATATTCCTGTACATAGGAGGCAGTATTATAGTAGTTATATTCCTGTACACAGGAGCAGTAATATAGTAGTGATATTCTTGTACATAGGAGACAGTATTATAGTAGTTATATTCTTGTACATAGGAGCAGTATTATAGTAGTTATATTCTTGTACATAGGAGCAGTATTATAGTAGTTATATTCTTGTACATAGGAGCAGTATTATAGTAGTTATATTGTACATAGGAGCAGTATTATAGTAGTTATATTCTTGTACATAGGAGGCAGTATTATAGTAGTTATATTCTTGTACATAGGAGGCAGTATTTATAGTAGTTATATTCTTGTACATAGGAGGCAGTATTATAGTAGTTATATTCTTGTACATAGGAGGCAGTATTATAGTAGTTATATTCTTGTACATAGGAGCAGTATTATAGTAGTTATATTGTACATAGGAGCAGTATTATAGTAGTTATATTCTTGTACATAGGAGGCAGTATTATAGTAGTTATAATCTTGTACATAGGGGCAGTATTATAGTAGTTATATCTTGTACATAGGGGCAGTTTTATAGTAGTTATATTATTGTACATAGGGGGCAGTATTATAGTAGTTATATTCTTGTACATAGGAGCAGTATTATAGTAGTTATATTCTTGCACATAGGAGGCAGTATTATAGTAGTTATAATCTTGTACATAGGAGCAGTATTATAGTAGTTATATTCTAGTACATAGGAGGCAGTATTATAGTAGTTATATCCTTGTACATAGGAGGCAGTATTATAGTAGTTATATTCTTGTACATAGGAGCAGTATTATAGTAGTTATATTCTTGCACATAGGAGCAGTATTATAGTAGTTATATTCTTGTACATAGGAGCAGTATTATAGTAGTTATATTCTTGTACATAGGAGCAGTATTATAGTAGTTATATTGTACATAGGAGCAGTATTATAGTAGTTATATTCTTGTACATAGGAGGCAGTATTATAGTAGTTATATTCTTGTACATAGGAGGCAGTATTTATAGTAGTTATATTCTTGTACATAGGAGGCAGTATTATAGTAGTTATATTCTTGTACATAGGAGGCAGTATTATAGTAGTTATATTCTTGTACATAGGAGCAGTATTATAGTAGTTATATTGTACATAGGAGCAGTATTATAGTAGTTATATTCTTGTACATAGGAGGCAGTATTATAGTAGTTATAATCTTGTACATAGGGGCAGTATTATAGTAGTTATATCTTGTACATAGGGGCAGTTTTATAGTAGTTATATTATTGTACATAGGGGGCAGTATTATAGTAGTTATATTCTTGTACATAGGAGCAGTATTATAGTAGTTATATTCTTGCACATAGGAGGCAGTATTATAGTAGTTATAATCTTGTACATAGGAGCAGTATTATAGTAGTTATATTCTAGTACATAGGAGGCAGTATTATAGTAGTTATATCCTTGTACATAGGAGGCAGTATTATAGTAGTTATATTCTTGTACATAGGAGCAGTATTATAGTAGTTATATTCTTGTACATAGGAGGCAGTATTATAGTAGTTATATTCTTGCACATAGGAGGCAGTATTATAGTAGTTATATCTTGTACATAGGGGCAGTTTTATAGTAGTTATATTATTGTACATAGAAGTATTATAGTAGTTATATCTTGTACATAGGGGCAGTTTTATAGTAGTTATATTATTGTACATAGGGGCATTTCTGTAGTTGTTGTTTTTTTGTACTTGCAAGTCACAATAGCGATGCTGGGGTAGCAACAATTTCTAGCCTAGTTTTACAGGACAATGGCTGACATTTGTTCAGAGCACTTCTCCCTTTCACTATTTCACATTTTTCATACCTTACAGAAGGCAAAGCCAATAGGTAGCCATCGAGGATTGTATTTCCTTTCATTGATGAGACTTTGCATAAGGGCCACGGTCACATTGTACTCCCTCTTTGTTCCTTGGGACTCTGGCACTGTGATCACATACTGGGGATTTTTCCACATATCCTCTGTATATAATAGAGACAGATTTGGTTACCAAAAATTTTCCTGAAGATGCAGCATGACATAAGAGTTGTTTGTTAATGTTGTAAATTGGTTGAAATAATAGGTCCATCAATATTTGATCCCTGGGACCCTATAAATCAGCATCAGGCAACTCTTTAAGCAAGTAGCTGCCATACCAACATAGTCCCTGAATAAACTGAGGCGACTTGCACCATACACACCACAGATATATGGAAATTGCTGCATCAGGCACTGAAGTGAAGGGAGGATCCAACTAATCGCAAATTGACGGACTTTCCCATGTATAAGTCAGCCATGTAGAATTCTGGAAAATCCATTTAAATTCATTTTGTTTATTAAATGCAGCAATTGCTTGACCTACCTGCGGAGTTACAGCCTCCGGCGCTGCTGCCTCTCACCCACTGGTTGTAGTAGCTGGTGATCTCCCAGACACACTGTGGGTTTCCAAAATCCAAGTAGCTTGGCATGTGGTTACAGATATTCACTTGTGCATAATATTGCACGAAATCTTTGCAGGACATCCTAAGAGGAGGAATACAAATGAACAAGGTCTAAATAAATGATATAGACAACATCTGAAAGGGTTACCCTCCAAAATAGGTTGTTTGGACCCTTGAATTGTTTGGCCAAAAGCTCAGAATGGTAAAAAAAAATAAACTGGGTAATACCTTACCTACTTTCACTGCTCTCATGCTGATACTTCAGTGATGACATTTCAACAACTGTATGTGACCACTGCAGGCAATCACTACTGACCTCAGTGGTTTCCGCTATAGCCAGTTACTGGTCACCTCAGTGGTGCCCTCTGCAGCCAGTTACAGGTGAATTCAGTGGTGTCCATTGCACCCAGTTACTGGTGACCTCAGTGGTGTCTGCTACAGCCAGTTACCGGTGATCTCAGTGGTGTCTGCTGCAGCCAGTTACCGGTGATCTCAGTGGTGTCTGCTGCAGCCAGTTACCTGTGAACTCAGTGGTGTTCATTTTAACCAGTTATTGGTGACCTTAATGGTATCTGCTACAGCAAGTTACTTGTGAACTGGTGTCTATGTCAAGACTTTAGCTCTAGAGGCCAAGATATTGCAGGATATCCAGAAGCAGCAGGGGAAAGGTAGGTGAGTATTGCAATTTTTTTTTATACCATTTTAAGCTTTTGTCAAGAATTTTAAGGGGCTAGGCAACCCCTTTAAAGGAAATCTGTCACCAGGATAATCGCTATTGAAGAAAAGCCATAGCCTAATAGCACTTAGTACCTTAATTCCAGATGTGCCTTTGTTTCAGCAATAGATGTTTTCTATCTTCTGAAAATCCAGTTTATTAAGTGTTCATGCATGGCAAGACCACTTAGTGTTATCTCACATATATATTCTTATTATAGCCAAATTTACCACCCTAACTCCTCCCACAGTTTTTACACTACATAGACAGTAATATACCGAAACGTGCGGATTGTTCCCGATTGGTGTGCTATTACTTTGTGGAACATTTCGCCAAATGGTTCACGAAATATCGGCGTTTTTGTGGCGAAATTGGTCCCATAGGAATGAATGGCGGAATGTTCAAAGCTAGAGTTGGAGCTGAAAAATCAGGACATGATTTCTAAACTGCCACCACTCCCTCATTTTCAAGCCCACCTACACAAATCTTATATCAAAACGTTCAGCTATCCCTGCTAAGCCATAGTCCTGATAGTTTTCACAATATGACCATTTGTTTGCAATTCACGCTGCCCATTGACATTCATTGAAACTCCACTCTAGCCACCTCAAATTTGAAGGGCAATTTCTAAACTGTGACTGTGCCTTCATTTTTAATATTTCAGAGACATACTATGCATCAAAATGTAGTTCTGGGTCTTGTGATTCTCACAATATAAAGCTCTTCGCTGTAGGATTTATAATTTTTTAACTACAACCGTTTGAAAATGGCAACTGCCAGTGAAGTGAGCAAGTGTGAGCAGTTTGTTTTTAACCGCTCTTCTCTGCCCTTGCTGTAGAGTGAGTTGCCATAGGAACCCAGGTGTGTGAGCAGCCAGCAGAGTGACAAAAGCTAGAGTGTGAGCTGAAAAATCAGGACATGATTTCTAAACTGCCACCACTCCCTCATTTTCAAGCCCACCTACACAAATCGGCCTCTAATGTTTTTATAAATGTATGTTTTAATGTAATTGTGAAGCACTTTGGGCAACAACATTGCAATTAAATGTGCTATATAAATAAATAAAAGTTGAAATGCATTTCTCACTCTATCAAGCTTGCCATGTGCACTTTTTACATTTGACCAATCAATTGGTTAGTGTAATGTTTACTATCTTTACTCACTCCAAACACTCCACACAGTTACTCTGCCCACTCCATAAAGTTACTCTGCCCAGTCCAACCTTTCCACAGCTACTCCAGCCACTCCAACCACACAACAGTTACTCAAGCCACTCCACCCAGTTACTCCGCCCACTCCAGTCTTAGACTACTGGTGGAGGCAAGAACACTTCACACAATTTCCCCAGAAATTGTAGCTTTTCTAGTTTGGTATGCAAATTAGCCAGTGAGGTGCCCAGAGGGGTGTCACTCTTGAAGGACGGAGCCAAGGCACGGCCCCCCCCCTCCCACAATGTGTCCACCCACCCCTCCTACATCACATTCAAGCCATAATTCTGCCCCCCTTTTCCCTGCTCCCAGCATGAGTGTGTGCCTAGGCTCCTTTCTGCAAGAGTGATGCCCCTCTGGGCACCTTACTGGCTCATTCGCATACCAAAAAAACTGGATTTTCAGAAGATTGAAAACATCTATTGCTGAAACAAAGGCACATCTGGAAATAAGGTACTGGGTGCTATTTGGCTATGGCTTTACTTCAATAGCGATTATCCTTGTGACAGATTTCCTTTAATATATTAACAACTGAAGACATAAATATTTACCCCTTTAAGTGCTTAAAGGGGTTATCTACTAATTACTCATCAGACAGGCCATAAAAGTAAGGTGAGGTCCACCATTCTCAAGACTAAAGTGTCTGTAAGGCACTCCTTTGTAGCACAAGGTCTCCCCCACTAACAAAGTATGTTAAGCCTACCACTTAGCAAAGCGACACCCTGTCCGCAATCTGACAGATGCACATGGTAGCAGTCAGGAGGAACTCAATGTGGGAGCTTTATATCCCCACTATTTTTCTAGATTTACTGAAATACCCCTTTTAAATCTTTATATCCCAAGTCTATTCATCTTTGTCACTCATTACTTTTGTCCACACATTTGTCCACCCCGGTATTTGCATTTCTCTAACCCATGTGAATCTGGAAGGATTGGTGTCACATCACCCTACTTGACTGGACAATGGCAAGTAGCAGAAGCATAAGCTCCTGCACCCTAGATGAAAATATGTTGGAGCCCCCCCCCCCCCCCCCCCCACACACACACAGACCATGTGCCATTCATAATAGTGGGGTCCTCAGGCACCAGGCTTTAGGGCATCTACTGTTTCTGCATGTATTTAAAAGTCCATTTGGAAAAGAACATAGTTATATCCTGTAGTTCAAATATTTTTTGGCATACACTATCTTGTCCCCTTCCTGCTTTCTTGTGTTTTTGCACATTTGCTAACATTTAGGGAAATCCAAATTAATTGAGAGAGTTCCCTATTCAAAATCCTCATCTCCTGCCCTGCAGTCATAAAGAATGTCTCTTGTCCTGAGTTACATAAACAACCCATTGGTTGGAATGAACACTGTAATGCTTCATTTCACCCCATGGTGGCGCTACAGGGAAACTGAACACTTACAGTCAGGTTTCCCTAAAGATTACAGCTGGGAGGTCCCAGCAAGAGGACACTTTTGTTGTGCTGATTGCCTATAGAGACCGCTCTAACAAGTAGAGATTGTCCAAATCGGAGAACCCATTTAAAAAGGTGGTTTATACTTAAAAGTGTCCAATGTGACTGAATTAAAATGACTTCAGGATTAAATTGTTTACAGATATAAAACAAAAAATACATGAAGGGAGAAAATACTTTTTCACAGCACTGTATTTAACACTCTCTGATATAAAGAAATCAGTTCCTTTAACTCTGTGAGGGTTATATGATGTGAACAGCTCTATTAATCCTAGGGCTCAATGATGGAGTATGGAATGAATGTATATAAATATACCAAAATTCGCCGTCATTCCTGTCAACATTCAGTTTTTTCCTCAATTCAGGCCGGACTCTGTCCCATTGAGGTGATCTGGAATAGAGAAGAGACACATTTTGAGTGCAGATAGAAATCAGTTAGTTTTTCATAGTATGTTGGATTTTACAGAACAGAAAATTAAAGGACTGTTGTAAATACTTGTACCACTAGGTGGTGCATTAGTTGTTTGTCCTCTGATTCTATCATTGATCTTCTACACTGTAGCACACCAAGAGGTCAGCTGTGGTATTGCGTGTACTGCACATAATTTTTACATAGAAAAAAAATGATGTCCCATAAAAATACATGCAATTATAGCCTTGAATTGCATGTCCTAACTTTGTTAGATGTTGCAAAGTTGAGTATATTAGCATATTTAAATTTAGGTTCGCTTTGGTTGGACATAGGACTGGTATTAACCTAATGTTTTATTTTAAGTTAGTGAGTCCTACTGTGTAGTGAAAGAAGACCTGATTACTTGAATGGAATCATAACCAGTGTATATAGCATGGTCACTAATAAATTCAATATCAGGTATAGCAACTACATAGGACAATCAAACCTACAGTTCTAGTATATTTAAATTTAGGTTCGCTTTGGTTGGACATAGGACTGGTATTAGCCTAATGTTTTATTTTAAGTTAGTGAGTCCTATTGTGTAATGAAAGAAGACCTAATTACTTGAATGGAATCATAACCAGAGTATATAGCATGGTCACTAATAAATTCAATATCAGGTATAGCAACTACATAGGACAACCAAACCTACAGTTCTAATATATTTAAATTCAGGTTCGCTTTGGTTGGACATAGGACTGGTATTAACCTAATGTTTTATTTTAAGTTAGTGAGTCCTACTGTGTAATGAAAGAAGACCTGATTACTTGAATGGAATCATAACCGGAGTATATAGCATGGTCACTAATAAATTCAATATCAGGTATAGCAACTACATAGGACAATCAAACCTACAGTTCTATGAATAGAGTCAGGCGTCCACCATATTACTTTAAATTTTATACTTACACAAATCCAGATGGTTTAGAGATTATTGTGGAAAGTGTTATAATTTCTATTAAGCTAAAATTGTAACTTTTTTTTATGAATTTGTTAATTTGTGTCACTTATATATGAAGAAATCTTCAAGTAATGCAGATATAAACACTGTCTTGTATTTGCAGTACCATGTCTGACCACATGATGTGCTTTTTAGAGAAAACACCCATTCGAGCACATGTAATGCAATACACAAAAGCCCAATCTAGCGGCACTGTAACCATTGCTAGATCATTTTTTGCCTGCTGAAACAAAATTGGGATTGCTGCCATAAAGCACTGTTGCTGAAAGCTGAAAAGTAAAAAAAAAATGCAAAATTTCCCTCCTTCCGTCCTTGAAACAGTCCTGCTCATGTTTAGCAATTAAATTTTTGCATGCAATTATTATTCACATTCCATATATTAATACAGCGCCAGGATGACATATTCCACCACTTATACTGTATCATTATATTTACTGTGAACAGCCCGATGAAAAATCAACAACAGATCTGCAGAGAGTCATTATTTCCATATCAAGAATATCAATTATTTCTAGGAGCAGTCGTCTAATTACAGGAAAGTCGACTACATTCTCTCTGCTAATGGAATAGAAATATACGCCAGTTTAACGACATTAGCAGAGTGACAACTTTCTCTATAAACAAAGCAGAATAACATGTAATAGAGGAGAGGCAGAATTGACTATATAATGTACAATGAGGTATAAAAATGTGTTATTGTAGTGATTGATATGTTTTTGCAGCTTATGTTAGCAGCTTTCTGACCTATTCAGGGACATTTTTGAAAAAATGGGGAAAGCTGCTTATTGTGATGTCAGAAGTGGGATCATCTGTTAAATAATCCCACTTCTGACATCCTATTTGGAGATCGGTGAGACAGGCAACGCGTGGTTTGATCTGACATGTTTTCTGTTTGGATAAAATGACGTCTGTGTTGTTTCTGGTGCTTGCCACACCTTCTTTCCCCAGGTGTGGCTCTTAGGGTCATTTAACCTTCTCTATTTATAGTTGCTTCTCCCACAATGCTGTGCGGTTTATAGCTTCTGTTTGGACCTTTTGGGTAGATTGTGGTTGGATCTCGGCTGAGTTCCTGGTGCTTCCATTGCTCCTTTGAAGTTAAGTCTTTCCTTTCCCTTTTGTATTTTGTTTGAGTTCTGTGTGTTGCATTTCTCTATTGTTTGTATTAGGCCTGAAGGAGACTCCTGTTCATCCTTCCTTTTGGAGGAACAGGTAGTCTCGTCCCTACCATTAGTACCAGGGTCCTATAGGGCTTGAAAGGATTCTAGGTATTCTTACGTATGAACTCACCTACCTTTGGGGTCTGTTCATACTAGTAGTCAGTCAGGATTTTGGTTAGGGTTTTCACTAGGAGGTGTCCATTTTCCTTCCCTAGTTTTCAGGCCTGGTCCCCCCTTCCCTTCTATGCTCGATGTTATGTTTCCCTCCCACACCAAAGCGTGACATTATAAACCACCAAAACCATCATTTTTGTTTGTTTGTGTGCAGCCATGGATCCTATTGCTGCACTGGCAGGTCAGCTGCAAGGGCTATCTTTGGAGGTAGCTGACCTCCGCACGACCGTCTCGCAGATGCAGAGTAGAGATGGCCTTGCGGTTCACCCGGCGGTCGTTTCGAGACGAACAGGCAAACATATGGCAATGTCCGCCGGCGGCGCCATATTCTTTGCATTGTGCAGAACTTTGACCCATGACACATCCATCAGGTGGTAAAGGACAGCCAATTGAGACGTTTCAGCACATGGACACACCCCCTACCCAACAAATAAACCCGATCTGGCCGCCATTTTACATTCCGTTTTTTGCCAGTTTAGGGATAGGTTGCTGTGTGGAGCAGGGACAGACTGTTAGAGACACCAAACGCTAGCTAATAGGGCCACAAAAGTCCTTTTAAGGACTGGTATAGGTGTGCTATCGATAGGTGTGACATACTGAGGGGTTTACTATACTTATAATATACTTTCTAACATAGAAAGTATATTATAGTGCATTTGTATTGTGCAGCAGTTGTATGCGGTTATACTGCCATACTACATCTATACAGAGGGACAAACGCCATTGGAACAACTAATTGCAACTGGTGTGATATACCAGTTGCCCCCCAAAAAATCTGATTGAGACAGGGGTGTGATATACCTATAATATAATTTCTATATAGTCCATTTGTATTGTGCAGCAGTTGTGTACGGTTCTGCTGAGATACCGCAGGTATATAGAGGGACAAACGTCATTGGAACAACTAATTGCAACTGGTGTGATATACCAGTTGCCCCCCAAAAAAACTGATAAAGGGGTTCTTTATACCTGCTTCCACAAATATTGCTCTTCTATAGGGACTTTGTCACAGGGTCATTTTGAAAATGACAGGCAGAGGAAGAGGCAATCCATTCCGCAGGGGTGGTAGGGGTCGGGCAGGTGCACCAGGCCGGAGCCTAAGTGGGAAGTTGGAGAAGGTGCATGCGATTACGTCAAAGGATGCTTGCACCAGAGTTAGCTGAGTGGCTCACTCAGCCTTCTGCTTCTGCACCCTCCTCATCCTCTGAATCTGCACCCTCCTCACTCTCTGCTGTGTGCACCCCCAAAGACACCACCACCACCATAGCCCCTCCACTCGAGTCAGAGGAATTATTTTCCCATCAATTCCCAGACCTTACCGATGCGCAACCATTCTTGGCATCGGATGAGGAAGAGGAGGTAGCAACGGCCGCCACTCAGCGCTCTGACGACCGTACCCAGATCAGCCCAAGGAGGGTGGTCCCCGATGTTGCTGCCTACTCCGAGATCTCTAATGTCAGTGGTGGTGAAGGTGACAATGATGACATGTCGATGGACGTCACGTGGGTGCCCACAAGAGAGGATGAGGAGGGGAGTTCAGAGGGAGAGACGGAGCAGCAGATAGGGAGGGGAAGGAGGAGAAGCAGGCAGAGTTCGCAGGGCACAGGAGGCAAAAAGCAGACTGCAAATGTATCTGGAGCGAGCCATCCACCATGCACGGTCACATCTTGCACTCCCAGGACGCCGGCACATGGCTCCGCAGTGTAGGCTTTTTTTTAACTTGTCAGCTGCTGACAATAGTGTTGCTATCTGCAGCCTGTGCTGTCAACGCATAAGTCGCAGTAAGCCCAACACTCACCTAGGGATGACCGCCTTAAGAAGGCACCTGGCCTCCCATCACCGAGCCCAGTGGGAGCAACATCGTCAGAACCCACAAAGCCACACTCCTGGCGCTCCACATCCTGCCTCTTCTCCTTCTCCTCTCTCCTCCCATTTGTCCTCCACTCCACCTTCCACCGCGCTGTCGTCACGTTCATCTGGCACAAGGCAGGCTTCCGTGACCCAAATGTTCGAGGGGAAAAAAATTATGATGCCGGATAATCCTCTTGCCCAACGGCTGACCGTTGGCTTGTCGGAACTGCTAGCTCGCCAACTACTGCCATATAAACTGGTGGACTCGGAGGCCTTTAGAAAATGTGTGGCCATTGGCACACCACAATGGATGGTCCCCGGAAGGAAATATTTCTCCCAGAAGGGCATCCCAGAGCTATATGGCCACGTTCAGCGGAAAGTGAATATATCTCTGGCACACAGTGTCGGTGCCAAGATACATGTGACCACAGACACGTGGACTAGCAAACACGGGCAGGGAAGGTACATAACTTTTACTGCACACTGGGTGAACCTTCTGACGGCTGTCAAGCATGTAACCCGTGGCACCCGTGTGGTGTTACCGCCACGGATTGCATGCAGGCCTGCCTCTTCTTCTCTTCCTCCTACTCCATCCTCTGTCTCCTCCTCGGCTGACTCCTCCTTTTCCACTGCTACCGCCTCTTCCGCTGCACCCCACAAGCTCCCCAGAACCTATTTGACACGCCAGGTGAGACGTTGCCATGCTGTGCTGTGGCTGTTGTGCCTGGAAGCCAAGAGCCACACCGGTCCTGCACTGCTTTCAGCTCTGCGGTCACAGGCCAATCAGTGGCTAACCCCGCTCAATTTGAAAGTTGGTAAAGTGGTGTGCGACAACGGTGCCAATCTGCTGAGCTCGCTGAAACAGGGCAAAATGACACACGTGCCGTGCATGGCACACGTCCTGAACTTAGTAGTGCAGTGATTCGTTGCCAAATACCCTGAGGTCCAGGACATCTTGCGGCAGGCCAGGAAAATCGCTGGCCATTTTTGAAGATCTTACACGGCCATGGCTCGCCTTGCTGATGTTCAGCGGCGACACCACCTGCCAGTCAGACGTCTTATTTGTGACTGCCCGACGCGATGGAACTCCACCTTGTATATGCTTGATAGGCTTCTCCAGCAGAAACGTGCCATTAACGACGACCTGTACAAACTCTGTGGCAGGACAGGTTCTGGGGAGCTTGGTTTCTTTTTTACTACGCCAGTGGCTGCTCATGCGCAACACATGCAGACTTCTGTTGCCATTTGATGAGATCACCAAACTGGTCAGTCGCAGCCAGGGCGCCATCAGTGACATTGTACCTTACCCCTTCTTCCTGGAGCTTGCATTGCGTTGTGTCATTGATTAAGCCATAGAGGAGCAGGAGCTGGAAGATGAGGAAGTCGCAATGCTTAATGAATTCCCAGGGGGCTACTCCATCTGAGACAAGTCAGCAGGAGTCTAAAGAGGATTTAGAGGAGGATGGTGCCTGGGGGGAGGAGGAGAAAGAGGAGCAAGAAGAGCAGCTTCAAACTTTTCTGGGATCCCTGGTGTTGTCCGTGGATGGGCGAAGGAGACTGAGGATAACATTCTCCTGGAGCCAGGCCGCTCTACCGCTTCCAATTTAGTGCAAATGGTGGCCTTCATGCTCCAGTGTTTGAAGAGGGACCCCCGTATCAAAAGCATAAAGGGCAAGGACCAGTACTGGGTAGAATGCAGCATTTCCAGGCTTTGCTGCGAGAGATGCTGCATTCTGCTGTTGCGGGTGCTGGCAGAGGAATTTCCACCCACAGAGAAACGTTTGCCAGTACTAATCCTAGGAGCCTGCAAGAAGAGTGCGGTTTAAAGATGTGTTGGTCACTTCGGATAGGAGATCATTCTTGCAGCCAACCCATTGACAGCCGCCCTCCGGATCCAGCCTCAGGAAACGCCTAGACCGACAGGTGTCCGACTACATCGGGTTAACAGCCGATGTGGACGCTCTGAGAAGCGAGGAACCCCTGGACTACTGGGTGTGCAGGCTTGACCTGTGGCCACAGCTGGCACAATTTTCCATGGAACTCTTGCCTTGCCCCTCGTCGAGTGTCCTGTCCGAAAGGACGTTGAGTGCAGCAGGGGGGATCGTGACCGATAAGCGCACTCGCCTAGCTCATGACAGTGTGGACTACCTCACATTTCTAAAAATGAATGAGGCATGAATCTCTGAGGAATTCAACACCTGTGACGACCACATGCAATTGAATTTCCTCATGACAGCCCACAAATATCCACCACCACCCAGAACAAATAATGGTCCCTGTCTTAGGTAAATACAGCGGCATAAAAGGCCTTTTCTGTCCGGTGAATGCCTAATGTTTGGGACCTCAGAGGAATTCAACACCTGTGATGACCACGTGTTATCGAATTTCAACTATTGTCATCTGGGGTTTTTTCAAGACGGGGGATTTTGTTAGCTATGTTTTTAATCCAATTTTATATTTTTTGTTCTTTTAAATGTATTTGACATCTATTTGTACCGGCCTGCATTAAAATTTATATCTAATGACCGTCTAGTATACCTCCAGCCACATAATTACTTGTTCCTTTCTGTCCAGTGAATGCCTAATGTTTGGGGCCTGTACTACACTGGCCTGCAGTAAAATTTATATTGAATGGCCGTGTAATATACCTCCAGCCACATAATCACTTGATCATTTATGTACTGTAAATGCATAATTTTTGTGGCCTGTAATCTAACTGGCCAACAGTAAAATTGTTATATGGTGACTGCCTAATTTACTTCTAGCCACATTATCAATTTTGCTTTTCTGTAGGAAGAATGAATAATTTTTGAGGACTGTAGTCCACTGGCCTGCTGTCAAATTGATATCCATTGACCGTCTAATAAACCTCCAGCCACAGAATCACTTGATCTTTTATGTACGGTGAATGCATAATTTTTGGGGCCTGTAATCTAACTGGCCAACAGTAAAATTGTTATTAGTGATGAGCGGCAGGGGCAATATTCGAATTTGTGATATTTCGCGAATATTTTGTAAAATATTCGTCATATATTCGCGGGTTCGAGAATTCAAGATTATATTTTTTATTGTGAAAATTGGCAATGTATTATTCGCGTAATGCGCGCGAAATACCGGCATGGGTCACTTATGCTACATTTTTCAAGCTGGTATAAGTTTCCTGAGACTGGATAAAATGGTTGACACGGCAGGACATTAGAATAGCTTTATATACAGATAGAGTGCTCCAATATATTTGCGCTTGAGAATTTTCGGAAATTAATGATGCACATATTTTTTCGCAATACGTGCAACTTGTATAGTGAGGGGCAGGCAACTTTTCTATTGGTTGCTAGGGGTGTTTCTAAGCTGTGAAAAAGCCTTCTTATTGGCCCACAAGCTAGAAGAAGGGAGGGATGATCACCTGATGTGTACTGTGTTTAAAAAAAACTACGAATATTCGTCATTACGAATATATAGCACTATATTCTAAATATTAGCGAATTCTCGAAGTGCCGATATTCGCGATAAAAATTTGCTTTTCAAATATTAGCGCTCAGCACCAATTGTTATACGGTGACCGCCTAATGTATCTCCATCCATATTATCAATTGTTCTTTTCTGTCCGGTAAATGAATAATTGTTGGGACCTCGGAGGAATTCAACACCTGTTGAAGACGACTACGTGTTATCGAATTTCAACTATTATCATTTGGGGTTTTTCCAAGAGGGGGGATTTCGTTAGCCATGTTTTTAATCCAATTTTATATTTTTATTTTTTTTAAACATATGTATTTGACATCTATTTGTACTGTCCTGCAGTAAAATTGATATCCGATGACCGTCTAATATACCTCCAGCCACATAATCACTTAATGTTTTCTGTCAGGTGAATGCTTAATTTTGGGGCCTGTACTCCCGTAGCCTAAAATAAAAACTTTCTAGGCTCCAGCAGGGCACATTTCTGAGAATTTCCCTTTAAGACGCATAAAAATGGCCCCTGATTAAAATAAAATAAAAATTTGTGGGAATTTTTGCCATTGATCCCCCTCTGGTATGTCACTGTCCATGTTGTGGGACTATTTGTGCACTTCTTGTAAGTATTTGGTGTCTGCAAATATGACCTGAAGGTTTTTCAGGTTCGCCTGCCATTAAAGTGAATGGGGCCCGCCGAGAACTTGCAGTTCGCGAACATTTGATCGCGTTCGCGAATCGTCCCAGCCGATGTTCGTCCATCACTAATGTAGAGATGACAGGCTGTTGGTCCTGGTGGTAGTGGTGGAGACCAGGCCTATCTGGAGCCTAAAATTGCAAACTGTATTTTAGGCTACGTCCACACTCATCTGGGGAGGAGAAACAGCGAGTCGGTGTGGTTCTTTCCTTGCTTAAGGGGGATGCGCAGTAATGGGCTTTTTCTCTGCTGACTGAAACGCAGTCTCTCCGGTCAGTAGATGAATTCTTGAAGCTTTGGGTCTTATCTGTGATGATCCGGTTCGGACCTCTCTAGCCGAAACCAAGCTGCGCGGCTGTCGTCAGGGTGATCGTTCCACTGAGATTTATTGCTCTGAGTTTAGGAGGTGGGCTACGGATGCGGAGTGGAACGATCCTGCCCTCCGTAGCCAGTTTTGTCAAGGGTTATCAGAGAGGCTGAAGGACGCTTTGGCCTTTCATGAAAACCCAGTGTCTCTGGAGGCTGCTATTTCTCTGGCTATATGCATTGATAGACGCCTGAGAGAGAGATCTAGGGGCCCCCACTCTCAGGACGTACTATCACATGATGTATCGTCCTCCTCTGACACTTTGGGTGAAGCTACTCCTGGGTTTATGTCCCGAGACGAACCCATGCAATTAGGGGGAGCTACTCCTGGATCCGCTTTTAAGCATACTGGTAATAGGAAGGGAGTGTGGTTTTTTTCTGCAGACAGAAGGGACATTTTATCAGAGTTTGTCCATTCAATCAACGGAAAAAAAAATAAGAGGGATATTTAATTCCCATCTGACTCTTGGAGGGGTGAGGGGTAAATTCTGCATTTGTCTTTGACTGGTAGTACCTAATTTCTCCCGACTGCTCAGTTTGTTTCCAGATTCTGTACATTCTAGTATATGGAGACGTTCCCATGGTGATGGGGACGCTCCATGAGCACGGAAGTCGGCAGAAGCGGCAACGGGCACTGACTGGAGCAGCCAGGAAGCCAGGAATCCAAAGGACAGGTAATAACAACTTTAGGGAAGTGGGAAAGAAAAAAATATAACAATAAAAAAAAAATTCAAGTTATAATAATCGAATTTCGATTTTAACTTAGCACTGCTATATTCCATATTAGGCTAGAATTAAATATAGCAGTGTTAAGTTAAAATCGAAATTCGATTATTATAACTTGAAATAATCGAATTGCGATTTTTCACGTAATTCTCAAATCCGACAGTACATTCTAGTCTATGGAGACGTTCCCATGGTGATGGGGACGCTCCATGAGCACGGAAGTTGGCAGAAGCGGCAACGGGCACTGACTGGAGCAGCCAGGAAGCCAGGAATCCAAAGGACAGGTAAGAACAACTTTAGGAAAGTGGGAAAGAAAAAAATATAACAATAAAAAAAAAAAAAAGAATATTCGAAATATCGAATTTATATCACTATATTCGAAATATTCGCGAATTAGCGAAGTGGCGATATTCGCTAAAAAAATTCGATATTCGAATATTCGCGCTCAACACTAGTCTGGACTGGATATAATTGTATCCACTTATCATATGAGGACAGAATGAGCTATGTGAAGGGTTGCAACCTCTAACTGTAACGGTGAGTGTCCTAATTCACTGACAGCAGGCACATACCTTGAAAATGGTGGGGAAATAAAATAAAAAAGTCTGAAGAAAGCTGCAGAACATTTAAGGTACAGAGATTTATATAATATTTTCACCTTAGACATTTACTGCATATCCACAGAATCTTTAGCTCCAGAATGGGGGACCTCTGACTCCCATCCTGTTGTATCCTGTCCAGCTGTTTCTATAACTCCCATACAAGTGAGTCCAACACTGCGCCTCCACATTCACTCTCCTCCAGGACACAGGAGGCTGCCTCACTAGGTGAAGACGAAGGGCAAGGGACCCCATAAATAAATATCTAAGGTAGGAATACCCTTTTGAGCTTTGCAAAAAAAAAAAAAAAGGTTCGTCATAACTATAATAACTCAGAAATTATCAAGGACTGATATTTACCCATCGCTCCAGCGTCCGTTCCATTCTCCTTTGCCCCATGGATTCCAAACCTGAACAATGTCTTCTACTCTGTTGTTGTATTCAATCTATGAGAAAAAAAATTACATTTTTCAGATCAGACTAAGTATTAATTCAGCTTATCTGCACTGTCTACTGGAGTCAGATGGTTGGTTTACATATAATGGCATGGAGTGAAGAAACACATACTACACACCTGGTGCAGAACATCTATATGTGGAACTTTAGGTAAAACTTAAAGACCCAGTACAAGAACTCAAGAATGTCCCCCAATGTCATTTAAACACTTAGGGTGCTGATCTCCGGATAGAGACCTTTAAACTCAGTTTATAAAACACAGATGCAATCACTGCTGTAATACAAAATTGCAAAAGAAAAACTTTCACTTAAAACGCAGAAATTAACGTTAAAAAAAGCTGTGCACTTGTAGGTGTCTGCTTGTATGCATGCATTCTTCATTACCTCCAGTAGGTGGCAGTGTGCTCACAATATTTACCAGAATGTATATTATACATAAACATTACAACAAAAGATTTATTTATTTGAAAGAAAAAACAAAGAAATTGATTGTTGTAGTAAGTGCCCCTCACCAGAATAATAACAGACAGCGACCAGAGCATAAAACCATAAATAAATATGCCAAACAATAACCCCTCTATATGTGTAACAGCAGCTGTGTTATATCTGGATGGAATGTGCACTGCATATCAAAGTAAATAATCACTCCACCCCATGTCCATAACCTGCAGGTACCGACATGTCAGTTATATAAACCACTGTGTAAACCATCCGTTCAGTAACCTAATGAGATAATACATGCATGAAAACATTACAAATATAAAATATCATTAACAGGGACAGTATTATAGTAGTTATATTCTTGTATATAGGAGCAGTATTATAGTAGTTATATTATTGTACATAGGAGGCAGTATTATAGTAGTTATATTCTTGTACATAGGAGCAGTATTATAGTAGTTATATTCTTGTATATAGGAGCAGTATTATAGTAGTTATATTCTTGTACATAGGAGCAGTATTATAGTAGTTATATTCTTGTACATAGGAGGCAATATTATAGTAGTTATATTCTTGTACATAGGAGTAGTATTCTAGTAGTTATATTCTTGTACATAGGAGCGGTATTATAGTAGTTATATTCTTGTATATAGGAGCAGTATTATAGTAGTTATATTCTTGTACATAGGAGCGGTATTATAGTAGTTATATTCTTGTACATAGGGGCAGTAATATAGTAGTTATATTCTTGTACAGAGGAGGCAGTATTATAGTAGTTATATTCTTGTATATAGGAGCAGTATTATAGTAGTTATATTCTTGTACATAGAAGCAGTATTATAGTAGTTATATTCTTGTACATAGGAGCAGTATTATAGCAGTTATATTCTTGTACATAGGAGCAGTATTATAGTAGTTATATTCTTGTACATAGAAGCAGTATTATAGTAGTTATATTCTTGTACATAGGAGCAGTATTATAGTAGTTATATTCTTGTATATAGGAGGCAGTATTATAGTAGTTATATTCTTGTACATAGGAGCAGTATTATAGTAGTTATATTCTTGTACATAGGAGGCAGTATTATAGTAGTTATATTCTTGTACATAGAAGCAGTATTATAGTAGTTATATTCTTGTACATAGGAGCAGTATTATAGTAGTTATATTCTTGTACATAGGAGCAGTATTATAGTAGTTATATTCTTGTACATAGGAGCAGTATTATAGTAGTAATATTCTTGTACATAGGAGCAGTATTATAGTAGTTATATTCTTGTACATAGAAGCAGTATTATAGTAGTTATATTCTTGTACATAGGAGCAGTATTATAGTAGTTATATTCTTGTACATAGGGGCAGTAATATAGTAGTTATATTCTTGTACAGAGGAGGCAGTATTATAGTAGTTATATTCTTGTACATAGGGGCAGTATTATAGTAGTTATATTCCTGTACATAGGAGGCAGTATTATAGTAGTTATATTCTTGTACATAGAAGCAGTATTATAGTAGTTATATTCTTGTACATAGGAGCAGTATTATAGTAGTTATATTCTTGTACATAGGAGGCAGTATTATAGTAGTTATATTCTTGTACATAGAAGCAGTATTATAGTAGTTATATTCTTGTACATAGGAGCAGTATTATAGTAGTTATATTCTTGTACATAGGAGCAGTATTATAGTAGTTATATTCTTGTACATAGGAGCAGTATTATAGTAGTTATATTCTTGTACATAGGAGCAGTATTATAGTAGTTATATTCTTGTACATAGAAGCAGTATTATAGTAGTTATATTCTTGTACATAGGAGCAGTATTATAGTAGTTATATTCTTGTACATAGGGGCAGTAATATAGTAGTTATATTCTTGTACAGAGGAGGCAGTATTATAGTAGTTATATTCTTGTACATAGGAGGCAGTATTATAGTAGTTATATTCTTGTACATAGAAGCAGTATTATAGTAGTTATATTCTTGTACATAGGAGCAGTATTATAGTAGTTATATTCTTGTACATAGGAGGCAGTATTATAGTAGTTATATTCTTGTACATAGGAGGCAGTATTATAGTAGTTATATTCTTGTAGATAGGAGGCAGTATTATAGTAGTTATATTCTTGTACATAGGTGCAGTATAATAGTAGTTATATTCTTGTACATAGGAGCAGTATTATAGTAGTTATATTCTTGTACATAGAAGCAGTATTATAGTAGTTATATTCTTGTACATAGGAGGCAGTATTATAGTAGTTATATTCTTGTACATAGAAGCAGTATTATAGTAGTTATATTCTTGTACATAGAAGCAGTATTATAGTAGTTATATTCTTGTACATAGGAGCAGTATTATAGTAGTTATATTCTTGTACATAGGAGCAGTATTATAGTAGTTATATTCTTGTACATAGGAGCAGTATTATAGTAGTTATATTCTTGTACATAGGAGCAGTATTATAGTAGTTATATTCTTGTACAGAGGAGGCAGTATTATAGTAGTTATATTCTTGTACATAGGAGCAGTATTATAGTAGTTATATTCCTGTACATAGGAGGCAGTATTATAGTAGGTATATTCTTGTACATAGGAGCAGTATTATAGTAGTTATATTCTTGTACATAGGAGCAGTATTATAGTAGTTTTACAGCAAGACACGGAGGCTTCATATTGCTTTCTCCTTCTTCACTGACCACCAATAGCAGCAAAGAGAAAAAATTTACATACAAGGAACCATAGCAACCAAGGTCCCTCCCCAATGGCCCCTATAATAGGCCGCTCTTCCTCTGGAACTTCCTCTTTCTTTGCTGCTGCCACCAGATAAGTACACTTGTGAGATTTCTTATCAGTGACTTGTGTTTATCAGTGATTTGTGTTACTGTTGATTTGCGCTATTTACCCAGGGTGACTAACCCTGTCTTTGCTAGCAGCACTAACTATTTTGCTTTTGCCCGCTTTTTCCCCTGCTGAGTCTTTAGGGCTTTGCGTTTATTCACTGCGCTTATTGTGCCTCCGCTTGCGCTTCACTGCTCTCCCCTCCACTGCTTTCTGCTGCTCACTGCGGCGATCGGTATTGCTTGTGCGGCGCATCCCCCACCTTCTCCTCACTCACCGGAGCAATCTCCTTGGGGTAAGGTGGCTCCTCTCCCGGGCTCCAGCGGTGCCTCTCCGGAGCGCCTCCGATAGTCAGTGCGGCCGCGGGATCTCGCGAGATCTCGGCGGCCATTTTAAAATTATTTCAGTGACCCGGCCGGCCGCGAGATCTCAGCGGCCGTTCTGTATTAGCTTACCGCATTTCGCGGGCTTTACAGCGCAACGTCCGGTACCTCCGTCACTTCCGGCCCTGCGTCTGCTCCTGTGCTCTGCGGTCGGCGGCTCCTGCTCTGCCTTTAGCAGCGGTCGCTATTTATATCAGGTGCTTTTAGTTTTATATCAGGTGCTTTTAGTTTTATCAGACGCTATCATGGCGGCCATGGGTTCCATGTCGACTATTTTGTCACAAACTATTACCCATGCTCTGTCATAGTTCACGGAAAAGAGCCTTTTCCCGCCAGGCAGAACGGGCGCGGACATGGAAGTGCGCTAGAGCACAATCACCAGATATGTCTGACTCAGATAGAGCATCAGACGAGGAGGCTATGGCGGACTTTGACTACAGGTCAGA
Organism: Bufo bufo; assembly: GCF_905171765.1. NCBI lineage: Eukaryota > Metazoa > Chordata > Amphibia > Anura > Bufonidae > Bufo > Bufo bufo. Next base: position 607,450,054 of record NC_053392.1, on the reverse strand, counting down.
GGAGGATATCGCCCCCCCAGTGCAGGGTCCCTCTGGATTCGCTACTGCGGCCTCCTGTGCCAAAGATGCGGCATCCTCTTCTAACGCTAATCGTTCAGAGGCTTTGCTAGATGCGTCAGACGAACCCATGTTCGACCCTGAGACTCTGCATCATCCGCGCTTGGCGGAATGGCTCCCCACTGAACATGTGGGGTCCTATTTAGAACATTGGGTACGTCACCCTCTTAACCGTGAGACACGGAACAAGCTTAGGGCAGAGTGCCCCAGGCCAATAGTGCCTAACAAAGTGTGTGACACCCCCATAGTGGACCCCAAGATGTCACAATTCTTGGCCAAAACTGTCTGGAACCCTAAGAAGGGCCTGGATTCAGCTCTGCGCAGCTGCCAGGACAAGGTTTTGGATATCTTTGGCCCGTTGGCAAAGATTTTTGAATTAGCTGAAGCAGCTAGAAATGAGGGCTCTCCAATAGACCCCGAGGAACTGCAGGGTTGGACCCAAAGGGCAATTTGTATTGCCGGTAACGCCAATACCTCTTTGGCAATCGAGAGGCGCAAGGCCATCTTGTTTAAGATCCCCAAGTTGGCAAATTTGGCTCTTACTGAGGCGGGTAAGGACGCCCAGGGTCTCCTCTTCGGAGACTCTTTCATTAAAGACATGAGCCGTTTTGTGGGTACCTTTACCACACTTGACAAGGCCCAAGCCAATATGCGCAGAGTATTCCAGGGACGGGTCTCTCATCGGGCCGGAAGTAGTAGGGGCCGCCTGTCCGGCCGTGCAAACTTTCAGGCCCGTGGCACGAGCAGAGGTGCTGGTGGTCAACGACCGTCATTCCAGGACCAGCGCAACCCGTCACCGTTCTTCTCCACCAGAGGAAATCAATGGAGATCTCGTTCCTTCAGAGGAAATCCAAGCCATCGCAGACCCTTGGGTAAGTTCCCCCCAGATTGGGGATTCTATGGTTCCTTGTGTAGGGGGCAGACTCCATCTTTTTTCGCATGCTTGGAGTCTCATCACCTCAGATCCATGGGTACTTTCCACGGTCAGGGGATTTCACATAGAACTCACGGGTTCCACATCCCTAATCCCCTCCCCTCCACCCATACCCTTGTCACCCCCAGATTGTGCTTTGGTGGACGCGGAACTGGTCTCTCTCAGGCAAAAACAGGCGATAGAACGAGCGCCCCCTTATGGGGGAGGGGTGGTCAGCAACATCTTCCTCGTCCAGAAAAAAGGGGGTCAGATGAGACCTGTCATCAACCTTCGCGCTCTAAATTCGGTAGTACGCTACCGGCATTTCAAGATGGAGGGGATCCACCTCCTTCGGGACTTGTTAGTTCCCGGGGACTGGATGGTAAAACTGGATCTGAAAGATGCTTACCTGACGGTTCCAGTGGCCAGTCATTCCAGGGATCTCCTCCGGTTCCGGTGGAGAGGCGAGATCTGGAGATTCACCTGTCTACCATTCGGACTGTCATCCGCCCCTTGGTGTTTCACCAAGTTGCTGCGTCCGGTCGTGTCATGGTTGAGGACACGGGGCGTGCGCCTTATCATCTATCTGGACGACATCTTGTTGATGCACGAGTCCAGGACGGGAATACTGGAACATCTCCAGTGGACAGCGAACCTACTGTCAGATCTCGGTTTCCTCCTCAACAAGGAGAAGTCCTCTCTCATCCCATCCCAGAGGATGGAGTTCCTGGGATTCATGGTGGACTCGCTCTCGGAGTCCCTCAGTCTGCCGGCGGTGAAGCTACGAGCCATCCGCAAGGAGTTGAGGCATGCTCTTCTCATGCCCAGCCTCTCATTGCGTCACCTAGCTCGCATCATCGGTTTGTTGGCTTCATCAATTCAGGCCGTGTTTCCGGCCCCGTTGCACTACCGGGCTCTACAACGGCTGAAGATCGCCCTTCTTCGGACCGGTGCCTCCTTTGCGGACGCGGTGGTTTTGGACTCGGAGGCCCGAGAGGAGTTGAGTTGGTGGATCGCCAATCTGGAGGCGTGGAACGGCAGAGCGATCTTTGGATTTCTGCCGGAATTGACCATCGAATCGGATGCGAGCCTCCAGGGCTGGGGCGCCCACTGCAATGGGGTCTCCACGGGGGGAGCCTGGTCGGCGGAGGAATCCCTACTCCATATCAATGCCTTGTAACTACTAGCCGGTTCGTTTGCGGTGAGGAGTTTTTCCAACGGGATCGCCAACGCGTGCATCAGGCTACGGATGGACAATATATCGGCGGTCCGGTACGTCAACCGTTTGGGAGGTACCCACTCGGCAACCTTGGCTCGGTTGGCCAAGGATTTTTGGTCGTTTTGCCTGACCAGGGACATCATGGTACAGGCGAAATACTTGCCGGGACTGAGAAACGTTCGTGCGGACTGGAACTCACGCTACCTAGCGGATGGCAGCGATTGGCAGTTGGATCCACGGATCTTCTCAGCAATCTCGGAGATATGGGGTCCGATGTCTGTCGATCTCTTTGCCTCTCGGCTCAACAGGCAACTTGTCCGGTTTTTCAGCTGGCGTCCAGATCCGGAAGCAGTGGCGGTGGATGCGTTTCTCCAAGATTGGTCGGTATCCCGCCTCTACGCCTTCCCTCCTTTCTCGATGATTCCGAGGACTCTCCTTCAGGTCCAACGTCACCTGGCGGATGTGGTGTTGGTGGTTCCGTTCTGGGGGTCTCAGGTCTGGTTCCCTTCGCTGATGAGGATTCTAGTGGAGGTACCTCTTCTCCTCCCGACCCGACCAGATCTCCTACGCAACCCTCAGGGTCTACACCATCCACTTCTCCTCGACGGATCCCTACGGCTGTTGGCGTGCCGGATCTCCGGACACCTGGAGCTGTCGAGGGCATTTCGGCAGCGACTCGACAGTTATTGGACAACGCATGGGCTCCCGGTACCAGAAAGTCTTACCGGGCAGCCTGGAGAACTTGGGCTAATTGGTGCGTGGAACGGGACTTGGATCCCGTTTCGGCTTCTGTAGTCCACCTGCTGGAGTTCCTCACCTCTCTTTTTGAGGCGGGGAAGGCGTATCGGACCATCAACCTTTTCAGGTCCGCTATTTCTTCTTCCCATGCTGGGTACGAGGGTGTTCCGGCTGGTCAACATCCCTCGGTATCTCGCCTTTTACGTGGGTCACGGTTGGCTCGCCCTCCTCGGCCTCGTTTTTCCACTACGTGGGACGTCTCCCTGGTCCTATCCTTTTTATCTTCTTGGCCCGGGAATTCCGCTCTTATGCTTAGGCAATTGTCCGCAAAATTGTTGCCATTGTTTTGCCTTATTTCTTGTAAAAGGGTCTCGGATGTCAGGGCCCTTGACTACGACGCTCGTTCGTTTACCCCGGATGGGGTCACCTTTAACATTTTGCGTCGAACCAAGACTTACATTCGGTCAGTCTCCTATCCCAGTTTTCCTTCCTCTCCTATCTTGTGCCCTGTGGCTTGCCTTAAGGAGTACGAGTCCAGAACTTTGCCACACCGGTCTTCCACTGTTTCCCAATTGTTCCTTTCGATTCGGCACCCGTTTGGTCCAGTTTCTATCCCTACGTTGGCACGTTGGCTTAAATGGGTCATGTCCCTTGCAGGTATCGACACTTCTATATTCATGGCCCATTCTGCGCGGGGCGCCTCTGCCACTGCCTTGGCGGTTTCGGGGGCCAGATTGGAGGATGCCATGCGTTTGACTGATTGGTCGAGTGTTACCACATTCAGAGAATTTTATTTTCGTCCTCCGTCTAATTTGTTTGCTTCTATTATAGACGGGCTTTGAACTTGCAATATGAAGCCTCCGTGTCTTGCTGTAAAACTAAATGATTTTCCTATTTCATGACGTAAAGTCATAGTTTTATTAAAGACACAGAGGCGAGTATTGCCCGCCCTATTCCCTCCCTTGGGTTTTTTCTCGCGTTTTTTTGTTACAGGGGTCATGTATCATTGCCTCTATGTATTATTAACCTTTTTAAGTTATTTTGTTTTAGGTATTTATTGTCCTAATGTTTGTTTCATTGCCATTGTATTTCATGTTATTTATTGCAATGTATATTGTTTTCTGTCACTTGACGCCTGTTGAGTCAGTTGCGTAGATGGCTTCCGGACATTCTGTCCTGACATGTTTGTTTCACCTAGGCCTATGGTCTGTTTTATTTTCCAGGATGAAGTTCTTTCCGTTATAAGATGCCGTGTTACCGGTTGATGTCTTCTACAGTTTAGCCAGGTTGGCTAGTTGATTGCGCTTCATGGGCGTTGGACTTTCCGTTCCAGTTAAAGTTCGGAGTTATCGTTGGGATGTTCGGGATGTCAGCACCAGATTTTCAAAGAAAGAGGAAGTTCCAGAGGAAGAGCGGCCTATTATAGGGGCCATTGGGGAGGGACCTTGGTTGCTATGGTTCCTTGTATGTAAATTTTCACTCTTTGCTGCTATTGGTGGTCAGTAAAGAAGGAGAAAGCAATACTCGCCTCCGTGTCTTTAATAAAACTATGACTTTACGTCATGAAATAGGAAAATCATTTAGTTATATTCTTTTTTCCAGGCTCTTTGAAAAATAAGTAACTCTCTGGAGCAATATTTGCATTGAAATAGTTCCAACTTTGTTGAATTTATCATTGTTTCTCTGCAAACAGGTTGTTGTTAGCAGAACCATATTCTGTTACTTGATATTGTAATTAGAACAATGCTTGGATTATCCAGTGAAACTGGAGAGTAAATTACACTGTTTCCCAAAAAAAAAAAAAAATTCTTATCGGAAGAGAAATGAAAAAAATGAAATGAAAAATTCTCAATTGTCTGTCAGAACCTCAGTAAATGTCTCAACCACAGAATCTTTAACTTTGCTTCAGCTGTCAAATCGATCAAAGAGAGTACAGGAACTGGTTGAGTTTGTCCTTCGGATTCTAGAATTTAGAGTTAACCCCACAATCTATCAACCTCTTTTTGGGTTGAATTGGAAGATAAAGAATAGAATGGACATAAAATGGCTCATTGGAGAGCATTACAAAAGTTGAAATTTTTTTTTAATATCTTTTGGTTTCTATTATACCTTCTTGTTTCGATCCAAATCAACATATACATATCTGGTGATTTGCATTCTGGAATTTAACAGCCATGGAGTAGATACATTGTATTTCATATTCTAATAGTTCAAACCTGCAGTCACAATTCTGTGGACTATACAGCGGTAATCAACCTTTTCAGTGTCTACACACTGATTCTTTGCAGTCTGGGAAATGCTATCTTTATACTGGGCACCATACAGTTTTCTGATATAGAAAAACTTAAAGGTGTTGTCTCATCTCAGACAATGGGGGCATATCGTTACATAATGGGGGCATAAGTCCCACACTTATTTCGGGAACGGAGCCCTACAAAGTGGTGGCTGAAGGACTCCAGTCCAGCCAACACCAAGCGCTCTCCTCATAGATGTGAATGGGAGTACACCGCGCATGACCGGCCACCGCTCCTATTTACTTCTATGGTCCAGACGGAAATTGCCATGCCACCCCATTGAAATAAATGGAGGGTGGCTGTGCATGCGCACTGCACCCTCCACCATTTTCGGGTCTCCATTTAGGACATAGGTGCAGGTCCCAACGCTGGGACCCGCACCTATCAGACAATTGGGGCATATCCTAGCAATATGCCCCCATTGTCTGAGATGAGACAACCCTTTTAATGTCCCCTCTTGCATTATGAGAGAGCAGCCAAGTTGTCAGGGATGAGCCCCCATAGGCACCAGGTACCGGATGCAATTCTTACCACTACACCCTTAGAGCTATAATGTTGGCTGTTTTGTTCTATGTAGGATCAATCCTATCTTCCATCACTCTAGGTCCATTAGGAGGCGATTCAAATGACAGCCATATTGAATCATTGACATTATACAATAGTTACTAATGACAATGATGAAGAATGACGTAGGATTCCAGCCTGCAGATATCATCTCCCTCTGATGTTTGTTATATTATAATGGGATGGTTGATGTCCTCAGCCTTCCCATAGAGGGATATAAATATGGCTGCAATGATTGAATGCCTTCATATACAGTATTAGGATCTCTACAAAGTCTTATTAGTCTTGTCCTTCCCTCACCCAGAGCTAAGAGTAGGATGCTCAGTATTTAGAGGAGAAACACCTTCCATTATCAGATATAAGCCGGCCCTATCCCTATGCGTTACCTGGGTGCCGTTAGTCACGGTGTAGGCATGACCCTTGACGAGACCATTCTCCAGCTCAATGTTCCCAGTATGGAGCTGAAATAAAATGACATAAAATATTATTTATGGAATAGATTCTCATGTGATATAATTATATACAGTACAGACCAAAAGTTTGGACACACCTTCTCATTCAAAGAGTTTTCTTTATTTTCATGACTATGAAGGCATCAAAACTATGAATTTTATTTCAAGACACGGAGGCTTCATATTGCTTAACCCTTTCTTTACTTTACACAATAGCAGCAAAGAATTAAACAACAAAATCCACCAATGGGCATACAGCCCTCCCCCTAGTCACAGTATAAAGGGAACATCCCATAAGTCCTTCCTCCTCTTTCTTTGCTGCTGCACAAGATAAGTATTCCACCCTCCTGCTTGCAGGGGTGGTGGTATTACGGTTATATATATAATTCTACTGGTTATTACATTATAGGGTGATTTATTGCCCCTTATGGTTTATTGTCTGTTCTGACTGTTTGCTGCGCAGGTTTTTTGTCTTGCCATTTTTCCTTACAGGCTCCGATCTGTTTCTCCCCCCCTTTTTCCCCCCTCCTTTCCCTCCCCTTAGGATCGGGGGGTTTGTTGTGACTAATTTCGGTGTGTTTCCTCCTTTACTCTATACCGGCGGTTACCTTATCCTCCGCCGCTCCGTCGCGTCCGAGATCTCGCGGCGTCTCGCGGGATCTCGGCCGCCATCTCTTCTTCTCCTACCGCTCGTTCCCGCCACTCCGACTGCTACGTCCGAGATCTCGCGTTACTTTAAGCGGGATTTCGGACGTCTTCTGAGGTGAGCCGCACTGCTGCATTCATTCGGCTTGCGGTCTCTCCTCTCCTTCAGCAGTCCGGAACGGCGGCTCCTCCTGCTACAGGGTGACTAACTCTGTGAGCATTCTCCTGGTCAGCCCTTTGGTTAGGTTATTTTAGTTAGTTTCAGGTAGTTTTTCCCTGGACCATTATCCCCTGTTTACTGTGCAGGATTATGTCAGCCCAGAAGGCTCCACCTGCGGCCCTTGGGACCCCCTCTCATGGGGACTCCCCTGGTCTCACACAGAACATGGGGATTATCCCATGTACAGGGGTAGCTACTCCGGTACCATCTGACCCGCAGGCCCTGACTCTGCAGAGATCTATCTCTGAGGCCATTATCTCTGCCATGGGCTCTATGTCATCAGTGTTAACACACTCTATATCCCAGGTCCTAATAGCCAATACCTCATCTTCGGTGACCCCTAATTCCATGTCTATACCGGCCCCTAATGCCTCCAGAACTGTTATGACTGATGGCCTGGTTCCATCCAATGACAGCGCGCCTCGGCCGCGCAAAAGAGCCTGTCCGCGCCAGGCAGAAAAAGCACGGCATTGGAAGTCTGCTCGGTCCCACCCCGAGCTAGATTCTGATTCCAACGGTGAATCTGAGGAGGAGGCTTTGATTGAATCCTATAATAATTCAGAGGAATTTGATGATGATGTGTCACCTGCTCAGGGGACATCTGTCTCCTTTTCATCCTTGCCTCGGCGACCGGTAGAGGTCGACCCGGCGGACACGACCCATTCCGTTTCCCTTATGGATCCGGCAGGGGAGGCTCTTTTTGACCCGGACTCCTTACACCACCCCAGGTCCGCAGAGTGGCTTCCAGCCCCCCACATCTCTAATTACTTAGAGTCTATGGTCCGTAAGCCCCTCAGCAAGGAGGCACGGAACAAGCTCCGGGCAGAATGCCCTCGCCCAGCGATACCCAATAAGGTATGCGAAACGCCGGTCGTGGACCCAAAGATGGTCCAATTCCTGTCCAAAACAGGATTTAGCCCCAAAAGAGGCCTAGACTCGGCCCTAAAAGCTTGCCAGGACAAGCTACTTGATATTATGGGGCCCTTATCAAAGATTTTTGATTTGGCGGAATCCGCCAAGGCTGAAGGCCAAATGGTCGACCCGGACGAACTCCGTGGTTGGGCCCAAAGAGCCATTTGCATGGCAGGTAATGCAAACACCTCCCTCAGTATTGAACGGCGTAAAGCCATTTTGTTAAAAATGTAGCCAAAATTGACCAATATGGCTTTGTCGGAGTCCGGCAAGGATGCCCAGGGTTTCCTCTTTGGGGATCCCTTTATTAAGGAACTAGGAAAGTTCGTAGGGACCTTTACCGCATTGGATAAAGCCCAAACATCGATGCGAAGGGTTTTCAGTGGTAGGGTTTCCACCAGGGTCGGCAGTATCAGGGGCCGCCTGTCCGGCCGTTCCTCTTTCCAGACCCGAGGTTCGGGTCGAGGCTCCTTCTCGTCATACCGACCGCCTACCCATGAACAGAGACATCAACCGTCCTTCTTCCCTTCCCGTGGTGCTTCCGGACGGGGAAGACCTTACAGAGGAAACCCAAACCTCAGACGCCCATTCGGTAAGTCTACCTCCCCTTCTTCCTTTTTCGGAAAACTGTGTAGGGGGCAGACTCCAACATTTTATTCATGGGGTTCCACATAGAGCTAGTCGCTCCGCCGGTGCTTCCATCCCCACTGTATCCCACAGTCCGTTCACAGAAATCCCAAAACCTTATAAATGTGGAGCTACGGGCTTTGTATCTCAAGGGGGCAGTAGAACCGGCCCCTCTCGATCACGAAGGGGTAATCAGCAGTATTTTTCTGGTGGAGAAAAAAGGAGGCCAGTTCCGTCCCGTTATCAATCTCAAGGCACTGAATGTATTCGTCAGGTACAGACATTTCAAGATGGAGGGCATCCATCTTCTAAGGGACATGCTACTGCCCGGGGACTGGATGGCCAAGTTAGATCTCAAAGATGCTTACTTGACGGTTCCGATTTCTCCTCCTTCCAGGGATCTGCTACGTTTCCATTGGCAGGGGACGGTTTGGCGCTTCTCGTGCCTCCCCTTCGGTCTCTCGTCCGCCCCCTGGTGTTTCACCAAACTGATGCGTCCGGTAGTGGCATGGCTCCGCTATCGGGGGGTGAGACTCATAATCTATCTGGACGATATTCTGATTATGGCGGAGGACCGTCCCTCTCTGCTGTCCCACCTGCAGATGTCAATTCATCTTCTTTCAGCTCTGGGCTTCATTATCAACCGAGAGAAGTCTTGCCTAATTCCTTCTCAGTCCATGGAGTTTCTCGGATTCCAACTGGACTCTCTGTCCTTGACTCTCAGTCTTCCCAATTCGAAGGTGCGTTCGATCCGCAAGGAGTTGCGTCGCACTCTATCCCTCCCGCAGATGTCTCTATGTCATTTGGCCAGAGTGATAGGTCTATTGTCATCCTCCATTCAGGCTATCTTTCCGGCTCCCCTCCATTATCGGGCCCTGCAGCGCCTCAAAATCGCGCACCTGCATGCCGGTGCTTCTTATGCGGACCTGATCTCTCTGGATCAGGAAACGAGAGACGAGTTGGAATGGTGGATTGCCAACCTCTCTGCCTGGAATGGCAGGGCCCTCTTCGGCCCTCACCCGGATATGGTGATAGAGTCGGACGCCAGCCTTCACGGTTGGGGTTCCCATTGCGAGGGTGTTTCCACAGGAGGTCCTTGGTCCACAGTAGAGTCCCACTTGCACATCAATGCTCTGGAGCTTCTGGCGGGTTCTTTTGCCATCCGCAGCTTCACCGGTGGGAGGGCCAAGGCCTGTATTCGCCTTCGCATGGACAATATCTCAGCAGTCCGGTACATCAATTCCATGGGAGGTACCCGTTTGAGGATGTTGACACACCTGGCCAAGGATTTCTGGGATTATTGCCTGTCCAATGGAGTTTCGGTAGTGGCGGAGTACCTGCCGGGACTACACAACACGCTGGCCGATTGGAACTCTCGCTACATCTCAGACGCCAGCGACTGGAGGTTAGACATGGAGATATTTTCTATCATCGAATCTCTCTGGGGCCCGTTTTCGATCGACCTCTTTGCATCACGCTGGAATGCCCAACTGCCCAGATACTTCAGTTGGAGACCGGACCCGTCCGCGGAGGCAGTGGATGCTTTTCTCCAACATTGGTCGGAGGACGTGATGTATGCATTTCCACCGTTCTCGATGATTCCTCGGACTTTGGCCAAGATACGTCTTCAATCTTCGGAGCTGGTGCTGATCCTTCCTTTCTGGAGCACACAGTCGTGGTTTCCGCAACTGTTGGAAATTCTGGTGGAGATCCCCAGGTTACTTCCTCTCCGGTCATCGCTACTGCTGGATCCGCTGAACCATCCTCATCCGCTGGTACTGGAGGGGTCCCTACGTCTTCTGGCGTGCAGAGTGTCGGGTTGTCCTGGCAGACCGAGGGACTTTCGGAGACAGCTATTTTCCTATTGGAGAGCGCATGGGCCCCAGGGACCAGAAGAGCCTATCGGACAGCTTGGCGATCCTGGGCTGGTTGGTGCAGCCTTCGGAACTTGGATCCCACTACGGCCGCTGTAGGCAATGTGATTCAATTTCTTAGTTCTCTTTATAAAGAAGGTAAAGCTTATCGGACTATAAATGTTTTTCGATCGGCTATTTCTTCCGGGCATAGGGGCTTTGACGGTTGTTCTGCGGGACGTCACCCTTTGGTGTGCCGGTTACTTAAGGGTTCCCGTTTTGCGCGTCCTCCCAGGCCTCGGTTTTCTAGCTCGTGGGACGTGTCGTCCGTTTTATCTTTCCTGTCATCTTGGCATTCCAATGAAGATTTATCCCTGCGCCAGTTATCGGCTAAATTGGTTACTCTTTTTTGCCTGATCTCTTGTAAAAGGGTTTCGGACGTCCGGGCATTAGATCATGACGCCCGGTCCTTTACTCCTGAAGGGGTAACATTCAATATTTCCCGACGTACAAAAACAAATATCACTTCGGTATCTTATCCCTCTTTTCCTTCTTCTGTGGCGGTCTGTCCAGTTACATGTCTGAAGGAGTACGAGTCCAGAACTCGGTCTTTAAGGTCATCCTCTGCTTCCCAGTTGTTTATTTCTTTCCGTAGGCCCTTTGCTCCGGTTGCCGCGGTAACTCTGTCGCGTTGGGTGAAGTGGATTTTGTCTCTCTCTGGTATAGATACTTCCATTTTTACGGCACATTCTGTTCGCGGCGCTTCCGCAACTTCATTAACTCTGTCCAGTGCGCGCCTTGAGGACGTCATGAAGCTGGCAGACTGGTCGCGTGTATCCACGTTTAGGGAATTTTATTTTAGGCTAGATTCACATGTTTTCGCTTCTATTGTGAATCGACTTTAAACTAGCAATATGACGCCTCCGTGTCTTGAAATAAAATTGAATGATTTTCCTAAAATATGACGTAAAGTCATGATTTTATGAAAGACACGGAGGCGAGTATTGCCCCGCCCATGTATTGTCCCTCCCTGGGGTTTATTTGCTATGTATATATTTCTTTTATAAATGTTTTCTGTCATTATTGTTATTTATGACGATTGTGGATATTGTTGAATTATTAACTTTTCTTACCTTGTCTGACGCTATGTCACATCAATAGGATTAACGCTTTGACGTTGCTGGAGATTATCTGTTTGTTTTTCTATCTCTTTTTAAGGTTGATCTCATCAGACTCGTTGAAGAATGGAGAGGATCTTCTTCAATTTCTGTTTGCCGTTTTTTCTTCAAGTCGGTGGTTCAAGACATGTTGGTCTTCCGGTTAGAGTTCTCCTGGTTCCGGTTCCAGTTTGGTTCGTTGGTGAAGTTATGAAGACAAAGAAAGAGGAGGAAGGACTTATGGGATGTTCCCTTTATACTGTGACTAGGGGGAGGGCTTTATGCCCATTGGTGGATTTTGTTGTTTAATTCTTTGCTGCTATTGTGTAAAGTAAAGAAAGGGTTAAGCAATACTCGCCTCCGTGTCTTTCATAAAATCATGACTTTACGTCATATTTTAGGAAAATCATTCAATTAACACATGTGGAATTATATACATAACAAACAAGTGTGAAACAACTGAAAATATGTTATATTCTAGGTTCTTCAAAGTAGCCACCTTTTGCTTTGCTTTGATTACTGCTTTGCACACTCTTGGCATTCTCTTGATGAGCTTCAAGAGGTAGTCCCCTGAAATGGTCTTCCAACAGTCTTGAAGGAGTTCCCAGAGATGCTTAGCACTTGTTGGCCCTTTTGCCTTCACTCTGCGGTCCAGCTCACCCCAAACCATCTCGATTGGGTTCAGGTCCGGTGACTGTGGAGTCCAGGTCATCTGGCGCAGCACCCCATCACTCTCCTTCATGGTCAAATAGCCCTTACTTTCAAAGTTTTCCCAATTTTTCAGCTGACTGACTGACCTTCATTTCTTAAAGTAATGATGGCCACTCGTTTTTCTTTACTTAGCTGCGTTTTTCTTGCCATAATACAAATTCTAACAGTCTATTCAGTAGGACTATCAGCTGGGTATCCACCTGACTTCACCTCAACGCAACTGATGGTCCCAACCCCATTTATAAGGCAAGAAATCCCACTTATTAAACCTGACAGGGCACACCTGTGAAGTGAAAACCATTTCAGGGGACTACCTCTTGAAGCTCATCAAGAGAATGCCAAGAGTGTGCAAAGCAGTAATCAAAGCAAAAGGTGGCTACTTTCAAGAACCTAGAATATGACATATTTTCAGTTGTTTCACACTTGTTTGTTATGTATATAATTCCACATGTGTTAATTCATAGTTTTGATGCCTTCAGTGTGAATCTACAATTTTCATAGTCATGAAAATAAAGAAAACTCTTTGAATGAGGTGTGTCCAAACTTTTGGTCTGTACTGTATACTGTGTATATAAAATATATATATATATATATATATATATATATATATACACTAGCTAAAGGACCCGGCTTTGCTCGGGTATATTTAATCTATTTCATTTAATGTTTGTGTGTGTCGGTAAAAGATATCAACACTGTCCACTATAACAGTGACATCTACAGCACCCCGCCCCCTTAACAGTGACCTCCACAGCCCCTCCCCACAGTGCTCCGTCCCTTAAAATTGGACCTCCACAGCAGCCCACCCCCTTAACATTGACCTTTATAGAAGCCGTCCCCTTTAACAGTGAGTTTCACAGCATACCACCCACTTGACAGTGACCTCCACAGGGGCCCGCCCCCTTAAAAGTGGCCTTTACTGGATTGGGGGCGAGTCCTTTTGAACAGCTCCCTCTAAGACAGCTGCACTGTACTGTCTGAGTGTGAGCTGCAGGGAGAAACTTTCAATTTTTCAATCCCCGTCGGCTCAGGAGTGGGAGGGGGTGTGACCTCACAGGATCAGGGGCATGGCTTAGCGGTACCTGGGGGTGGGGTTTTAAGTATTTTGAGGGTTGGCACATTGTGGCAGGGGGTGTGTCTGGGCTCCTTCATGCAAGAGTGAAGCCCCTCTGGGCACCTTACTGGCGCATTTGCATACCAAATAAACTGGATTTTCAGAGGATAAAAACATCTATTGCTGGAATAAAGGCACATCTTGAAATAAGGTACTAAATGCTATTAGGCCATGACTTTACTTCAATAGCGATTATCCTGGTGACAGATTTCCTTTAAAGCTCTCCTACAGCAGTGAAGATAAATGGCTGAGTTGTTATGGAAACCTGGAGTTAAACTGTGTATGTGGAGACTGGAGGACGTGCAAGCTTCTATTGGCTCATAAGGGTCATGTGACCAAGCTTCTATTGGCTAATGCATTTTTTTGGAATATCTCAGGAACGGTACGTCCTAGAGAGCTAAGGCCTGGTCTAAAACCGTCCCGGACACCTGATGTACCTGTGTGCCAAATTTCATGATTGTAAATGCGACGGTGCACATCCCTTTTAGCGGACATACATACGCACACACACACTCAGCTTTATATATTAGATATATATGTACTGTATATAGGAATTGCAAGATGAAGCAGTCGACATTACAATCTGATCCAGCGCTCTCTCATCCTGCCAGCTGCCTGCACAGTGAGACTCACAACAGAATGACAGTTGTGCCAAGGGGCTCTCAGACCGAGGAGACGACCAAGTCGGCAATGTGGCACCACACTGAAGATGGCAACACACTACTTTCACTGCCACAAACGGGTTTTGTCCTCTTGGTTTCTTAGTTGCATCCTGTGATTGATCACTTTGTTTTTGAGGTTCTGTTGACCCAACTTGTTTGACTACTTTTTTGCACTGCATTCTAAGCTCCACTACAACACTGGCTCATCTGACTACCCTTCCTGGATTACATGCTGCCATACCACACGCTGAGCTCTGCTACATCTCTGTTACCAACCCTTACCTTCCTGACTAAATTTACATTTGTGCCCTGGTACAACATCTATATCTGTCTCATTTCTGTTGCCAACTTCTGGATTGCCTGACCTCACTATTTTCTCCCTTCTGTACTATATGCGATGCCTGTGTGTATAGGATACTGCTGGCTTGACTAGTTCTCATGTATCAGTATATTTCTCCCCTTACAGCCCTCTTGCGGTAACAGTCCCTGATGCTCAGGATTGTGTGATTCCCCCTCCCTCCTCCTGCACAGTCTGCCATGGGTGCTCTGCATTCTCTCTACACTTGTACACAAACTATGTGCTTCTCCCCCAGCAGAATGCCTTGTGGTTGCTCCGTGGATGCTTTCCCTCCTCTCCACACACATCTGCTGTCAAGAACTTCCTTCCCCTCCATGCTGCTATCTCTAATATTGAGAGCAGGGAGGGGGAGAGCAGAGAGAACAGTTAGAAACAGGAGCAGAGCACTGGCAGCTAGGTGAAAGACTTACGCAGAAGCAAAATGGTAGAAAACTTTTAATGAAGACTATTTACAAAGATGCTTCTGTCACGGATGGTGTACAGGAAACAAGACAATACAATATAAACAATGACTCACTGCATCCACAACTAAGGAACAAAGGGGAGACCCCTGCATGGGACCTGCCGCTCTCCCTTATTGCTCAGCCTATGCGACCACCCCAAAGGTGGATGGGCGCATATCCACGTACCTCGACTATCTTACACCTGAAGACCCTACAATAGTGAGGGGACACAACCACCGGCTCCCTAAACAGACACGGAGGGAGTCAGGGTCACGTGGATCCAGAAAACAGAAAATCATAAATACATAAACAGAACTTATCTTGCAGACGACTGGGGACTGTGGACTGGGAACTAGGAACAGCATGCACACACACTCCAGGAAGTTGTATAAGCCGCACACTACTGCATTCTGGGGAGGAACTTAAAGGGCAGCAATCAGTCCAACTGCATGACAGCTGAGATAGACTAACGAGATGAGGAACTAAACCAAAACAAAGAAATTCAAGGAGGAGGATCTGAAAGGCTCCTGTCAGAGCTTCTCAGCTGTCTGGCTGTGACAGTACCCCTCCCTCTACGAGTGGACTCCGGACACTCAGAGCCCACCTTCTCAGGATGGGACCTATGGAAAGCCCTGGTGAGACGAGAGGCCTTAATGTCCGTCACTGGGACCCACATCCTCTCCTCAGGACCATAACCCTCCCAATGAACGAGGTACTGGAGGGAACCGCAGACAAGACGAGAATCCACAATCCTAGAGACCTGAAATTCAAGATTTCCATCAACCAGAGGAGGAGGCAAAGGCGAGGGTACAATAGGTTGAACATAAGGTTTTAATAACGACTTATGAAAAACATTATGGATCTTCCAAGTCTGAGGAAGATTAAGACGGTAGGCAACAGGATTGATGACAGACAGGATCTTGTAAGGCCCAATAAACCTAGGACCCAACTTCCAGGAGGGAACCTTCAATTTGATATTCTTGGTAGACAACCACACCAGATCACCAACATTCAGGCCTGGACCAGGCACACGTCTCTTATCTGCCACACGCTTATATCTCTCACTCATGCTCTTTAGATTATCCTGAATCTTTTGCCAAATAGATGACAAAGACGAGGAGAATCTATCCTCATCAGGTAAACCAGAAGACCCCTCTCCCGAGAAAGTCCCAAACTGCGGATGAAACCCATATGCACCAAAAAATGGTGACTTATCAGAGGACTCCTGACGACGGTTATTTAAAAGCAAACTCAGCAAGGGACAAAAAAGAACACCAATCCTCCTGATTCTCCGCCACAAAACAGCGCAGATATGTCTCCAGATTCTGATTGACGCGCCATTCGACTGCGGGTGGAAAGCAGAAGAGAATGACGATCGAACCCCCAAGCGAGAACAGAAAGCCTTCCAGAATCTGGAAACAAACTGCGTGCCCCTATCAGAGACTATGTCTGAAGGAATACCATGCAATTTGACAATGTGGTCAATAAATGCCTGCGCCAGCGTCTTAGCATTGGGCAAACCAGGAAAAGGGATGAAATGCACCATCTTGCTAAAACGGTCCACCACCACCAGAATCACAGTCTTCCCCGAGGAACGAGGCAAGTCCGTTATGAAGTCCATGGACAGATGTGTCCAAGGACGGAAAGGAATGGGTAAGGGAAGGAGAGGACCTGATGGCCGTGAATGAGGGACTTTGGCACGAGCGCAAGTCTCGCAAGCTGCCACAAAACCCTCAACCGACTTACAAAGCGCAGGCCACCAGAATCTCTGAGCGATGAGATCCAGTGTGGCTCTTGCCCCCGGGTGCCCAGCGAGGACCGTATCGTGGTGTTCCTTAAAAATCTTGTGTCTCAAAGCGAGAGGCACAAACAACCTCCCAGGAGGACAAAGATCAGGAGCCTCTGACTGGGCTGCCTGCACCTCTGCCTCCAATTCAGGAAAAAGAGCAGAGACCACCACACCTTCAGCCAAAATGGGACCCGGGTCTTCAAAATTCCCACCTCCCGGAAAACAACGTGACAGGGCATCTGCCTTCACATTCTTAACCCCAGGGCGGAACGTGACAACAAAATTAAACCTTGAAAAGAACAAAGACCATCTGGCCTGTCTCGGGTTCAGACGCTTGGCTGACTCCAAGTAGACCAGATTTTTATGGTCAGTAAACACGGTAATAGGGTGTCTGGCTCCCTCTAGCCAATGGCGCCATTCCTCAAAAGCCAACTAGATGGCCAACAATTCCCTATCTCCCACATCATAATTTCTCTCTGCGGAGGAGAGTTTCTTCGAGAAAAAGGCACATGGTTGCCATTTGGCAGGAGAGGAACCCTGAGACAAGACCGCACCCACCCCTACCTCAGAAGCATCAACCTCAACTTTGAAGGGTAACGAAATATCAGGTTGTACCAGGATGGGAGCGGAAGCAAAACTCTCCTTGATATTAGAAAAGGCCTTACGCGCCTCTACCGACCAGGAAGAAAAATCTACCCCCTTTCTGGTCATATCAGTGAGTGGTTTAACAACAGAGGAATAATTCAAAATAAATTTCCTGTAATAATTGGCAAAGCCCAAAAAACGCATCAGCGCCTTCTGATTCTCAGGAAGCTCCCACTCAAGCACAGCGCGGACCTTCTCGGGGTCCATGCGAAAATCAGAAGCGGAGAGAAGAAACCCCAGAAATTGAATTTCTGGAACCGCAAACACACATTTTTCCAGTTTCGCGTATAATTTATTCTCCCGCAGGATGAGCAAGACCTGACGTAAATGTTCCTTATGAGTCTTGAAATCAGGAGAAAAAAATCAAAATGTCATCCAAATACACTAATACAAATTTTCCCATTAAATGATAAAAAATGCTGTTCACGAAATGCTGAAAAACGGCTGGGGCATTCATCAAACCAAAAGGCATAACCAAATTCTCAAAATGGCCCTCAGGGGTATTGAAAGCCGTCTTCCATTCGTCTCCTTCTCTGACCCTGACCAGGTTGTATGCCCCTCTTAGGTCTAATTTGGAAAAGACTTTAGCCCCAACAACCTGGTTAAACAGGTCCGGGATCAGAGGAAGCGGATAAGGGTCACGAATAGTGATACTGTTCAGCTCCCTGAAATCCAGACAAGGTCTTAAAGAACCATCTTTTTTCTTAACAAAGAAAAAACCAGCGGCAACAGGTGACTTCGAGGGTCGTATGTGTCCTTTTCTCAGACTCTCAGAGATATAAGCACGCATAGCGACCCTCTCAGGTTGGGAAAGATTGTATAAACGAGATTTAGGCAGCTTGGCGCCTGGGATGAGATTAATAGGGCAATCGTACTCCCTGTGCAGGGGCAAATCCTGAACTCCACTCTCAGAGAAGACATCCGAAAATTCAGAGAGGAAAGGTGGTACAGTCTTAGTAGAAACCTCAGAAACAGATGTTATGAGGCAATTCTCTCTGCAGAAGTCACTCCAACCATTTATATGCCTCGCTTGCCAATCAATGGTGGGGTTATGTTTAGTGAGCCAGGGTAGCCCCAACACTAGAGGAGTAGGCAAACCACTAAGGACGAAACATGACACATCCTCAACATGAGCATCACTCACAATTAAACGGATATTGTGAACTATGCCCTTTAATGATTTCTGAGAAAGTGGAGTGGAATCAATAGCAAAAACAGGAATATCCTTTCCCAAAGTGCATACCTGGAAACCATGAGTTATTGCAAATTGATTATCAATGAGATTGACAGCTGCTCCACTATCCACAAAAATCTCACAAAAAATGCTTTTGCTCTCTAGCGCCACCCTAGCAGGCAGGACAAAACGGGAACTACAAGCAACCGGAAAACCTTCAATTTCTGCCTCAACCCTGCCAATAGTAACAGACGGAACATTTTTAAAAGATTTTTTCCTTTTTGTTTCTTTATTACTCCCAGAAAACTGCCTGAATCTCCTAGAGGGACAAACATTTGCCAAATGATTTATACCTCCACAACAAAAACAAACCCTCCCATGCGGGCTGAATCTTCTATTGTCTGAGGCAATCAACCCCAGCTGCATGGGCTCCTGCTCAGAGGGGGCTAACAGCGACTGAGACCCCTGCGCACAGAAAGAGACCGCTGCACTGTCCCGGGACTGAGTATGACAGGAAGGAGAGATCTCTCCTCTTTCTCTAAGACGCCTGTCAATACGAACGGCCTGAGACATAGCAGAATCCAAGGAGGTAGGTCTCTCATAAAAGGCAAATGCATCTTTCAATCCCTCTGAAAGACCATGGCAAAATTGACTTCGGAGTGCAGCATCATTCCAACCAGTATCAGCTGCCCATCTCCGAAATTCTGAGCAGTATATCTCTGCGGATTGTTTACCCTGGCATAACAGACGTAGTCTAGACTCAGCCAGAGCAATACGATCCGGATCACCATATATCTGACCCAGGGCTAAAAAGAATTCATCCACTGAACGGAGGGGCCGTGCCCCCTCCGGCAGCGAAAAGGCCCAGGATTGAGCGTTACCCCTGAGCAGCGATATAATGATCCCCACCCTCCGTTCTTCATCACCAGAGGAATGGGGAAGAAGGCGAAAATGGAGTTTGCAAGCCTCTCTAAAACGCACAAAATACTCACTACCCCCGGAGAACGTATCCGGGAGCGAGATCTTAGGCTCAGAACAAACTCCATGAACGCAAGCTGAACCGGTCACTTGAAACTGAGAAAAAGTCTTACGGAGATCAGCTACCTCCAATGAAAGATCCTGGAAGCGCTCAGCCAAAAGTGAAACCGGATCCATGCTTGAGACGGTTTTGGGCGGCTTATAATGTCACGGATGGTGTACAGGAAACAAGACAATACAATATAAACAATGACTCACTGGATCCACAACTAAGGAACAAAAGGGAGACCCCTGCATGGGACCTGCCGCTCTCCCTTATTGCTCAGCCTATGCGACCACCCCAAAGGTGGATGGGCGCATATCCACGTA
Source organism: Bufo bufo (assembly GCF_905171765.1). NCBI lineage: Eukaryota > Metazoa > Chordata > Amphibia > Anura > Bufonidae > Bufo > Bufo bufo. The sequence continues at coordinate 607,430,160 of NC_053392.1, read as the reverse complement.
CCTCGACTATCTTACACCTGAAGACCCTACAATAGTGAGGGGACACAACCACCGGCTCCCTACACAGACACGGAGGGAGTCAGGGTCACCTGGATCCAGAAAACAGAAAATCATAAATACATAAACAGAACTTATCTTGCAGACGACTGGGGACTGTGGACTGGGAACTAGGAACAGCATGCACACACACTCCAGGAAGTTGTATAAGCCGCACACTACTGCATTCTGGGGAGGAACTCAAAGGGCAGCAATCAGTCCAACTGCATGACAGCTGAGATAGACTAACGAGATGAGGAACTAAACCAAAACAAAGAAATTCAAGGAGGAGGATCTGAAAGGCACCTGTCAGAGCTTCTCAGCTGTCTGGCTGTGACAGCTTCATATTGCATTTAGTAAGAAAATAAATAATAAAAACATAAATAATTTGGCTTAAAGGTGTTCACACAATTTAAAAGGATTGTTGCATTTGATGCATTATTTGGGCGTATGAACATCATGGGAAGAGTCCCTGCCTTGGACTCTGAGAAACTTTTGAGATTAAAGGAGTTGACCGTAATGAGACAGTGTCCTTTAATTTCCCCTTCTTAGTGCTTACAATATCAGCTGATCTGATCAGACGTTTCAGGTAAGGATATGTACAAACTTCAGGCCTTAAAGGGGTTGTCCGGGTTCGGTGATTATTAGTAAATAGGCTGCTTTTCACTAACAGCCTACATATATGTGGGTGCTATCTTTATTTCTTTATTCTGATGACCCCATTCCTCAGACTGGATTTGCGGAGATGACCCCATTCCACTGGATTTGCGGAGGATGACCCCATTCCACTGGATTTGCGGACCGGAAGTGTGATTTTTTTTTGTTCAGCTGGTGACGTACCGGGCTCCTTACTGGTGTGCTAAGCGGAAGACGAGGCTTAGCACACCAGTAAGGAGCCCGGTACGTGTTTTGTAGGAGGGAACTGGCATCGCTAGAGAACGCCCTTCTGTGCCGGTTACGTGACCGGGCACAAAGGGGCGTTATTCTGGGCTGAAGGAGGTTGATTTGGAGGCAGGGAGCACTTCTGTTTAGCATAGTGCACGCCTCTCATCTGCGTTTACACTGAATGGGGCCGCATGGATTATGCATATGGGACGCCTCCCATGTCCTTACAGATGAGGGGGAGGAATGGAAGGCAAAGGAATATTGCGGAACCCATAAGGCAGTGTGGCAAGAAATTACATAGAGGGAGCGCTGCAATGTAAACAATACCGAGCGCAGCCTCGGGGACCCGTAGGAGCCCCGTAGGAGTGAATAAAAAAACAACTGGAAACCTTCAGTGGGACATTACAGATACATTTAACGGTGAATACTAATGTTAGTTAAAAAGACTGTCATCCCGGACAACCCCTTTTATACAAACCACTAAGTCTTGCCTCGGTTTGTTAGACTTTGCATTCACCTCTGCTTGTGGTGCCAGGTTCCTGCCCGGTGGACAGATTAGTGAAGGCTTAGGAGAGTTTACTGACTGTTGCTGGCAGGAGAAGCTCGAATACAGGTTGGGATTTGTGTTCACAATGATGTGCAAATAAGACGGCCGGGGAAAAACAGAAGTGAAGATCTCATGCAGGATTGAGCAGAGTATTTAAAGGTGCAGCGATGCTCTACAACCACCACAAAACAGTGGCACTGCAACATGAGCTCATGTGAGGTCCTTCCTCCTGTTTTATTGCCTGAGAGATGTTATTCTTTCATTAAAGGGTTTCTATCACTTCGTTTCACATATTTAGCTGTCAGACACTAGCGATCCGCTAGTGTCTGCTCTGCCAAACCATCCTAATATAATTGCTTTTTGGGCAGCCGTTTTGCTAAAAAAAAAACTTTTATTAATATGCTAATGAGCCTCCAGGTGCTATGGGGGCGTCATTAGCACCTAGAGGCTCCGTCTACCTTCACAAACTGCCACCACCCAGCGCGTCCCTCCAGCCCGCCCATCTCCTCCGGAATGCGATCCTCCCTGTGAGCGTATGTATTCGGCGCATGCGCTGTGAATGTCTGACCGCTTCCCTGCTCAGACATCTCCACTGCGCCTGCACGATGATGTCATAGTGTTCCGAGGAACAGGCGCAGTGGAGATGTTTGAGCAGGGAAGCGGTCAGACATTCACTGCGCATGCGCCGAATACAGGCGCTCACAGGGAGGATCGCATTCAGGAGGAGATGGGCGGGCTGGAGGGACGCGCTGGGCGGCGGCAGTTTGTGAAGGTAGACGGAGCCTCTAGGTGCTAATGACGCCCCCATAGCACCTAGAGGCTCATTAGCATATTAATAAAAGTTCTTTTTTTAGTAAAACGGCTGCCCAAAAAGCAATTATATTAGGATGGTTTGGCAGAGCAGACACTAGCGGATCGCTAGTGTCTGACAGCTAATTATGTGAAACGAAGTGATAGAAACCCTTTAAGGGAACCCTCCTGGCAAATGTCTACTCCCTATTTTCCTGCATTATATGAGCTCAGCTAAACTGTTAGGGGTATGTCAGTGTACAAGCTCAGGATCAGTACAGGATAAGTAATGTAATGTATGTACACATTTGACACCAGCAGAATAGTGAGTGCAGCTCTGGAGTACAATACAGGATGTAACTCAGGATCAGTACAGGATAAGTAATGTGATGTATGTACACAGTGACTGCACCAGCAGAATAGTGAGTGCAGCTCTGGAGTATGATACAGGATGTAACTCAGGATCAGTACAGGATAAGTAATGTATGTACACAGTGACTGCACCGGCAGAATAGTGAGTGCAGCTCTGGAGTATAATTCAGAATATAACTCGGGATCAGTACAGGATAAGTAATGTAATGTATGTACACAGTGACTGCACCAGCAGAATAGTGAGTGCAGCTCTGGAGTATAATACAGGATGTAACTCAGGATCAGTACAGGATAAGTAATGTAATGTATGTACACAGTGACTGCACCAGCAGAATAGTAAGTGCAGCTCTGGAGTATGATACAGGATGTAACTCAGGATCAGTACAGGATAAGTAATGTATGTACATAGTAACTCCACCAGCAGAATAGTGAGTGCAGCTCTGGAGTATAATACAGGATGTAACTCAGGATCAGTACAGGATAAGTAATGTATGTACACAGTGACTGCACCAGCAGAATAGTGAGTGCAGCTCTGGAGCATAATACAGGATGTAACTCAGGATCTGTACAGGATACGTAATGTATGTATGTACACAGTGACTGCACCAGCAGAATAGTGAGTGCAGCTCTGGAGTATAATACAGGATGTAACTCAGGATCTGTACAGGATAAGTAATGTAATGTATGTACACAGTGACTCCACCAGCAGAATAGTGAGTGCAGCTCTGGAGTATAATACAGGTTGTAACTCAGGATCAGTACAGGATAAGTAATGTAATGTATGTACACAGTGACTCCACCAGCAGAATAGTGAGTGCAGCTCTGGAGTATAATACAGGTTGTAACTCAGGATCATTACAGGATAAGTAATGTAATGTATGTACACAGTGACTCCACCAGCAGAATAGCGTGCAGAGTGCAGCTCTGGAGTATAATACAGGATGTAACTCAGGATCAGTACAGGATAAGTAATGTAATGTATGTACACAGTGACTCCACCAGCAGAATAGTGATTGCAGCTCTGGAGTATAATACAGGATGTAACTCAGGATCAGTACAGGATAAGTAATGTATGTACACAGTGACTCCACCAGCAGAATAGTGAGTGCAGCTCTGGAGTATAATACAGGATGTAACTCAGGATCAGTACAGGATAAGTAATGTAATGTATGTACACAGTGACTGCACCAGCAGAAAATTGAACATAACTATCTAATATAAGGATTGGGACATTATCATTTCCAATAAAAATGTGTTGTTGATTTGCAGTAGATTTAACCCTATGTGAAATTCACAGTGGAAATCTGCTTGACATGCTAAAGATTTAAAATGCTCTGGATGGAGCTGCTACTGTTTAACACAGGACTTTCCGATTTTCAACATGCAACATTTCCACTGGAGGAAATCTGCACCATTAATGTACTCTGATACAGAATGTAACTCAGCCTATGATCTGCTTTGCTGGACAGTCCCACAAAATTGGCAAAAGCAAAGTTTTATAACGTTCTGTAATGTTATCTGTTTACAATACATATGGTAAATACTTTCATAGCTTTTCTTTGCCGCTGCTCTTTTTATTGGATTATATACTTACGTCGCCTGGTGTTGTACATCCCATAAGAGATCCTGATTGTGCAGCAGCTAAAACAATGTCTCTCAGGTCTGATGGGGGTTTGGATAGGTTAAAATCCATTTGCACCCCTCCTGTAAAATCCACCAGTGCCTCGGAGATGAATCCCCAGTGCAGGTTCTGGTACGACCCTCGCAGCCTGAAAAGATAAAAGCAACAATTTGAAGGATGTAAGGGGAAATTGCTACACCCAAGCACTTCACACGGTCACTAAATTATTCCCTACAAAATAAGCAGAGGGCTTCAATCTGCCCCATAGTATAATAGGGTAAAAAGCAGGCATTGTGCATATACCTCGTACACTCTCTTAAAGGGGTTGTCCACCCAGGATGGCATCCGTCCCCCAAGATCAGCTAATCCTCAGCAAGATGCCACACAAGAAGGATTGTTCTGGGTGCCATGGAAAATGTAATACGACTGCTAGAGATGAGCGAATCTAAGCTGACGAAGTGGAATTCGATCCGAATTTCAGTAATTATTCGATTTGCACCGAATCCAAATTTCCTCACGCTTCATGCTAACGAATCGCGTTTTTTCCTAAAATGACTGCTGCATATGTTAGGACATGGAGCAAAGAACTCTGGGAACGAGCCCTTTTTTTTTGTCATGTATTAGTGGAGGGAGGGGGAAGGGTCTTATTAGCTGTTGTGTGTTGAAGTGAAAAAATTACAGCCTTTTCTGGTGTGTATTAGTGGCAAAAAAAAGTATTATTTGCCGTTCACGGCGGCAGTTATATGTTCTAAAGGAAAAATAAGAACGTCTTATTAGCCGTTCTGCGGTGAATTTACATTGCCATTCAGCGGTGACATTTTTTTGTGATGCAGCCTTTTTAGGGAAAATTGGTCGATGAATGTAGACTTTCTTCTGTAGGGACTGAGTAATTGCGTCGATTAGCCATTCAGTGGTAAAATTTGTTTGTAATACAGCCTTTTTTGGGAAAAATGGTCGGTAGCTGTAACTACGGTCAAGGACAATATATGTCCTTTACGGACCACTGGGTAAATGGTGGTGGTTCCTGCCCAGCCACACCAGCAACTTGGCCAAGTGACACCGCTTTCGCCTCCACGTCACGCCGGTGGTCCTGCGACAATGTATGCCTCTGCCTCCTCATCCTCCACGTGTCCTCAGCCTCCACTGCAGGGACAATTCACAGTGCCCCTCCAGCATACTAATTGTGCAGGGCACGGCGGTGTCACGCTGTTCTGCACCTCGTTTGCCTGGACGAACGGAGTCACACAGGGGAGGAACTGCTCCGTGTCCTTCATCAAGAAATCGAATCCTGGATTTCTCCGCGACAACTCAAAATCGGAATCATGGTGACCGACAACGGGAAGAACATGGAGTCGGCGCTGCGTCACGGAGGGCTGAGCCATGCGCCCTTCATGGTGCATGCGTTCAATCTGGTTGTAAAGCGGTTCCTGAAGTCTTCCACCCATCTGCAAGACACCCTAAAAATTGAGGAAACTTTGCATGCACTTCAGCCACTCGTACACCGCCAAGCACACCCGCCTTGAGCTGCAGTGGCAGAACGGCATCCCCCAACATAGGCTGATATGCGACGTTTCCACCGGTTAGAATTCCACCCTCCATATGTTGGACCGACTGTACGAACAGAGAAAGGCCATAATTTCTTGATGATCCAAGTGGACAGAGGTACTTCCCTGTGTAACTTCGATGTCAGCCAGTTGCAGCTCATGCGTGACACCTGCTGTTTGCTCAGGCCCTTTGAGGAGGCCACTTTATTTGTCAGTCGCCAGGACTACGAGATGAACAACGTCATTCCACTGCTTCATACCCTGGAAAAGATGGTGGTAACAATGGCTGGTCATGGGACTGGAGACGTGGCGACTACATCTCACAGCCACATGAGCCCTGTGGGGGCTGCACTGGAGGAGGAGGACATTGGAGCACAAGCAATGTGTAGCAAAATGGGTGTTTTTTTTACACAGGTGACAGGAGAGGAGGAGCAAGAGAGAGATGAGGAAGATGAGGCAGATGACCCAGGCACACTGTGGCAGTATTCATTGGAGATGGAGGCGGGGAGTCCCTCCGAGTCACTTGTGTAAATGGCCCAATGCATGCTCACTTGCTTGGGTAATGACAGCTGAATTGTCACCATTGGCCAGGGGGATGACTTCTGGCTCTCCACCATGTTAGACCCTCGCTACCGGTCCAAAATAGGGGCATTTTTTACACCCGCAGAGAGGGAGAGGGTGGCAGGAGCAGTACCAGCTCCATCAGCAGCAGCCTGAGTCTAGAGTCGCTGATGAGCAGCTTTCTTCACCTGCATAGTAAAGAAACTAATCACCAGCAGCTAGACCTGTAGCAGAACCCAAACCAGCAGGTGGTGGCATACTTGGAGTGCACCCTGCCACCCGTCATCGAAGATCCACTGGACTACTGAGCAACCAAACTGGTTTAGTGGCCGCAACTGTCCGAGTTTGCCTTGGAAAAGCTGTCCTTTCCGGCCAGTAGTGTGGCATCAGAGCGGGTGTTTAGTGCGGCAGGGGCCATAGTTGCCCCAAGAAGAACTTGCCTGTCCACCCAAGATGTGGAGAGACTGACCTGAGCTACTATTCTGATGCTGCCACCCGCCTGATGCCACATATCTGATGCGAAGTGCTCCTTCTTACACCCACCATCGTCAGCGGGTACTGTTATTACCACCCACCTCCCCACTCTGTCACCGGGTCACTCTGTGGCCTTCTCATGCTGCTGCTGCCACCTCTACATTCTGTCATTGTGCCACTCTGTGGCCTCCTCGTGCTGCTGCTGCCACCTCACCACTATGTCACTGGGCATCTTTGTGGCCTCCTCATGCTGCTGCTGCCACCTCACCACTATGTCACTGGGCATCTCTGTGGCCTCCTCATGCTGCTTCCACCTCACCACTATGTCATTGGGCCACTCTGTGGACTTCTCATGCTGTTCCCACCCTCCAACTTCATGACTGGGCCACTATTTTGCCTTTCGGCCTGGCTGACATCATCATTTATTTGACCCTTCTTCTGATCTGTCAGAAGGAAAGAAAAATGAGATGCACAACGGATCCTGTCTGTGTAGCAGCTGTAAGGCCTGTATGGTCCCATCAGAATTGGCTTATGATTTGGTAGCCAAAAGCAGGAGTCGGTACAAAACACACTGACGGATCAGAGGAAGGGCAAAATAATAAGTGACGTCAACACAAACTTACTGCGGACACCCTCTCCACTCTGTCGGGGGGCTCTACTTGTATAAGCGTTTAATAGAACAGGTTCTGTAGACATCTATGTGGAATCAGCTGACGACGGTGTAAAAGGAGTGCACTTCTTCTTGGCGCTAACATCGACCTTTAAGGCTGAGTTCATACTTGAGTTATTTGGTCAATTTTGGCCTCGTGACTGCCCAAATAAGTGAAGTGTGCAGTGATTCTAAGAGCGACACCTGTCATCTGCGTGTCATACTGACTGACAGTATTATGTCACTACCACAGCAGACTCCCTATGCGTGTTACTGCAAGGCACAGTGTTCTACACCACTATAAAGGCTCTCTGCAGCCCGGAAATATCAGTTTTTATAACGTGTTTCGCTGCAAATAAATTCAGATCGAATCGAATCATTTCGGAAAATTCGGTGAACCGGCCGAATCGAATTTTTGAAAAAGTTGCTTATCTTTAATGACTGCATCTCTAATGACCATGAAGCCTCATGGTTTCATCTTATTTGCTTTATCCCTTTTGTGCAGCATTTATTTTGCATTTTGCATATCCCATGACATTGTATGTGCTTTGAAATTGCATGTGACATCACTGTTACATTAGTCTGTTTATTATCCCTGTACTGTGACATCACTGTGTTTGTTATCTCTGTACTGTGACATCACTGTGTTTATTATCCCTGTACTGTGACATCACTGTGTTTATTATCTTTGCACTGTGACATCACTGTGTTTATTATCTCTGTACTGTGACATCACTGTGTTTATTATCTCTGTACTGTGACATCACTGTGTTTATTATCCCTGTACTGTGACATCACTGTGTTTATTATCCCTGTACTGTGACATCACTGTGTTTATTATCCCTGTACTGTGACATCACTGTGTTTATTATCCCTGTACTGTGACATCACTGTGTTTATTATCTCTGTACTGTGACATCACTGTGTTTATTATCTCTGTACTGAGACATCACTGTGTTTATTATCTCTGTACTGTGACATCACTGTGTTTATTATCTCTGTACTGTGACATCACTGTGTTTATTATCCCTGTACTGTGACATCACTGTGTTTATTATCTCTGTACTGTGACATCACTGTGTTTATTATCTCTGTACTGTGACATCACTGTGTTTATTATCCCTGTACTGTGACATCACTCTGTTTATTATCCCTGTACTGTGACATCACTGTTACACCCGTGAATAAAATAAATACATATAATGATGATACATACTTAGCATATGCTTTCTCTAATAGGGAAGGCCAAAACTCATTGCTGACACGTGGTTGCACAGACAAGTAGTTTCCATTAAGCATCGGCAGCCGATCATCGACAACCACATCCACCCATTCTCCATACTGCCAGAACTAAGGGAGAAAAGCACAAATCTCATCAGACATAGTCACCATGGGTGATACCTTCCAGTCAGAATCTCCTAGCATAGGCGTTGTTTTTGTTTTGTTTTTTGACTCCTACATAGTCACATTTTATATGTACACAGAAAGGTCACCTCATAGCACCCCCGTCACGTACTATAGACAAATGTTTGCACACCGGGCTCTCCTCTGGTAATCTGCCCATTGTTTGGAATAAAATATCCAGACTAATCCAGGTGTGAGGACAAACAAAACTCTTCTTAAAATGGGATTAAGACTTCTAGAGCTGAACTGAAAAAACACCTGACGAGGCTCCTGCGGGTGATACGTCTGCCTCATTACATCAACTGATACTTATAATTATTATACGAAAAATTCTACTCATTATGGGTAAGGATTAACAATCAATTATCTCTTTAAATGAATTCTGCTCCATAATTCTCTCTTTTACAAATTGCAGCCAAAAAATTGGAACTGCATCTAAGAGGATTATTAGATAAACATTCTACCTGATACAATGTTGCGACATCCCAGAAGATCAGATTAGTAGGTCTACTGAGTAGCATTTATAGGATAGAATGTGTCCCCATATTGGTCCATACATAGGCCACCCCATCAAATGTGATCTTGTGTGAGCAAATGTATGTAAGGAGGCCAGAAGAAGTGGCTTTCCATGACTTCTTGAACCCGAGATTTCTGTTTTTAAAAGGGTCATCTCATCCCTCTCTTGTTTACCTAAGTTGACTCTCAGATTGACTCAGTACAGCGCTGTACAACATGGTGGCTCCTTCAATAGTAAGAATACATTTCAGTATGTGGCCCCTTGGACATGTTCCTCTAGGAAAAGGGTTTTCCAGAACCACTGTTTAGGTGTTTTTGGACATCTTACAGATGTAAGAGAAGTGATTGGGCTCCTCCTGTTTCTCATTCAAGCAAGTGTCTATTCTTGACAATCCCTACCAGAGGACCCCACCTCTATTAACTCAAAATTTCCTAACTGGTAAATGAAAATTGGTTTTCCAAATTGGATGACCCCATTCGGGGTTATTTTTCTTGGGACGCTTCCTCCATCATTCTTCATTTCAGTGATGAGGACTTGAGAGTTGTCTTGAGGTGTCTTGCAGGAGCACAGCAAAATATCTTCACATGTGACCTCTAATGCTTTTTTTAAGGCAGCTCAGTGGTAGGAAAGGATTTGTAACCTTCCCCGGTCTAAAGGGTTTCATCACGTAAAGTCGAAGCTGAATCACTGTTAGAGAAACCTGAGAACTGCTGTAGATTTCAGTCCAGGTACATGGACTGCCAGAGGATGCGCCTTAGGATGTCAGTCTATGGTGAACCTCCCCCCATAGTATCTCTGCACACCCCATGCTGCCAAATAAATATCCAACAAAACTATTCACCACTTACCCTGAAATGAAAGATCCCAGCGTACTTGGACGTGAACTCCTGATCTTTGGGAACAACATTTTCCAGATATTTTCGATTCAAAGTTAAAGCCCCGACAGCAGAGAGAACCCAACAGTCTCCTGTAGAGCAAAAAGAAATCTTGTAAGGATCTTAATAGATGTTGCCGGAACCAAAGATTGAACCATAAACATAAGAGAATCTACGGCCATAGTTTCCGGTGGCTCAGGGTCTCAGGAAGTCACGCAGATTCAGGAAGAAACAACACAGAAGCAACATAGAAAATTAATTGGTAAAATGATTTCTCCTTGCAGCCACCAGCAGGTGGAGCTCTTCACATAAATATATCTTGTTAGCCCTGATTTCAGTAGGAGTGTATTAATTTGTATACTGTGAGCTCCCCCTATTGGTGGCCTCAGGTATACAGAATTGTGTCAATTTATTCTATGTCTGTGTAAGGCTTCGCCTCGTGGAAAATTCGTCCGTGAAGAATCTGTGTTTGGTCCGTGTGTCCGTTTTATGTCCTCTGTATTCCACGGACACTACTGGTCACTGGTCAGCTGAAAATGAATATCCAGGTAACCACTGTAGCCACTGACAGAAAACAAATGCTATCTGTGTTCCGTCAGTGGTTTTCATGGACCCATAGACTTCAAGGGGCTTGGTCCGCATCGCGGAGAAAAATGGTGCCTGTCTCTGTGATTTTTCCATTGACCCACGGTCAGTGGAAAATCACTGATGTGTGAACAAAAGCCTCATGCACACGACCGTTCCGTTTTTTGCGGTCCGCAAACCGCGGATCCGCAAAAAACGGAAGCCGTCTGTGTGCTTTCCGCAATTTGCGGAACGGAATGGGCAGCCCATTGTAGAAATGCCTATTCTTGTCAGCAAAACGGACAAGAATAGGACATGTTATATTTTTTTGGCGGAGCTACGGAACGGAGTAACGGATGCGGACAGCACACGGAGTGCTGTCCGCATCTTTTGCGGCCCCATTGAAGTGAATGGGTCCGCATCCGAGCCGCAAAAATGGCGGCTCGGATGGGAACCAAAACAACGGTCGTGTGCATGAGGCCAAACACATTAAAAATCAATGTGCTGTTTGAGGAGGACATGGAGAGCACGTGTCCGTAATTCACTGAAATGTAAACGAGACCTGATGTTAGGTTAACAGTGGTGAGGAGATCCAGCAGCCTGCTCTGGGGATCCGGAACAGGTCGGATAAAATCCACCGCATGCATCTGTACTTGTCCGGCTGAAATACTGCATTTTTGGCAGAAAGTGGCCGGATCCCATTATAGTCAGTGGGTAGCCGGGGGTTCCCAGCATTATTTGGCCTGCTGGATATGGTGAATCTGGCAGGCTGTTCCTAACTAATTAATTACTTTTTTAAGTATCAAAAATAATTATCCTATTATATTTATTGCTTATATGTAATATTATGATGATTGGTATTATGCAATACGCAGCTATTATAAGTAGGACCATAAAATATTCCTACCTATTTCTCCTTGCATAATGTCAAATAGGCTGGCACCATCTACCAGGAACCTGGCGTCTCTCTGGAGCTCCTGATAACAGAAATGAAAATGTTCAAGTTAAAACAGAGAATTTAGAGAAATGGAAGACGTAGTAATTCATTATAAAATCTCTGTGACTCTATCTATCTATCCATCTATCTATCTATCTCTCTCATATCTATCTCATATCTATCTATCTATCTATTATCTATCTATTATCTATCTATCTATCTATTATCTATCTATCTATCTATCTATCTATCTATTATCTATCTATCTATCTATCTATCTATCTATCTATCTATCTATCTATCTCATATCTATCTATCTCATATATATCTATCTATCTATCTATCTCATATCTATCTATCTATCTATCTATTATCTATCTATCTATTATCTATCTATCTATCTCATATCTATCTATCTATCTATCTATCTATCTATCTCATATCTATCTATTATCTATCTATCTATTATCTATCTCATATCTATCTATCTATCTATCTCATATCTATCTATCTATTATCTATCTATCTATCTATCTATCTATCTCATATCTATCTATCTATCTATCTCATATCTATCTATCTATCTATCTCATATCTATCTATCTATCTATCTATCTATCTATGTGTGTTTGCAAAATTTCTTGCAAGAAATACAAAGACAATGATACAAATGTACAGTGCACATGTCCCAGGACGCAGCTATTATGACCATAATGAAAGTCTCTATTCTTTACACTCCATTTAGAGTTGAGGTTTGATACGATGCATTTATTTAAATAGTATCTGTCGGGAGATGTGGACCTATGAAACTGACTGACTTTGGACACATATGAACATGTAACTAACACAGATGCCTTCAGCTGCCAAGCGCACATCCTTTATTACTGCTGACATCATTGGAGTTTGTAACTTTGTATCAGTGAGATATGGCTTTGTGTTTCTTCTTCTCCAGAACTGTAACTCCCTCATATGCACTTAAAGGGGTCGCCCAGGTTCAGAGCTGAACCCGGACATACCCATAGTGTCACCCAGGCAGCCCCCCTGATGTTAGCATTGGAGCATTTCATGCTCCGTTGCTCTACCTTGCCCTGCGCTGGATCGCGCAGGGCAAGGGCTCTTTTGTTTACAATAACACACTGCCGGCCGTCTTACAGGCTAGGACAGCGCTAAAGCCTGCCCATCAGTTCCGGTGATGTCACCGGGCTCACTGCTAGGCGGAAGCCTCCGCCTGGCAGCCCCATGGAGAACCCGGTTTGTCACCGGAACTCCAGAAAATGCCTTTGCCCTGCGCGATTCAGCGCAGGGCAAAGGAGAGCATCGGAGCATGAACTGCTCCGATGCTAAAGTCAGGGGGGCTGCCGGGGGGAAAATGGGGATATGTCCGGGCTCAGCTCTGAACCCAGACTACCCCTTTAAATCATCACATAAAATTCACCTTGTATCATCTTATGTAATAATACTACATATTGTTTCTGAGAAACAGGATGACCATCGACCCAGAAAATTGTAACCCTGACATGGTGGCTTCCAGGACAGACAACATTTACTACACTCATGAATGTGGAGATCTTAAAGGCTGCGTCCATCTTCACAACTACTTTGTAGTTAAAAATAAAGCAAACTTTGTACATAATATTCATAAAAGTCTAATCTTCTACTCTTTTGTGTGTGCAGCTCTTATTCAGACCTATGTGTCTCCATAGCAACAGACAACAAACAAACCTTGTGTAGTCTGATCCTGGAGTCTTTGTCCTCCATGTTTTTCATGGTTCTTACTAACTGTACAAATATGTTACTAAGCCTCCCCATGCCTGGTGAATGCTTATTTGGCTGAAAGCTTTCTTTCTTGGTCCCCCCCCCCCCATACACCTGCACCCTTGGCTTAGGGGAGAGACAAGAAAGATACTGCCAGACTCATCTCCCTGTCCGATCCTTATTACCTGCGACATCTGTCTTCGGAGGAAAGTCATGATACATACACTTTAGATGGATGTCCAGTTGGCAGGTTTGACCAACATGTATCTATAGTGCATGTCCAGCTTCAGAGGTAAGGGCTAAATGGAAGTAAATATGACTATGGAATCAAATGACACATTGGAATCAAATGTTTGCAGTCTGTTACCATGGTGACACATAGATTTGCAAAGAAACTGAAAGCGCAAAACAATAGTTTGCAAATAGAAGCTATAATGATGGGCGAGCACACTTCATTTGGACTGATTCAATTAATAAAATGTAATTAAATCACACAATTGTATACTGCACACGTGTATAACATATAGTAATCTAAAATCAGATATAAACAATATACCGTAAAATACGCTAAAATCGAATAAAAATGAATATAATGCACTTCATGAAGGCTAATACCACCACATATATCTGGCAAGGTCCACAGGATTTGGCAGCAACTGCCAAGATGGTTCCTAATTCGCACAATAATAGACTAGCTATATTGTGTCAAAATTCTTAATAGTATTTGATTGAAGTCCCATGGGGATAAATCCACATATAGATATAGGTGTATGTCCAAAATCTTGTTATACGGGTATTCAGACACTTTGGCGTTTAATGAATTGTTGAAATGTCAGTCTCTTGTGCTGATAGACCGTTAGTTTATTTTTCCCACATATATAATGGATGATATATTTGTAGGTAAGGTCCTCTTACCTTCCTCGGCGTCAATAGTATATTCTGGCAAGGATCGGGCGGCGCGGGACAATGCCGGCGTCTCACTCCGTACTCCTCTAGCCAGCTTACCGGAATTCGGACGGGACTTCAGTGTATACTTGGTCCGTGCTTGTTTCTCTTCCAGCGTAGTACAGAGGAAGGTATCTTTTCTTTTCTTTTCGGTCTATAGATCTTAGTTCCAATATTTTTTCAGCTGTCCTTTGGTTTCAATTTTCATAGCGTGGCCACTCTTATAACTGCGGAGGTGCTCTTTACAGGTGTCCGATCCCGCCCAGACGCGTTTCGGGAATTAGCCTTCCCTTCATCAGTGGTATCGCAACACCTGTTAGCCTCCGCCTTTTATTTCCGAGAGAGCACTCAAATTGTGGAAAGCTGGATTTCCTTTTGGAAAAGGGGGCTGTTCATGCGTTTTTCATGCGATTTTTATGGTACATATGCGTTTTTTATGCTATATGTTCCTTTTAACCTTGTGGACTTATCGTATAAACAGAATTGATATTTATGATTGCCTTACAAAGTTATATAATTTTCAAATTTGTCATCACATCGTCTTATTCAGTCAATATTTTTCGTGCATACTATATCTACATCTAGTATGCACGGAAAATATTGACTGAATAAGAATATAAGTGCATTATATTCATTTTTATTCGATTTTAGTGTATTTGACAGTATATTGTTTATATCTGATTTTAGATTACTATATGTTATACACGTGTGCAGTATACAATTGTGTGATTTAATGAAATTTTATTAATTGCATCAGTCCAAATGAAGTGTGCTCGCCCATCGTTATAGCTTCTATTATATAAACTCTACCAGAGGGTGGGTGTCCCTCTAATTTGGGCTAGCAGCACCTGTTCCTGTATCTCGTTTGGAGTGAGCCACCATCTTGATATTTGCATTAATAGTTTGCAAAGTTGCTTCACTTTTCATTTTAGAAGCCCTGAGACAATATAAAAAGGAGTTGTGTAGGTTGCTGGCGAATGCGGAATCTTAAGGGTTAATGAGCGTGGCTTGGGAGCAATCATATCCCTGAGGGCCTGTGGTGGTTTAATGGTTAAAATACTTTTTTATCAATGGTGGTCTAGGGTTGTAAAGAGGTCTAGCCATGGGGCCCCTTCATATGTATCTGGCTACATAAATACAAGCGTGAAGCTCAGACTGGAAATCTCGGCCGTGGTACTCCATTGCTAACACTCTCCCGTCACATTAGATTTCATATTCAGGATTCTCACAATAAGTGCAGATTGTAATCTGCGCCTCTCAATTACAGAGGAGATTTTCATCAGTATCTTATTCAGAGGTGAAGTGATTATTTCACTTGCTTTCCTTTGAGAAGCCGCCTTCGTCTAATAACTGAACTGTACTCGGCGCTCTCCTTCATCGCTTCTCGAGGGACTGAAAAAATATCACTTGTGATTTGCAACTTCTCCAGAGAAACTTTTACTTTGCACATCTTGTCTGAGAAGATCCACAGGGTGAGAGACCTGATACAAAATGCTTTGTACACTGTAGACATTTTGTGTAAAACCCACCCAAAAGTACAGGCCACGACCCCATAACAGCAGCCAGCGTGTCCCCATCAGAGTGGCCCCAATGAAATGCCAACAACGTGGCCTCTAAAAACAATAATGTCAGCAACGTCCCTCACAAATACAGCGCCTTTTAAACCCTTGGCGACATGCACCAAATTTATACAGTGTGATTGCCAGAGATAGGGCCTAATTCAATGCCTGTTAGCATTACTTGACAGGCGTAGTACACTGCGGAAGTATTGCAGTGTATTATAACGAATAAGAGATCGCATAGTGGGATTTTAAAAAAAAAACATGAAAATGTATATAGAACAATAACTTTTATTCCAACTC
Organism: Bufo bufo; assembly: GCF_905171765.1. Lineage (NCBI taxonomy): Eukaryota > Metazoa > Chordata > Amphibia > Anura > Bufonidae > Bufo > Bufo bufo. The sequence continues at coordinate 607,413,823 of NC_053392.1, read as the reverse complement.
ACAAAAAATGGAAATAAAAGCTATAAAAAACATTGACCCCCAAAAGGTTTTTCTGTAGTAAAACATACACTCCTCAACATTGAAATTGCAGAATCAAGAAGGATAAGCCATAAAGTTATGCAAATCGAAGAAGTCGTAGGTGCTGCTAAGATTTGTAGATGATGACATTTTCAAGCACCTAGCTCCAATCGGTGGCATGTGGGAGGGGCATAAAAGCCTGATTGAAAAAAGAATTTTGCCACATAAAACCTCAAAAATCAAACATGTGAGATGATTGTGCATTACCTCCTGTTCATCGACATGCCCCTTTATCACCACTTGTCACAAACTGAGAGGGATAGAATCCTTGAACTGAGAGGCCTTGGTTTATCACTCTGGCAGATTGCTACATGCCTAGGCCATGATGTCAGTACTGTTCAACCTATGTGTGTCCCGGTGGTTGGGAGAACAACAAACTGGAATGACAGTAAGAGGTGCACTGAGGAGAACCTCTGCATGGACTGATTGTCTTATTAGAAGAATGATGCACAATAATTTATTCTGTACTGCAAGTGGAATTGGATGTCACATCCCAAGCCTAGGGCGGCAAACAGTGTCTACACAAACCATCAGGCGTCTGGATTGACATTGGGCTACGAGCCAGACGTCCAGTTCCAGGTGCTCCATTGACTTTTGTCACTGTTCTTAAAAGCTATCATGGTGCACGACAAGATGGCAATGACAGCTGGAAAAGAGGTCTGTCCTCTTGAGCGATAAGTCCTGTTTTTGTTTTGGACGCAATGATAGCTGGAGATTGGTCTGGAGAGCACGTGGGAAACGCCATAAAGAAGACACCGGTCCTACTCCTAGGATTAGGGTGTAGGGTGGCATCATCTAGTCTTCATTTCAGGTACACTAACAGTTCGGCGTTACATGGATTTGGTCATGTTACCAGTAGTACGGCCATTTTTTCAAAGTGTGTCAGGACCCCAGGCCAGATGTTGCTTGTGCTGCTGTGAGTAGCCTGCGGGGCCTAAACATGTTACCATGGCCTGCATTGTCTCCTGACTTGTCTCCACTCGAGTACATCTGGGACATTGTTGGTCAGCAATTGCAAAGAGAGCTGCCAGCAGTGGATCTTGATGATTTATGTGCCCAAGTGCATTCAGCGTTGCAGAACATTCCTCAGACAACCATTAGTAACCTAACCAATAGCATGCCAAGGCGTGTATGTTTGTGTATTCCTACAGGTGGCACTCATACCCAATACTTTCATTTAATTATCATTTGCATATCATTAACATTTCCACAACTTTTCCTTCTTGGAGCTGCAATTTTAATGTTGAGGAGTGTATTTTACTATTGGTGTGAATCTCTTATACTCAAAAAAGTCTCCACTTAAAACTCTTCTGCCCATGAGACAAGATTATTGTAGGATATTCAGGGGTGTTCTCAAGATACTTAGGGATGGCTCTCAAGATATTCAAGGGTGTTTCCCAGAAAATTCAGGGGTGGTTCCCAGGATATTCAGGGGTGTTTCCCAGAAAATTCAGGGGTGGTTTCCAGAACATTCAGGAATGGCTCCTAGATACTCAGGGGAGGTTTCCAAGATATTTGGGAATGGTTCTGAGGATAGCGATGACTCCCATGATATTCAGGAGTGGTTCCTGGGCATTCAATGCTTCTCAGAATATGCATGGGTGGTTCCTGAGTATTTACGGGTAGTACCTAGGAAATTCAGGGTTGGCCCCCAGAATATTGAGAGGTGATTCTCTGAATATGCAGGAGTGGTTATGGAGGGGGAACTACACTCACCTAAAGAATTATTAGGAACACCATACTAATACGGTGTTGGACCCCCTTTTGCCTTCAGAACTGCCTTAATTCTACGTGGCATTGATTCAACAAGATGCTGATAGCATTCTTTAGAAATGTTGGCCCATATTGATAGGATAGCATCTTGCAGTTGATGGAGATTTGAGGGATGCACATCCAGGGCCCGAAGCTCCCGTTCCACCACATCCCAAAGATGCTCTATTGGGTTGAGATCTGGTGACTGTGGGGGCCATTTTAGTACAGTGAACTCATTGTCATGTTCAAGAAACCAATTTGAAATGATTCGAGCTTTGTGACATGGTGCATTATCCTGCTGGAAATAGCCATCAGAGGATGGATACATGTTCTCATTCTGTTTACGCCAAATTCGGACTCTACCATTTGAATGTCTCAACAGAAATCGAGACTCATCAGACCAGGCAACATTTTTCCAGTCTTCAACAGTCCAATTTTGGTGAGCTCGTGCAAATTGTAGCCTCTTTTTCCTTATTGTAGTGGAGATGAGTGGTCCCCGGTGGGGTCTTCTGCTGTTGTAGCCCATCCGCCTCAAGGTTGTGCGTGTTGTGGCTTCACAAATGCTTTGCTGCATACCTCGGTTGTAACGAGTGGTTATTTCAGTCAACGTTGTTCTTCTATCAGCTTGAATCAGTCGGCCCATTCTCCTCTGACCTCTAGCATCCACAAGGCATTTTTGTCCACAGGACTGCCGCATACTGGATGTTTTTCCCTTTTCACACCATTCTTTGTAAACCCTAGAAATGGTTGTGCGTGAAAATCCCAGTAACTGAGCAGATTGTGAAATACTCAGACCGGCCCGTCTGGTTTCATTCTGACATTCAGTTTGGAGTTCAGGAGATTGTCTTGACCAGGAGCACCCCCCTAAATGCATTGAAGCAACTGCCATGTGATTGGTTGACTAGATAATTGCATTAATGAGAAATAGAACAAGTGTTCCTAAAAATTCTTTAGGTGAGTGTATATCTTAAAAAAATTCTGTGCACTTTCTTATTTATTTATTCTTTTTCCTTGCGGACTATTGTAGGTCAGAATTTTAAAAAGGACTCCAAGAGTAGATTAGAATCATTAAGAAGCATTTTTTCATAATTAATTTTATACTTCCATATTCCAAACCTTTTCCTTCCCAATCAGTGTTGGATTTAGGCCTGGGGAGGATCCAAGACAAGACTTTTGAGACCCGTTGTTTTTGTTTTGAAAGGTGGGAAATGGAAATAGTGTCATATAATTCCTAAAAAGACAACCGTACAGATCTAGATTCCCATACAATGTCCATCACATAGCATTGTATTGTGTAGTGTCTACAAAGAAGAGCCAAATAATGCGCATATATCAGTATCATATGCTACTTATACAACATGAACACCAGGTGCCATGGTGGGAGTAGGGTGATTACCCCTATTGCATATATGATCATCTCGTCCTCTTCCCAATTTTTTATTTCTTCTAAAATGATTTACATCCAAGCATTTGTAAATTTGCTAATCTTCAATGTAATATTTTTAGCTCATCGCTTCCTGTATTTAAGATCATGTTCGCTCATTATACGGCCATTTTATTTATTTATTTTTTTAGGTTACATTACATTACGTATACAATTCCGCATTCAAATAAATTAAATTCTTCACACACTATTAACTTCATTCTAAAACGCCTGAAAAGTAAAAAGACAATAAAAAAAATAATTCTCTGATTCATGCTTAAAAACACACACAAAATTGAAAAGCGCAGATCATTTTACAGAGCATTAATCCCTTTAATCCAGTCCAGGGGAACATTAAAGGTACATTATTCATGATACATTTACAGCCTGCAGTCCCAGGAGAAATAAGAATAAGTCAAACACTGAATGTGGCCGAGAAATCTGAGAAAATATGGATCATAATGTAACACGGAAAGAGGCAGGAATAGAAGAATTTCTGTGATTATTTTAAATATACGAAATTGAAAATAAATGATATAATATATACAGTCATACGGTAATGTTGTACAAGATACAGTTGATTTTACCCAGTATACCGTAAGTATATAATACTGTTCTTAATACTAGAGGATTACTATAATAGTGCTTCCTATGTACAAAAATATACTATAATACTGTCCCCTTTGTAAAAAAAAATATAGCTACTATCATACTGCCCATATGTACAAGAATATTGCTACTATACTACTGCTTCTATGTAAAAAATTATAACTACTACACTGCTCAAAAAAATAAAGGGAACACAAAAATAACACATCCTAGATCTGAATTAATTAAATATTCTTCTGAAATACTTTGTTCTTTACATAGTTGAATGTGCCGACAACAAAATCACAGAAAAAAAAAAAATGGAAATCAAATTTTTTAACCCATGGAGGTCTGGATTTGGAGTCACCCTCAAAATTAAAGTGGAAAAACACACTACAGGCTGATCCAACTTTGATGTAATGTCCTTAAAACAAGTCAAAATGAGGCTCAGTAGTGTGTGTGGCCTCCACGTGCCTGTATGACCTCCCTACAACGCCTGTGCATGCTCCTGATGAGGTGGCGGACGGTCTCCTGGGGGATCTCCTCCCAGACCTGGACTAAAGCATCTGCCAACTCCTGGACAGTCTGTGGTGCAACGTGACGTTGGTGGATAGAGCGAGACGTGATGTCCCAGATGTGCTCAATTGGATTCAGGTCTGGGGAACGGGCGGGCCAGTCCATAGCATCAATGCCTTCGTCTTGCAGGAACTGCTGACACACTCCAGCCACATGAGGTCTAGCATTGTCTTGCATTAGGAGGAACCCAGGGCCAACCGCACCAGCATATGGTCTCACAAGGGGTCTGAGGATCTCATCTCGGTACCTAATGGCAGTCAGGCTACCTCTGGCGAGCACATGAAGGGCTGTGCGGCCCTCCAAAGAAATGCGACCCCACACCATTACTGACCCAATGCCAAACTGGTCATGCTGGAGGATGTTGCAGGCAGCAGAACGTTCTCCACGGTGTCTCCAGACTCTGTCACGTCTGTCACATGTGCTCAGTGTGAACCTGCTTTCATCTGTGAAGAGCACAGGGCGCCAGAGGCGAATTTGCCAATCTTGGTGTTTTCTGGCAAATGCCAAACGTCCTGCACGGTGTTGGGCTGTAAGCACAACCCCCACCTGTGGACGTCGGGCCCTCAAATCACCCTCATGGAGTCTGTTTCTGACCGTTTGAGCAGACACATGCACATTTGTGGCCTGCTGGAGGTCATTTTGCAGGGCTCTGGCAGTGCTCCTCCTGTTCCTCCTTGCACAAAGGCGGAGGTAGCGGTCCTGCTGCTGGGTTGTTGCCCTCCTACGGCCTCCTCCACGTCTCCTGATGTACTGGCCTGTCTCCTGGTAGTGCCTCCATGCTCTGGACACTACGCTGACAGACACAGCAAACCTTCTTGCCACAGCTCGCATTGATGTGCCATCCTGGATAAGCTGCACTACCTGAGCCACTTGTGTGGGTTGTAGACTCCGTCTCATGCTACCACTAGAGTGAAAGCACCGCCAGCATTCAAAAGTGACCAAAACATCAGCCAGGAAGCATAGGAACTGAGAAGTGGTCTGTGGTCACCACCTGCAGAACCACTCCTTTATTGGGGGTGTCTTGCTAATTGCCTCTAATTTCCACCTGTTGTCTATCCCATTTGCACAACAGCAGTGAAATTGATTGTCACTCAGTGTTGCTTCCTAAGTGGACATTTTGATTTCACAGAAGTGTGATTGACTTGGAGTTACATTGTGTTGTTTAAGTGTTCCCTTTATTTTTTTGAGCAGTGTATTTTACTGCCTCCTATGTACAAGAATATAACTACTATAATACTGCCTCCTATGTACAAGAATATAACTACTATAATACTGCTCCTATGTACAAGAATATAACTACTATAATACTGCCTCCTATGTACAAGAATATAACTACTATAATACTGCCTCCTATGTACAAGAATATAACTACTATAATACTGCTCCTATGTACAAGAATATAACTACTATAATACTGCTCCTATGTACAAGTATATAACTACTAAAATACTGCCTCCTATGTACAAGAATATAACTACTATAATACTGCTCCTATGTACAAGAATATAACTACTATAATACTGCTCCTATGTACAAGAATATAACTACTATAATACTGCCTCCTATGTACAAAAATATAACTACTATAATACCGCCCCTATGTACAAGAATATAACTACTATAATACTGCCCCCTATGTACAAGAATATAACTACTATAATACTTCTCCTATGTACAAGAATATAACTACTATAATACTGCTCCTATGTACAAGAATATAACTACTATAATACTGCTCCTGTATACAAGAATATAACTACTATAATACTGCTCCTATATACAAGAATATAACTACTATAATACTGCCTTCTATGTACAGGAATATAACTACTATAATACTGCTCCTATGTACAAGAATATAACTACTATAATACTGCTCCTATGTACAAGAATATAACTACTATAATTCTGCCTCCTATGTACAAAAATATAACTACTATAATACCGCCCCTATGTACAAGAATATAACTACTATAATACTGCCCCCTATGTACAAGAATATAACTACTATAATACTTCTCCTATGTACAGGAATATAACTACTATAATACTGCTCCTGTATACAAGAATATAACTACTATAATACTGCTCCTATATACAAGAATATAACTACTATAATACTGCCTTCTATGTACAGGAATATAACTACTATAATACTGCTCCTATGTACAAGAATATAACTACTATAATACTGCTCCTATGTACAAGAATATAACTACTATAATACTGCCTCCTGTGTACAAGAATATAACTACTATGATATTGCTCCTATGTACAAGAATATAACTACTATAATACTGCTCCTATGTACAAGAATATAACTACTATAATACTGCTCCTATGTACAAGAATATAACTACTATAATACTGCTCCTATGTACAAGAATATAACTACTATAATACTGCCTCCTATGTACAAGAATATAACTACTATAATACTGCTCCTATGTACAAGAATATAACTACTATAGAGAGAAAAGGTTTGGCGGCTTTGGTCTGCCTGACATGCGCTCCTACTATGCGGCTTATCAACTATTCCGAGGTCTGTCTCTTCTTAATAACTCCTATGATGCGCCATATGTGCGTCTAGAGCGCTCTCTGCTTACCACTAAAATGAGACGGATACTCTGAGGTCTATCCCCTTGTTCACCTGGTAGCTCCTCCTTCTTGCCCCTATGGAAGAGCCTATTGGTAGAATGGGCCAGGCAATACAAAGCCAAAGTGCTTACATTTCCTATCCCAGGCACACCAATCTCCTCCTTACAGTTCCACGTTTACCCGGAAGCTAAGACGCCTTCAGGCATCTGGCTGAAATTCCCATTAGTGAGATCCAGACTCCAGATGGGAACCTAGATTGGACTCCAGTCTTGAATGACCTCAAAATTAAAAATGCCCACTTTCTTCAGGTGTTCGCCCTGCAGAAAGATATTAAATTAATTAAACTTCCACCTTCAACTACCACTAGCTCCCCTTCTTGGTTAGAAAAACGGATTTCAGACACATGTAAGATTCCTAAACCGGTGTCTACCATATATAAAAAATTGCTCCTATCCTCCCCTCCTGAGCTACACTTCCTCAATTCTTGGGAAAGGGAGCTCTCTATTTGGCTCTCAGATCCGGAAAGGGCTTTTATCCTCTCACACTCCCATGGCTTTAGTCGCTGTATTAGAATACAAGAGAATTCATATAAGCTACTTACCAGATAGTACAAATCCCCAGAATTTCTACACAAGCTCAAAGTAGACATCTCAAGTGAGTGTTGGAGGTGTGGGAAGGATATAGGTTCCCTATCACACATTTGGTGGTATTGTGAGAGGATCAAAGCGTTCTGGTTAAGCATAGAAGCATTGATCAATGAGGTTTGTGCTACGCAGGTCAAACTAGATCCCAAACTGATCTTACTTTGGTGCCCCAATGACTCGCTGTCCCCCTGTAGATCTGATCTTCCCACTATGCTCATCACGGCGGCGAGATTGCTGATACCGCTGCTTTGGAAGAATGCTGAACCTCCTACTGTAATGATGTGGAGAGACAAGGTGGATCAGATTTATAGATTTGAAGAGCTGGCCCATTGGGAATCCTTCACCCGCCTTCGATTTCTTAAAATCTGGTCACCATGGAAAAACTTTAGAAAGTTTACTTGACAGAGTTAGATATCTCTTGATTCCCCCCCCAACCCCCCCCCCCCCCCCCCTTACCATTCCTTTCCTTTCCCATTGTTCCTTACTGTTATTATTTTGCCATTAATGGTTTTATTTTAGACACCATGTACAGCTTTGATTTGCATTATCTGTCACTTCACTTCCATGAAATGCTTGTCATACTGCCTTTCATCAAAGTATGATGGTATGTAATTGTATGGTGTACTTTATTCTTTTAATAAAAATAAATTTGGTTAAGAATATAACTACTATAATACTGCTCCTATGTACAAGAATGTAACTACTATAATACTGCCCCTATAAGAATATAACTAGTATAATACTGTCTCCTATGTACAAGAATATAACTCATATTATACTGCTCTTATGTACAAGAATATAACTACTAGAATACTGCTCCTATGTACAAGAATATAACTACTAGAATACTGCTCCTATAAGAATATAACTACTATAATACTGCTCCTATGTACAAGAATATAACTACTATAATACTGCCCCCTCTGGATAGAATTGTGGCATTTTGCATCTAGGGCTATTTTCATACGTGGCTGGTGTTTCTCTGTAGTCTTATAGACAGATGATATTTCGGGATTATTATAAATCTCATATTTTGGACACATCACAATGTTCAGCAGGTGTCAGTTATTTCCGGTTAATGGTTTTGTTTCCCGTCTTTGTTCCTCCTGTTTCCATATTTATATTTTCAGCTCCAGTTTAATGTGGTCTTAAATATTTATTAGATGTCACATAGAGTTCTGTCTCCTCAAACACAGTCTCATGCAGATTGGAGATACGGCAGGTAAGCAGCGCAGCCCACAGCTCAGGCTGGAGGTCACCTTCAGGAGGAATTAATTGGTGACTGCTTTCTCATTACATAACTGTATAGATTTATGATGTGCACTGAGGTGGCGCGTCTCAGGTCCAGCTGGACAGCATCATATGTAAAATATAAATTCTAAAGACGTAAATTTTTCCCTGCAATAAACTATACCTGAGATATGGAGGATGGAATACCCTAAGGTTACTTTGGTCTGAGGTCATCTTGGCAGAGCCTTCAAGAGTATGAAGAAGGCTTTCATTCATGGAAGTCCACCTGGAGCTCCTCAAATATTTTGTTCATTAGGTACACAATGATGCACATGGACGATACCACTGATTTCATACATGAAGCTCATTGGACTTTTGTGGGTTAAAGAAGTTCCCTGCTAGTATTACTACTATGATTAGAGCCCAATAGAGAGCTGCATTATGGGGACATTATCGTGGTCATATCAATTCAACCCAGTCTCTGATGAAAGCTGACAATCTTTGCAATGTCTTTCTTGACTAGGCCCTTTCCTGGGAAAGGAAGTCTTTCTTGTCCAGAGTCGTGGACCTCTCTCCATGGAGTTCCAAGTGGTGGACCTCACTCCATGATGTCCATATCTCCCTGTATGAAGGTTATATACCCTATGGAGTAGTTTAGAAGATGCCAAAAGCTCCATTTCATGGCAAGAAGTCATCAAAGGTCTTCAAAACCTGATCTCCAATAACTTTGTAGACTTTTCTTATTCGCATGCAAGGTCCTGAAGTCATAGAATGAATTCTTAACATGTGATGTAGTTCTTGGCATCTTTTAAACACCCATAATACTACATATGGATAGGAATTGCCTTTCAGGATTAGACTTTTTCTAAATCCAAAAGTCTAGCAGCTTGGAGGGCTGGTAGCCAACATAGCGTTGGAAGGTGGTGGACCTCCAGCTGAAAGCTAGTGGAGTGACTTGCTACAGAAATAGCTTATTTTCTCACACTAGGTGATCTAGTTGTGCCAGGATGACATCTTAACATCATAAATCCCACTCCCGAGCAGTCTTATAGATGCAGCAGAGCTGACACCATCATTTATCACTTCCTGATATCATCTTGGTCAAGCTGTGCTGTCCATAGGGAGGCAGGTCAATCTGCTAAGGTATCAAGTTAATTATAGCTTCAGCTCTGCTAAATTTTTTCCATTTGAATATGGTAGCTCTAATGAATCTTTGGTTAATGGTGCGGTAAATAACTCTACCATTGTCCCAGGAGTCAGTGAAGTTGAATTTTCCTATTTTGCATGTGATTTTGCTGTATTATTATAAGGTCCTAAGAATGACATGAAAAGCAGCTCTTGGCAACCCTTATCAAGTTTTTTTAGATGTAGTGAGATGCATTTCTGCCTTTTGAGAGCGTCTTAAGCTTTACAGCAGATGGTAGATTTTGCTATACTGCGATGGTAAATGGAGCAGTACGACATATAGCGTTGGGGGTGGGGGAGGGGAATCTGAAAGTATGAAGGGTAAGCAGACCTTGTGAAATAAACCTCTATCGAGAGACGTGTTGTGAAGCGGAGGCTCTGCCCTGATCTTCACACAACTTAATTTTACTGACAGATCCCTGTAGGGCTTTGATGCAAATGATAAACATGCAGACGCTTTGCGGGGCGCTCAGTGTACCTTAAAGTGCAAATTCTGCAGTGAAGGGAAAACAGCCTGACAGATGCACTTTGGTTAGTGCTGCCGAGGAGAAGACCAAAGGAAAAGGAGAAATATCACTCTGGGTTTGTTATCATGTTTGTTTGTTAAGGTGCATGTAAGATCAGGCTGACAAAATAACACGCATGTATATATGTCTAATTCTGCATCAGTACCTGCATACATAGCCGCCATCAGGGCAGTACAGGGTTTACTGCTGTCAGGGGCCCTACCAACTCAGAGGCCTGTCTGTCAGTGTGCCATCTGGAAAAATAGCCATACAGCCAGAAAAAAATAAAATACTGCCCACCGACAGATGACCACTCATAAAATGTTAAAAATAAAGCATTGCTCTACTCCACCAATCCACTGCTGCTCCGATCTCTGCTGCTCTCCACTTCCTACCCCAAGTTAATATGTCGGAAATGTCAGGAAAGTCCAGCCCAGCCCATCACTGAGTGACCTAGCTCTACTAGTGACTGAGTGAGCCTTTCCGGGCATTTCTGATATATTGAGCTAAGATGTGAAGTAGAAAGCAGATGGAACTGGAGCAGCAGCAGTAAAGGAACTTGACCTATTTGACTTTATCCTCTAATGATAATGAGTCCTCTAAAGGGAATGAGAGGACTCTATTGACCCTGCTTTTCTGCTGACACCTTTCTCTAATGTTAATGAGATGACTTCTCTGACCCAGTCCTCTAATGATGATGAGATGACTGCTGATCCTGCCTTGTAAAGATAATAAGTCTTGTGACCCAGTCCTCTAATGATAACCAGATGACTCTGCTGACATTTATCTCTAATGATGTTGGGACAACTCTGTTGACCCAGTCCTCTATTAATAACGAGATGACTCCTATGATCCTGCCTTCCAATGGTTATGAAGGAACTCCGATGACCTTGTCCACTAATGATGAGATGACTCTGCTGACATTGATCTCTAGTGATAAATACAAACCGGATTCCAAAAAAGTTGAGACACTAAACAAATTGTGAATAAAAACATAATGCAATGATGTGGAGATGGCAAATGTCAATATTTTATTTGTAATAGAACGTAGATGACAGATCAAACGTTTAATCCGAGTAAATGTATCATTTTAAAGGAAAAATACGTTGATTCCAATTTTCACGGTGTCAACAAATCCCCAAAAAAATGGGACAAGTAGCAATAAGAGGCTGGAAAAAGTAAATTTGAGCATAACGAAGAGCTGGAAGACCAATTAACACTAATTAGGTCAATTGGCAACATGATTGGGTATAAAAAGAGCTTCTCAGAGTGGCAGTGTCTCTCAGAAGCCAAGATGGGTAGAGGATCACCAATTCCCACAATGTTGCGCAGAAAGATAGTGGAGCAATATCAGAAAGGTGTTACCCAGCGAAAAATTGCAAAGACTTTGCATCTATCATCATCAACTGTGCATAACATCATCCGAAGATTCAGAGAATCTGGAACAATCTCCGTGCGTAAGGGTCAAGGCCGTAAAACCATACTGGATGCCCGTGATCTCCGGGCCCTTAAATGACACTGCACCACAAACAGGAATGCTTCTGTAAAGGAAATCACAGAATGGGCTCAGGAATACTTCCAGAAACCATTGTCAGTGAACACAATCCACCGTGCCATCCGCCGTTGCCAGCTGAAACTCTACAGTGCAAAGAAGAAGCTATTTCTAAGCAAGATCCACAAGCTCAGGCGTTTTCACTAGACCAGGGATCATTTAAAATGGAGTGTGGCAAAATGGAAGACTGTTCTGTGGTCAGACGAGTCACGATTCGAAGTTCTTTTTGGAAATCTGGGACGCCATGTCATCTGGACCAAAGAGGACAAGGACAACCCAAGTTGTTATCAACGCTCAGTTCAGAAGCCTGCATCTCTGATGGTATGGGGTTGCATGAGTGCGTGTGGCATGGGCAGCTTGCATGTCTGGAAAGGCACCATCAATGCAGAAAAATATATTCAGGTTCTAGAACAACATATGCTCCCATCCAGACGTCATCTCTTTCAGGGAAGACCCGGCATTTTTCAACAAGATAATGCCAGACCACATTCTGCATCAATCACAACATCATGGCTGCGTAGGAGAAGGATCCGGGTACTGAAATGGCCAGTCTGCAGTCCAGATCTTTCACCTATAGAGAACATTTGGCGCATCATAAAGAGGAAGGTGCAACAAAGAAGGCCCAAGACGATTGAACAGTTAGAGGCCTGTATTAGACAAGAATGGGAGAGCATTCCTATTTCTAAACTTGAGAAACTGGTCTCCTCGGTCCCCAGACGTCTGTTGAGTGTTGTAAGAAGAAGGGGAGATGCCACACAGTGGTGAAAATGGCCTTGTCCCAACTTTTTGGGGATTTGTTGACACCATGAAATTCTGATTCAACATATTTTTCCCTTAAAATGGTACATTTTCTCAGTTTAAACTTTTGTTCCGTGATTTATGTTCTATTCTGAATAAAATATGAGAAGTTGGCACCTCTACATCATTGCATTCAGTTTTTATTCACGATTTGTATAGTGTCCCAACTTTTTTGGAATCCGGTTTGTATATGATTCTGTTGTTGCCCTCACTCTCTAATAATAATGAGAGGACTCTGCTTTACTGGTACTCTAAAGATACTGAGAACATTCTGCTGACTAAGCTCTCAAAAGAATTTCACAGAAAAAGATAATAGGGTGTGCGTCTAATATATAAATTCGGGTCACTGCCTGAAATAAACGCTAAAAGCAAAATAATAAATCTTTATTGAAATAACGGGTTAAAAAGAAAATCACCACCCAGAAGAACAGGCCTAGATGTAACAAACGTCTCCTCTACACACCGAAAAGCGTCTCCCCTGGTGTAGGCTAGGTGTAGACACCGAGGAGATAAATAGGTAAAATTGGATTAGACTGGGGCTGCGGTATGCAAGAGCAGGTGATGCTCTACAGGATGCCACCTCAATAATATGACAAAGGCCAACCCGAAAACCAACACCCGAAGCTACCAATATACCTAAAAAGTTGCTGCCAGATACTAGACATCACAGCCTAGACGGCACATATCGTGTGCATAGGTAGCAGAGCACAGAGGATATGTGCTAGGGGTATTGTAAACAACAGCAGGAGATGCTACAAAATGGGGTGAATAAGTTTAGTACCATCCACCTTTGGTGAATACACGGCAATCACCTCTGTATTCGAGCGCAAAACCCCTAAAAGAAGCCTATAGTTCCACAGTCAATGTGTCTCTTGATCTAGGGACCTATACTACAAGTGCACATTTAACATGTCCCCCACGAACATCTAATATTGCAGCGCTCAATGGCGCATAGCCGGGGACCCAGAGACCAATTGATTAATTTGTGGGCTCGACGCGTTTTAAATAAGGAGTATCATCAGGAGCCGAGGACATACAAACACATAGGCTAAGATTATGTCTGCACTGGTACAGCATGGTGCGGCGTCCGGCGCGCGCACCGCAGGACCAGCTGATAAAGGGAAAGGCGCGCCCATAGGGCGAAACAAGTCGCGCAGCTGTAGCCAGCCGGGTTGTAGGAGCGGGACGAGCCTCCCTAAGCTCCGCCTCCCCATCTGAAGCCCAGCAGAGTGTGTGCTTCACGATAGTGACAAACATATGTGAAGGAGGGAATCCCAAGCGGCAAAAGGCAAGTCGCAAGGGTAGGTGGAACAGGAGGGGAAGAGGATGGGGGAAGATGAAACATAAAGATGAAAAAACAAAACTATATCCCCAAAAGCATGGGATAAAATGATACCCATGCAGTAGCCAAAGACGGATAGCAAAACTAGGGGTAGAAGATAATAAAAAGACGAGGGGATAGCTATCAGCAACGCAAATCAATAAACATGCAATAAATAGCCATGAAATCCGGCTACTATAAAAAAAACATGCAAAACAGATCTGCTCATTGAGACCCCTCGGTTGCATGATATCTAATCGAAAGATCCATTGAGCTTCTTTTCGGAGGAGGAATCTATCAAAGTCGCCCCCTCGGGGAGAAGGCCGAACCTTCTCAATCCCCTGGAAACGCGGCACCCTGTCATCACTGTCACCATGTGTCACGACATGTCGCGCAATAGCGGTGTCTCTGTCATTGCGCACATCACCAAGGTGTTCTCCAATCCTTTGTCTAAACTCACAGATTGTTTTGCCCACGTATTTTACCCCGCAGACACAAGAGATCAGATAAATTAGTCTTGTGGTTCTGCAATTAATAAACGACCGTATATAGTATGTTTTATGATCCGACATACCCATGAAAGAGTTACCAGTGCCAATGAAATCACAGGCAACACAGTTACCACATCTGAAGGTGCCGGTTAGGCCGTGAGCCAGCCAAGTACGGGGAGTGGACGACTCATACAGGCTGTGTAAAAGACGGTCACGCAAATTACAACCCCGTCTAAATGTAATTATGGTCAGGGCTAGGACAACATCGGCGTACGCAGAGAAACCTGCCCTGAACATAGTGGCTGAATTGTGCCGGAAGCCACGGGCGCGGGTACACCAGTGAGGGAAAAAGGGGGCATACCTGATGGAAACCTGAGAAAAAAGGGGTCGGGAGGGAGGGGCGTGAGACTCGGGCGCCCGGCTGAAACGGAGGGGGGTGACTAAATAGCCAGACGCCCCTCCCACAAATGCAGGCTGGTAACAGCCTTACAATTTATGGTCAGGGCTAGGACAACATCGGCGTACGCAGAGAAACCTGCCCTGAACATAGTGGCTGAATTGTGCCGGAAGCCACGGGCGCGGGTACACCAGTGAGGGAAAAAGGGGGCAAAAAAACAACAGGTAGGTACAACACTTTTATTTACAAATTACAAAGCCAGAGAACGAAAGGCATGGGATATCTCCGTTTGGGGATTGGGTATGTACCTGGTAAAGCAGGAGGATCGCCACCGCCCCATAGACCGGATGACGTGGGCCGGCACCCGATGACGGGAAGCAGCGGAGGCTGCCCCTATACGAAACGAGTGCCCTGAGATTACCTTGGGGTCATAGCCTAAACCCTGGGCGAGAGCACGGATATAAGCTATGAATTGCGAGGTGCTGAGAGGCTTGCCTGCGTGCGGCAAGAGTGGACTGTCGGGCAATGAACCTTGGATGAGTGCCGTCAGTTGGTGCAGCACGTGAACTGGGCACCAATTGTTCAAGGTCGGGTAGAACTTGATTTCAGAGGGAGGACCCGTCTGATTGGTTTTGGTGGAGGGTAGAAGCAGAGTGTAGTGGCCCTGGCCCCAGGACAGATGTTGCTTCAGAGGATGGTTTTTCCGATTTGGACCAGCCAGAACCTCACCGGGCCGGAGGAACCCATAAAAAGCGAGATACATAGCCGCTTTCAGAATCAGGCTAGTGGAGGGCCCAAAAGGATTACCATCCAATGACGAGGAGAGATCCCTGAACAACTGGCCGGATACTGGCTGCCTATGGCCCACGGATCCCTTCCCTTCCTTTTGAATGCCCCGAAGGGTGGCTTTAATAGCTTGGATGGAAAAATAGGACCTGTGACGAGGATTGGCCAGCATAGCGTGATGTTGAAGTCCGGCCAAATAAAGTCTGATGGTACCATACGACAGGGAGAGATGCGAATGACAATAGGCCAGGAAGGCCATGATGTAGGAGATCTCGGAGAGTTGACCCCTCGGATGATTCCTAGAGAATTTATCAAACGCCCTTAGACCAGCCTCATAATTCCTCGCCGTATTACGTGACAAGGATTTGGCGACCAGGCCCTTGGCCTCCTCTAAGAGTGAGCTTAAACCAGAGTGAGGGTGCTGAATTGAGGCACCGGCGTGCCTGACCGATCCGCGTCGGGCATTTCCTGAAAGAAAATTGCAAAGTTAGCACGGGAAAGCGCGTCCGCAGCCCTATTCTGCTCGCCTGAGATGTGTACGCAGCGCATGTGAAAATTATGGTGGAGGGATAACCACACTAATTTGCGTAATAACGCCATGATCCTGAGGGACTGGGCTCTGCCCTTGTTGACGATGTCCACCAAGGTCTGGCTATCCGTAACGAACGTCACAGAAGAGTTAGACCAGAGGTGACCCCAGGCCTGAGCAGCCGCCACTATGGGATATAGTTCCAAAAGGGGGGAAGATTTTAGAGCTGCAGAGTCCGAGGCTAATTCTGGCGGCCATCCGGCAGCCAGCCAATGAGATCTGAAGATGGCAGCGAACCCGGAGGAACCGGCGGCGTCTGAGAAAACCATGGGGGAAGAGGAATCCCACTGCGGAACGAACAAGGAAATGCCGTTCCAGTTAGCGAGAAAACTGCTCCACATGTCGAGATCTGCAATGGCCTGGCTGTCCAAATGGACGACAGAATCTTGTTCCGGGGCCGAGGGCAGGAGACATAGCAACCTGGAAAGGAAGGCCCTACCTTGAGGCATGATTCTGGTGGCGAAATTAAGCATCCCCAGCAAGGATTGGAGCTCCGCCCTGGTCAGTGAGTGAGACTGGACTGCCCGGGAGATGGCTGAGCGAATCCTGAGCAACTTCTCGCTGGGGAGGCTAGCTTCCATTCTAACGGTATCAAGAATAATGCCCAGGAAGGTGACTGTAGTGGCCGGACCCTCAGTCTTGGCCGTGGCCACGGGAACCTGGAGTCGGGAAAAAATGTCCAGAAGTGAATGGGGAATGGAAGGGACCTGACTGGGCCTTTCAACGAGGAGAAAATCGTCCAGGTAGTGAACGACCATGGATAAGCCACCGTGATGGTTGAGAATCCAGTGCAAAGCTTTAGCAAGCTGTTCAAAAAGCCAGGGGCTGCTCTTGGAGCCAAAAGTAAGCCGGTTGGCAAAATAAAATTTACCTGCCCACTGGATGCCGTAGTACTTCCAAAGCTGCGGGTGTATTGGAAGCAGCTTAAAGGCATCGGCAATATCTACCTTGGCCAACCAAGCCCCGACACCTGCTTGAAGAATGTACTGGATGGCTTCGTCAACTGAGGAATATTGCATGGAATATTCTTCAGACGGAATGAGTGAATTAAGACTGGGGATGGAGGACATATGAGGCGCGGAGAGATCATAAATTAGACGTTTTTTATTTGAAGATGACTTCGTGACCAGACCGATAGGGTTGATGCGCCACGACCGGAATGGGATCTGAAGGAAAGGACCAATGACGAACCCTTTGTCGACCTCTGCCTGAATGAGAGTGGACACCGCCTCAGGGTCACTGGAGGCGGATAGCAGATTGGGGCCCAACCAGCAGCCCTGAGGGGGCGTGATAATGCCGGTGTGAAACCCGTCTCTGCACCCATCCAATAAGAAGGCGACAAAGGAACGATCAGGGTGGTCCTGCAGGAGTGTAGCCAGTAACTCCAAGTTGAGGTCGGCTAGTCAGGAGTCCCTGGCTGACTTCCTGGGACAGGAGGAACGGGGGTGGGCCCGAAAACAAAGGGAGCAGATGTGTAGTGCCCGGCACGCATTGAAAGCACAGCCCTTAGCATTAAAATTATTGCACACCTGGCTACTGCCAAGGTACACAATGGGCCTACCCAATTTATCTAATGATGAGGAAGACCTGGAGGACCCGGACGGACCTGGAGTGGGCGCTGACTGAGGATCTTGCACCGGATTAGGGCACCATTCCGTGGAATGAAAGATGGACTGGCAGATGGCACACAGGGGAGCCTTCAGACCTGCGAAGTGCCGGCAGAATAATTCCATGTCCAAGTCTGCCCAGTTGGACATGAACTGGAATTGATTCAGGGCTGCGGCGGCTTTGGCAGAAAACGAACGATGATAATCGTAAAATGCCGAGCCGCCGTACTTGTGCCCCAAATCCGCAATCCGGTACAAGTAAGTATCCAATTCCTCCCTACGAGTGGGATGGGCGGAGCATATTACATCCCTGTAGAGACTGAAGGCCAGGACAAACTCGGAAACCGACAGCTTCCTATTTAACCGAGCATCCTTGGCCTTCAAGACCACGGAAACCTCTCCGCAATTAATCACCCGGTTTTCGGAGATATCCTGGGAGGCAATCAAAATGGATGCTAAATTAACGTCCTTGCCTGCCAGGATATCCTTCTTAATATGCTCCGGAACGAAGTGGGAAGGAGCAATTTGGGGGGTGGCAGAAGGCCTACCTGCAACGTCCGGAGGAATGGCAGAAATGACTGCCGAACCTGGAGATTGCGGTGAGGCTGCTGGCCTGGATTCTAAAACCGCGACCCTGTTCTGAATGTCCGTGACTGAGCTAACAAGTCCGGTGATGGATGACTGGATCTGGGCTAGAGCCAGCCGGATGGAGTCGCTGTTGGACTGCTCAGCTGACGGACCCGGAGTGGTCATCAGGAGCCGGAATAATTCGGCCTTGCGGGCCGTCGCGGGATGCCGAATCCCCCTGCGATTGAGTTCGGCGATTAACTTTGGCACGGTCCAACTCCTCAGAGACGTGTTGCTAAGATGCCCCGAGACGGATGATCCTGGCATGGAGAGATTGTCCTCCATATCGGACATGTGAGACATGACGACCTGGGAAAGAAAGGGGACTTATGTCTACCGGAAAACAAAAAAGAAGCACAGACGGAAGCGGTGGTAGCGGCCGAAAGAAGGTGAGAGACTGAATTGTGTGAAAAGTGACCAACGAAAAACCTACCTGACGGGAATGTGAACGGTTTAGAATGCTGATTTCCAAAAACCCCAAACGATTAAGTGGGAACTAACAAAAAGAACGGACTTGAGTATCAAACTGAGAGTTAACCCTACCCCAGTGACCGTCTCTGAGCCGACTTACCTGGAATTGCCTCGAGATCCCTAGATGAAACGAAGGAAAAATAACAACTGCCCAATCTAAAGGAAGGAACAATCGACATAGATGTAAAAACCTAAGAAAATGCAGACGAAAACCTGGGCGAACCAGGAACATTGACAAACTGGGCGATCCAGGAACATTGACAACCTGGGCGATCCAGGAACACTGACAACCTGGGCGATCCAGGAACATTGACAACCTGGGCGATCCAGGAACACTGACAACCTGGGCGATCCAGGAACATTGACAACCTGGGCGATCCAGGAACACTGACAACCTGGGCGATCCAGGAACACTGACAACCTGGGCGATCCAGGAACACTGACAACCTGGGCGATCCAGGAACACTGACAACCTGGGTGATCCAGGAACACTGACAACCTGGGCGATCCAGGAACATAGACAACCTGGGCGATCCAGGAACACTGACAACCTGGGCGATCCAGGAACACTGACAACCTGGGCGATCC
Source organism: Bufo bufo (assembly GCF_905171765.1). Lineage (NCBI taxonomy): Eukaryota > Metazoa > Chordata > Amphibia > Anura > Bufonidae > Bufo > Bufo bufo. The sequence goes on along the minus strand of NC_053392.1, from coordinate 607,394,016 downwards.
AGGAACATAGACAACCTGGGCGATCCAGGAACACTGACAACCTGGGCGATCCAGGAACACTGACAACCTGGGCGATCCAGGAACACTGACAACCTGGGCGATCCAGGAACACTGACAACCTGGGCGATCCAGGAACACTGACAACCTGGGCGATCCAGGAACACTGACAACCTGGGCGATCCAGGAACACTGACAACCTGGGTGATCCAGGAACACTGACAACCTGGGCGATCCAGGAACATTGATAACCTGGGCGATCCAGGAACACTGACAACCTGGGCGATCCAGGAACACTGACAACCTGGGCGATCCAGGAACACTGACAACCTGGGCGATCCAGGAACACTGACAACCTGGGCGATCCAGGAACACTGACAACCTGGGCGATCCAGGAACATTGAAAACCTGGGCGATCCAGGAACATTGAAAATAGGGGTGAACCAGGGACCCTGGAAACGAAAAGACCAGGAGACAGAAGCAGATCGAGACAGACAACAAAACCCGCTGTCACAAAACAGTAAAAGTGAAAACATCCCTTGCACCTGAACCGCAAATTCTGGTATTATGATGCTGCCTTTTTTTTTTTTTTTTTTTTTTTGAACAGCCTAAGTATAGCTGCTCTGAGTTTAAATGGTCACGTGCATTAAGGGCTGGTGCTTTAGCCCGCAGAAACACTGCTGTAGGTGGGGAGCACTAATAAAACTGCGCCCCCCCTGAGACACAGGAATACTGCCTGCATCATAAAACCACAATTGAGAACACCTCCTGTGCTGGAAGCCCTAGGAGCATAACTGGTTTCCAGGTAAGATTCAGGAATCAGTATATGCTGAACGAGCATGTTATACATTCAAAGGAACTCATCCTGAGCCGGCATGTGACCGGCAGATCACTGAAGCTAGGATGCCGCTCCCCCAACCCAGCCGCGCGCACTTCTGTGAGCGGAACAAACTGGGGGAGAGCGGCATCACAACCGCGCACCCCGGGGGCTGGAGACCAGGACGGGCGTGAGGCACAGCTGGAACGGAGCCAGCTGAGCCCCGATTACCTGGCAGGCTGGCGTGTAGCGATGCGGATGTCGGCGGCACGTGATCACAGTATACCGGAAGTAAGGACACTGGTCGGAAGAAGGAGCGCGATACGCTGTGATGCGTGAGACTCGGGCGCCCGGCTGAAACGGAGGGGGGTGACTAAATAGCCAGACGCCCCTCCCACAAATGCAGGCTGGTAACAGCCTTACAATTAGACGAGGCGGACCCAACCAGATGACAAATATCGGGGTCCGCCTGCAAGATACCCCAGAACTGTCCCAGTATCTGCCGCACCTCTTGATGGGCAACATCAAATGTGCCCACAATGCGGATGGTATCTTTGGTCTCAGCCCTAGATCTCGGATGTAAGAGGGATTCCCTGTTACTGCCTGAGGTGTGTTGATAGGCGGATTTGAGTGCCTTTCGCGGATTCCCCCGCCTTTGAAACCTGTTGGTAAGGTCACTGGCCGCTCTTTGAAAATCCGAGATAGTGGAGCAATTACATCGGACCCGTAGGAATTGGCCTTTGAGGATGCCACCACGTTTCAGTGGTTGTGGGTGCCAACTGTCCCACCTTAATAAGTTGTTCGTAGCGGTGGGCTTACGAAATAGATCAGTCACCACACTACCATCTGACTCCTTGATAATTCGTAGATCTAAAAACGTAATTGTGGTCTCATATATCTCTGAGGTAAAAAAAGAGGCCTAAGTTGTTAGCGTTCAAGGCCTCCACAAAACTGGCAAAGTCCTCTCTGGATCCTTTCCAAAAAATACAGTCAGGTCCATAAATATTGGGACATCGACACAATTCTAACATTTTTGGCTCTATACACCACCACAATGGATTTGAAATGAAACAAACAAGATGTGCTTTACCTGCAGACTCTCAGCTTTAATTTGGGTATTTACATCCAAATCAGGTGAACGGTGCAGGAATTACAACAGTTTGCATATGTGCCTCCCACTTGTTAAGGGACCAAAAATAATGGGACAATTGGCTTCTCAGATGTTCCATGGCCAGGTGTGTGTTATTCCCTCATTATCCCAATTACAATGAGCAGATAAAAGGTCCAGAGGTCATTTCACGTCTGCTATTTGCATTTGGAATCTGTTGCTGTCAACTCTTAGGATGAGATCCAAAGAGCTGTCACCATCAGTGAAGCAAGCCATCATTAGGCTGAAAAAAAACACAACAAACCCATCAGAGAGATAGCAAAAACATTAGGCGTGGCCAAAACAACTGTTTGGAACATTCTTAGAAAGAAGGAAAGCACCGGTGAGCTCAGCAACACCAAAAGACCCGGTAGACCACTGAAAACAACTGTTGTGGATGACCAAAGAAATCTTTCCCTGGTGAAGAAAACACCCTTCACAACAGTTGGCCAGATCAAGAACACTCTCCAGGAGGTAGGTGTATGTGTGTCAAAGTCAACAATCAAGAGAAGACTTCACCAGAGTGAATACAGAGGGTTCACCATAAGATGTAAACCATTGGTGAGCCTCAAAAACAGGAAGGCCAGATTAGAGTTTGCCATACAACATCTAAAAAAGCCTTCACAGTTCTGGAACAACATCCTATGGATGAGACCAAGATCAACTTGTACCAGAGTGATGGGAAGAGAAGAGTATGGAGAAGGAAAGGAACTGCTCATGATCCTAAGCATACCACCTCATCAGTGAAGCATGGTGGTGGTAGTGTCATGGCGTGGGCATGTATGGCTGCCAATGGAACGGGTTCTCTTGTTTTTATTGATGATGTGACTGCTGACAAAAGCAGCAGGATGAATTCTGAAGTGTTTCGGGCAATATTATCTGCTCATATTTAGCCAAATGCTTCAGAACTCATTGGACGGCGCTTCACAGTGCAGATGGACAATGACCCAAAGCATACTGCAAAAGCAACCAAAGTTTTTTAAGGGAAAAAAGTGGAATGTTCTGCAATGGCCAAGTCAATCACCTGACCTGAATCCGATTGAGCATGCATTTCACTTGCTGAAGACAAAACTGAAGGGAAATGCCCCAAGAACAAGCAGGAACTGAAGACAGTTGCAGTAGAGGCCTGGCAGAGCATCACCAGGGATGAAACCCAGCGTCTGGTGATGTCTATGCGTTCCAGACTTCAGGCTGTAATTGACTGCAAAGGATTTGCAACCAAGTATTAAAAAGTGAAAGTTTGATTTATGATTATTATTATGTCCCATTACTTTTGGTTCCTTAACAAGTGGGGGGGAACATATGCAAACTGTTGTAATTCCTGCACCGTTCACCTGATTTGGATGTAAATACCCTCAAATTAAAGCTGACAGTCTGCAGGTAAAGCACATCTCGTTCGATTCATTTCAAATCCATTGTGGTGGTGTATAGAGCCAAAAATTTTACAATTGGGTCGATGTCCCAATATTTATGGACCTGACTGTAATTATATCATCGATATACCTGGCCCATAAATCAATTAGGGCCGACCACTTTCCCATACCTTCGCCAGATACAATCTCTCTCTCCCACCAGCCCAGATATAAGTTGGTATAAGTAGGGGCACAAGGGCTACCCATGGCCACGCCCCTGAGCTGACTAAGCTCTCAAAAGATAATGAGATAACTCTGTTCAATCTGTCCACTAATGATAATGAGATGAACCTTGTCATTTGATAGCAATGCTGACACCTCATTTGATAATGAGCTGCCCTGTAACAATAATTTGATAACTCCGTTAACCTCCATGCATTATTATTAATAATAATAATAATAATAATAATAATAATAATAATGTAATGACTGCTAACCCTGCAGTGATGAGATAACAATGATGAGATAACTGCTGACCCAGTCCTTTAATGATAGTAAGATGACTCTGCTGATCATTTCCCAGTCTAAACAGTAAAGCTGAAAAGTAAGCTGCAGGAGACAGGAGATGTCATAAAAATGGCAAGCATGGAAAAATTTAATGTTTGTAATAAAAGTTTGATGGACAAAAGAAGATTTACACCAATTGTGATGAATCCCTTTAAGAAACTTTAAAGGTGCCCATACACTAAAGGACAAAGTAGGCCGAACCCGTCAGTTATCTCAGCACCAGCTATTATGTGTAGTTGTGGAAAGTGAATGGCTAATTTAAGATTTTACACTGTCCGGTAGGAATCGCTCCACTATAAAGTCATTCAAAGGAGATTGGTTTTAGTAACACTCTAATTACCTTGTAATCATTTGCTCTCATTTGGCCTCAAATCACCGGCTGATCTGTATCTGTGGTGTTTGATTAATGATGATGGAACGTTACATAAGGAAGTGAACGAAGAACTAATTTACTAAAAAGGAAAAATCTAATAGTTACAACAATAGACACGTCTGCATGTAAATTGCTGGGCAGGTGGGAATGACAGGACATTACTGACACTCTCCACCTCTCCTGAGATACACTGTATCTATTACCATCCTGCATTGTTAATACATACTGTAGCTCCAAATCCTATGCGTAGACATAAAAATAAATGGTGAAATTCTACTTTCTGCCGCCACCACTAGGGAGAGCTTAGGTGCTTACTGCATACTGTTTATGCATGGAACTAAGTAATAACATAAAATGCAGTAAGCTGAGCTCCCCCTAGTGGTGACTGCAGACAGAAAGAATTTTATCATTTTACTCTATCTATGTAAGAGATTCAGTGCTCTGTATCAGAAACACTATAATGATACATTATTATTATTATATACATGAGATATATATATATATATATATATATATATACACTCACCTAAAGAATTATTAGGAACACCTGTTCTATTTCTCATTAATGCAATTATCTAGTCAACCAATCACATGGCAGTTGCTTCAATGCATTTAGGGTTGTGGTCCTGGTCAAGACAATCTCCTGAACTCAAAACTGAATGTCAGAATGGGAAAGAAAGGTGATTTAAGCAATTTTGAGCGTGGCATGGTTGTTGGTGCCAGACGGGCCGGTCTGAGTATTTCACAATCTGCTCAGTTACTGGGATTTTCACGCACAACCATTTCTAGGGTTTACAAAGAATGGTGTGAAAAGGGAAAAACATGCGGCAGTCCTGTGGGTGAAAATGCCTTGTGGATGCTAGAGGTCATAGGAGAATGGGCCGACTGATTCAAGCTGATAGAAGAGCAATGTTGACTGAAATAACCACTGGTTACAACCGAGGTATGCAGCAAAGCATTTGTGAAGCCACAACACGCACAACCTTGAGGCGGATGGGCTACAACAGCAGAAGACCCCACCGGGTACCACTCATCTCCACTACAAATAGGAAAAAGAGGCTACAATTTGCATGAGCTCACCAAAATTGGACTGTTGAAGACTGCAAAAATGTTGCCTGGTCTGATGAGTCTCCATTTCTGTTGAGACATTCAAATGGTAGAGTCTGAATTTGGCGTAAACAGAATGAGAACATGTATCCATCCTCTGATGGCTACTTCCAGCAGGATAATGCACCATGTCACAAAGCTCCAATCATTTCAAATTGGTTTCTTAAACATGACAATGAGTTCCCTGTACTAAAATGGCCCCCACAGTCACCAGATCTCAACCCAATAGAGCATCTTTGGGATGTGGTGGAACGGGAGCTTCGTGCCCTGGATGTGCATCCCTCAAATCTCCACCAACTGCAAGATGCTATCCTATCAATATGGGCCAACATTTCTAAAGAATGCTATCAGCACCTTGTTGCATCAATGCCACGTAGAATTAAGGCAGCTCTGAAGGCAAAAGGGGTCCAACATCGTATTAGTATGGGGGCACTAATAATTCTTTAGGTGAGTGTATATACACAGTATTATTCTCAAGGGTAAATAAGTGGCGCTGGAAACATCTGGCATCTGATTACAACTGTTCTCATTGACATTTAAAGAGATTGTCCAGTTTTGACCACAGTGTCAGCTTTGATTTCTATGGAGGGAGTACTAAGGGACAAATAGAAATGGTGTATGCAAGGGGCTAAAACACATGTCCCCATAATTAGCTCCCCATGCCAATATAGAGGTTATTATAAGTGGACCGCACCTTCACCATACTGTATGTCCATGAGCAGCTGGAGCTGGTACACAGAAGCAAGGGTCCTGGTTGTCAAATTAATTGTGAGCTTATGCGGCAAGAGATCAAGAAAAAAAAAAAATAAAAGCAGCTGAACTTTAGAACCTGTGTGTGTGCAGAGTATTAGCTATACATAGCTCATTGTGAGGGCAGTATAATAGTACAGTACTATGATAACCACATAGATCATGTTACAGGACTCCGGACTGCAGAGAAACACCTGCAGGAAAAGAAATCTGAATAACCCACGGCTCCTCTCTCCACCCATCGAAACTGTTTACTCATTTGTACAATCCCTTAGTCAGAAAGGTCCCATAATGATAAGCTACTGACGGCCAGGACCCCCTGTGATGGTGAATTTCCAGCCGTGAACACAATTTTCTTCTATTGTAATCTTAATAGGCTAAACATTCTGCAGTAATTCATTTCTTAATATCTCTTTATAGTGATCGGAGCTCCAAATCTCTACAGTGGCAAGATAATATTCTAACTACCAGAAGCCACCACCAGAGGGAGCTCAGGAGTTTACTGCATACTGGTTATGCATAGAACGCAATAATAACGCATTAAGCTCCTGAGCTCCCTCTATTGGTGGCTGTAGTTTGAATATTTTTGTTTAAATCTATGTCCATTATGGAAGTGCTCATTAGTACCGGAGGACCGGGAAGCGGTGAAGGCTCTGTACTTCCTGGTCCTCTGCTGTCAGCTGTGCTGTGGCTGTGCACAGCGTGAGGGCGCTCTGTGACCTCATGCTGTGCGCGCTGGTTCACAGCACAGCCGACAGCAGGAGGAAGAAGATCGCGCTGGCGGTGAGTACAGGTGGCGTCCGGAGCAGGAGAGGTAATTGTTTTTTATTTTATCAAGCATGTGGCATGGGGGTTGATCTGAGGCAATGGGGGCTGATGAGAGGCAACGGAGGCTGATTAGAGGCAACGGAGGCTGATTAGAGGCATATGGGGGCTGATGAGAGGATATGGGGGCTGATGAAAGGCTGCTGGGGGCTTATGAGAGGCATGGGGACTGATTAGAGGCATATGGGGGCGGATGAGAGGCATATGGGGGCGGATGAGACTGAGAGGCATATGGGGCGGATGAGAGGCATGGGTCTCTTAACTGAGGTCTGATTGGGGGTCATTCACATTGGGGTCTTAGCTCAGGTCTGTTTGGGGGTCTGATCTGAGGTCTTATTGAAGTCTGATTAACTTTGGGGGTCTGATTGCTTATCTGATCTTATTGTCCTCCTCTAAAAATCTAGGTGCGTCTTATGGCCCGGTGCGTCTTATAGGGCAAAAAATATGATATATTAAGACATGAATTAGCACAGAATTTTGGACTTCAAAACAACATGATGATACAAGATCAACATTTACTTTAAGAAAATGAATAACATATTTCCATCATTAGGTGACTATGCATATATGAGCAATGCTCTGTGGTGCAAAGACCTGTGTTATCTGCTTAAACGGGTTGTCCAAGATTAGAAAAACATACGGCACACAACCTGTGGATAGTGGTGGCTCTGTTCTTGAAAAGAAAGCAGCCATGTTTTTTCTAATAGTGGACAATCTCTTTAACATGTGATAAAACTAAGTGATTGGCATAATAATTTTAGCAAAAAAATCCCACCTGGAAAAGATACAGGATTAGTAGATGACTAGTCCTACGGGTTACAGTATTTTTTGCAAAAGAGAGAGCTGTTACCCTAGTAATGTAAATGGACATCATGGAGAGTGGCTCCCCACCTAGGACCCCCTGTACGAGCAGGAGTGGAAACTTGAAAGAAACGGCATGTAATACCTCATCCCCCCTCTAGTGGCCGCAGTTGGCAGCATACTGTACATTCATTGAGCTATACATAATGTATACATTTGTTGCACTATAGATTTCATGGGAATATTCGCTCTCTCCCCTGGGGCACACCCAGAATTTACATATTGGTTTTAGTGGTGGATTAGTGTTGGTGTGTAATCCTAGCCTCCTCATTGTACAACTCTTGATAAGCCATACATCAGATCCCAGAACAAGCCTTTTGTCAACATGGAGCAGATTAGTCCAAATAAAGAACTTCGGTCTCATCAATTTTTTTTATGCCAACAGGTTAATTCCGCATTTGAAAAGACCTGATTCTATAGAAGGTGATATTTTTGGGTCACTTGGTTACATGGTATACAGTAGAAAGCCTTTCGGTAATATGTTGGTCATCTAGGACCCTTATCTATCAGCCAGAGCAGATACAAAGAGCTTATCGCTCTCTGGATGACCCAGCTGGTCCAGGAACTAAATGAACAGCCGCTTGATATCTAAGAGTATTGTGCAACACAGCTTTTCTCCTGTGGGGGGGCTGCAGGGAAATTAAATACTTGCTGCCAACTTCCCTCACAGATCACAGGTGATCAATGGGAGTTCCAACAGCGCTATACTGTCCAGGACCCTGACTATCTTCTACAATTTTCTATTATATATTTCCTGTATCAACTGGCCACGGGATGAGGATCCTGAACAGTACAACTTAAAATTCCCTGATGGGGTGTATGAAATTGTATAAACTAAACAACCCACTTTAAGACATTGCATACTACTACCTATTCAGGTAACTAAATACCAAAAATGTACTGTCTCATAGAGAATGTGTTGCTAGAAAATTACATATTATTTAGATTCTGTTTTAAGAATTTTTGTAGATTTTTTTAAAATATTAATATGGTTACATACCGTACATTAAATAAAATCCAGAAATTTTGCAGTTTTCACTCTAAGCCTTGTGATAATCTGACACTTCCAATTCTGTAGAGATCACTTATCAATAGTCAGCCCATTATCATCCCGAGCACGATTTCAATAACAGGTAAGACCTACATACAGATGACACAGGGTCACCCTTCAGTATAGCCGACGTGACCGTTTATCTTCCATCCCTTCCTGTACAGTGACCTCTACTCAGGTCATACAGCGTGGTCACCACACTGTCCCAAAAAAGTCAATAGGTGCTCAAGTTTTTGGCTAGCTTTGCCTGGTCGGTTAGGGTAGAGTTGCTGATTGCTGAGCCTTTATATATCCAGGCCTTACTTCATTCTGGTTGTCTGGTATTTGCTAGTTGCACTTCTTTCCAGACATTCAGCATTTTGATCTGTGTTCGGTAAGTTGTCTTTACACAATTGTTTCCTGTTCTAGTCTAGTGTGTTTTCTTTGTATTCTGGGATCTGCAGACCTCTGGACTTACATACTGTGTTTGGGATTTGTTTATTGCTGCTTTGTTGTATAGTCCAGGCTCTTGACTTGGATTCTTGAGGATTGAGCCTCAGCCTTCGGTTCTGCCATTATTGATACGTGCAATGTGCAATTCCTACCATAAGTCCTGAGGGTATCTAAGTACTGAGGCACTGTAAGGACGACTGCTATAGGTGAAGTCCACTTCTGCGGTATTGTGCACAATCAGAGTTGTCGGCGTCGGACTGGCCTACCAGAGAATCCTCTGGTAGGCCCAGGCACTCATACCATATAGTAGAACCAAAAGGTCTGGTAAAGGAAAACATTTGGAGCTGCCTTTGGAGCCAGTCACTTCCCACCAGGGTCTACTTCTTTGAATCCCAATCTATTAGATTTTTTGATGATATGGGGCTGGGCCCTGAGAATCATTTCCTCTGGTGGGCCCAAGGAACCCCTAGTCTGACACTCTCTTTATGATAGGTATGCTTGTTTAGTTTAATAGGGGTCATTTACATAGAATCTGGTGTTGCTGGAATTTATAACTGGTAGTACTGGACTAGGTCATAAATGTATAACTGGTGTTACTGGTCAGGATCATCTTTATTACAGGGCAGTGAGCTGGTTTTTCATAGAACAACTACTGATTTATGTTTGCTATGATTTGCAGTAAATGACACCAAAGATATTCCCTTCAAGTCCTGATTTAGGTGGCACGGTGTCTCTCAGTGGTCGGAACCTCTGCCTTGCATCGTTAGAATCATGGGGTCGACTCTGTCCAAGTGCAACCTCTGCAAGGTGCAATCTCTGCAAGGAGTTTGTATATCCTATCTATGTGGGTTTCCTCTCAATACTCCAGCTTTTTCTCATATTCCAAAAATACTGATAGTTTTACTATCAACATAAGGTCCTCTAGAGAAACAGCAGGTTTTTTAAATTCTTTTTTTCCTTTAGGTATTAGAATAATGAAATGAAAGTTACGTTTTAACATAAGGGTCAGAAACAGGGTTTTGTTTAGCCTCTTGGCTATTAGTTTTTCTATGTAAGTACCCTGGACCACTGAAGGGTCTATTTTCCTGTATGGTTTATGTATGGAGTGCACTGCCCAGAGATCACAGGGAGGACTATAGGGTACACTATACTGTGCAACAGTCCAATATATCGTGTATAAGACTGTCCTATAACTGCCTCCTGTGCCAGACCCCACCCAGTGCCACTATGCCACCCACTGCTCCCTGCCACAACGACCAGACGTCCCTGTTCAATTCTTATTGTATTAGGTTTTGCACAATCTACCGCTCGATCCCTACGTGACAGATTTGGTGCTTCAAGAAAGGTAGGGATTCGGTCTTCTGAGAGATAAATTTAAAATGGTCAAAATTTGCTATTTCTGCACAGAAGACATTCTAGAGAAGACTAGTAATGGTTTCCCTGCCTAAATGGCAACCCCTTAATGTTATGTAGGCCTACGTATTATATATTGAACAAAAGTTTAAGAACACTTGAAGAATGGCAAAAAAATCATATTTTACATTGTTGGATCTTAAAGAAGGTTCCAAGTAGAGCTTCAACATGCAACAAGAAGAAATGGGAGGGAGACAAAACATTTTTTGAGTATTCAATTAATTGAACATAACGATTAAACTGGAACAGGCTGTTTTTCAGCTGATCAAAAGTTTAGGAACACATGCCTTTAAAAGGCCAAATCTGTGCAAAGATGTGGATTCATTGTCATTTTCTGTCAGGTAGACACACGTTGTGATGGCAAAGGCAAAAAAACTCTCCCTTTTTGAACGTGGTCGGGTTGTTGAACTGCATAAGCAGGGTCTCTCACAGCGCGCCATCACTGGTGAGGTGGAACGCAGTAAGACAGTCATTTGGAATTTCTTAAATGATCCTGAGGGTTATGGAACAAAAAAGTCAAGTGGAAGACCCCAAAAAATGTAATCAGCACTGAGCCGGAGGATCCAATTGGCTGTCTGTCAAGACACTGGACGATCCTCGACCCAAATTAAGGCCCTTACTGGTGCTGACTGCAGCCCCATAACCATCAGACGGCATCTGAGACTGAAGGGCTTCAAAAACAAAAAACGTCTTCAAAGACCTCGTCTCCTTGAACGTCACAGAACTGCTCGTTTGGACTTTGCAAGAGATCACCAAACATGGGACATTCAAAAGTGGAAGAAAGTTTTATTCTCTGATGAGAAAAAAATTTAACCTTGATGGTCCTGATGGTTTCCAACTTTACTGGCATGACAAGCAGATCCCACCTGAGATGTTTTCTACGCGCCACAGTGGTGGGGGCGCCATAATGGTCTGGGGGGCTTTTTCCTTCAGTGGAACAATGGAGCTTCAGGAAGTGCAGGGGAGTCAAACGGCCGCTGGCTATGTCCAGATGTTGCAGAGAGCATTCCTCATGACTGAGGGCCCTCGTCTGTGTGGTAACGTAATGATGAGCAAAAGGGTAACCATCCACTACAGCTCCAAATGTGAGACTACCATTATTTTATAGACAATCATCTTGGCTATCTCATACATAAATTGGACTTGCAACTACTTAGCATATGATTAGTTATGCAGATTCTCGTCATGTAACTGCATTGTTACTGTTTTGCTCCTGGTGGTGGAACAATCTTTTTCTTCTTGTAGACTACAAATTACCACCTGTTCTCACATTCCCTAATAGCTCAGTGTGTTATTTGGTTGATTGCCAACTGAAAGGTCACTGGTTGGAATCCAGGAGCAGCCATGAAGAAGATTTCCCAATAAAAGAGAAATAGCATCATCCAGCTCATCCATAGCGGTATCTCTGCCAAGAAAATCGCCAAAGTACATCATGTGAGCGCCATGACAGTTGGAAGAATACAAAATAAAGTCTGTCCATCTATTTCAAAGCCAAGAGGTGGACATCCAGGCAAAATATCGGAGTCAACAAGTTGGCCCATCACAAGGTACATCAGTTTTGGCGCCACAAACATGGCATTGGAGGCGGCTCGTATGCTTCGTAATCGTGAAATCACAGACGTCAATGCAAGCACCGTGCAACGCGCATTACACAAGTCTGGAATGGTGGCCCGAAAAAAGGTGAAGAAGCCTCCCCTTCAATATCGTCATAAGAAGCATCGTCTCGAGTTTGCAAAAAAGTACGAACAGTGGACAGTAGGAGATTGGAAACGGGTGATTTGGGGGCATGAGACGAAAGTCAATAGACTGGGCTCTGATGGGTGCAAATGGGTCTAGAAGAAACAAGGGAAAAATGGGCTAACGAATCAAGAAACTGAAGGAACTGTCAAGTTCAGTGGAGGAAGCCTGATGATATGGGGTTGTTTCACAGGCAATCGGATGGTGGTCTCAATGCTGAACTCTATGTGAGTATCCTACAAGACGAGTTACTTCGTACACTCGAGGACGACATAGTTTTCCAGCAGGACAACCCAAAGCGTACATCAAGATTGGCGAAGAAATGGTTCAATGACAATGGAGTAGAGGTGCTGGATTGGCCCCCACAGTCCCCAGACCTCCGCCCAATTAAACACAGAGTTGAAGAAAAAGCTGTATTTGTACCCAAGTGAGTCGACCAGTATGCACCAACATTGGGAATGTTTAGAAGAGACTGGGAACAGATTTCAGTCGAGATATGCTTAAATCTGATCGAGAGCATGCCCAGGAGGATTCAGGCAGTGATGAAAGCCAAAGGTGGATTTACAAAATACTAACAAAATAATAAAAATCTAAATTTAGAATTTTAGAAGCAAAACAGTAACACTCCAGTTACATGACAAGAATCTGCATAACTAATCATATGCTAAATAGTTGCAAGTCCAATTCATGTATGAGATAGCCAAGATGATTGTCTATAAAATGATAGTAGTGTCACGTTTATAGCTGTAGTGGATGGTGAGTTATGGAGCCGGAAAGTCAAAAGTTCCAAACATTGTTACCCTTTTGCTCGTTAGTGTACATCCAGATAGATGCCCATGACATGCATTTTCATTATGGGTTGTTAAATGGGCTTTCCAATATTTTGATATTTATGGCCTATCCTTAGCATAGGACATCAATATCAGATTGGTGGTAGTCCGACACCCTGCATGCTCACTAATCAGCTGTTCAGGAGTAACTGTGCTACTAGCAGTGCACAGCTCCTTCCATTTTGTGGTGGATGGAGCCAGTTACTGCAGCACCGCTCCCGTTCAATTGAGTGGTAACCACCTCCACCCACTACACAATGGACAGGGCTGTGTAGCTCTGGAGCCTGCTTCTGGTACTGGACCTACTCCTGAACAGCTGATCGGCAGGGTTATGGCGTGTATGACCCCTACTGATATGATATTTGTTTCTGCAGTGGGTGTAGAACCATTGTGCCAACAAACGTATTTGACTTTGGGCTAAACCTAAGGGCGTTATCCTGGCAGTTCTGTTTTTTACTCTTTCAACGCCTATACAGGGATCTGGACTTCACTGCAGGGAAAGCACCAGGCCACTAACTCTTGAAGTAGTTTTCATCTGATTGGCTGTTGACTCATGGGGGTCAAGACACTCTTGTGCATAGCACCAAAGGGACAGGCTTGTTGTCAGTAGCAAGCCAATGTTAGGGAAGGCAGGGTACGTGTGAATCCATTAAACAGTCCGATTTCAGGAAAGGCAGCGAAGGGTCAATATGGTAATCAGGCATGAGTCAGATCAGGCAGCAGGGAGTCAAAATCCAGGAAACGGGCAGTTTACTACATAGACAGACAGAGAACTTCACAGAAGCTAGCAAGCTAGTAAACTTATTGCTCAGGCAACCTCTCCTGGGAGTAGGTGCCTTAAGTACCCAGAAATAGCCTGCCATATGGTGGGGAAAATTAGGGTGCACGCATGCTGGCCGTTTAAAAGCCGGAGAGAAGACGTGGCTGCGAAAGCACAGGCCGCAGGCTGCAGTAGAAGACTGCACATAGGATTCCAGAGAGCCCCTGGGGGCCGGATTAGCAACAGTGACTGCAGCAGGGTAACAGAAAGCGAGACAGCAGCGGGCATGAGCCGCCGACATAACAATATTGATGGCTTATCCTGCATATAGACCATCAATATTATAATCCTGGACAAGCCCTTTACGTAATTAAAGGAATACTAAAGACACAAAAGTTCCTAGTCCTTAGTAGAATATTTGCAAATTGGCTTTCGAAACCAGACAAGAGCTTCAGGGAGCAAACATGACACAAATATCTTTTCATTATTCACTTCTGCAAATGTTGACTCCCATTAATCCTTCGTTGCACAAATAAGTAGTTTTGGAGCCATCTGAGAACCACTTGATATCCATTTTTTCATATTTACAGAACAATAATATAATAAACATATTTAGTATTTTCAAAGATTTTAACTTACTGTTGGCCTCTTCCATTTGATGCTCAGCAGTTTGTCCTGAGATAGTAAACGCTCTCCGATGGAATAGAGGTTGGCCGGGAACATTTCATCCTCAAACAGCTGCTTTCTGCTGATGCACAGGTCCCGTATGCTGTTAAAGTCTTGTCCTTTGAACTTTTTGGGGTTCTCTACGGTCCCAGTTTTTCTCTGGGACTGCTGCCCCTCTGCCACTTTTTGATATACCCCGGGGATTGGCATTATGGCTTAAGGCTATCAAAGGAAACAGAAGAGTTACACAATATGATATTAGTAGCTATAAAAAAAACGTCATCTATGTAACTGACCATTAGATTTCACTACTTAGGCAGACATTCGGTTTGCAAACCCGTCAGTGTACCTTCAAAGTATCAACATCCCAACTGTAATTTACGTTGTTTATTTACAAATTAATTTGCTTCTAATTTGAATAAAGGGGAAAATATCCAGTACCTAAATTAGGAGATAAGAGCTGCTTCCAAGTGATCTCTACGGTGCAGTTATTTTCCAAACCTGCAAGTGGGGAACCTTTTAAAGGGGTTCTATGAACTTTTTAATTTTTTTAAGGAAATTCGTCCTTTCTTCTATCCTGTGGAAGAAAGAAAGCTTAGTGAGTACTTACCCCTCCGTCCTGCCACCAATGCTAGGATCTCCGCTGCTCTCATGCAGGCTGCAGGCTCTTCCACTTGGGTCCTGACTGGTTGTGTGCCCTAATAGTAAATTCAGCTGAGACATTATACCTCTGCACGTTCATCCCTAGTGTGGAAGGTATTATTGTAATTTTTGTAAATGCAGCTGAACCAGAAGAGTAGGACGCACATCCAGTCAGGACCCGGGTGGAAGAGCCAGCAGTCTGTGTGAGTGCAGCGGAAATTATGGCATTGGCGGCACAACTAAATGGTAAGTACCCACTACATTGTCTTTTTTTCTACAGGACAGAAGACATCTATCTTGGACTTATTTCTTTATCTTAGGGTGGTTGGTCTGGTAGAGATCATCAGTGCAGCGTATTTATAACTTCGTTGTCTCTATAGGTCCTGATGAACCCAACAGGAAGAAACGCATTGGGTCAGTGTAGGGTGTGTTAGGGTAATCCAGGGGTAGGTTCCGCTACAGGGTGATTCCCTGTGGTCAGGGGTAGCTAGAGAGAGTATCCCCTCCCTGCTGTACCTCAGCTATAGCTTCCAGCCTCTAAATAGCCTTTGGTTTCCTTTCCTTCTTTTTTCCTATTTTTGAACCATATTAGTGTCTTTTTAATTATATATAATAAAAGCTATGTTTTTTAAATCCATGCCTTCCATAAACACAGGACAGAAGAAAAGGACTGATTTCCTAAAAAGCTCAGAGAACCCCTTTAAAATGTTTCCAACCTGCAGGCTTGGAGAATGACTGCACCATAGAGATCACCTGGAAGGAGCTCATATCTCCTCATTTAAGTACTGGATATTTTTTCACTGCCTTGTTCATTCCTGTAAGCAGTCAAATCATTTTATTCAAATTAGAAGCAAATTGACGTTCTAATGTCCATGGCCAGCTCAAGTGTCATAGAAACGCCAACACACGAGCCGTCTCTGTACTTCTAATACACTGATGGGAAGGCGATGCAATTACCCAGAGAATTCTATATTTCATCCAGTAGTAGTAAAAGCAAACAAAAAATAGTTTCAAAAGTTAGCAAAACTATAACAAATTTAAGACACTTTTAACAACATCTTCTATGTTATAATGAATAATCAGAAGATCTGATGAGGGTTATTATCAGACGCGCCGTTATATGTCGCTCGGTGCATACAAACAACTTGATTTCCTGTACAAACAGCGGGAGCCAAGTACACCGACTGTTCCGCTGTTTCCGACCTTCAATTTACTCGCTTTTATCTCTTCTCCTGCTTTTCATGTTCTGACTTGGCTTTTCTTCATACAAGTGTTATAATTAAAGCAAATAAAGATAATTGGCCCATGAAAATCACAAGCGAGGTCACGCAGGGCCTTTCCAAGCGAAGACGTAATACCTCTGCATTTCATGTTATGTAATATATCGTCTGTTCTGTACTCATCTCACCCGGAAATAAATAAACTTTTTCCGTTATAGAAGATACTTTCAGTAGTTCAGTAGTAGGGTGCAGATATTGGAGATGCATCCGGGGTCTGGAACCTGAGGGTCCCAATAGGTTCCTCCTCCTATTCCATAACTTCAAATTATGGATGTGGCCATGGCTATAAACAGGGATGTAACTATAAGGGATGCAGAGGTAGCAATCTCACCCAAGTCCTGGTGCCTTAGGGGGTTCAAAGGCACTTATGATACATACGAAGACACCAGGTTCTCATTCTCATATAGAAGGGTCTCATCTTCTGTCTGCCACTTACAATGCTGTTCTAACACCTCTCCTGAGGTAGGTAAATCACACCTAATAGCTTCAAGAATGAAAAATTGCATCCAAAACCTTACCTCTATGAGGTCCTTGACCTTGTGTTTATTATGACAAACAGATTATACTGACTGAAGCATGAGGCATCCGTATTTAATGCAGGATGTTTCTTGTACAAGTCATTGTAATTAAGAAGGCCAGTCAGATGGCTAACAAAATGCCTAGAGAAATGGCACGTGGTAGGTTAAGGGCACCTGCAATGGCTACAGTTGAGGTTCTGGCTTGGTTATAATCCTATCTTATGTTACAAGGCCTGTTTAACTGGTCTAACATTCACTTACAGGATCTATAGCTTACCTCTAATGGCACATAGGAGTGTGCAAAGGCCCTGGAGCCTTAACAACAGTTAAAAAAAATAGAGTAAAAGATTGAGGCATCTGAATAATTGCATCCAAAAAAAGTGCCAGTCATATATGCAAAAAATGTGAACCGCCTTCCTGACTCCTTATATAAAATTACAAAAACATGGCTGCCTTCTTGCAGAACCAGCACCACTTGTGACCATAGGCTGTATCTATCATTGCAGCTCATCCAATCGTCACCTCATACACCCCCATGAGCAAAAGTGGTTCAGTTTATCAATGCGGACAGCCAAGTCATTCAAGTGCCAAAAACCCCTTTAAGAAACAGGACTCCTCGTCTTTCTTCGGGATCTATGTAATGTGACCCATCTCAAATTTGCAGAATGTTCGAGAGGGGTGACAGTAGTGGGGGGCATAACTGGCAAGCTATATTCCAGCCTATAGTCACACTGGTAAAGTGGATGCAATTGTGCCCCCTAGAGGAGGAAATGTAGTATTACAAGCCGGTGATTCAAATTAAAGGGAACATCCATGTGACACATGGACAAGGAGAAAATATTGTTCACAAGGCAATGTCATGTGACCTTGCAAAAATTGCTCTATGGTTAAAGGGGTATTCCCATCTGGGGTATTCATGGTATATTGTTACGATAGGTGCGGGTCCCACCTCTAGAACCAGTTCCTATGTCCAGGAAGGGACCCATGAAGTGAACAAAGGGCAACTGCGCATGAGCGGCCACCCTCCGTTCACTGCTATGGGAGTTCTAAAACTAGCACCGGCTCAGCTATTTACGGCAGAGGTGGCACGCGCTTGGGCAGAGTGCAGTCCATGGGACTTCAGGACTTCCATGGTTGCTTGGCTATTTTCAGAACTCCCATAACAATGAATGGCGTGCATGCGCAGTGTGCTCTCCTTCACTTTGGTGGACCCATTCCCTAGATAGCAGTGGGTCCTACCTCTGGGACCTGCTCCTATCTGATGGCATATCCTAGCAATATGCTATCAATGTTCCTGATGGGCCAACCCCTTTAAGTTGATCAGAAGCCCTGAATTTTCTAATATCTTAGTAAAACATTTCCCTGTGACTGTTAGCGGCCATGTAGTAATATTTCACCACCTCTGCAGTCTGTCACCTCTGGTAGATCCGCACTCTACGTAAATGACCCTTTGGATCTATGTCCCAATGTAATTTACAGCTCTGCACGAATGTTTACCCAGAGGTTTATTGCCTTGTCAATGACTTGTTCCGAGCACATCATTCCTAGAAAATGACAGACCAGTGATACTGATACTACAAGAAGGGGGTACTGCCATATACAGCCTTTATGGCATATATCCAGGGCTTTTCTACGTCTTATTGGGATTGAAGGATCTTCTGCCCACCCTTCCAACAGAAACAGTGTCGAAAAGCTGCAGCAGACTGGATGGAAAGGTGGTTGCACTTCCTCAGCTTCCATGTTTCTTATAGAGGGAGAACTGCACCTTTAAAGGAACCTTTTAATTAGACAAAGGGGTTTTCCAGGTGTTTAATATTGATGACCTATCCTCAGATTTGTGGGGGTCTGACGCCGGGCAATCCCGACGATCAGCTGTTTGTAGGGACTGAGGCTCTTTGGGAAGATCTGTCGCCTCCTTGCAGCTCACCAAGAACAGCGCCATCCATCGTATAGTGGCTGTGCTTGGTATTGCAGCCCAGGCTCATTAACTTGAAGGGGGGCTGAGCTGCGCCTAGGTCATGTGACTGATGAACGTGACGTCACTGACAAAGGAAGAGGCGGCAGCGCTCACCAGAGCAGAGGAGTCAGACCCCAACCAATCACCTTTTCTGAGGATAGGCCAGCAATATCAAAATCTCGGACAACCCCTTTTATTTCCATGGGTTGGCATTACACCCCTTTATACTGTATCCTCCATCAAACTGAAAGAAGTCACATATCTCTCCCTGTGACCAGAGGATGTGACTAAAGTGATATAGTACAAGTTATTCTGCCGACATAAAACAATCTTTCCTGTAGCAGCAACTGACACTATAGGACTTGTTAGGGATCGCCTCTTATTCGGGGGTCATTCTCACAATGATCTTCATCGACCACAGGGTTAGGGGCCAAACATTGCTTTTATTTGGCACCTCAGCAAAACCAAAACAAACAATACAAATAAAAAACCTGCCCGACTGGGCTCTAACTAAACATGAGGACTCCCTACCTCACTGAAAGCCCCGTTCACACACGGGAAGAACATGCGGCTTTTCCCAGCCTAACAATCCAGCACTTCCAGGCTGTAACAAAGTCCAGTACCTTTTGGGGGATTGTGGCCCAGAAGTCCTCCTGACTCCGGCCTAGCGACCGTCGATTCCAAGACCTCGCGGAGTCCCCCAAAGTTCAGGCTAACACCTAGCCCCGTGGCCCCTCAGCCAGCTCGGCTGAGCCCACTTGTACAGAGCCTTCCCAGGCCTCTGCTGCACACAGACTCTTCCTCCTCCTAACAGTCTGGACTGGGCTCTTATCCCAGACTGATTGTTCCACCTGGTGGGGCCTCTGACCTGCTGATTGACAGCAAAGAAATGGAAACTCCTGCCATATCTCTCCCCTAGCAGCCGTGAGGCCTGTCACTGCCTCTCATATCCCCCCCCCCCTTTGTTCAAGCCCGTAGGGGTGAACACTAGCACCAAACCCAGATGCTTGTGAGAGGGCATCTACCTGGCCTACAGTCTTCCCTTTATTCTGCCAGACCCAGGACAACAGCGCTTGGTTTGTCACGAACACGAGTTTATCATGGAGTAGATCATATCTATGGGACTTTCTTCCCCATCTCATGAGCAGGTACTCTCTTTCACGAGCGAGGATGTTACGCCTTCGCACCCGTGGCCTCTCTCTTTTCTTTCTTTTTCTCTCCACATTTGGCCTTCGGCCTCTGGAACTTCTCTCAGAAGATGTTTTTATATGATCGGCAAGCTCTCTTTTTTCATTCTCGGGCTTCTGTACATGCTCCTCATGTCCTTTCTTGGACTGCTACAACTGTTGACTGAACGGTTCCAGTTCATGGTTGTGTCTCAACCCTTTCTCCTTCAGCAGAGCAGGCTTATCCCCGCATGCTTTTTTAAAGTGCCTCCGGTGCACATCTTCCATCTTCCCAGCTGTGGTTTCCCCTACTTTGGCAGCAGTTTCAGAGACCTCTGCTTCTTTAGTGGCTTTTTCCACACCAGTAGCCACTCCTTCGGTCTCTGCAGCACCTGAGGACTTCACGTCCCCCAACACCTCGGCGTTAACTTCTTCAGCTTTTGTTTCTTTGGACCCGGCATCATATACTTGGCCTTTTAAGTCCTTCTTTTTCTCCAGAGGCTCACCCAGGACACTGTTCTCCTTTTGGGAGGAATTCAGGAGAGCAAGCCCACAATAGTAGACAGGATCTGCATACTGGTCGTCCATCTCCTCATATTTCTTCCCCAGCAGGCTGCTGGCTACTTGGAAGGCCTTGTAGGCGGAGGGGACGTCTTTTGCGACCTGGTCCTGGTTACACACTGCCATGAGACTCTTGGCCTCTGCATTCACATCAGCCCCATCAACGGGTTCAGCAGAAAGACCTTCCATCTTCTCTGCCTCGGGCAGTACTACAGCGCCACCATCTCCAGACCGCCTCCTAACAGGGTCTGGTTTAGACCTCTTGACATCCTTCAGAGGACTCTCCTCTTGAGGTTTCTCATTTTCCACCTGCTGCTCGAGAACACGCTTAGACTTCTCCAACTCATAGACGTTCTTCCCGACGTCATCTTTTGAGCTCATGAGATCTTCTATCTCTGCTCTGGTCGCCTTCTCTCGATCATCAGTCTCCGCTTGGTCACGTTCTTCGGCATATCTGGCCGAGTTGGTTTTCTCTTCAGCCAGGAGCTTGTCCAACATCTTCTGTTTCTTCTACAATTTAGACACAATTTGTTTCTGATGGTCCAGGTCTACCATCCGATCACGCAACTCTTAATCAAGTTAAGCCATCCTGGCTTCCAAATGTCTTTTCTCCTCCAAGAGAGCAGATTTTTCTGAGGCGCTGTTTAGAACCTCATCAGCCAGCACATCTCTTTCCTGCTCTGCATGAAGTCTGGATCGCTCAGAAGCTGCAAGTTCCTCTTGAAGTTGGAGAATTTCCGCTTCTATTAGTGACTCTAGTTCCTTCAGTTCATTCATCTCTTTCTGTGACTCCTCTGGAGATTCCTGCAGTTGCCCTGCGAGAACCGCTAGCCCCATCTCTAGTGTGACTAGGGACTGTGCAGAGCGAGCGAAAACATCTTCAAGTTTGTAGCTGTACTGTCCTGTCAGGTCATCTACAACTGACTGGATATGAGCTTCAGACACTAGGCTGTCACCCGACTGAACTCTCGTCTCGTCAGATATAACTGTCATCTGGTCTCTACTAGTAACCACTTTAGTTTTGCTGGGTCTTGACATGGTAGCCTCACTCTCGGAGTTGCTAACTGTCACAGCACATACGCCACTTATACTGCTCGTGTCATTATTAAGCCTGACCTCTAGGGGCACCCACGAGTCAATCCCCACCTGGGACATTTTATTAATCATAGAAACCTGTGGAGACTGCACATCCACCTCTGGTACGTGTGGTACACCCCTCAGCATTGCCACAGTTTCCTGCACATTCACTACAGTGGGTTTACTCAGCTGTGAGCTTTCAACATCAATCAGCATTTTTATAACGCATACATTTTTACCAAGAGGGGGAGCTCCTTCCCCAATCACAGCCTGCAAAGGAAAAGGATCATCATCATCATCATGATATTTTTCACTAGTATCCACATTGCCATTATGCCTATCTCCAAACTTGGCACCATTGTTTTCAATGGTCATATCACTTAAACCATTGTGCAGCTTCCTGGCATAGTCCCCAGCTACCAAGCTGGCATGTACCAGGCTCATCTGGCTTTCGGTGTCCACCAACACTTGGACTGGACTGCACTTTACCATAATGTCACACATTTGTTTAGCAGTCTCTATTCCCGGTGTCTCAACACCTCCCGACCGGCTCACACCCCAGTTCACGGCTTCTGAGGTACCAGGGCACGGGTCATTAACATGCCCACCCTCCAGAGCTGAGCTCACTCTCACTTTGTCAGCTATACAAGTAATTGCTGGAACGATCTTACCCCTTGTTGTAATCAACCATTCCGGTAAAGCAGTGACAGTCTCTCCCGCGGACTCATCAAGGTTGTGGTTGCTCCTAGCAACAGCTTTCCTGCACCTCCGCACTTCCTCTCTAGGACTCCGGACACAGTCGCAGGGAGGATATGCACTCCTGAGAACCGCACCGCTCTCCACCTCTTTGTCTTCCCGACGGTTGCCCGCGGCAACGGCACATATCTGCTGTTCATCGGATTCTCCAGGTACACAATTTGTAGCATTTTCTCCGCTCCACAGCGGCCAAAATAACGGGAAGTCTTTGCCAAGCACAAACTCCACTTCCAGGGTCTCACATTTTAAGAGCTCCCATTGCACAGAGCCATAGTCTGTTATAAAGGTAAGTGACACCTTAGTGGTTGTCTCTGGCCCTCTTGTCACAAAGTCCAGAATTTCGGGCAGTACCTGAGACACTTGTTGGCGGGAGTCTAGTATAACCCCCAGCGGGATCCCCCCGATCACCATCTCACAGGACTTTTCCCATGTGCTCCACCATTTGGCAGCCATTTTGACAGGTCAGTTTCTTTTACTGTGCCCTTTAAATCCCTGCACAGCTTGCACCTCAGAAAAAAAAGTCCAGATTAACCAGCAGTTTTCCAGCAGCTCCAGCGAACAAGCAGGCTTCCGGCCCTTTAAATCACTGCACAGCAACACAGCAATTCCTTGGCAACATTCAGCAGCACCTGCTCTTTTCAGTCAGGTCGTTGCCCCTAGCAACCTGCTGTTGTTATTGCCCGCATCCTCCACCATATGTAAGGGATCGCTTCTTATTCGGGGGTCATTCTCACAATGATCTTCATCGACCACAGGGTTAGGGGCCAAACATTGCTTTTATTTGGCACCTCAGCAAAACCAAAACAAACAATTCAAATAAAACACCTGCCCGGCTGGGCTCTAACTAAACATGAGGACTACCTACCTCACTGAAAGCCCCGTTCACACACGGGAAGAACATGCGGCTTTTCCCAGCCTAACAATCCAGCACTTCCAGGCTGATGG
This sequence comes from Bufo bufo, assembly GCF_905171765.1. Lineage (NCBI taxonomy): Eukaryota > Metazoa > Chordata > Amphibia > Anura > Bufonidae > Bufo > Bufo bufo. The sequence continues at coordinate 607,370,429 of NC_053392.1, read as the reverse complement.
AGACCCGATCATTATTATTTCCAGTTATAACATGGTTATAAGGGAAAATAATAGCATTCTGAATACAGAATGCATAGTACAATAGCGCTGGAGGGGTTAAAAAAAATATATAATAATTAAACTCACCTTAATCCACTTGATCGCGCAGCTCGGCATCTCTTCTGTCTTCATCTTTGCTGTGTGCAGGAAAAGGACCTGTGGTGACGTCACTCCGGTCAACACATGGTCCGTCACATGATCTTTTACCATGGTGATGGATCATGTGATGACCGGAGTGACGTCACCACAGGTCCTTTTCCTGCACACAGCAAAAAGGAAGACAGAAGAGATGCCGGGCTGCGCGAGCAAGTGGATTAAGGTGAGTTAAATTAATATTATTATTTTTTTTAACCCCTCCTGCGCTATCGTACTATGCATTCTGTATTCAGAATGCTATTATTTTCCCTTATAACCATGTTATAAGGGGAAATACAACCTACCCAGCACCTAACCCAAACCCGAACTTCTGTGAAGAAGTTCGGGTTTGGGTACCAAACATGCCGATTTTTCTCACGCACGTGCAAAACGCATTACAATGTTTTGCAATCGCGCATGTTCCCGCAACACCTGTGTGAAAGAGGCCTAACAGTCTGGACTGGGCTCTTATCCCAGACTGATTGTTCCACCTGGTGCGGCCCCTGACCTGCTGATTGACAGCGAAGAAATGGAAACTCCTGCCATATCTCTCCCCTAGCAGCCGTGAGGCCTGTCACTACCTCACAGACTCTAGAAAATATTTTTAAAAAAACACATATACACCAAGACTTCTCACAGCTGATGTTTGTTACAGTTGTATCCAGCCTAGACAATCCTCGGGGAAGTAAACCCATCAGCTTGTTACTTTATACCTGCACTGATACAAAGTATAGATCTGGACGCCGGGCGGTTCAACGCTCACAGCATTGTCCAGGTGAATCACAGAAGGCAAGAATTAAACAAATGAAAAACAAAAAAATATATTATATCCTCGTTTCCAATCTGTTAGTACAAAAAAAAAAAAATGGGGAGACAGACAGTGGGGAAGGGGGGGGGGGGGGCCACGTGGGAACAAACTAACCCTACGAGGACCCTGATTAGTAGGAACACCCTGATGGTGGATGGCCCGTGGTCTCGTGCCTGTCCTGACTCACCCTCATATTACCCTAAACATCCCAACGCGTTTCCCCAAATATAGGTTCATCAGGGGAGAAATACTGGGTAACAATAAACCAAGAATAGAAAGATTATGATAAATCCAAAATGAACAACCAAATAGAATGAAAATCAACACATAATTCTGAGATTTAAAAAATAATTATATAAACATGATTGTTAATGCACCAGATAATTAACAAAGGTGATTTCTCAATGCACAAGCTAATTACAGGCCAACGTGATCAGTGCCAGATTGATCAAGACTCCATGATTCCTTAAAGATAGATAGGAGATAGATAGATAGATAGATAGATAGATAGATATGAGATAGATAGATAGATAGATAGATAGATAGATATGGGATAGATAGATAGATAGATAGATAGATAGATAGATAGATAGATAGATAGATTCATAGATAGATAGGAGATAGATAGATAGATAGATAGATAGATAGATAGATAGATAGATAGATAGATAGATAGGAGATAGATAGGGGATAGATAGATAGATAGATAGATAGATAGATAGATAGATAGATAGATAATAGATAGATAGATGATAGATAGATAGATAGATAGATAGATAGATATAAGATAGATAGAGAGATAGATAGATAATAGATAGATAGATAGATAGATAGGAGATAGATAGATAGATATGAGATAGATAGATAGATAGATAGATAGATAGATAATAGATAGATAGATAGATAGGAGATAGATAGATAGATAGATAGATAATAGATAGATAGATAGATAGATAGATAGATAGGAGATAGATAGATAGATAGATAATAGATATTAGATAGATAGATAGATAGATAGATAGATAGATAGATAGATAGATAGATAGATAGATAGATAGATATGAGAGATAGATAGATATGAGATAGATAGATAGATAGATAGATAGATAGATAGATAGATAGATAGATAATAGATAGATAGATAGATAGATAGATAATAGATAGATAGATAGATAGATAGATAGATAGATAGATAATAGATAGATAGATAGATAATAGATAGATAGATAATAGATAGATAGATAGATAGATAGATATGAGATAGATAATAGATAGATAGATAATAGATAGATAGATAGATAGATAGATAGATAGATAGACGGATAGATAGATATGAGATAGATAGATAGATAATAGATAGATAGATAGATAGGAGATAGATAGATAGATAGATAGATAGATAGATAGATAGATAGATAGATAGATATGAGATAGATAATAGATAGATATGAGATAGATAATAGATAGATAGATAATTATGGGTTATGTAGACTCTGGGTGGATCATCCATCGCTCTCACATCCTTCTCTTTATACATAAATCTTACACTTTTCCCCAGAACAAATTATTTCTAATCTAATTATCTGAGATGAAGCTAATGGAGCCTGAAGAGGCGTCCGAGGAGGGAGCGGCTCCTGGAGCTGGAATTGTATTAGATTGTACATTAAAGTCCATCTCCTTGGTCGCTGCCGCAGAAATCAATGGCTGAAGAGTTGTTTGGCTTCCAGTGCGGATCATTAGGTGAAGATTTAGGACCCGGGACGTTCCATCGGAGGAAAAGCACAAGGAGGGGAAAATATCGCTCTAAGGACAGAAATGTTTAGTCGGGATTAGAGATGAGCGAATCGAAGTTGACGAAGTGCAATTCGATCCAAATTTCAGGAAAAATTTGATTTGCACCAAATCCAAATTTCCTTATGCTTCGTGGTAACGAATCACATTTTTTCCTAAAACGGCTGCTGCACGTGTGAGGACATGGAGCAAGGAACTCTGGGAACGCGGGATCACCCACAATGCCATGCATGCAGCCAATTAGCAGCCAGCCAGCCCCTGTGATGTCACAGCCCTATAAATAGCCTCAGCCATTTTCCAGTGTACTTAGTGCAGGGAGAGACGTCAGCAGGCGCTAGGGACAGTGCTAGGAAAGACTTCATTGTGCTGGAAAAATTATTTACAAGTTCAGGGAAAGATTATTCAAGGTGTAGGGAAAGGATAGAGAGGAATCATTCTGCTGCTTTCAGGTTTGAAATGGATGATACCTGGGGTGTAAGCTCTGTTTGGTACAGCCATTAACAGGGTTTATTAATAAGAAATATTTCTATGTCTTATTAGCCCTTGTGCGGTGCAGTTATATGTTCTAAAGCCTTTTCTCGGGTCTATTAGTGAAAAAAACTATATTATTTGCCGTTCAGCGGTGCAGTTATATGTTCTAAAGCCTTTTTGGCGTGTATTAGTGGGGAAAAAAGGACTTTTTAGCCGTTGTGCGGTGAAGTGAGAAAATTACAGACTTTTTTGGGATGTTTTAATTTCCTTTTTATTTATTTATTTGATCTAACAGTATGTCAGATAGAGAAGTGCCAGGCCCTGCACAGGGGAGTGGCAGAGGCCTAAATGTTTTTAGCGCAGGCACAGGTCGCAGCAGAGTAAGGGAGCATGGCAGCAGGAGTCGCAGCGAGAGGCCTGAGCTCCCGGTGTCATCTAGCGGTCGTGTCTTGACCAGCAACCCAGCAGTTCTTGAATGGTTGACTCGGTCATCCACTTTGTCCCAAGTGACATCAGACACCCCCAGCCAACAGTCGGTGGGTTGGTCAGACACAACCCTTAGTTGGTGTGACAAACTGCCATTTGCCACTGGGCATTGTAGAGGACTTATGGCTAGCCTCCTGCCCTACGACTATGGCCCCGGGACATGTTGCCCTTCAGGAACAGTGTGACAGAACTGTGCTGCATGTCTGGACTGTTGGTGGGACCGAACGCGGTCAGCGGTGTATGCTGGGGATTCTGTGGAGGGAATTGCTGCATCACGCTGGGGATTGATATGCTCTGCATATTCCCTGGAGGAGAGATCTTTCCCACACGGTCCTGAATGCTGGAGGTTCATTCAGGGTGGAAGGAAGACGGCGCGGCTCCAGTTAAGCTACGGCGGTTGTGGAGTCTGCGGTGCTTGTGGTGTCCAGTGCGGTGCTTGTGGTCCTCGGCGCAAGCTAGGAAGCGTCCATTAACGGAAGCGGATCCGTTACATTGGTGGCAAGCGGTGGGATGTCTTCCCTAGTGCGAGGAGCAGCATCCTGGGAACACCAAGCAGAGCTGGAATACTGGTATAGTCACGTACGGTTTGACGCTATGCTGAAGAGGCGGTTGGCTATCTACGGGCCCCACCCAACAGAGGAACTTGTACCGGAAGTGAGGAGAGAACTGGCGGAGTATCTGCAGCAGGAAGCAGAATATCGGGCAGAGAAATCGAAGTATTCCGTCCCTGCGCCCCCAGAAACGTGAGTTACAGGGGCCGAAGGTGTCGTCCTTCCCCCCCAGCGGCAGTGTGTACCCCAGGGGGCCGAAGGTGTCGTCCTTCCCCCCCCAGCGGCAGTGTGAACCCCAGGGAGCCGAAGGTGTCGTCCTTCCCCCTCAGCGGCAGTGTGTACCCCAGGGGGCCGAAGGTGTCGTCCTTCCCCCCCAGCGGCAGTGTGTACCCCAGGGGGCCGAAGGTGTCGTACTTCCCCCCCAGCGGCAGTGTGTACCCCAGGGGGCCGAAGGTGTCGTACTTCCCCCCCAGCGGCAGTGTGAACCCCAGTGAGCTGAAGGTGTCGTCCTTCCCCCTCAGCGGCAGTGTGTACCCCAGGGGGCCGAAGGTGTCGTCCTCCCCCCCAGCGGCAGTGTGTACCCCAGGGGGCCGAAGGTGTCGTCCTTCCCCCCCAGCAGTAGTGTGTACCCCAGGGGGCCGAAGGTGTCCTCCTTCCCCCCCAGCGGCAGTGTGTACGCCAGGGAGCTGAAGGTGTCGTCCTTCCTCCCCAGTGGCAGTGTGTACCCCAGGGGGCCGAAGGTGTTGTCCTTCCCCCCCAGCGGCAGTGTGAACCCCAGGGAGCTGAAGGTGTCGTCCTTCCCCCCCAGCGGCAGTGTGTACCCCAGGGGGCCGAAGGTGTCGTCCTTCCCCCCCAGCGGCAGTGTGTACCCCAGGGGGCCGAAGGTGTCGTCCTCCCCCCCCAGCAGCAGTGTGTACCCCAGGGGGCCGAAGGTGTCGTCCTCCCCCCCCAGCGGCAGTGTGTACCCCAGGGGGCCAAAGGTGTCGTACTTCCCCCCCAGCGGCAGTGTGTACCCCAGGGGGCCGAAGGTGTCGTCCCCCCCCTTTAGCGGCAGTGTGTACCCCAGGGGGCCGAAGGTGTCGTACTTCCCCCCCAGCGGCAGTGTGTACCCCAGGGGGCCGAAGGTGTCGTCCTTCCCCCCCAGCGGCAGTGTGAACCCCAGGGAGCTGAAGGTGGCGTCCTTCCTCCCCAGCAGCAGTGTGTGTTACAGGGAGCTGAAGGTGCCCTCCTTCCTCCCCAGCGGCAGTGTGTGCCCCAGGGGGCCGAAGGTGTCCCCCCTCCCCCCCCCCCTGCGGCAGTGTGAACCCCAGGGAGCTGAAGGTGTCCTCCTTCCCCCCCGTGGCAGTGTGTACCCCAGGGAGCTGAAGGTGTCCTCCTTCCTCCCCAGCGGCAGCCTGTGTTTCAGGGAGAGGAGCGAAGCACCCTCTCTCCCCAGCGGCAGCTTACCATAACAAGGGGAGACACCAATCGCCCAGACGGCGCAGATGGGACCGTGGTCTCTGCGCCTGACCTACTGGGATGCTGGACAGCCTGTCCAGATCCCCCACTACCCTCACCAGGACAACAGGAGGAGGGGGTAAGTACAAATTCCCCTCCCAGTTAACTCCTAACGTGGCCTCAGGGTTAACAGAGGCGATGTTAACCCCTGCTGACTCCCATGTTCCTCTGGCTACTGAGCCGGACTATGGTCTCAGCACCCCAGCAGAAGAGCTGGCAGCTGGGCAGAGTGCAGTCGGCCTCTGCCCTCCCTCAAGTCCCCACAGCATGTTGCCCCATCACCACAGCAAAATACCCAGGTGCAGTAACTGTTTCTTGTGGGTGGGTTGGTGGATCGACTAACGGAGGCACTGACCGACAGAAGGTCAGGTGCCTGGTTTGTCTTCCCCCCAAAGGGGAGATGTGTGACAAACTGCCATTTGCCACTGGGCATTGTAGAGGACTTATGGCTAGCCTCCTGCCCTACGACTATGGCCCTGGACATGTTGCCCTTCAAGAACAGTGTGACAGAACTGTGCCGCATGTCTGGACTGTTGGTGGGACCGAACGCGGTCAGCGGTGTATGCTGGGGATTCTGTGGAGGGAATTGCTGCATCACGCTGGGGATTGATATGCTCTGCATATTCCCTGGAGGAGAGATCTTTCCCACACGGTCCTGAATGCTGGAGGTTCATTCAGGGTGGAAGGAAGACGGCACGGCTCCAGTTAAGCTACGGCGGTTGTGGAGTCTGCGGTGCTTGTAGTGTCCAGTGCGGTTCTTGTGGTCCTCGGCGCAAGCTAGGAAGCGCCCATTAACGGAAGCGGATCCGTTACAGTTGGCATGACCCGGGAGCAGGCCCTGTGCCCTCACCTGTCCTCAACCTGCCTCTGTCCTTTTCTGTTCCCTCAGTCAGAGAAGTATTATATGCTGTGGGCTCAGCCCCACTATACAGCGAGGACGAGCTACTAGAGGACAGTCAGCAGCTACTGCCCAGCCAAGATACGGAGGAGACATCCGCTGCTTCCTCCGGTAGGTGGGCAAGTAGTGATGAGGAGAATGGCGTGGGAGCTGGTGTTGCGAGCGGTCAGGCTCCTGGCTCAGAGACCATTGAGGAGGACATCAGTGACGTGCAGACAGTACTCGATGATGATGATGTAGCCGATCACAATTGGGAGCCAGGTGAAAAAGGGGCTTCATCATCATTGGGAGAAGAGGGTGGCAGCTTGCGCATAAGGCAGCGGCAGAGCAAGCAAGTCAATAGCGTGGCCGGGAGTCAGCAGGGTGGCAGCAGTGGGAGGTTGGAAGCTAAATGTGCCCAGGGTAGACCACCCGCTTAGCAGAAGCCTACCTTCCCGGAAAGTAGTGGTGCAGGGGTTCAGGGAGGCAGCTGCGGTAGAAGTCAGTCAGTGCGGAGTGTTGGGGTAAAATCACCTACTTGGCGGTGTGGCAGGTGTAACGTGTAGAGCTGTAACTACGGGCAAGGACAATATATGTCCTTTACGGCCCAATGGCTAAATGTAATTCCTGCACAGCCACACCAGCAACTTGGCCAGTGACGCCGCTTCCGCCTCCACATTCTCACACCGTTAGTCCGGCGACAATGTCTGCCTCCTCATCCTTCACTGCAGAGACAATTCACAAAGCCCCTCCAGCATACCACACGGGCAGGGCACGGCGGTGTCACGCTGTTCTGCACCTCGTTTGCCTGGGCAAACAGGGTCACACAGGGGAGGAACTTCTCCGTGTCCTTCATCAAGAAATTGAATCCTGGCTTTCTCCGCGACAACTCCAAATCGGAACCATGGTGACCGATAACGGGAAGAACATGGTGTCGGCGCTGCGTCAAGGAGGGCAGAGTCATGCGCCCCTTTTAATCTGGTTGTCAAGCAGTTCCTAAAGTCTTCCACCCATCTGCAAGACATCCTAAAAATGGCCAGGAAACTTTGCATGCACTTCAGCCACTCGTACACCGCAAATCACACCCTCCTTAAGCTGCAGCGGCAGAACAGCATTTCCCAACATAGGCTGATATGCAACGTTTCCACCCGTTGGAATTCCAGCCTCCATATGTTGGACCGACTATATGACCGGAGAAGGGCCATAAACTATTTCTTGATGATACAGGCGGACAGAGGTACTCCCCTGTGTAACTTCGATGTTAGCCAGTGGCAGCTCATGCGTGACACCTGTCGTTTGTTCAGGCCCTTTGAGGATGCCACGTTATTTGTCAGTCGCCAGTACTACGGGATGAACAACGTCATTCCACTGCTTTATATCCTAGAACAGATGCTGGTTTTTTTGGGCTTTAGTAATACTGATGGATTACTGACCAAATGCTGACCGAGTGAAGGCGGATGCTTAACAGACAGGATCCGTTTTTTGGGGGGTTATTGTTCTAACGGATCAGAGGAAGAGCAAAATAATCAGTGACATCATCACAAACTTACTGCTGACACCCTCTCCACTCTGTCGGGGGAACTCTACTTGTATAAGCATTTAATAGAACAGGTTCTGTAGACATCTATGTGGAATCAGCTGACGACGGTGTAAAAGGAGTGCGCTTCTTCTTGACCTTAACATTGACCTGTAAGGTTCACACTTCAGTTATTTGGTCAGTTTAGGCCCTGTAACTGCCCAAAGAAGTGAAGTGTGCAGTGATTCTAAGGCCTCTTTCACACGGGCGTCATGTTTTTTGCCCAGGTAAGATGCGGGTGCGTTGCGGGAAAATGCACGATTTTTCCGCGCGAGTGCAAAACATTGTAATGCGTTTTGCACGTGCGTGAGAAAAATCGGCATGTTTGGTACCCAAACCCAAACTTCTTCACAGAAGTTCGGGCTTGGGATCGGTGTTCTGTAGATTGTATTATTTTCCCTTATAACATGGTTATAAGGTAAAATAATAGCATTCTTAATACAGAATGCATAGTACAATAGTGCTGGAGGGATTAAAAAAAATATATATATTATTTAACTCACCTTAATCCACTTGATCGCGCAGCCCGGCTTCTCTTCTGTCTTTTTCTTTGCTGTGCACAGGAATAGGACCTTTGATGACGTCACTGTGCTCATCACATGGTCCATCACCATGGTGAGGAACCATGTGATTGGATCATGTGATGTGATGTCACCTCAGGTCTTTAGCCGGCAGCTCAACATTACAGAAGAAGACAGAGATCCGCAACTACGCGATCAAGTGGACTCGGTGAGTTAATTTTTTTTAATTTTTAACCCCTCCATCACTATTTTACTTTGCATTCTGTAGTCAAAATAATACAGATCGGGTCCCCAGCCCGATCGTCACCTAGCAACCATGCGTGAAAATCGCACCACATCCGCACTTGCTTGCGGATGCTTGCGATTTTTACACGGCCCCATTCACTTTCTATGGGGCCTGCGTTGCAAGAAAAATGCAGAATATAGAGCATGCTGCGATTTTCACGCAACGCACAAGTGATGCGTGAAAATCACCGCTCGTGTGCACAGCCCCATAGAAATGAAAGGGTCAGGATTCAGTGCGGGTGCAATGCGTTTAACTCACGCATTGCTCCCGCTCGGAATACTCGCCCGTGTGAAAGGGGCCTAAGAGCGACGCCTGTCATCTGCATGTCATACTGACTCACAGTATTGTTTCACTACCACAGCAGACTCCCTATGCGGGTTACTGCAAGGCAGTGTTCTAGACCACTATAAAGGCTCTCTGCAGCCAGGAAATATCAGTTTTTTTTAACCCAATTTGCCACAAATAAATTTGGATCGAATCGAATCTTTTCGAAAAAAATTGCCGATCCGGCCCAATTGAATTTTTGAGAAATTCGCTCATCTCTAGTTGGGATCTTTGGCATTTAAGGGTTTCCGTGTTTTGTAGATGAAGCGTTTTTATAAATTGTAAAAGAATTAATTGATCTCTTCTTGGGATTTAGATCTCTAACTGCTCAATAGGAATCTATAGAACATTTAGAGGAGTGAGGATCTGATCAGGCATTTACCCAAAACAAAAAAAATATTAGGCTGAGACCAGTCCGAGTCCAGTCGAAGTCCATGACATTCTCCATCTGAGATCTCTTCCCTCGGGCGGCCATTCACATTCAATATCTATGGCCAGCCAAACCTGACATTTTCAGCAGCATTGGCCAATATTCAGGGAACTCAAAATCAAATGATGTTGGGGAATTGAAGAATCGAGCAATGGCTTTCTCCTCTCCCCCCCACTGAAAACACATATATGCTAATTTGAGCCAAGTGAGCATGTTCATGGGGAAGTTTAATGACAGCCATTAAAATTGTATGGGCACCTTAAAGGCGTTGTCTACAATAAAAATAACTGCTTTCTTCCTGTCCATAGGTTTTTGTTTGGTATTGTAGCTCATCTCTATGGCAGTGAATAGGGCTGGTCTGCAATCAACCTGTGGACAATTCTGGTGCTGTTTTTGGAAGAAAGCAGCTATATTAACACTGGACCACCCCTTTAAGGGAAATTCAATGTCCTACACTCAGCAACATTTGGCCCAAGTAAAACAGGAATTGAAAAAGTTTTGCATTTTGATGGCTATGGACCCGGTATATACAGTGTATTCCCCTGCGGGATGGACAGACCATTAGCCAGACATAAGTGAATTATCCAGCGAAGACTTTTGCCCCTTTCAATATTATAGTTTTTATACCATGGGAGCTTCTACATCTGATTACAATGTAAAGCAATTTCCAAGTCTTGTCAGGCACTTCTACACGTCTCATTAAAATAATTTAAAATAATTAAAAAAGACAATTTCCCAAGGCACAGTTTTTAGTTCATTCTTGTTTAGAAATAAAAGGCTTCTGTTTACATAACGATAAACACAATGTAACAAAGTTTCAATTTATTATTGTTAATTATTTAGTAGATTATTTTGTGAAAAAAAAAAAAATACTAATTATTCTGACCCTAAGGCCTCTTTCACGCGAGCGTGACGGATTAGGTCCGGATGCGTTCAGGGTGCGTTCGCTGAAACTCGCACCATTTTGCAAGCAAGTTCAGTCAGTTTTGTCTGCGATTGCGTCCAGTTGTTCCGTTTTTTCCGCGTGGGTGCAATGCGTTTTGATATGTTTTTCACGCGCGTGATGAAAAAACTTAGGGTTTACAAACAACATCTCCTTGCAGCCATCAGAGAAAAACGCATTGTATCCGCACTTGCTTTCAGATGCAATGCGTTTTTTCACTGAAGCCCCATTCACTTCTATGGGGACAGGGCTGCGGGTAAAACTCAGAACTGATGCGTGAAAAAAAACGCTCATGTACACAGACCCATTGAAATGAATGGGTCAGGATTCAGTGCGGGTGCTATGGTGATGTCTGTCGAAGAGGAGAAGGAGCAAGAAGATCAGGCTTTGAGGGGGACTTTAAACTTTTAGGGGGTCCCTGGTGTTGTCCGTGGCTGGGGGGAGGAGACCGCGGACGACATTATCCTGGACGATGAGCAGGAGCCAGGCCGCTCTACCGCTTCCAGTTTAGTGCAAATGATGGCATTCATGCTCCAGTGTTTGAAGAGGGACCCCCGTATAAAAAGCATAAAGGGCAAGGACCAGTACTGGGTGGCAACGTACTTAGACCCCCGGTACAAACACAAAATGATGGACATGTTACCACCATCACAGAGGGCTGTCAGAATGCAGCACTTCCAGGCCTTGCTTTGAGAAATGCTGCATTCTGCTGTTGCGGGCGCTGGCAGAGGAATTTCCACACACAGAGAAACAGTTGCGGGTACCAATCCTACCGCGCCTGCAAGAAGAGGGTGGTTTGAAGATGTGTTGGTCACCTTGAATGTGAGATCATTCTTTCAACCAACCCATCGACAGCTGCCCTCCGGATCTAGCCTCAGGGAACGCCTAGACCGATAGGCGTCCGACTACATCGGGTTAACGGCCGATGTGGACGCTCTGAGAAGCGAGGAACCCCTGGACTACTGGGTGTGCAGGCTTGACCTGTTGCCAGAGCTGGCACAATTTGCCATGGAACTCTTGGCTTGCCCCTCGTCGAGTGTCCTGTCTGAAAGGACGTTCGGTGCAGCAGAGGGGATTTTGACCCATAAGCGCACTCGCCCATCTCACGACAGTGTGGACTACCTCACATTTCTAAAAATAAATGAGGCATGGATCTCGGAGGAATTCAACACCTGTGACGACCACGTGTAATTGAATTTCCTCATGCCAGCCCACACATATCCGCCACCACCCAGAACAAAGAATGGTCCTTGTCTTATGTATATACAGCGGCATAAAAGGCCTTTTATGTCAGGTGAATGCCTAATTTTTGGGGCCTGTACTGGCGTACAGTACAATTTGTATCCAGTGACCGCCTAATGTACGTCCAGCCACAGAATCACAAGTTCTTTTCTGTCAGGTGAATGCATAATTTTTGGGGCCTATACTCCCGTGGCCTAAAATATAAGTTTTTTAGGCTCCAGCAGGGCACATTTTTGACAGTTTCCCTTTAAGATGCATAAAAATGGCCCCTGATTAAAATACATATATTTTGTGGGAATTTTTGCCATTAATCCCCCTCTGGTATGTCACTGTCCATGTTGTGGGACGATTTGTGTACTTCTAGTAAGTATTTGGTGGCTGCAAATATGACCTGAAGGTTTTTCAGGTTCGCCTGCTATTAAAGTCAATGGGGCCCACCGCAAAACATCCCGGACAATGTTTGTCCATCACTATCTAGTCTGCACACTACCTAGAGGGATCATACACAGGCCATGGGACATATACACTTGCTCACTTACATATGGCTATGAACAACCGCACAAAATGGCAATTTTTTTTTTTAGAAACCTCTTAGCAGGCTTTCAGAAGTATTTTTCCACCACAGAATTTCCAGAAATGATGAAGTCCATGGTGGAAATCTGTGACTCTCCAGGCAGGCTGCAAATCTGAGAATCCGCAGCATATTTTTCCTCTACATTGTTCTGTAAATAGTTTTTCCAAATACCTCACTTCACTGCCTACCTAAGCCTATATCAGTACATGACCCAAGGTACCACCTTTCAGCCTCCTTGCCCCAGGTGTCCATTTTAGTGTCTGTCTCAGAGATGCCACTTTTAGGCCCCTTGCAGACGAGCGTGTCCGGATAAGGTCCGGATGCGTTGCGTCAAACCCGCGTGAGTAGGTACCCAATTGCAGTCAGTTTTGACTGCGATTGCGTTCCGTTGTTCAGTTTTTATTGCGAAGGTGCAACGTGTTTTGCACGCGCGTGATAAAAAACTGAATGTGGTACCCAGACCCGGACTTCTTCACAGAAGTTCAGGTTTGGGTTCAAGGTTGTGTAGATTGTATTATTTCCCCTTATAACATGGTTATAAAGGAAAATAATAGCATTCTGAATACCGAATGCTTAGTAAAACATCGCTGGAGGAGTTATAAAAAATAAAAAATAATTTAACTCACCTTAATCCACTTGTTCGCGCAGCCAGCATCTCTTCTGTCTTCTTCTTTGAGGAATAGGACCTTTGATGACGTCACTGCGCTCATCACATGGTCCATCACATGATCTTTTGTCATGGTGATGGGTCACGTGACGGGCCATGTGATGAGCGCAATGACGTCATCAAAGGTCCTTTTCCTGTGCACAGCAAAGAAGAAGACAGAAGAGATGCCGGCTGCGTGATCAAGTGGATTAAGGTGCGTTATATTATTTTTAATTTTTTTTAACCCCTCCAGCGCTATTGTTCTATGCATTCTGTATTAAGAATGCTATTATTTTCCCTTATAACCATGTTATAAGGGAAAATAATAATGATCGGGTCTCCATCCCGATCGTCTCCTAGCAACCGTGCATGAAAATCGCATTGCATCCGCGCTTGCTTGCGATTTTCACGCAGCCCCATTCACTTCTTCGGGGCCTGCGTTACGTGAAAAAACGCAGAATATAGAGCATGCTGCGATTTTCACGCAACGCACAAGTGATGCGTGAAAATCACCGCTCATGTGCACAGCCCCATAGAAATGAATGGGTCCGGATTCAGTGCGGGTGCAATGCGTTCACCTCACGCATTGCACCCGCGCGGAAAACTCGTTCGTGTGAAAGGGTCCTTAGGGTCCATTCACGCGACCGTATTTCTGGGTCAGCATCTGTTCCACAATTTTGCGGGAACGAGTACGGACCCATTCATTCCAATGACACCGTGCGCTGTCCGCATCCGAAGTTCCATTCCGCAGGCCCACAAAAAAAGAAAGAACATGTCCTATTTTTAATATACACAAATGGCCGTCTCGCAAAAGGCGATATCTATAGGCAATTTTTTTCAAACATAATATCTGAATAAAAATATATAAAAACATACATATCTAAAACAATTGATAAATTGTAAGCTGTTCACAGTCACGTCCCTCATAAGTAGACAAAAATAGGAATTTCTATCATAGGGCTGCCCGTGTGCGGACCGCAAAACGCTTACGGTTGTGTGAATGTAGTCTTAGGCTGGGTTCACATGTGACTGATTAGAAGAACATTAGTATTTACCCCAGGTACTGCATTTCATCGCCCAGTTTAGTTTCTGACCCAGGTGCCTCTTTGGTCTCCCTTCCCAAGATGTTCCCTTTCAACGTCCTTGTCGCAGATGCCAAGTTTAATGTGATGCCTCAGGTGCTGCCTTAAATGTACCTGGTCCAGGTGCTTCTTCTAGCATCCCAGCCCCAGGTGCCACCTTTCAGTCTCCTTGTCGTGCCCAGATCAGTGTCTGCCCCACGTACCACCTTTTTGCATCCCCCCCCCCCCCCCATGCCTCCTTTAGGAGCCCCCTCTGCCCGAAACCAATATTAATACCAATGGAAAACACATTAGAAATCTGCACACGCCTTACAATAGTAGGAAAGCAGTCTGTAGTATCTACCTGAATGAATGGAAATTCAACTTTTTTATGACCACAAGTCCCAGCAAGCCCCATAGTTACAAGTTATGCTGGGACCGTTAGTTCCACAACTACATAGGTGCCTAAGACTTAACAATAATCATGTCTAGAGTCTCGGGACACAAGACCCCAGTGGTAGTCGTCTCAATGGGAACGCAGTTTACCTTAAGGAGCTTCAAGCAACCATCAAGTCACAGTCCAAGTTTGGTCTCCCTCCTCCAGTCCCCGGGTCTTATATTGTATTTCCTTAGTATTGTTCCTACTTCTTCAGCAGCAGCAGCAGCCAGTAATGTCCTTGCCTTGGTTAAACATTGGCCTATTGTATCTGTCTTTCTGTCTGTTTGCCAATCATTAATTGGTTTGTTTCTTGAGTTTTCTTTTCTTTGCCGCCAGGTGAGTGTGGATCTGAGGACTGAGTCTACCTGAGCCCTGCCTGTATTTACATGCTATTATTAGGCAAATGAGCCCACCCTCCCCCCTGCACACCTCACCCCCGCCTGTGTGACAAGTCACTGTAGAAGGATACGTCACTGAGCCTAGACGTGCCACCTGAGTCTGCGCCAGATCACACCAGGTTCACTGTTTTATACCTGCCCTCCGTCACTCGCTTTCTTATACCCCTGTCAAAGACCAATCCCAAATGATATTAAAGTTTGTAGCAGACAGAACATCATTAGACTTGGTAAGGAGAACAATATACGGTTTCTCCATTGCAAAATTAAAATATCTCTTGGTGTGCCTACAAGCTGCCACCACCCATTACCCTTTAGCTAAGCGGCGGTGGGGCTGGTGGCGCATCTGCCTGTGACGCTGGGTGTTTGGTTAACAACTTTACTACCAAAAAAAGCCAAACAGATAAAAAAAAGTGATAGGCAGTGGCAGTGAAAGGGTTTAAGGGGTTGTCCGCTTTTTTACTATTGATGACCTCACCTCAGGATAGGTCATCAATATCTGATCGGTGAGGGTCCGACTCCAAAGCTGTTTGAAGAGAAAGCTGTGCTCATACGAGCGCTGCCTTCTCTGCTCTTTTTACAACTGCAGTGGTGACGTGTATAATTACAATTGCGACGTCCCTATTCACTTGAACAGACTGAGCCGTTCCGTAGAAGTGAATAGAATCGCCATACTTGTAATTACACCTGCTGACCACTGCAATTGCTGCAGCGAGCAGGTAAACAGCAGAGAAGGCAGCGCTCCTGTGAGCGCTGCCTTCTCTTCAAACAGCTGACTGGTGGGTTTGTCGAGTGTCAGACCCTCCACCGATCTGATATCCTGGGGATAGGTCATCAATAGTAAAAAAAAAAAAAGCGGACAACCTCAAGAAATTGTTCCAAGTGGTTTATGGCACTAATTTTCGTTATGGTCTGAATATTGGTTTCCCGGTGGTCTAGAGGAGAAAAGGGGTTTAATATAAGCATCCTTGGTGGTCTCCGAGAGAAAAAGAGTTAATTTTAGCAACCAAGGGAATAAGGGTTAATGTAACAATCCTAATGATCTAAGGGAACCAAAAAGTTCATGTAAGCATTCATGTTGGTCTATGTAAGCATCCCTGGTCGTCTAGGGTAGTAAGGGGTGGCAGATTAATGTCACCACAAAAGTTTTTTTTTTCCTCCTTGTAATGGGGCCATATAGGTATGGGCCTCTGTTTAATTAATATTGATGGGATCTATGGATTATACGGGACATCCAATTTTGAGGGAAGACGTCAAAGGTTAAAAATATTGCAAGATCCATCATAGTACCCCCTGGTGGAAATTTATTTAATGCTCTTTTAGTGAACACTCCTTTCCATCCTGATGGTGATACCATCTATCTTCTGGATGTAGTGGATGTACCCTGGAAGTGTTACAGCCTCGAGCTACTGGTTGGTTGTACAAGTTGCTCAAGTTTTGGCTGCTGAGGAGTGGCCAACAAGCTATTCTGCTATGACCAGACTATGTAGATGAAAGACTAGGGCAGCAAACTGCATGACTTTATTATCCATGACCTTTCCATACCTAATGAGTTACAGTATGGCTTCTCTTCTTGTCCAACCTGTTTTCCCAGATTGGAAGGTTTTTGGATGTCTTTCCATCGTTACTATAGCCAACCATAGACCTTAGATGATCATATCCAGAACCACCAATGTCAGCAGCTGTCTTCTCCCTGTGCTCTTTAATACTACCTATCATGGCATGCATAATCCACACATTTTACTATTAAAATATTCCAAAAATAATTTAGTTGCTGGGAAATCCACCTGTTCTCTAAAGTCTGTAGCTCCTGAATGTCTATAAAACAATCCATTCTCTACTGAGAAACCAACCAAGGGTATACAGTTAGGTCCATAAATATTGGGACATCGTCACAATTCTAACATTTTTGGCTCTATACACCACCACAATGGATTTGAAATGAAACAAACAAGATGTGCTTTACCTGCAGACTGTCCGCTTTAATTTGAGGGTATTTACATCCAAATCAGGTGACCGGTGTAGGAACTGCAACAGTTTGCATATGTGCCTCCCACATGTTAAGGGACCAAAAGTAATAGGACAATTGGCTTCTCAGCTGTTCCATGGCCAGGTGTGTGTTATTCCCTCATTATCCCAATTACAATGAGCAGATAAAAGGTCCAGAGGTCATTTCCAGTCTGCTTTTTGCATTTGGAATCTGTTGCTGTCGACTCTCAAGATGAGATCCAAAGAGCTGTCACTATCAGTGAAGCAAGCCATCATTAGGCTGAAAAAACACAACAAACCCATCAGAGAGATAGCAAAAACATTAGGCATGGCCAAAACAACTGTCTGGAACATTCTTAAAAAGAAGGAACGCACCGGTGAACTCAGCAACACCACAAGACCTGGGTGACCATGGAAAACAACTGTAGTGGATGACCGAAGAATTCTTTCCAGGTGAAGAAAACACCCTTCACAACAATTGGCCAGACCAAGAACACTCTCCAGGAGGTAGGTGTATGTGTGTCAAAGTCAACAATCAAGAGAAGACTTCACCAGAGTGAATACAGAGGGTTCACCACAAGATGGAAAGCATTGGTGAGCCTCAAAAACAGGAAGCCTTCACAGTTCTGGAACAACATCCTATGGACAGATGAGACTAAGATCAAATTGTACGAGAGTGATGGGGAGAGAAGAGCATGGAGAAGGAAAGGAACTGCTCATGATCCTAAGCATACCACCTCATCAGTGAAGCATGGTGGTGGTAGTGTCATGGCCTGGGCATGTATGGCTGCCAATGGAACTGGTTCTCTTGTATTTATTGATGATGTGACCGCTGACAAAAGCAGCAGGATGAATTCTGAAGTGTTTTGGGCAATATTATCTGCTCATATTCAGCCAAATGCTTCAGAACTCATTGGACGGCGCTTCACAGTGCAGATGGACAATGACCCAAAGCATACTGCAAAAGCAACCAAAGAGTTTTTTAAGGGAAAGAAGTGGAATGTTATGCAATGGCCAAGTCAATCACCTGACCTGAATCCGATTGAGCTGCATTTCACTTGCTGAAGACAAAACTGAAGGGAAAATGCCCCAAGAACAAGCAGGAACTGAAGACAGTTGCAGTAGAGGCCTGGCAGAGCATCACCAGGGATGAAACCCAGCGTCTGGTGGTGTCTATGCGTTCCAGACTTCAGGCTGTAATTGACTGCAAAGGATTTGCAACCAAGTATTAAAAAGTGAAAGTTTGATTTATGATTATTATTCTGTCCCATTACTTTTGGTCCCTTAACAAGTGGGAGGCACATATGCAAACTGTTGTAATTCCTACACCGTTCACCTGATTTGGATGTAAAGACCCTCAAATTAAAGCTGACAGTCTGCAGTTAAAGCACATCTTGTTTGTTTCATTTCAAATCCATTGTGGTGGGGTATAATTTTAGAATTGTGTCAATGTCCCAATATTTATGGACCTGACTGTATGTACTGTATATAGAGGCTGATATGTGTTAATAGAGAGAAGTGGTCCAACCCTGATTGATCCACTTTGATAATGAGTGGAGAATTTTTAACCTGTAGAGGAACTGAATTTTTGCCAAAAAATGAGTGAGGGTTTAGAAAAGAGCACAGAATGGAAACAAACCCCAGACCCTTCTGTCCTATGTGGTAAAACAACCAATCCATGATTGTTAATAAAGTCCCATTTGATAATACTGGTCTGAACAATGCCTCCGAAAGTAATCCTTTTTTTATGAAATTTAATATCGTATGTTAATATTGGCCAAGGAAGTGTTGTAATCTGCTGGAGACATTCCTGGGAAACCTTTTGCTGTGTGTGGACAAGTATTATCCTGTTGAAAAGTGGAAGCCCTGCCATGAGAGGAACACATGTGGCCACAGGATGTCCTGCACATATCGCCTAGCTGTTAGTGTCTCTCATATCACTACTAGGGGTGACCGACTGTCGTATGTGATGGCTCCACAGATGATCACATCAGCAGTCGGGGCAGTGTGTCACTCCACAGCAGGATTGATGTGCTCACCACCAGGCCTTGACCATACTCAAACCCGACAGATCCTGGATTCATCGTTTCACTTCATAGCAGTTCAGGTTTCTTTTCATGACACCACTGCAGACAAAGGAGAAGGTGGCTGACTGTCAATGGCAGGACACATAATGGGCACCATGACATGAAATTCCCTTCTGCTAAGTGCCTGGAAATGGTCCAGGTAGAGACAGGAGTGTCTAATGAAGGAGCCTCTTGTGTCTGGATGGTGGACAGCAAAACTGTGGGAACTGCTTGTGCTTGTTGATACACTACCCAAAAGTAGCCTCTGAGAGCCTTTTTATAGGGCAGCAGGGGAAGCACTTTTATGCCTTCTAGTAGAAAGACCCAGTGTCTAATTAGACCACTCCTGTAATAATTTATATATGTGCCTGAGACATAACTGCATGACGAGTTTCGCAAAAATTCTACAATTCTTTCTGGGTGCTGTATCATGCATGCTTATTATCCAGAGTCAAGTAGTATATAGACATACAGACTGTGCAGCTCGTATTCTCTATATACCACTTTCATGTAGTAGCCATCCAACCCTCAGCATTCTAGTCTACAAATCTAGTTGCAAAAGTCTTCTTGGTCTCATCCCATTTTTTGGAGACTCTATGATTTGCATATTTTCTGATATTTAGCTACCTCTAAACTATCACTCGGTTACCCGAGTGGTGTAACTATAAGTGGAGTACATCTAGCAGTTGCACGCAGGCTCTGGTGCCTAACGTGGCCCAAAGGTTCCTCAGCCTCGTTAGAAGGCAACAGTATTATAAATGGCACATGCTACAGATTGTTGCAACACCCAGTTTTGGCCAAGCTTTAGCTGTTGGAAAGATGGACTCGTATTTGATCCTAGAAAACTTTGGTATACAGAGAAGTTCATGTTCGACTCAAAAATGGCAAGGTGCTCAGGTCTTGTGGCTATGAAACAACCCTCCACCACCATGCTTGACAGTTGGTATGAGGTGTTTATGCTGATATGTTGTGTTTGGTTCTCGCCAAACATGGTGCTGTGGTTATGGCTAAACATCTCCACTTTGGTGTCATCTGTCCAAGGAACATTGTTCCAGATGTCTTGTGGTTTGTTCAGATGTAATTTTGCAAACTTAAAGGGGTTGTCCTGCCATATATACTGATGACCCATCTTCAGGATAGGTCATCAATATCAGATCGGTGGGGGTCCGACACCCCCACTGATTAGCTGTTTGAAGAGGAGGCGGCGCTCCATGTGAGCTGTGCTTCCTGTTCGTTACACTGCATGTTGTTTCAGAAGTGTTTGGAAGTGCTTACATGGTGCACTCTCCATTTATGTCTATAGCACTTCCGGAAATAACAGAGCACACTTACTTGACAATTTTTGGAACTCCCCTAGAAGTGAATGGAGAGCACGCTGCATAGACGCAGAGCACTCTTGTTCACTTTGGGGGCCCTGTTCTACAGATAAGTGGGGGTCCGAGAGGTGGGACAAGCACCTATCTGAAATTGGTGAAATACCCTAGTGATATATCACCAATGTCTGAGGAGATATATCCCTTTTAACATGCTAACTGACATCTATCAAGTCTTAGATGTAGCTCTTGAGTATTGCACGGTTTGACCTTGGGGTGGATTTGCTGGGAATCTGGATGTCCACTCCTGAGAAGATTGTCAGGTGTCTTGAATGTTTTCCAATTGTGCATAATTTTTCTCACTGTAGAGTGATGGACTTCAAATTGTGCAGAAATAACCTCAAAACCCTTCCCAGATTAATAGGCAACAACAATTGCTTCTCTAACATCATGGCTGATGTCTTTCCTCCTTGGCATCGTGTTAACACACGACTGAATGTTCCAGACCAGCAAACTTCCAAAATGTCTGCTTTTACAGAGATAATCAATTAATCAAGGGCTGCTACTTATCCTCTTAATTCCTATGGAAATAGTAAAGGTGTACTTTATATTTCACACACACTGCATTTTGGCCTAGTTTTTGTTAAAGAATTAATGACACAATGGAATGTGTTGTGTGTTATTGTTCAACTGAGGTTGTATTTACCTTCTTCAATACCTTCTACGGATCAGGTGTTATTTATTATGCCTTTACACGTGAAACCATAAAATTCAAAAAGGGTGGACTTTGTTTTTGTCTTGACTGCATACTGTAAAGTCCCTCTTTTCTGCTTACATACGTCTTTTCCATTGTGATGAACTCAGAACAGGATCCAGTCTATTGAGAACTGGAAGAACTGGATTTACATGTTCCTGCATAGCGTGTATCTAGGATCAATTTTCAAAAATAATTGGTGACTTAGTCTACTGTACTTTCACACTGGCGTTTTGGCTTTCCGTTTGTGAGATCTGTTCAAGGCTCTCAGAAGCGGTCCAAAACGGATCAGTTTGCATTCTAATGCATTCTGAATAGAAAAGGATCCGTTAAGAAGGCATCAGTTTGCATCAGTTCCGTCTCCATTCCGCACTGGAGGCTGCTTGCAGCGTTTTGGTGTCCGTCTGACGAAACTGAGCCAAACGGATCCGTCCTGACACACAATGTAAGTCAATGGGGACCGATCCGTTTTCACTGACACAATCTGGCACAATAGAAAACGGATCCGTCCTCCATTAACTTTCAATGGTGTTCAAGATGGATCCGTCTTGGCTATGTTAAAGATAATACAAACGGTTCGTTTCTGAACGGATGCAGACGGTTGTTTTATCTGAACGGATCCGTCCATGACGGATCTGCACAAAACGCGAGTGTAAAAGTAGCCTTAGGCCTCATGCACACGACCGTATTTTTTTGCGGTCTGCAAAAACGGGTTTCGTTTTTTCGTGATCCGTGTCCGTTTTTTCGTCCGTGGGTCTTCCTTGATTTTTGGAGGATCCACGGACATGAAAAAAAAGTCGTTTTGGTGTCCGCCTGGCCGTGCGGAGCCAAACGGATCCGTCCTGAATTACAATTCAAGTCAATGGGGACGGATCCGTTTGACGTTGACACAATATGGTGCAATTTCAAACGGATCCGTCCCCCATTGACTTTCAATGTAAAGTCAGGAGTTAATATACCATCAGATCAGAGTTTTCTCCTATCCGATGGTATATTTTAACTTGAAGCGTCCCCATCACCATGGGAACGCCTCTATGTTAGAATATACCGTCGGATTTGAGTTACATCGTGAAACTCAAATCTGACAGTATATTCTAACACAGAGGCGTTCCCATGGTGATGGAGACGCTTCAGGTTAGAATATACTAAAAGAACTGTGTACATGACTGCCCCCTGCTGTAGTTAACACATTGGTGGCCAGTGCGGCCGGCCCCCCCCTCCCCTGTAGTTAACTCATTGGTGGCCAGTGGGCCCCCCTCCCTCCCCTGTAGTTAACTCGTTGGTGGCCAGTGGGCCCCCCTCCCTCCCCTGTAGTTAACTCATTGGTGGCCAGTGCGGCCGGCCCCCCTCCCTCCCCTGTAATTAACTCATTGGTGGCCAGTGCGGCCGGCCCCCCTCCCTCCGCTGTAGTTAACTCGTTGGTGGCCAGTGGGCCCTCTCCCCTCCCTCCCCCTCCTAATTAAAATCTCCCCCCCTATCATTGGTGGCAGCGGAGAGTACCGATCGGAGTCCCAGTTTAATCGCTGGGGCTCCGATCGGTAACCATGGCAACCAGGACGCTACTGCTGTCCCGGTTGCCATGGTTACTTAGCAATTTGTAGAACCATTATACTTACTTGCGAGCTGCGATCTCTGCGTCCGGCCGGGAGCTCCTCCTACTGGTAAGTGACAGGTCATTAAGCAATGCGCCGCACAGACCTGTCACTTACCAGTAGGAGGAGCTCCCGGCCGGACGCAGAGATCGCAGCTCGCAGGTAAGTATAATGGTTCTACAAATTGCTAAGTAACCATCGCAACCGGGACAGCAGTAGCGTCCTGGTTGCCATGGTTACCGATCGGAGCCCCAGCGATTAAACTGGGACTCCGATCGGTACTCTCCGCTGCCACCAATGATAGGGGGGGAGATTTTAATTAGGAGGGGGAGGGAGGGGAGAGGGCCCACTGGCCACCAACGAGTTAACTACAGGGGAGGGAGGGGGGCCGGCCGCACTGGCCACCAACGAGTTAACTACAGGGGAGGGAGGGGGGCCGGCCGCACTGGCCACCAACGAGTTAACTACAGGGGAGGGAGGGGGGCCCACTCGCCACCAACGAGTTAACTACAGGGGAGGGAGGGGGGGGCCGGCCGCACTGGCCACCAATGTGTTAACTACAGGGGGGGGCCCACTGGCCACCAATGTGTTAACTACAGGGGAAAGGGGCTGCCCCCTGCTGCCTGGCAGCACCTGCCAGGCAGCAGGGGGCAGTCATGTACACAGTTCTTTTAGTATATTCTAACCTGAAGCGTCCCCATCACCATGGGAACGCCTCTGTGTTAGAATATACTGTCGGTTCTGAGTTTTCACGAAGTGAAAACTCAGCTATGAAAAAGCTTTAATGCAGACGGATCTTCGGACACGGATGCCAATCTTGTGTGCATCCGTGTTCTTTCACGGACCCATTGACTTGAATGGGTCCGTGAACCGTTGTCCGTCAAAAAAATAGGACAGGTCATATTTTTTTGACGGACAGGATACATGGATCACGGTCTCGGCTGCAAAACGGTGCATTTTCCGATTTTTCCACGGACCCATTGAAAGTCAATGGGTCCGCGAAAAAAAACGGAAAACGGCACAACGGCCACGGATGCACACAACGGTCGTGTGCATGAGGCCTTACCTGTATTTGGCCATGTCCAGGAGATGGTCCAAGTAAATGAAAGCTACAGGGGATATAAAAAGTCTACACACCCCTGTTAAAATGTCAGGTTTCTGTGCTGTAAAAAAAAAATAAGACAAAAAAAAAATAATTTATGAACTTTTTCCACTTGATTGTGACCTATAAACTGTACCACTCAATTGAAAAACAAACTGAAATCTTTTAGGTGGAGGGAAGAAAACAAAAAAACGAAAATACTGTGGTTGCATAAGTGTGCGCACCCTCTTATAACTGGGGATGTAGCTGTGTTCAGAATGGGAGCAACGGAGCTGGGCGCAGCCTGGGCGTAGTGCTCTTTGACTTGGGGGGAAGTTCAGGCAGCTGAGGGTTAAGGTTAGGTCGTGGGGAGGGGCCTCGGTCAGCTATTTTCCCGGGCAGTATATGAAGGGAATAGGGGGCGGAGTTTATCAGACAGGAGCTTGTGAAGAAGCAGGAAGGTTTTTCCCGCCCGCCCGCCCGGTATATCGGCAGGGGGTTGAAAGGGTTTGTTGTGGCGTGGTAATGGAGGGTCCTGGAAGGCAATGATAGGTTTAAGAGGTGCATGACAAAGGTGGAGTGTGCATCTCAGGAGGTTCGGTAAGCTTGTGCATGGGGCTCCTGTGGGCAGATGTGCCTACAGGGGAGACTAATTACAGTTGGAGTATTCGGTGCTCTCGGGTCCGTGACCGCGGCCGAGGGTAAGGCGATATTACAAGTGGAGGTGAATGGTGGAGAACACAGCTTACCTGTTGCCTTCTAGGATCCTATTCAATGGTTCAGATGTTATGATAATTGTTATGGTAATTGATATGTTATGCGTGTTATTACGTATTTTCTGTGAAGTGATAATTAATGTTGTTAAATAAATTGGCCGAGAAGGCTCTTTTCCCAAGAAGATGTTTCTGTGTGTTAATTGGGGAACAGGAAGGGGCGGTAAGGTAGATGGGTGGTTTATTGCCTGGGTATCTTCCATCTCTTAAGTCATTAAGCAATCACATTCTAAATCCTGTTAAATAGGAGTCAGCATACACCGGCCATCATTTAAAATGCCTCTGATTTACCCCAAATAAAGTTCAGCTGCTCTAGTTGGTCTTTCCTGAAATTTTCTTAGTCGCACCGAACAGCAAAAGCCGTGGTCCACTGAGAGCTTCCAAAGCATCAGAGGGATCTCGTTGTTAGAAGGTATCAGTCAGGAGAAGGGGACGAAAGAATTTCCAAGGCATTCGATATACCATGGAACACAGTGAAGACCGTCATCATCAAGTGGGGCACAACAGTGACATTACCAAGAACTGGACGTCCCTCCAAAATTGATGAAAAGACGAGAATAAAACTGGTCTGGGAGGCGACCAAGAGGCCTACAGCAACATTAAAGGAGCTGCAGGAATATCTGGCAAGTCCTGGCTGTGTGGTACATGTGACAACAATCTCCCGTATTCCTCATATGTCTGGGCTATGGGGTAGAGCGGCAAGACGAAAGACTTTTCTTAAGAAGAAAAACATCCAAGCCAGGCTACATTTTGCAAAAACACATCTGAAGTCTCCCAAAAGCATGTGGGAAAAGGTGTTATGGTCTGATGAAACCGAGGTTGAACTTTTTGGCCATAACTCCAAAAGATATGTTTGGCGCAAAAACAACACTGCACATCACCAAAAGAACACCGTACCCACAGTGAAGCATGGTGGTGGCAGCATCATGCCAAGGGGCTGTTGTTCTTCAGCTGGAACTGGGGCCTTAGTTAAGCTAGAGGGAATTATGAACAGTTCCAAATACCAGTCAATATTGGCACAAAACCTTCAGGCTTCTGCTAGAAAGCTGAACATGAAGAGGAACGCGATTTTCACGCACGGTTGCTAGGAGACGATCGGGATGGGGACCCGATCATTATTATTTTCCCTTATAACATAACTTGTTCGCGCAGCCCGGCTTCTCTTCTGTCTTTTTCTTTGCTGTGCACAGGAAAAGGACCTATGATGACGTCACTGCGCTCATCACATGGTCCGTCACATGATCCATCACCATGGTAAAAGATCATGTGACGGACCATGTGATGAGCGCAGTAACGTCATCAAAGGTCCTATTCCTCAAAGAAGACAGAAGAGATGCCGGCTGCGCGATCAAGTGGATTAAGGTGAGTTAAATTAGCCCTATTGTACTATGTATTCTGTATTCAGAATGCTATTATTTTCCCTTATAACCATGTTATAAGGGAAAATAATACAATCTACGCAACACCTAACTCAAACCCGAACTTCTGTGAAGAAGTCCGGGTTCGGGTCTGGGTACCAAACATGCCGATTTTTCTCACGCGAGTGCAAAACGCATTACCATGTTTTGCACCCGCGCAGAAAAAACGCAAACATGGAACGCAATCGCAGTGTTTTAGTGTCAAAATCGCACCATTTTCCCTGAACGCATCCGGCCCCAATCCGCAACGCCAGTGTGAAAGGGGCCTATATCCACTGTACATAGAGAAGATTTAGTACTGGTTGCATTGGCCCGATGTAATATGCAGCAGTCATTTAAGTGGTGGACAACCCTTTTTTCCCTTTTTTGTCTGAGTATCAGATTATTTTCAGTGGAAAGGAAATCCACTTTCACCTGGTATGCTTTACTATGGCATCATTAGAATCTGCTAGATCTTAACAAGCAGTTGAGATCAGACCTTTGGGATGCCCAAGATTTCATGAAATAAGAGTCCACAGTGCTAGTAAACACAGTAACTCCTGCATAACTTCACTTACTGGAATGGGGTGTTCTAGACATTACTTGCACAGCGCCATGTCCAAAACAACACTGTGCAAAATCTATTGGAGTGACCATGACCCCTTCATTTTGGAGGGTAGCAATGTGTCTAAGATGGAAGTGTGTGTAGAAGGCTTTGTTTTTTTTTTTTATAAGTTGCATTCTATTCTAAGACAAACCTGTGATCAGCTTCCTACATCCATCACTAGGAGAGTTTAAGAGTGTATTGTGTTCTGCAATGATGTGCTTTAAGCTCAGGGGCTCCCCCTGGTGGCGGCAGAAGGCAGTCAGAATTTATTTGTTTCATTCCACTTAATTAAAGATGGAGTTGTCGTCTGTTGGACCTTCGAAGTCCACTGTGATATCAGAACCTGTGATACACCAGTCCTATCCTATTCAGAGAGCTCTTTTAATATTTGCAGTTGCCTCCATTAGCTCATCTCTATTAGGTGTCCTTATGGGTTGTCCTAATATCTGATTCTAGATGAGATGACACAACCCTTTAATTAACAGGATCCAGTCAACATTAGTATTTCCTATATCACTAGATATCATGTTTTACATCTATGTAGAGGTCAGTTCACGTTGAATGAAGCTGTCTCTTTCCATCTTCTTAATGTCCTTCAGATGCCTGAGGACATAGGCACTTGTCACTTACAAGTGTGGTTCCTCAGTTGTCGGAGAGGATTAAAGGAAACAATGTAGATGTCTCTCTGGAGACTAAACTACCCTTTAAAAAAAAATAATTTATACCTTGCGGAGAGAAGTAAGAGATGAAGTATAGGGTCCCAACCTGGTGCTGGGTCAGTAAAGAACACCCCAATGCTAAAACAAAGATATGCTCACCAACCTTGTCTCTTTATAACCTGGAAAGGATTTTACCATGGGCCACATGGAACCTGTATGAGCCCAGAACTGCAGAATACAGACCTCACAAGCGTTCCTCTTTTGGATGGACAGTCCCTACTTTTTACCCAAGTCACTCTGTCCCTCTTTGCTCCTTAAATGCCCCTCTGTTTGGATCTGAGGTATAGATTTGCATTATCACATATACACTACAATATACACTATGTATAATGAACTCAAAGTGTCCCTCTATGGCTATCTAAAAAGTTGGGCGTTATGAGAATATTATATAATGTATCTCCTTGTATACTTTTCAAAATACCTTCTGCTGGTGGCGTAGGATGGAAGCAGAAATAGCATCGATTCACATGATTCACCAGTTTTCTAAAAACAGCATATCACCGGTCATATGTAGAGATAAGCGAATTTCTTCAAAATTAACTAACTCAAGTATAAACTCAGCCTTACAGGTCGATGTTAGCGTCAAGAAGAAGCGCACTCCTTTTACACCGTCGTCAGCTGATTCCACATAGATGTCTACAGAACCTGTTCTATTAAACACTTATACAGTCCTAATCAAAAGTTTAAGACCACTTGAAAAATGGAAAAAAAATCATATTTTACATTGTTGGATCTTAACCCTTTCATGACCAAAGGTCATTGATGCCCCAGTGTCCAGGTCAAAATTTACAAATCTGACATGCGTCACTTTAAGTGGTAATAGCTTTGGAACACTTTTACTTATCCACGCCATTCTGAGATTGTTTTCTCGTGACACATTGTACTTCATGACAGTCATAAATTTGAGTCAATATATATCACCTTTATTTATGAAAAAATCCCAAATTTACCAAAAATAAATAAAAATTAGCAATTTTCTAAATTTCAATTTCTCTGCTTCTAAAACAGAAAGTGATACCTCATAAAATATTTATTACATAACATTCCCCATATGTCTACTTTATGTTGGCATCATTTTGGAAATGTTATTTTATTTTTTTAGGACGTTACAAGGCTTAGAAGTTTAGAAGCAATTCTTAAAATTTTTAAGAAAATTTCCAAAACCCACTTTTTAAGGACTAGTTCAGGTCTGAAGTCACTTTGTGGGGCCTATATAGTAGATACCCCCATAAATGACCCCATTGTAGAAACTAGACCCCTCAAGTTACTTAAAACCAATTTTACAAACGTTATTAACCCTTTAGGTGTTCCACAAGAATTAAAGGAAAATGGAGAGGAAATTTCAAAATTTCACTTTTTTAGCAGATTTTCTATTTTATTACATTTTTTTCTTTAACACATTAAGAATTAACAGCCAAACAAAACTCAATATTTATTACTCTGATTCTGCGGTTTACAGAAACACCCAACATGTGGTCGTAAACTGATGTAAGGGCGCACGGCAGGGCGCAGAAGGAAAGGAACACCGTATGGTTTTTGGAAGGCAGATTTTGCTGGATTGGTTTTCTGAACACCATATGTTTTTTATTTTTCTACCGATCGTCTTGTGCAGGGGCTCATTTTTTGAAGAAAGAGTTGAGGTTTTTATTGGTACCATTTTTGGGTACATAGGATTTTTTGATCATTCATTATCACACTTTATGGGACAAGGTGGCCAAAAAATTGGCTGTTTTGGAACCTTTTTTTTTTTTTTTTTTTTTACAGCGTTCATCTGAGGGGTTAGGTCATGTGACAGTTTTATAGAGCAGATCGTTACGGACGTGGCAATACCTAATATGTATACTTTTTCTTATTTATTTAAGTTTTACACAATAATAGCATTTCTGAAACCAAAAAAATGATGTTTTAGTGTCTCTATAGTCTGAGAGCCATAGCTTTTTTATTTTTTGGGCGATTGTCTTAAATATGGGCTTTTTTTGCGGGATGAGGTAACGGTTTGATTGGTACTATTTTGGGGTATATACGCCTTTTTTGATCGCTTGCTGTTGCACTTTTTGTGATGTAAGGTGACAAAAATGGCTTATTTTTTTACACCGTTTTTATTTTTTATGGTGTTTATTGGACGGGGTTGATGATGTGATATATTTATAGAGATGGTCGCTACGGACGCGGTGACACCGAATATGTGTGGTTTTTGTTAGTTTTTTTGTTTTTTTTTATAGGAAAAGGATTTTTTTTTTTACATTTTTATTTATTTATTTTTACTTTTATTATTTTCAATTTTTTTTTTATCAGTTCCCTCTTGGATCTTGAAGATCCAGTGGGGCTGATGGTTGTACTATACTTTGCAATGCTTTTGCATTGCAAAGTATAATACAATCAGATGCCAGTAGGTGGCAGCACCGGACGCCTATGCCATGGCAACCGGACGCCTTTGCAAAGCGTCCGGTTGCCATGGCAACCATCGGGCGCTGCGATCGCAGCAGCCCTAATGGTTGAGAGAGAGGGAGCCCCCTCCCTCTATTAACCCCATGGATGCCGCTACTGCGGCATCTATGCGGTTACAGCAGTGTCAGCATAGAGCTGACACACGCTGGTGATGGCGGCGGCTCAGGAATGGAGACGCCGCCATCACTCACAGAAGGGGGACCGCATCGGGGGCAGCATTTTACTTATAACAGATCAGGGCAGGAGGGGGCGGACGCATCGGGGGCAGGGGGCAGCATTTTACTTATTACAGATGGCGGCAGGAGGGGGCGGACGCATCGGGGGCAGGGCGCAGCATTTTATTTATTACAGATCGGGGCAGGAGGGGGCGGACCGCATCGGGGGCAGGGTAAGAAGAAGGACAAGAAGGGGGCACAGATCGGGGGCTTCAGGACACATTACCGATTTCAGGCTGTGATCTGCAGAGCGCAGATCAGAGCCTGAAACCGGCATTTTAACACTGCCGCAATCCGATTGGTTAGTCTGCACAGACTAACCAATCGGATCGATTGCCGGCAAGGGGCCACTCTGATTGGCCCCTTGCTGGCATTACTAGACTGTATGCTGTCCGTGACAGCAGCAGGGCTCGGGCAGAAGCTTTAATCCAAGCGCTTTGCAGCGCTTGGATTAAAGAGCTGGCTTGACGTCTATACACGTGATAGCTGCACGGGGTATGTGCAGCTATCACGTATATATACAGATTGCGGTCGTGAAGAGGTTAACAAGGTGTCACCGCCAGATCTCTGAGAAGTTCTGACAGACGTTCTTCAGTACATCTTGCATGATGTTCTTTAGTTTGGTTTCGTTTTGTCATCTCTCCTCCCTCTCCCAGCTGTCTTCTATTATCAGTGATCGCCTCCCTTTATATCCCGTCCCATACTGCTTCACTTTGCGGTTTATACTACTTCCTGGATTGTGCTCACTGCTAGAGGCTGCAACTGCTGGTTCCTCAGATAAGTCTTTTCCTTTATTTGTGTTTTCCTGTTGGCTTGATTCTAGGTGACCCTGACTCCCTCCGTATTGAGTGCAGGGAGCCGGTGGTCGTGTCCCCTCACTATTATAGGGTTTTCAGGTGTCACTCAGTCTAGGTACGGGGGCATGCAACTTTCTATCATAAAGATCTTTCCATGGGCTGAGCAGTCAGGGAGAGCTTTAGGGCTTTTATAGGGCTCACCCATATGTTCCTTAGTTTTGGATCAAGTCAGTCGGATCTTTATTTGTGACTTCTAGTTTTCTGCAACACCATCCGTGACACAAGGTTCCAAGTAGAGCTTCAACATGCAACAAGAAGAAATGAGAGTGAGACAAAACATTTTTTGAGCATACAATTAATTGAAAATAATGATTAAACTGAAACAGGCTGTTTTTCAGCTGATCCAAATTTTAGGACCACATGCCTTTAAAAGGCCAAATATGTGCAAAGATGTGGATTCATTGTCATTTTCTGTCAGGTAGTCACACGTTGTGATGGCAAAGGCAAAAAAACTCTCCCTTTTTAAACGTGGTCGGGTTGTTGAACTGCATAAGCAGGGTCTCTCACAGCGCGCCATTGCTGCTGAGGTGGGATGCAGTAAGACAGTAATTTGGAATTTATAAAATGATCCTGAGGGTTATGGAACAAAAAAGTCAAGTGGAAAACCCCAAAAAATTTCATCAGCACTGAGCCGGAGGATCCAATTGGCTGTCCGTCAAGACACTGGACGACCCTCGACCAAAATTACGGCCCTTACAGGTGCTGACTGCAGCCCCATAACCATCAGACGGCATCTAAGACTGAAGGGCTTCAAAAACAAAAAACATCTTCAAAGACCTCGTCTCCTTGAACGCCACAGAACTGCTCGTTTGGACTTTGCAAGAGAGCACCAAACATGAGACATTCAAAGGTGGAAGAAAGTTTTATTCTCTGATGAGAAAAAATTTAACCTTGATGGTCCTGATGGTTTCCAACGTTACTGGCATGACAAGCAGATCCCACCTGAGATGTTTTCTACGCGCCACAGTGGAGGGGGCGCCATAATGGTCTGGGGTGCTTTTTCCTTCAGTGGAACAATGGAGCTTCAGGAAGTGCAGGGGCGTCAAACGGCCGCTGGCTATGTCCAGATGTTGCAGAGAGCATTCCTCATGACTGAGGGCCCTCGTCTGTGTGGTAACGACTGGGTTTTTCAACAGGACAACGCTACAGTACACAATGCCCGCAGGACAAGGGACTTCTTCCAGGAGAATAACATCACTCTTTTGGCCCATCCTGCGTGTTCCTCTGATCTAAATCCAATTAAGAACCTTTGGGGATGGATGGCAAGGGAAGTTTACAAAAATGGACAACAGTTCCAGACAGTAGATGGCCTTCGTGCAGACGTCTTCACCACTTGGAGAAATGTTCCCACTCACCTCATGGAAACGCTTGCATCAAGCATGCCGAAACAAATTTTGGAAGTGATAAACAATAACGGCGGAGCTACTCATTACTGAGTTCATGTTTGGAAGTTGGATTTCTGTTTTGGGGGGGTTTAGATTTTTTTTGGAGGTGTGGTCCTAAACTTTTGATCAGCTGAAAAACAGCCTGTTTCAGTTTATTCGTTGTTTTCATTAAATTGAATGCTCAAAAAATGTTTTGTCTCACTCCCATTTCTTCTTGTTGCATGTTGAAGCTCTACTTGGAACCTTGTTAAGATCCAGCCATGCTAAATATGATTTTTTGCCATTTTTCAAGTGGTCTTAAACTTTTGATCAGTACTGTACAAGTAGAGCCCCCCTGACAGAGTGGAGAGGATGTCAGCAGTAAGTTTGTGTTGACGTCATTATTTTGCCCTTCTTCTGATCCATCAGAACAATAACTCCCAAAAATGGATCCTGTCTGTTGAGCATCCGCCTTCACTCAGTCAGCATTTGGTCAGTAATTCATCAGTATTACTAAAGACAAAAAAAACAGGAGTGGATCGAAAACAGAGATGACACGTGAACAGAATATTTGCATGTCTTCTGTGTCTTGTACCCACTCCTGCTTTTGGCTACCAAATCATAAGCCAATTCTGATGGAACTATACAGGCCTTACAGCTGCTACACAGACAGGATCCGTTGTGCGTCTCATTTTTCCTTCCTTTTGACCGATCACAACAAGGGTCAAATAAATGATGATTTCAACCAGGCCAAAAAGGCAAAATAGTGGCCCAGTCATGAAGTGCATAGGGTGGGAACAGCATTAGAAGTCCACAGATTGACCCAATGACTTAGTGGTGAGGTGGAAGCAGCATGAGGAGACCACAGAATGGCCCACTGACATAGTGTTGAGGTGGCAGCAGCATGAGGAGACCACAGAGTAGTGATAAGGCAGCAGAATGAGGAGACCACAGAGTGGCCCAGTGACAGAGTGGGAGATGGCAGTAGCATGAGGACACCACAGAGTAGTGATGTGGTAGCAGCATGAGGAGACCACAGAGTAGCCCATTTACAGAGTGTTGAGATAGCAGCACCATGAGAACACCACATAGTGGTGAGGTGGCATAAGGATGAGGAGACCACAGAGTGGCCCAGAGACACAGTGTTTATGTATCAGCAGCATGAGGAGACCACAGAGTGGCCCAGTGACATAGTGATGATGTGGCAGCAGCATCAGGAGACCACGAAGTGGCCCAGTGACATAGTGGTGAGACGTACTTTTGTTTACACGTATACACTCCAAAAAAGGCTGTAGTATAAAGTAACTGCACCACAGAACGGCAAATAAGATCTACTTTTTTTACACTTATACACCCCAAAAAAGGCTGTAGTACAAAGTAACTGCTCTGCAGAACTTAAAATAAGACGTACTTTTTTTTTACACTAATACACCCCAAAAGAAACTGTAGAACAATTTAAATGCACTGCAGAACGGTTAATATGACATACGTATATTTCCTATTAATACACCCCGCAAATGGCTGTATCACACAGAACTTGCACCCCAATCATAAGCTAGATTTGCTGGAATTAGTGATGTATCATACAGTCAGGTCCATGCTGTGCTGGTATTTGCCTGTGATTAAATCTCTTAAGGTGAAGGTTTATCACTAAATTACTATAGACAGAAGATAACTTACAGGGGTTGTCCAGGTTCTTAAATATTGATGAACTATACTTAGGTCATGAAGATACGATCAGTGAGGGTGTGACACCTGTATTCCTGCAGTCTGCCAGAAATATCAGTGGTGGCATATAGGGATGAGCGGACCCGTGGATGTTCGGGTTCGCCGGGTTTGACCTGAAGTTCGGGTTCGTGACCTGTACTTGACCCAAAATCGAACCCTATTGAAGTCAATGGGGACCTGAACTTTGGGGCACTAAAATGTCTGTAAGATAGTCGTTGTGGGGGTTGCAAAAGAAAGCAAAATGGGGGTAAGAGAAGGACAGTTGCCCTGCAAACAAATGTGGATAGGGAAATGACTTAAAATAACATACAGTCAGGTCCATAAATATTGGGACATCTACACAATTCTAACATTTTTGGCTCTATACACCACCACAATGGATTTGAAATGAAACAAACAAGATGTGCTTTAAAGGGAACCTGTCACCAGGATTTTGTGCATAGAGCTGGGGACATGGGCTGCTAGATGGCCGCTAGCACATCTGCAATACCCAGTCCCCACAGCTCTCTGCTCTTTTATTGTGTTAAAAAACCTTTTTGATCAATATGCAAATGACCTGATATGAGTCCTGTGTCCGGAGATGAGTCAAGCAGAAAGGAGCCCAGCACCGCCCCGCATCCTCCGAATCTCCTCCTTGCTGGCTGACGTCACAGAGCTGGAGCGCCGAAATCTCGCGATGCGCGAGCTAGCGCACGCGCAGTGTCGGCATCATGTTCATTCCCTGTGCTGGCATCAGCACAGGGAACGAACTACGCATGCGCTAGCTTGCGCATCGCGAGATTTCGGCGCTCCAGCTCTGTGACGTCAGCCAGCAAGGAGGAGATTCCGAGGACGCGGGGCAGTGCTGGGCTCCTTTCTGCTTGACTCATCTCCGGACACAGGACACATATCAGGTAATTTGCATATTAATCAAAAAGGTTTTTTAACACAATAAAAGAGCAGAGAGCTGTGGGGACTGGGTATTGCAGATGTGCTAGCGGCCATCTAGCAGCCCATGTCCCCAGCTCTATGCACAAAATCCTGGTGACAGGTTCCCTTTAACTGCAGACTGTCCGCTTTAATTTGAGGTATTTACATCCAAATCACGTGAACGGTGCAGAAATTACAACAGTTTGCATATGTGCCTCCCACTTGTTAAGGAACCAAAAGTAATGGGACAATTGGCTTCTCGGCTGTTCCATGGCCAGGTGTGTGTTATTCCCTCATTATCCCAATTACAATGAGCAGATAAAAGGTCCAGAGGTCATTTCCAGTCTGCTATTTGCATTTGGAATCTGTTGCTGTCAATCTCAAGATGAGATCCAAAGAGCTGTCACTATCAGTGAAGCAAGCCATCATTAAGCTGAAAAAACAAAACAAACCCATCAGAGAGATAACATTAGGCGTGGCCAAAACAACTGTTTAGAGCATTCTTAAAAAAAAGGAACGCACCGTCGAGCTCCGCAACACCAAAAGACCCGGAAGACCACGGAAAACAACTGTGGTGGATGACTGAAGAAATCTTTCCTTGGTGAAGAAAACACCCTTCACAACAGTTGGCCAGATCAAGAACACTCTCCAGGAGGTAGGTGTATGTGTGTCAAAGTCAACAATCAAGAGAAGACTTCACCAGAGTGAATACAGAGGGTTCACCACAAGATGTAAACCATTGGTGAGCCTCAAAAACGGGAAGGCCAGATTAGAGTTTGCCAAACGACATCTAAAAAAGCCTTCACAGTTCTGGAACAACATTGTATGGACAGATGAGACCAAGATCAACTTGTACCAGAGTGATGGGAAGAGAAGAGTATGGAGAAGGAAAGGAACTGCTCATGATCCTAAGCATACCACCTCATCAGTGAAGCATGGTGGTGGTAATGTCATGGCGTGGGCATGTATGGCTGCCAATGGAACTGGTTCTCTTGTATTTATTGATGATGTGACTGCTGACAAAAGCAGCAGGATGAATCCTGAAGTGTTTCGGGCAATATTATCTGCTCATATTCAGCCAACTGCTTCAGAACTCATTGGACGATGCTTCACTGTGCAGATGGACAATGACCCAAAGCATACTGCAAAAGCAACCAAAGAGTTTTTTAAGGGAAAGAAGTGGAATGTTATGCAATGGCCAAGTCAATCACCGGACCTGAATCCGATTGAGGATGCATTTCACTTGCTGAAGACAAAACTTAAGAGAAAATGCCCCAAGAACAAGCAGGAACTGAAGACAGTTGCAGTAGAGGCCTGGCAGAGCATCACCAGGGATGAAACCCAGCGTCTGGTGATGTCTATGCGTTCCAGACTTCAGGCTGTAATTGACTGCAAAGAATTTTCAACCAAGTATTAAAAAGTGAAAGTTTGGTTTATGATTATTATTATGTCCCATTACTTTTGGTCCCTTAACAAGTGGGAGGCAGATATGCAAACTGTTGTAATTCCTGCACCGTTCACCTGATTTGGATGTAAATACCCTCAAATTAAAGCTGACAGTCTGCAGGTAAAGCACATCTTGTTCTTTTCATTTCACATCCATTGTGGTGGTGTATAGAGCCAAAAATGTTAGAATTGTGTTGATGTCCCAATATTTATGGACCTGACTGTATAGTGCAAACAAGCTAAAAACAGCAGCAATTTGGATCCCCAAATAGTGCAGCAAGGTGTCATAGTAATCGCTCCTATTACCCAGGCTGTACACTCTCCTATTGCACCCTGTTCTCCTTTTATAGTGTAAATGATGCCTCCCTATCCTTTCCTTACACCTTGAATAATCTTTCCCTGAACTTGTAAATCATTTTTTCCAGCACAATGAAGTCTTTCCTAGCACTGTCCCTAGCGCCTGCTGACGTCTCTCCCTGCACTAAGTACACTGAAAAATGGCTGAGGCTATTTATAGGGCTGTGACATCACAGGGCTGGCTGGCTGCTGATTGGCTGCATGCATGGCATTGTGGGTGATCCCTCGTTTCCAGAGTTCTTTGCTCCATGTCCTCACACGTGCAGCAGCCAGAGGAAATTCGGATCGAATTCCACTTCATCAACTTCGATTCGCTCATCTCTAGTCATATGGCACACGGCAGATGAGATAAATCCCAGCCATTTTTTTTTATGCTAAGAATGCACCCCAAGGATATAGATCCTTTGACTATCTTGTATATGTATGTATAGGTACGATCTTCAGGGAGGTGAAAGACATTTCATTCCTCCAACCCAAACTGTGGAAACACTGCGCTGCAGCCGCAAGGTCAGAAAGGACCCCAAGGGTGCAGGTTAAAGGAAAATTTTAAAAGTCTTTATTCAAACAAAAATATTCCCTGTGTAGGCAGGTGTGTTCTCTTTACCAGCTTCTTAAAGGGCCTACATATGCATCCAAATTCTTCGCTAGCCTATGGCTGGCCACCCGTGGGTATATAAGGAGCCTTCCCTAGTGGGAGGGTGCTTGAGCTTTAGGTTCCTAGTCCCTAGTTAACCAGTGAAGGTGCGGTATTCTATCTCATTGCCCGTGTACCAAACTTCTGCCAGATAACCTACCCTGATTCTTCGCCGCCTGCCCTGATCTTAGACTGTTTCCGCCATTGCTCCATTGCCACCTGCTATGACCTCAGTCTTGTTTCTCAGATATGTTTGCATAAAAACAATATTTCAAAAAGCAAATAAAAATTAAAACATAAGATTAAAACTGATAACTAAAATGAGGACCCCAACATCATTTAGTCCAACAAAATTTAGTCCACTCGGTTGCAAGCTACCTTTTTGTAAATCCAAAAAGATTTGCGCTGTCTTAAAGGAAATGTGTCACCAAAAATTGTATCTGCAAGTTAAAATCAGATAGTAGCACATCTACTTTTTTCTGATCCGTTTTTATTTTTTGATTGGAGATTTTTAATTTTATTTACTGAACATGATTATGGGGGCGGCCATCTTGCCTGAGCTGTTCTTAGCAGCATTTACACAGCATTAAAAAAAAATTGCTTTATGGCAGCCCGATGGGCCATAGACACAATGGTCAGGAGGGGACCCTGGGTCATTGTACAAGGAAAGAATAGATAAGCTCTGACAATCACCTATTGTTAATGGTGGATCCTGTCTTATCTGTATCTGTCTTAGGATTACAGCAGGATTACAATGAGTTAACTGCAGTAAAGTGATCTGTATTAACCAAGAAGTGGCGCCAATGATTAGACTTAGTGACCAGTGCAAAAAATGCTGAATTTCTGGTTTTAGTTTAAATATAAAAAATGACATGGAAAATTAAAAACATCATCAAAAAATTTTTAAAAATAAAATTATTTTAAACATAAAAAGTAATTTAAACAGCAGGTAATTTTCTGATGACACATTCCCTTTAAGAAAAAAATCAATTCAGAAGGGTGGGTTCACACTAGCGTTAGGGATTCCGTTACGGCTTTCCGTTATAACATGGTTGTAACGGAAAATAATGGAATCCATACGACGGAAGGACGGATCCGTTCTTCTGCCCATAGACTTGTATTATGATGGAATGCAAAATGGAAGCCGTTTGCTTTCCGTCCTAATAGAAGTCTATAGGAAAGTCCCGTCGACGGGACTTTGTTTTCCGTCTTGCTTGCATAACGGGACCCAGACGGATCCATCATGCTTTCCCATAGACTTCTATTAGGACGGAAAGCAAACAGAATGTCTTTTAAAGGCTTCCGGTTTGCATTCTATCATAATACAAGTCTATGGGCAGAAGAACGGATCCGTCCTTCCGTCTTATGGATTCCTTTATTTTCCGTTACAACCATGTTATAACGGAAAGCCGTAACGGAATCCCTAATGCTAGTGTGAACCCACCCTAATATTACAGAAACAGTTGTTTATCTTTAACCCTTTCCTGACTGGAGATTTTTCAGATGATTGTGTTTTTTGTTTTTCCTTCCCTGGCGTCCTGGAGCCATAACTTT
This sequence comes from Bufo bufo, assembly GCF_905171765.1. Taxonomy (NCBI): domain Eukaryota; kingdom Metazoa; phylum Chordata; class Amphibia; order Anura; family Bufonidae; genus Bufo; species Bufo bufo. Next base: position 607,331,534 of record NC_053392.1, on the reverse strand, counting down.
TTGTTTCATTTTTCCGTTCACTATATGCAATGGAACAACCCCTTTAAAGGCCTAGGGTATCCTCAGTGGGGGCCCCAGGAATGATACGGTAGTTGGAACTGCAGGAACTCTGGCGAAATGTCTGGTAAGTGGGACCCTTTAAATTAAAGGATTTAAATCCAAAAAGAGTTGAAACCCACAAGGATTAGAAGTGGGACTAAAAAAAAAACCCTAATGCCTCATTCACACCTCAGTGATTCGGTCAGTGCCCGCGCCGTCTCCTCAAGCAGCTGATTGGAAGGGGTATCGGACCCCCACCGATTTGATATTGATGACCTATCCTGAGGGTAGGTCATCAATATTAAAAGCATGGACAATCCCTTTAAGGCCTCATGCACACGAACATATTTTCTTTCTGTGTCCGTTCCATTCTTTTTGCGGACCGTATACGGAACCATTCATTTCAACGGGTCCGCAAAAAACCCTGAAGTTACTCCGTGTGCTTTACGTATGTCCATCTTTCCGTTCCACAAAAAAATAGAAGATGTCCTTATTGTCCACATTACGGACAAGGATAGGACTGTTCTATTAGGGGCCAGCTGTTCCGTTCCGCAAAATACGGAATGCACACGGACTTATTTTTTGCCGATTTTTGCCGTTTTTTGGGGACCGCAAAATACTACGGTCGTGTGCATGAGGCCTAAGGCCTCTTTCACACGGGCGTCATGGATTTGGGCCGGATAAGATGCGGGTGCGTCGCCGGAAATTGCGTGATTTTTCCGCGAGAATGCAAAACATTTTAATGCGTTTTGCACGCGCGTGAAAAAAAATCGGCATGTTTGGTACCCAGACCCGAACTTCTTCACAGAAGTTCGGGTTTGGGTTAGGTGTTGTGTAGATTGTATTATTTCCCTTATAGCGCTGGAGGGGTTAACATTTTTTTTTTAACTCACCTTAATCCACTTGTTTGCGCAGCCCGGCTTCTCTTCTTTCTTCTTTCTTCAGGACCTGGGTAAAGGACCTTTGATGACATCACTGCACTCATCACATGGTCCGTCACACGATCCATCACCATGGATCGTGTGACGGACCATGTGATGAGCACAATGATGTCACCACAGGTCCTTTTCCTCCTGCACAGCAAAGAAGAAGACAGAAGAGATGCCGGAGTGGGTTAAGGTGAGTTAAATTATTATTATTTTTTTTTTTAACCCCTCCAGCCCTATTTTACTATGCATTCTGTATTAAGAATGCTATTATTTTCCCTTATAACCATGTTATAAGGGAAAATAATAATGATCGGGTCCCCCATCCCGATCATCTCCTAGCAACCATGCATGAAAATCGCACCGCATCCGCACTTGCGATTTTCACGCAGCCCCATTCACTTCTATGGGGTCTGCGTTGCGTGATAAATGCACAAAATAGAGCATGCTGCGATTTTCACGCAACGCACTTCATCACTCAGCAGAGGACGGCAGTGAAGAATAAAAAAGAAGCTATGGTGATGTCTGCTACGCTTGGTGAGGTAAGTGAGGGGAGAGGCAGAACAATGCTGGGAGCTGGGATTATTTAACGGGGACTGTATGTAAGTGATGCGTGAAAATCACCGCTCATCTGCACAGCCCCATAGAAATTAATGGGTCCGGATTCAGTGCGGGTGCAATGCGTTCACCTCACGGCCTAAGGCTTATATTAGAAGAGCAGATCACACTATTCTGTACCGCTCCTTTGGCAGGACTGGCTTTTTTTTTTTTTTCAAACTGCACCTATATTGAAGGCAAATAAGGCAGCTGCCTAGGGACCTCCATTATCTAGGACAGGGGTCAGCAACCTTCGGCACTCTAGCAGCTGTGAAACTACAACTCCCAGCATGCACACTTGCTTGGCTGTTCTTGTATCTCCCATAGAAGCGAAAGGAACATGCTGGGAATTGTAGTTTCAGAACAGCTGGAGTGCCGGAGGTTGCTGATCCCTGATCTAGGAGCTTTCACCTCTCGGTTTATAGGTTTATCTTCATACAAGGAGGTAAATAGGCGGCTTCTATTAATATCCAGTATCTGTGTTAGGTGTGGACATCGGAGAGGTGAAGCCTGGGCTCTGAATACAATCACTATTTACCGTATACTGGTGGGAGTCTCATTGATTAGGCAGCGATCAATCATTTCATCACCTTCTGTATTGTGCTGGTATTTGCCTGTGATTAAATCTCTTAAGGTGAAGGTTTATCACTAAATTACTATAGACAGAAGATAACTTACAGGGGTTGTCCAGGTTCTTAAATATTGATGAACTATACTTAGGTCATGAAGATACGATCAGTGAGGGTGTGACACCTGTATTCCTGCAGTCTGCCAGAAATATCAGTGGTGGCATATAGGGATGAGCGGACCCGTGGATGTTCGGGTTTGCCGGGTTTGACCCGAAGTTCGGGTTCGGGACCTGTACTTGACCCAAAATCGAACCCCATTGAAGTCAATGGGGACCTGAACTTTGGGGCACTAAAATGTCTGTAAGATAGTCGTAGTGAGGGTTGCAAAAGAAAGCAAAATGGGGGTAAGAGAAGGACAGTTGCCCTGCAAACAAATGTGGATAGGGAAATGACTTAAAGAGGACCTTTCACTGATCCTGACAATATGAACTAACTATACAGACATGTAGAGCGGCGCCCGGGGATCTCACTGCACTTACTATTATCCCCGGGCGCCGCTCCATTCTCCCGCTATGTCCTCCGGTATCTCCGTTCACAAAGTTATAGTAGACGGAGTCTGACCTTGTTCTGCTGTAGCGCTGGCCAATCGCATTGCAGAGCTGACAGCCTGGGAGAAAAGAACCTCCCAGGCTGTGAGCTCTGCGCTGCGATTGGCCAGCGCTACAGCAGAACAAGGGCAGACTCCGCCTACCATAACTTAGTGACTGGTATCTCCGCCTACTATAACTTAGTGAGCGAAGATACCGGAGGACATAGCAGGAGAACGGAGCGGCCCCCAGGTATAATAGTAAGTGCAGTGAGATCCCCGGGCGCCGCTCTACATGTCTGTATACTTAGTTCATAGTGTAATAATCGGTGAAAGGTCCTCTTTAAAATAACATAGAATAGAAAAAAAACAAAAAAATATAATCTTGAACTAGGAGGCAGAGGTCAAAGTGGAGTAGGAGGTGGAGGAGGAGGAAGAGGAGGAGGAGGTAGCCAGCACTGTTTTTATTGTTATTTTTTTATTTATTTTCTCCTTTATTTATTTATTTTTTATAAATTTGAGAAGACCCCAAAACATTGGGAAATAAAAAAGAGAATGCAAAGAGAAAGTGCTCTGGAGTATAACAATGGCTGGGTTTGGCCGGTATACATGTCTACTCAGCACAAGATATAAACAAGTCCTGTGGTATCCATGCCTGGTTCATTTTAATGAACGTGAGATTGTCCACGTTGGCTGTGGACAGGCGGCTGCCCTTGTCTGTGATGACGCCCCCTGCCGTGCTAAACACACGTTCAGACAATACACTGGCTGCAGGGCAGGCCAGCACCTCCAAGGCGTAAAGGGCAAGCTCAGGCCATGTGGACAATTTGGAGACCCAGAAGTTGAAGGGGGCAGACCCGTCATTCAGTACGTGTGTGCACACATACTGCTCCACCATGTTGGTGAAATGCTGCCTCCTGCTAAGACGTGTCATATCAGCTGGTGGTGCTGGTTGTTGTGGCGTGCTGACAAAGCTTTTCCACATGTCGGTCATGCTAACCCTGCCTTCTGAGGTGCTGGCGGTGCCCTAGCTGCGTTGGCGACCTCTTCCTCGTCCTCTGCCTTCGCCTTGTGCTTCCACTGTGCCCCCGCTGTCAGGTGGGAATGCCACCTACCAGCGTGCGCTTGTACTTGCGCATCTTCCGATCACGCTCCAGTGACAGAATTAAGGACGGTACGTTGTCCTTGTAGTGGGGATCCAGCAGCGTGGCCACCCAGTTATCAGCACAAGTTAGAATGTGGGATACTCGGTGGTCGTTGCGCAGATACTGCAGCATGTAATCGCTCATGTGTGCCAGGCTGCCCAGAGGCAACGACAAGCTGTCCTCTGTGGTAGGTGTATCGTCTGTGTCCTCTGTATCCCCCCAGCCACGCTCCAGTGATGCCCATGAGCTGCTTTTGGTGCCACCCTTCTGTGAACACGGTTCTTCCTCCTCCTCATCATCATCCTCCTCCCCATCCTCCAGAACTGTGCCCTGGCTGGACAGTTGTGTACCTGGCCTTTGTTGGTGCAGGAGCCCACCCTCCAAGCCACATGTGGATGACTGCCCTGATAACCATGGAAATGATCCCTCTTACTCCTCCTCTTCCTCCTGTGCCACATCCTCTTCTATCATCGCCCGAAGTGTGTGTGCGGCTGGCGCTGTGTGACCACCACCTCTTACTCCGAACTGCACACGTCACTCGCATGACCTTGATTTCATGTGAGGTCTAGGACCTCATTATCCTCCTCATCATCTTCCACCCACCCTTCACCCCTGCCCTCGTTGCCAGTCTGCACAATGCAGAAAGCCGCAGCAGTTAGCACCTGTGTTTCGTCATCATCATCGACTGAAGAGACATTCAACAGCCAACACGCATACAGGGGCTCTCTAACTAACAAATAAATTAACAGAGTCTTGATTTGTGGTAAAAGTGGGGGAGGCCACAGCTTTATTACAAAAAACAGGAGGACCTTGTCTACCCTTGAATAGCACTTTCTTCGTCACCTCGCATGCCTGGTCACTGTGGCCACGGTGAGCATGTCTTTGTGGAAACTTCAGGTGACTGCCACTTCTCCGTCTTCTTCTTAGACAAGGTCCTCCCTCCGCCAGCTGTGACATCTGAAAATAAAGGTATTATGAGCTAACCAAGAAATAAAAACAAAACAACCGCATTCAACATACCCATCACAGAATCATTGAAAAAACAACAGGAAGGGAGGGTGGGAAAACTCTTCGCTGGCCGAGCGCACACCAAGAGGAAGAGGAGGAGGAGTTAAACCTTTATATACCCCCGTTTAGGCGCGCTCGGTCCAGCAAGAGCCCTCCCACCACTTAACACATTCCTACCCCCTGCGCACTTCAGTCAATGGCCCCCAGGCTTATGCAGCATGGGAGCCAGACAGAGACGTGCTGTGGTGGTCCTCCCATGTCCACATCCTGAAACATAAGTGGTTGGGCATCATCTCTTCCACTTTTAGGGCACGGCTAGGTGGATGCCCCATGGAAACCCTGCCAGCAGAGTCATCAAAAAAAGCATAAGAGACTGCTGCATGACTTGCGGCTCAGACTGCTTGGCTTATTTGCAAGGGGGTGAGGTGAAAGACTGATGCCCATGGGCTGCAAGTGCCAACCGTGCGGTTTCAGCAGGGGACCGGGTGGGAGACAATGTGAAGGAACTGGAGGCACTGTCAGCCATCCAATCCACTACCCCCTCTACTTGTTCTGGCCTCACCATTCATACACCGGTATTCGGGCATACCAAATGACGCTGAACATCCTGTCGCCTACGTGCACCTGAGGAAGGTGTTTCATTTGGGCGTGTATCTGGCACAGCAACAGGAGCTCCACAACCAGGGCCACGTCCCTTATTTGATGGTCTCCTTATTCTTTGAGGTCAACCACTGAACTAACAGACAGATTAACTATATTAATTTCCCTGTCACGGATGCAATGTAGGTGTACCTCACACTAAAAATGGGAATATTTTACCCACCGAACTAACAGACGGATTAACTTTCTTAATTTCCCTGTCACATATACAGTGCAGGTGTGCCTCACACCAAAAATGGGTATATGTCATCGGCCGAACTAACAGTCAGATTAACTATATTAATTTCCCTGTCACATATGCAGTGCACGTGTATCTCACACCCATCGAAGTAACAGATGCATTAACTATTATATTTTTGTGTCAGGGGTACAAAAATGATGCATTGCACCCACAACAAATCATTATAGGTCACCCACAAAACAAATAGCCAGATTCCTAACACTCTCCCTCACTTCAGCTGCCTGCTTCCTGTCCCTGCACTACTCAGAGCCGATGGGCGGTGCTACACGTGATCCTGCTTGTATAGAGGCTGGGTCACATGATGCACCGGCCAATCACGGCCATGCCATTACTATGCATGGCTGTGATGGCTTCTAAGTGCCCACAGCTTAAAAGCTTTTTGATTGGCTGCCCTGCGGGGTTACTCATTTTAAAGGGAAGTCACTCAAGTAACATTTTGCAACATTCCACGGTATAATATTCCATAGAGTATGAAGTCACTCTGTAAATTGTTTGCTTTTCTCATCTTGTTCTGTTTCTTGATTACAGGATGTTTTCTTGGCCGTTCACACACAATTGTCCTCGTGTCAGCCCGAAGTTGTTCGATACTTCGGTAAATAACTTCGGTATTCGGTAATCTGAAGTAGGATTTGGTACCGAGGTACCAGCCAGTACCAAACCTGACCAGATTTCAATTTTAAAATGTTTTTAAATAAGTACATAGGAATACCGAAGTTATTTACCGAAGTCTTCCCCAACTTCGGGCTATATAAGGTTTTCCTCCACGGAGCCAATACATTTTATTGTTGTAAGGAAAAAGCATTTCAAACAACGTTTTTGAATGAATAAACTTCGAATATATGATCCAAAGCTTGATTTGCTCAAGCCTAGTATTGACTAAACTGTGATACCAAGTTGAACTGGTTGGTGGCGCTGGGTGTCTTCATTGTGTTTTGCCTTTTACTGCAACATTGCATACAATTATAGATGAGCGAATTTCTCAAAAATTTTATTCGGTTTGCCAAATTTTCCAAAAAGATTTGATTCGATCTGAATTTATTCATGGCGAGTCGCATTAAAAAAACAGCTAGTTCCTGGCTGCAGAGAGCCTGTATAGTGGTGTAGAACACTGTGCCTTGCAGTAACACGCATAGGGAGTCTGCTGTGGTAGTGAAATAATACTGTCAGTTAGTATGACATGCAGATGACAGGCGTCGCTCTTAGAATCACTGCACACTTCACTTATTTGGGCAGTTATGGGGCCAAAACTGACCAAATAACTCAAGTATGAACTCAGCCTTACAGGTCAATGTTAGCGCCAAGAAGAAGCGCACTCTTTTTACACCGTCGTCAGCTGATTCCACATAGATGTCTACAGAACCTGTTCTATTAAACGCTTATACAAGTAGAGCCCCCGACAGAGTGGAGAGGGTGTCAGCAGTAAGTTTGTGTTGACGTCACAGATTATTTTGCTCTTCCTCTGATCCGTCAGGACAATAACCCCCAAAAAACATATCCTGTCTGTTAAGCATCTGCCTTCACTCGGTCAGCATTTGGTCAGTAATCCATCAGTATTGCTAAAGCCCAAAAAAAGTGGATCCAAAACAGAGATGACATGTGAATGGAATATTTGCATGTCTTCTTTTGCACCGACTCCTGCTTTTGGCTATCAAATCATAAGCCAATTCTGATGGGACCAGGTCATGCAGGCCTTACAGCTGCTACATAGACAGGATCCGTAGTGCGTCTCATTTTTCCTTCCTTCTGACAGATCAGAAGAAGGGTCAAATAAATGTTGATGTCAACAAGGCCAAAAAGGCAAAATAGTGGTCCCATCATGGAGTGGGGAGAGTGGAAACAGCATGAGAAGTCCACAGAGTGGCCCAATGACAGAGTGTTCAGGTGGCAGCAGCATGAGGACACCACAGAGTGGCAGAGTTATATAGTGATGAGGTTGCAACAGCATGAGGAAACCACAGAGTGGCCCAGTGACATAGTGTTGAGGTGGCAGCAGCATGAAGAGACCACAGAGTGGTGATGTGGCAGCAGCATGAGGAGACCACAGAGTGGCCCAGAGACATAGTGGTGAGGCGGCAGCAGCATGAGGCGACCACAGAGTGGTCCAGAGACATAGTGTTCAGGTGGCAGCAGCATGAGGAGACAACAGAGTAGTGATGTGGCAGCAGCATGAGGAGACCACATAGTGGCCCAGTGACATAGTGTAGAGGTGGCAGCAGCATGAGGAGACCACAAAGTGGCCAAGTGACATAGTGGGGAGGAAGCAGCAGCATGAGGAGACCACAGAGTGGTGATGTGGCAGCAGCATGAGGAGATCACAGAGTGGCCTAGTGACATAGTGAAGAGGTGGCAGCAGCATGAGGAGACCACAAAGTAGCCCAGTGGCATAGTGGGAAGGAAGCAGCAGCATGAGGAGACCACAGAGTGATGAGGTGGTAGTAACATGAAGAGACCACAGAGTGGACCAGTGACAAAGTAGGAAGGTGGGGGGCTGAAGATGGTGGGTGGTAGTAGGAGCACCTGGCAGCAGGTGTGGCATCAGGCGGGTGGCAGCATCAGAATAGTAGCTGAAGCAGGTAGCCAGAAGAAACAAGTCTCTTTTGACAAAGTGTAGATGTATGATCTAGTCTGATGCATCAGCACTGATATTTGAAAATCCTGGCTGATCCACTCCTGATTCTTTTTCACAAAGGTCAGTTTCTCCACATTTTGGGTGGACAGGCAAGTTCTTCTTGGGGCAACTATTGCCCCCGCTGCACTAAACACACGCTCTGATGCCACACTGCTAACCAGGCAGGAAAGTTTGTCCAGGGCAAACTCGGCCAGTTGCGGCCACAAATCGAGTTTGGCTACCCAGTAGTCCAGGGGATCTTCAATGTGGGGTGGCAGTGTGCACTCCAAGTATGCCACAACCTGCTGGTTCAGGTCCCGCTCTATGTCTACCTGCTGCTGCTGGTGAGTAGTTTGTTCAGTAGGCGGTTGAAGAAAACTGCTCATCAGCGACTCTAGACTTGCGTGAGGATGGGAGATGGCGCACAAAGGCAGCGGCCAACTGACTACATAGGATGTCTCAATAGTAGTTCAGTTTGTCCTCCCTCTCAGCCGGTGTAAAAAAGGCTCCCATTTTGGACGGGTAGCAAGAGTCTAACATGGGGGATAGCCGTAGTCATCCATCTGCCGAATGGTGACAATTTGGCTGTCACTACGCAAGCAATTGAGCATGAATCGGGCTATTTGCTCAAGTGACTCAGAGGGACTCCCTGCCTCATCTCCACTGCATACTGCCACAGTATCTCTGGGTCCTCCTCATCGCCCTGTAGCTCCTCTAGCTGCTCCTGCTTCTCCTGTTCCTCCTTTCCTGTCACCTGTGTAGAAAAAACACCCCTTTCTCTATGCATTGATTGTGCGCGAATGTTCTCCTCCTCCTCTAGTTCAGCCCCCACAGGGCTTATGTGGTCGTGAGATGTAGTCGCCATGTTGCCTGTTTTCTGACTAGCCAGATTTAGCAGCATCTGTTCCAGGACATGAATCAGTGGAATGACGTTGTTCATCCCGTAGTGCTGGCGACTGACAAATAAAGTGGCGTCCTCAAAGGGCCTGAGCAAACAGCAGGTGTCACGCATGAGTTGCAACTGGCTAACATCGAAGTTACACAGTGAAGTACCTCTGTCCGACTGTATCATCAAGAAATCGTTTATGGCCTTTCTCTGTTCACATACAGTCAGGTCCATAAATATTTGGACATCGACAAAAATCAGGTGAACGGTGTAGGAATTACAACAGTTTGCATATGTGCCTCCCACTTGTTAAGGGGCCAAAAGTAATGGGACAGAATAATAATCATAAATCAAATTTTCACTTTTGAATACTTGGTTGCAAATCCTTTGCAGTCAATTACAGCCTGAAGTCTGGAACGCATAGATATCACCAGACGCTGGGTTTCATACCTAGAGATGCTCTGCCAGGCCTCTACTGCAACTGTCTTCAGTTCCTGCTTGTTCTTGGGGCATTTTCCCTTCAGTTTTGTCTTCAGCAAGTGAAATGATTGCTCAATCGGATTCAGATCAGGTGATTGACTTAGCCATTGCAGAACATTCCACTTCTTTCCCTTAAAAAACTTTGGTTGCTTTTGCAGTATGCTTTGGGTCATTATCCATCTGCACTGTGAAGCACCGTCCAATGAGTTCTGAAGCATTTGGCTGAATATGAGCAGATAATATTGCCCGAAACACTTCAGAATTCCTCCTGCTGCTTTTGTCAGCAGTCACATCATCAATAAATACGAGAGAACCAGTTCTATTGGCAGCCATACATGCCCACGCCATGACACTACCACCACCATGCTTCACTGATGAGGTGGTATGCTTAGGATCATGAGCAGTTCCTTTCCTTCTCCATACTCTTCTCTTCCCATCACTCTGGTACAAGTTGATCTTGGTCTCATCTGTCCATAGGATGTTGTTCCAGAACTGTGAAGGCTTTTTTAGATGTCGTTTGGCAAACTTTAATCTGGCCTTCCTGTTTTTGAGGCTCACCAATGGTTTACATCTTGTGGTGAACCCTCTGTATTCACTCTGGTGAAGTCTTCTCTTGATTGTTGACTTTGACACACATACACCTACCTCCTGGAGAGTGTTCTAGATCTAGCCAACTGTTGTGAAGGGTGTTTTCTTCACCAGGGAAAGATTTCTTCAGTCATCCACCACAGTTGTTTTCCGTGGTCTTCCGGGTCTTTTGGTGTTGCTGAGCTCACCGATGCATTCCTTCTTTTTAAGAATGTTTCAAACAGTTGTTTTGGCCGCGCCTAATGTTTTTGCTATCTCTCTGATGGGTTTGTTGTGTTTTTTTAGCCTAATGATGGCTTGCTTCACTGATAATGACAGCTCTTTGGATCTCATTTTGAGAGTTGACAGCAACAGATTTCAAATGCAAATAGCACACTTGAAATGAACTCTGGACCTTTTATCTGCTCATTGTAATTGGGATAATGAGGGAATAACACACACCTGGCCATGGAACAGCTGAGAAGCCAATTGTCCCATTACTTTTGGTCCCTTAACAAGTGGGAGGCACATATGCAAACTGTTGTAATTCCTACACTGTTCACATGATTTCGATGTAAATACCCTCAAATTAAAGCTGACGGTCTGCAGGTAAAGCACATCTTGTTTGTTTCATTTAAAATCCATTGGTGGTGTATAGAGCCAAAGATGTTAGAATTATATCGATGTCCCAATATTTATGGACCTGACTGTAATTGGTTCAACATATGGAGGGTGGAATTCCAACGGGTGGAAACGTCATTGGGGGACACCATTCTGCAGATGCAGCTCAAGGAGGGTGTGTTTTTCAGTGTACGAGTGGCTGAAGTGCATGCAAAGTTTCCTGGCCATTTTCAGGATGTCTTGCAGATGGGCGGAAGACTTCAGGAACCGCTTTACAACCAAATTGAACACATGCGCCAAACAGAGCGCATTTCTCAGCCCTCCTTGATGTAGCGCTGACACCATGTTTTTCCCGTTATCGGTCACCATGGTTCCGATTTTTAGTTGTCGAGGAGAAAGACAGGATTTGATTCCTTAATGAGGGACGTGGAGCAGTTCCTCCCCTGTGTGACTCCGTTCGCCCAGGCAAACTAGGTGCAGAACAGCATGACACCACCGTGGCCTGCACATGTGGTATGCTGGAGGAGCAATGTGAATTGTCCCTGCAGTGGAGGCTGGGGACACAGTGGAGGATGAGGAGGCAGAGGCGGACATTGTCGCAAGACCAATGGCGTGAAAACGTGGAGGCGGAAGTGGCGTCACCTGGCCAAGTTGCTGGTGTGGCTGGGCAGGAACCACATTTACCCAGTGTCCCGTAAAGGACATATATTGTCCTTGGCCATAGTTGCAGCTCCACACGTCGGCAATGCCGTGCACTTTGGCAGACACCAAAAGGTTCAAGGACTGGCCCACCTTCTGTTCTACATATGTGTGCAGGGCTGGAACTGCCTTTTTGGCAAAGAAATGACGGCCTCGGGCTCTCCACCTTGGCTCGGCACAAGCCATCAGTTCTCTGAAAGGTGCAGAGTCCACCACTTGGAAAGGGAGGGACTGCAACACCAGCAACTTGGCCAGGAGCACGTTCAGCTTCTGCGCCGTTGTATGAGTGCACGCATACTGTTGCCTCTTGGCAATTTCTTCGGTGATCGATTGCTGACGAAATGACTGACGAGGAGTGGGAGGAGCAGGAACATTAGGACCAGCAGATGATGGGAAGGACAGAGCTCCCTTCGGCTGAGGTGGTGGAGCCTTGACTGCGTGAAATTGGGTGCATGCCACTGGGCGATGCCGCAGTTTCTGCGGCATGCTGGACCACCACATCGGAGCCACAGTTCTCCCAGGTCACTTTATGGTGACGCTGCATGTGTTGACGCAGGGCCGTGGTGCCAACATTTGCACCCTGGCCACGCTTCACCTTCTGCCGACGAATTCGGAAAATGGCCATGTTCACCTCCTCCGGCGGCCTAACAAAAAATTGCCACACTGCTGAGTATGGCATTTTCCCCGCAACACTCCGCGCTGACTGCCTGCTACCACTGCCTCCATGAACCCCTGCACCGCTACTTTCCGGGCAGGTAGGCTCCCTCGAAGCGGGTGGTCTACCCTGGGCACGTTTGGCTTCCAACCTCCCAACCCGTTGACTCACGGCGACGCTACCACCATGCTGGCTCAGACGCTGCCTCATACGCAAGCTGCCACCCTCTTCTCCTAATGATGATGATAAAGCCCCTTTTTCACCCAGCTCCCAAGTGCGATAAGATACATCATCATCATCATCCGCTACTGTCTGCACGTCACTGATGTCCCCCTCAACGGTTTTAGGGTCAGAAGCCTGACCGCTCGCAACACCAGCTCCCACGCGACTCTCATCATCACTACTTGCCTGCCTAATGGAGGAAGCAGCGGATCTCTCCTCCAGATTTTGGATGGGCAGTAGCTGCTGACTGTCCTCTAGTAGCTCGCCCTCGCTGAAAAGTGCTGAGGGAACAGAAAATGACAGAGGCAGGGGTGTCTGATGTCACTTGTGATGAAGTCGAAGACCAAGTCAACTATTCAAGCACCGCTTGGTTGCCGGTCAAGACACGACCGCTAGATGACACTGGGAGCTCAGGCCTCTCGCTGCGACTCCTGCTGCCACCCCCCTTCTTCTGCTGACTGCGACAGAAACATTTTGCCCACTGCCGTTTCCTTGGAAGGGCCTGTCACCTGTCTGTCTGACATACTGTATAATAAAAGAAAAATGAAAATTAAAATAATACCCCCAAAAAAAGGCTGTAGTACAATGTAATTTCACCGCAGAACGGCAATTAAGACATATATTTTTTCTGAGTAATAAATCACCCCCCCAAAAAAAAATAATCACAATAAAAAAAAATTCACCGCAGAACGGATAATAGATAGGAAGTAGGTTTATTTCCCTTCAATACACACCGTAAATGGCTGTAGTACAAAGTAACTTCACCGCAGAATGGCATTTAAGACATACCGTATATTGTTTCTGATTAATAAACCCCCACCCCCAAAAAAAAAATAGCAATCACAATTCACTGCAGAACGGATAATAGGAAGTAGATTTATTTCCTTTCAATACACCCCGTAAATGGCTGTAGTACAATGTATCTTCACAGCTGAACGACAATTATGACATATTTTTTTCCTTTTTTTTCCTATTAATACATCCCCCCCTCAAAATGTAAAACAATATAAAATCAACGCAGAACAGCTAATTAAAACACCCCATAAATGGCTGTGTCACACAGAACTTTCACCCCAATCACAAGCAAGGTTTGCTGGAATTAGTGATGTATCATAAAGTGCAAACAACCTAACAGCAGCAGTATAACTGCAATTTGGATCCCCAAATAGTGCAGCAAGGTATAATAGAATCGCTCCTATTACCCAGGCTGTACACTCTCCTATTGCATCCTGATCTCCTTTTATAGTGTAGATGATACCTCCCTACACTTTCCCTACACCTTGAATAATCTTTCCCGGGGCTGGCTGGCTGCTGATTGGCTGCCCAACGCCGACCTGAACGCCCACATACTGCGGTGGGGGACGGGAGCGCCTGAGGCCTATGCGGTAGTGAAATCCCGGCACAGGCGTGCGTGATGACGTCATCGCGCGCCTGTGCCGGGACGCAGCACTGCCTCATCACGCCTTCCTCTGCGAGCAAGCGCCTGGCCCTGGACATAGGTGAGTATTTATCTTTTCATTTTTTTTTTTCATTTTTTATTTCATGTGCCTACTTTGGGGGACATGTGGGGGGTTGGGGGACAAACAGTAGGACATATTAAGAGACATCGAGTACATGGGGGGAGAATGTGGGGGCTGTGGGGCAAAACTATTATGGGAGGGAATACTATGTGGGGACAAATTACTGTGTGGGGACAAATTATTATGGGAGGGACTACTATGTGGGGGCAAATTATTATGGGAGGGACTACTATGTGGGGGCAAATTACTATATGGGGCAGTGTGGGGGCAAATTACTATGTGGGGGCAGTGTGGGGGAAACTATTGTGTGGGGACAGTGTGGGGGAAATTGCTATGTGGGGACAGTGTGGGGGAAATTACTATATGCGGGTGTTGCTATTGGGGGGGCACTGTAGGGGCAATTCTATTATTTTTCGGGACACTATACAGGGATTATTGCCTGGAGCACAATAGAGGGTGTTATTATTACTCTGGGCACTCTAGGGGACATTATAGCTGCTGTAGACACTATAGGAACATTTGGGGTAATTTATCAAACTGGTGTAAAGTAGAACTGGCTTAGTTGCCCATAGCAGCCAATCAGATTCCACCTTTCATATTTGACAGCTCTTTTGGAAATCCAGTTCTTCTTTACACCAGTTTGATAAATGACTGTCTATTAGGGTCACTATTTTTCAGCAGTATAGTACCTGGGGCATTGGGGAGCAAAACGGGCACAGTATTGGGGGTGGCAGGAGGATGACACTGTGGGGACACCAGGATGAGGTGTGTTACAAACTGTAGAGGCGAGATGCGGCTGAAAGAATTTGCCATGGTGGTCTGGGTCAAATGGAGGAGAAGAGGAAAGAGTAGCTCTACATGACAGGAGATGTCACTGGATGTAAGAGGTATGTGGTGCTGTATTCTCCTCCATGTCTTTTTTATTATAATTATATGTATTTTAAATTTGGCTACCAAATTTTTCAGTTTAGGACCCAATTTGGGAACTATATTGATCGAGTTCAGTTCACTTTTTCTTCCTCCATACTTGACACGCACATATCTTGCTATCAATTAGGTACTCTACCTTCCTTCCTTTCCCTCCCCCTCTCCCCCTCCCTCTTCCTTTTGTTAGGTTTTGTTCTCATTATGTCTTGGTCTTGATTGCCTAATTATTAGATCCTGGCCATTATAATCATATGGAAACGGGGCAACATATTCCAGCTGTCCTTACGGACATCGCTCCCTAACAGATTAGATTCAGCCCGTGCTATAGTTGCCTCAGGTATCTATACGAAATAGATGACAGTTGGGACAGTGAGATGTGGTGAATTCTTTCCAAATTTGATAAATTTGTAATCAGTTACCTTTAGGATACCGATCCTTTGCTCTTAGGATGTCTTTGGAGTGTGAGCGAAAACCGGAGAACCCAGAGGAAACCCACGCAAACACGTCCATCACTTTTACATGTATCAACTAGAGTAAATCATACAACCACCTGACACTGGAATTGCAGGGTATTTACCCCTTGTTGCCCCTAGTTTCTGGTACTAACACCTCCAAATGCACGATGCGCTTCCGAAAATAGCCGAGCACGCTGCTCTGCTATTTTCGGCACTCCCAAAGAAATTAATAGAGGGCAGCCACGCATGCGCAGTGCGCCCTCCTTCGCTTTGCAGGCTCCGTTCTAGAGATACTGTAGGTGTGGGTCCCAGAGGTGTGACCCACACCAATAAGATATTTCCTAGCAATATGCCCCCAATGCATGAGATGACACAACCCCTTTAAGGATTACGAGGATTTGTCACTTGAGAGACATCTATTTACTAGCTTTTTGGGCAGCAGCTCCCTAAAGCTAGATTTACACGGCTTGCTGTTCGGGCCAATTATTGGAAATGAACGCTCGTTTCTGATAATCTGCCCGTCTAAAGCTGCCGCACAGGTTAAACGGGTGAAATGCTCGTTCATTAGGTGAATTGTGGACTCCTTAAGTGCTTGTGGCGTCACCCTTCATACACTCTCTAGAGCGGCCCTGAATCTGATCCAATGTATGGATGACACAACATGTTATGGTAAACAAGAAGATCTGGAAGAACTGGATTTACATCTTCCTGCCCTGTAGGTTTTGTTTTTAGGATCTATTTCAACTTCTAGGATTTATTTTACTTGTGTTGCATCTGAGCTCCCGCAATGCACCTCCTCCTGATATCAGGACAATATTAATTGTCACTAGAGATGAACGAATCGAAGTGGAATTTGTTATGAATTTCAGGAACAATTAGATTCGCACCGAATGCGAATTCCCTTGCGCTTCGTGGTAACGAATAGCATTTTTCCTAAAATGGCTGCTGCATGTGTGAGGACATGGAGAAAGGAAATGTAGTTATATGTGGTGAAGCACTTTTCGCGGGCTGGACCCAATTACGTAGTGGTGAAATTTTTACAGGCACAGGCTGATACAGGCTTTTTTGGGGAAAATTGATGGGTGATAGTAGACTTTCTTTTGTATGAACCGAATTCCATTATCCTTTTATTGGTGACATTTTTTTATTTCAACCATGTTGTCTTCAGGAAAATTGATGAGTGATTGTACACCTCCATCTGCGGGCTGGACTGAATTAGGTAGTGGTGAAATTTTTTATGGGAAACAGGCTTTTTTGGGAAAATTGATGGGTGATAGTAGACTTTCTTCTGTATGAATCTAATTTTATTATCCTTTCTTTGGTGAAAATGTTTATTTCAACCAATTTTTCTTCGGGAAAATTGATGGCTGATTGTACACCTCCTTTTGCGGTATGGCCCGAATAATGTCCTCGTGGGTCCTGCAGTAAACATAATGAAGACGCTGATGACAACACACCAGCAGACTTTGCCTTTACCATCTATTCACAATTAAATCAAGTAGCTTCACTAAGTTGAAAACATTCATGAGTTTTTATCTGCTCCATCTGCATTCGATCTCCACAACACACAAGACATGACAGGAGAGCCTCTGCTTTGGAGTCCAAGTCCAGTATCTTAAGATCAGAAGTTCCATCAGAATTGTGCGTAACAATATTGCTCCCTGTGCAAAGCCATAACAAAAGGAATCCGTAGGCATGCACATCAGAGGAAGCTGAAGCTGGTTGCCCCAATTTGAATTTAGGAGCAGTAAACAGCGGGAAGCAAATAGAGGTGGCTGAACTTCGCTGCTCTGTATCTCTTGTGAAGTCAATGTCTACAGAAATGCCCCTCTCGTGATTTACAGCAAATACATAATTTTCCTGTAGAGATCCAAGAATTATGTTGGACGCATGTAGTGTATGCAAGCCATGTGCGACCCCTCTCAATTAAGGGCCTAATTGCCGTTCAGCTGTGCAGTTATATGTGGTAAAGCCCTTTTTGCGGTGAAATTCTTTATGTGACACTGGCTTTTTTTCGGAAAATGTATGGGTGAATGTACACCTCCTTTTGCGGTGTGGAACGACTTACTTAGTGGTGAAATTCTTTATGTGACACTGGCTTTTTTTGGGAAAATTTATGGATGATTGTACACCTCCTTTTCGGTATGGGCCGAATTACATAGTGGATAAATGTGTTATGTGAAACGGGCTTTTTTTGGGAAAATTGATGGGTGACTGTACACCTCCTTTTGGTGTATGGGCTGAATTACGCAGTGTTGAAATTTTACATTTCAAAGCAAATTCCGCTGCTCTGTATCTCTTGTAACGTCAATGTCTCCAACTATGCCCCTCTCGCGATTTACGCTAAATACATTATTTTCATGTAGAGATCCAAAAATTATGTTGGAAACATGTAGTGTATACAAGCCATGTCACCCCGACACTGGTCGTCAATCCATTCTTGTTGAGGAAACACTTTGTTTTTCTAGTTTGTCTTTTGAATCTTGTGTTTTTTCCCCTTCTGTGTTGTATTTTACAGTTGTGTTCAAAATAATAGCAGTCAGACATCACTAACCTTAATAATCACTGTTTTTGGTAGAAATGATATTTCTACATGGCAAATAATTTACTAGCAGGTGTAGTAGAGTAATAGAAACCCAACAGACCCAACAGTCATGACATGCATGCTGATGATTCTGTGTAATTGAATCACTAATTGAAAGGGGCATGTTCAAAATAATAGCAGTGTGGAGTTCAATTAGTGAGGACATTCATTCTTTGAAAAACAGGTGCCAATTATTGCCCTTATTTAAGGAAGTAATTTAGAAAATGTTGTACATGCTGTTTACAGTGCATTTCTCTCTGAAATTCTGAGGAAAATGGTTGTTCCAACAAGACAACCCCAAACACACCAGTAAACGTGCAACATCTTGGTTCCAGACCAACAAGATTGACGCTATGGAGTGGCCAGCCCAATCCCCGGATCTTAATCCAATAGAAAACTTGTGGGTGACATCAAAAATGCAGTTTCTGAGGCAAAACCAAGAAATAGAGAAGAACTGTGGAATGTAGTCCAATCATCCTGGGCTGGAATACCTGTTCACAGGCAGGGCCGGACTGGCCTGCCGGGATACCGGGAAATTTCCCGGTGGGCCGGCAAGCCTGAGTGCCGCAAGGCTGCGGCCCTGGTGACAAGTGGGGGCGGCCGGCGGCAGGGCAGAGCAGGAGATGAGCGCCTCCATTGCGGAAGCGCTCATCTCCATAGTCATCTGTATTGCCGTCCTCAGGACGGCAATACAGATGCCTGTGCTGCGGCAGAGGAGGGAGAGGCGTGTCCCCTCCTGTTCCTCTGATAGGCTGCCGGCCTAGTGCTGGCAGCCTATCAGAGGCCGGTGCAGGTGGCGCGATGACGTCACTGCGTCGCCTGAGCCGTATAGCGAGGGAAACAGACGGAAGAGGCGGCCTGCATCGCATCGCTGGAGGTAAGTATAAGTGTATTCTTTTTTTTATTTTTTATATAGGTACAATACTGGGCAGGCACATGATAATGGGGGGACTACTGGGCTGGGCTGGCACATGATAAGGGGGGGGACTACTGGGCTGGCACATAAGGGGGGACTACTGGGCTGGGCTGGCACATGATAAGGGGGGCTACTGGGCTGGCACATGATAATGGGGGGACTACTGGGCTGGGCTGGCACATGATAAGGGGGGCTACTGGGCTGGCACATAAGGGGGGACTACTGGGCTGGGCTGGCACATGATAAGGGGGGCTACTGGGCTGGCACATGATAATGGGGGGACTACTGGGCTGGGCTGGCACATGATAAGGGGGGCTACTGGGCTGGCACATGATAATGGGGGGACTACTGGGCTGGGCTGGCACATGATAAGGGGGGGGACTACTGGGCTGGGCTGGCACATGATAAGGGGGGCTACTGGGCTGGCACATAAGGGGGGACTACTGGGCTGGGCTGGCACATGATAAGGGGGGCTACTGGGCTGGCACATGATAATGGGGGGACTACTGGGCTGGGCTGGCACATGATAAGGGGGGCTACTGGGCTGGCACATGATAATGGGGGGACTACTGGGATGGGCTGGCACATGATAAGGGGGGCTACTGGGCTGGCACATGATAAGGGGGGCTACTGGACCATAAGGGGGGCTACTGGCACATAAGGGGGCTACTGGCACATAAGGGGGCTATTGGTACATAAGGGGGGCTACTGGCACATGATATGGGGGGGCTACTGGCACATGATATGGGGGCACTCTGGCTACTGGCACATGATATGGGGGGCTACTGGCACATGATATGGGGGGGCTACTGGCACATGATATGGGGGCACTCTGGCTACTGGCACATGATATGGGGTCACTCTGGCTACTGGCACATGATATGGGGGGCTCTGGCTACTGGCACATGATGGTGGGGGGGCTCTTATTTCTGGCACATGATTGGGGGCACTCTGGCTACTGGCACATGATATGGGGGGCTCTGGCTACTGACACATGATATGGGGGGGCTCTGGCTACTGGCACATGATGGTGGGGGGGCTCTTATTACTGGCACATGATTGGGGGCATCAATGGGGGCACATCTTACTGCAGATTATTGGGGGGCACTATAGGGGCATCTACTGAGGCTAAAAATAAGATATTTTATATGGGGGCTCTGTATAGGGGCATTTTATACTGGGACACATTATGGTGGGTACTATGGGGAAGGGGGGGAGCACTATGGGGGTCATCTACGGGGGCACTGAGAAGGGGTATTTTATATTGGCACATTATGGGAACATTAGCTCAACTGGGGCATTACAAGGGGGTATGTTTTGCATATTATAAGGAGAATTATTACTACTGGGGGGCATTATGGTGGGTTTTATTACTCCCCCATGGTATGACCCCCTAGTAGCAGCACCAGCCTCTCCCTGCTCTGCTATTCCTCTGCCCCTTCTCCAAATCCTTATTATGAAATCTTTCTCATTAGGTTAAAGCACAACATCAGCTCCGCCGAGCCCCCGGCCAAAGTGTTGAAGTGGCGTCCGAGATCCCCAAGGGCCAAGTCAAGTAACTGTAAGTTTTTATGGGGGTTCTACAAAAGAGCTATCGTGGGGCAAAGTTCATATTCGCGTTTACACACGTGTTTTAAAATGAATGCTTTCTCCTATTATAAACAAGTAAATAATGACGCAACGCTGTGGGGCTGGTGTGCAACTTTTTCCAGGGCTGGTTTTTATCCCCAGTCCGGCCCTGTTCACAGGGGCCAGACGTTGGTTGACTCCATGTAACACAGACGTCCAGCAGTTCTCAGAAACAGCGGTTATACAACTAAATATTAGTGAAGTGATTCAAAGGAAAGCAAAATCTTCAAACATTTTTCAGTTTATATAATGAATGTTTGAGTTTGTAAAGAAGAATACAAACACTGCTTTTTTTTTGAACAGTCTAATATTCAATTTGATCTATTTTTCTTCATGTTTTGATTTGGAATAGAATGTCTAGTGTTCCCAATGCATTTGTGTGTATAGAAATAAAAGATATTAGAAGGAATTTGAGCTTTATTCACTTTCATAAACACACTGCTATTATTTTGTTAAATAAATGTTGTTTTTTCTCGCCCGTTTAAAAAAAAAAAAATTGGTTTGTGATTTGGTAGCCCAAAGCAGGAGTGGGTACAAAACACAGAAGACATGCAAATATTCCATTCATGTGTCATCTCTGTTTTGGATCCACTCCTGTTTCTTTTGGCTTTAGCAATACTGATGGATTACTGACTAAATGCTGACCGAGTGAAGGCAGATGCTCCACAGACAGGATCCGTTTTTTGGGGGGTTATTGTCCTGACGGATCAGAGGAAGAGCAAAATAATCAGTGACATCAACACAAACTTACTGCTGACACCCTCTCCACTCTGTCGGGGGCTCTACTTGTATAAGCATTTAATAGAACAGGATCTGTAGACATCTATGTGGAATCAACTGACGACCAGTGATGAGTGGCAGGGGCAATATTCGAATCCGCGATATTTCGCGAATATTCGTCATATGTTCGCGAATTCGTGATCTCCAGTCATTATTTTCTTGATTGCGAAAATCGGCAATCGGAAAATTTGATATAAAAATTGGCGATCAACACTACTCCTAAAGTCAAAGACATTGCAGCCTTCTCATTGGCCCACAAGCAAGAAGCAGTGAGGGATCATGGGTACTGATGAAAAAAAATCTAGAATATTCGCAATTACGAAGATATAGCGCTATCTTCTATATATTCGCGAATTCTCGAAGTGCCGATAATCATGATAAAAATTCTCGATTAGAATATTTGCGATCAACACTACTGATGATGGTGTAAAAGGAGTGCGCTTCTTCTTGGCGCCAACATCGACCTGTAAGGCTGAGTTCATACTTGAGTTATTTGGTCAGTTTTGGCCCCGTAACTGCCCTAATAAGTGAAGTGTGCAGTGATTCTAAGAGCGACGCCTGTCATCTGCATGTCACTCTGACTCACAGTATTATTTCACTACCACAGCAGACTCCTTATGTGTGTTACTGCAAGGCACAGTGTTCTCTACCACTGTACAGGCTCTCTGCAGCCCAGAAATAGCCGTTTTTTAACGCAATTCGCTGCAAATTTATTCGGATCGAACCAAATTTTTCCCAAAAAATGTGGCGTACCGCAAATCAAATTTTTGAAAAATTCACTCATCTCTAATTGTCACTTTCAGGTTGACTGACTAAGAAAACATCCTGTATTTAAAGGGCATCTGTCAGCAGTTTTGTCCCTATGACACTGGCTCACCTGTTACATGTGCACTTGGCAGCTGAAGGCATCTGTGTTGGTCCCATGTTCATATGTGCCCACACTGCTGAGAAAAATGATATTTTTTTATATAATGCAAATGAGCCTCTAGGAGCAACGGGGGCGTTACCATTACACCTAGAGGCTCTGCTGTCTCTCCAAATGCCACGCCCTCTGCACTTTAATTGACAGGACCAGGCAGCGTAAATATGATCACACCTGGTCCTGTCAAATCAAAGTGCAGAGGACGCAGCAGTTGCAGAGAGAGCAGAGCCTCTAGGTGTAATGGTAACGCCCCCGTTGCTCCTAGAGGCTCATTTGCATATAATAAAACATCATTTTTCCCAGCAATGCGGACACATATGAACATGGGACCAACACAGATGCCTTCAGCTGCCAAGCGCACATGTAACAGGTCAGCCGGTGTCATAGGGACAAAACTGCTGACAGATGCCATTTAAGAAACAGAACAAAGTAAATGAAAAAGCAAACAATTTGCAGACTTCATTTTTTATGTAACATTATACCATGGAATATTGCAAAATGTTACGTAATAGCAGTAAACCTGCCATTCAAAGTAAGATTGTAGCAATTGCAGCCATGTTATAACCAGAATGACTTGAAAACAAATTGAGTAAATCTGTAAATCCTTTACTTGCAGAGAACACTTAGCTCCACCCCAATCGGTCATGTAACCGAACAGCTTTTGAGCTCCCACAATGCACCGCTCCCTAATCCCAGGACAATGCTAATTGTCTCTTCTAGTGTAAAAGGGCAATAAAACATCCTGTAATTAAGAAACATAACAAGATAAGAAAAGCATAAAATTGGCAGAGTGACTTTTTTCTTTGTGTCGAATTATACTGTGGAATATTGCAACATCTTACTTACGAGCAAAGTTCTCCTTTAGGCCTCATGCACACGGCCGTATTGTGCTCGCAAACAGTGGGTCTGCAATATGCGGGCGTCGGTCGTGTGCTGCCCGCATCACGGATGCAGAACCATTCACTTGAATGGGTCCGCAATCCGGAGCTGCGGTGCGGAAAGGAGGCATGGAACCCCATGGAAGCACTACGGAGTGTGTCTGTCCGTGCCTCCGCACCGCAAAAAAATAGAACATGTTCTATTTTTTTGCGGTGCGGGCGGATCACGGTCCCATTCAAGTTGAATGGGTCTCGATCCGTCCCGGCCGCCGCACGGACGTTGCTCGTGCACTGGGGCCGTGTGCATGAGGCTTTCAAATCAGTAACCCCGTCTTTTAAAGGAGCCTTATTTCCATCTTGTGTCATTACATATGATGACTGGGAATCGTAGCTTCTCTGCAGGACACATGAGAAACAGATTGCTCAGGTATTGGAGAAGTGGCATGAAACTCCTCCTTAAAGGGAAAGTCCCATTTTTCAACCTGAAGGAGATCAGCCGCGTACCTTGAACAGAAAACCTTCCCCATGTGCAGATGTACACTTGTCAGCATATTTCAATCCTTTTGGTCCTATCTTCATATGTGCCCCCAATATGGAGAAATTAGCTTTCGAACTTGAAGCTAATGAGCCCCTTGGTGCAACTAGGGCGTTACTGTTGCACAGTGGCGACTCTAGGAATAATATATAGGGGGAGCACAAAGATACCACAGTCAAATATGGGGGGGCAAAAACAAAATAAGTATATATAAATAGGATTACAAAATATGAGAGAATTGCGGTCTGCAGGGATACATTTATACTAAAACTATTTACTTACAAAAGAAGCCATTCAGTCGTCTGCTGTGCCGTCCTCTGCTTGCTTCCGCGGATTCTTTCCCCTTCTTTCTGTCTCTCGTCAGTGCGCAGGCGCACTGTTATGGTGGATCTGTGGAAGACACACTGTTATGGGGGCATCTGTGGATGACACTGTTATTATGCCTCTCATTAGACCCCATATGCTGCCTCTCATCATTAGCCCCCATATGCCTCTCATCATTAGCCCCCCAAATGCCTCTCATCATTAGCCCCCCAAATGCCTCTCATCATTAGCCCCCTTATGCCTCTAATCATTAGCCCCCCATATGCCTCTCATCATTAGCCCCCCAAATGCCTCTCATCATTAGCCCCCCTTATGCCTCTCATCATTAGCCCCCTTATGCCTCTCATCATTAGCCCCCCATATGCCTCTCATCATTAGCCCCCCAAATGCCTCTCATCATTAGCCCCCCAAATGCCTCTCATCATTAGCCCCCTTATGCCTCTAATCATTAGCCCCCCATATGCCTCTCATCATTAGCCCCCCAAATGCCTCTCATCATTAGCCCCCCTTATGCCTCTCATCATTAGCCCCCTTATGCCTCTCATCATTAGCCCCCATATGCCTCATCATTAGCCCCCATATGCCTCATCATTAGCCCCCATATGCCTCTCCATTAGCCCCCATATGCCTCTCCATTAGCCCCCATATGCCTCTCCATTAGCCCCCATATGCCTCTCCATTAGCCCCCATATGCCTCTCCATTAGCCCCCATATGCCTCATCATTAGCCCCCATATGCCTCATCATTAGCCCCCATATGCCTCTCCATTAGCCCCCATATGCCTCATCATTAGCCCCCATATGCCTCATCATTAGCCCCCATATGCCTCATCATTAGCCCCCATATGCCTCTCCATTAGCCCCCATATGCCTCATCATTAGCCCCCATATGCCTCACCATTAGCCCCCATATGCCTCTCCATTAGCCCCCATATGCCTCTCCATTAGCCCCCATATGCCTCTCCATTAGCCCCCATATGCCTCTCCATTAGCCCCCATATGCCTCTCCATTAGCCCCCATATGCCTCATCATTAGCCCCATATGCCTCATCATTAGCCCCCATATGCCTCATCATTAGCCCCCATATGCCTCTCCATTAGCCCCCATATGCCTCATCATTAGCCCCCATATGCCTCTCCATTAGCCCCCATATGCCTCATCATTAGCCCCCATATGCCTCATCATTAGCCCCCATATGCCTCATCATTAGCCCCCATATGCCTCATCATTAGCCCCCATATGCCTCTCCATTAGCCCCCATATGCCTCTCATCATTAGCCCCCATATGCCTCATCATTAGCCCCCATATGCCTCTCATCATTAGCCCCCATATGCCTCTCATCATTAGCCCCCATATGCCTCTCATCATTAGCCCCCATATGCCTCTCATCATTAGCCCCCATATGCCTCTAATCATTAGCCCACATATGCCTCTCATCATTAGCCCCCATATGCCTCATCATTAGCCCCCATATGCCTCATCATTAGCCCCCATATGCCTCATCATTAGCCCCCATATGCCTCATCATTAGCCCCCATATGCCTCATCATTAGCCCCCATATGCCTCATCATTAGCCCCCATATGCCTCATAATTAGCCCCCATATGCGTCTCCATTAGCCCCCATATGCCTCATCATTAGCCCCCATATGCCTCTCCATTAGCCCCCATATGCCTCTCCATTAGCCCCCATATGCCTCATCATTAGCCCCCATATGCCTCTCCATTAGCCCCCATATGCCTCTCCATTAGCCCCCATATGCCTCTCCATTAGCCCCCAAATGCCTCTCCATTAGCCCCCATATGCCTCTCCATTAGCCCCCATATGCCTCTCCATTAGCCCCCATATGCCTCATCATTAGCCCCCATATGCCTCATCATTAGCCCCCATATGCCTCTCCATTAGCCCCCATATGCCTCATCATTAGCCCCCATATGCCTCATCATTAGCCCCCATATGCCTCTCCATTAGCCCCCATATGCCTCATCATTAGCCCCCATATGCCTCTCCATTAGCCCCCATATGCCTCTCCATTAGCCCCCATATGCCTCATCATTAGCCCCCATATGCCTCTCCATTAGCCCCCATATGCCTCATCATTAGCCTCCATATGCCTCATCATTAGCCCCCTTATGCCCTCAGCAGCCACATTTTTTTATAAAATAAAAAAACACTTACCTCTCCTGCTCCTGGACGCCGCCTGCCTCTCCTCAGTCGACTCTGTGCTCTGAACTGGCGCGCACAGCGTGAGGTCACAGAGCGCCCTCGCGCTGTGCGCAGCCCTGCACAGCCGACAGCCGAGGACCAGGAAGTGGTGAGTACAGAGCGTTCACCACTTCCTGGACTCTCGGTTCTAATGAGTGCTTCCATAATGGAAGCGCTCATTAGTATTCACGTGGGGGAATCAGCGGGGGGGCAACCGGGGGGGGCAAAGGACAACATAGGGGGGGCGATTGCCCCCCCTCGCCCCCCCTAGCGACGCCACTACTGTTGCATCCAAAGCTGCACTCAACTTCTTTCCTTGCTGTGCTCCCACTACTTTGACTGACAGAGCCAGGTTTACTTGCAATGTTCCGCCCCCAGGGACGATTGGGTCCCAGTGTTAGGAATACCAAGTGGTGATGTGGCCTGAATAGTTTGTGTGTCACGGTGCTCCTACCTGGATACCATCACTCCCCAGGGTTAGGCTTCGTAACATTCAAAGAAGAGAGTTGTAGTTGGTGGAGAATAAGTCAAGTCCAGACTTGATGAAGTTCAACAGTTTAAGGCTACTTTCACACTAGCGTTCAGAGCGGGTCCGTCTGATGTCTGCACAGACGGATCCGCTCCTATAATGCAGACATTTGGATCCGTTCAGAACGGATCCGTCTGCATTATAGTTTAAAAAAAATTCTAAGTGTGAAAGGAGCCTGACTTTACATTGAAAGTCAATAGGGGACGGATCCGTTTGAAAATTGAGCCATATTGTGTCATCTTCAAACGGATCCGTCCCCATTGACTTACATTGTAAGTCTGGACGGATCCGCTTGCCTCCGCACGGCCAGGCGGACACCCGAACGCTGCAAGCAGCGTTCAGGTGTCCACTTGCTGAGTGGAGCGGAGGCTGAACGCTGCCAGACTGATGCATTCTGAGCGGATCCGCGTCCACTCAGAATGCATTAGGGCAGTACGGATGCGTTCGGGGCCGCTTGTGAGCCCCTTCAAACGGAACTCACAAGCGGACACCCGAACGCAGGTGTGAAAGTAGCCTTACATAAATAAAAAAAAATTGCATCCAGACAACAACTGATCTTTCTCTCGGTTCCAGCAGGCTTTAGGGTAAACTTTAGGGTAAACTGGCAGGCAAACTTGAACACCTTGCTTTCTCCCTCTGCTGTGCTAAGCTCTGGCTTCAGTCTGGTTTCTGGACTTTCTAGCAGTTCTGGTACCTTTGAGTGGGGTGCCTTTGGTCGTTGACCCCCTCCTAATACTCAGTCTATAAACTGCAAGGAGTTGGGGTGCTCTATGAGCTGCTTCCCCTGGAATACTCCTAGTGCAGGAGTAAGGGATGCTCCCCTCACTGCACCATGTCTTGCCTCCTTCCAACTCACAACTCAACATAGCTTCAACTCTTCCCTTGGTAGAAAGCAGGACTAGCCCACTTCAGCCCAAAAGGGTGGAGAATGGAATGGTAAGTTCCATTCTATCTAAAGATCTTTCTCTGCCAGACACACTGCCACCTGCTGGCCAACCAGGCACATTACATGTAATACAATACATAAGTTATGTAGCAATGTCATTAAGGCACAATATCAAAGGACCTGGAATCAAATACACAGATGACATTATTGGTTAGCCATTAGAGACTTCCGCAGGGTGTAGCAATAGTAGTGCCCGCTCTGAGGTACTACATACTCACATCTGCCCATGTCTCGTGGCAGTGCATTTGGTGGATGCACAGTACATAGCTGATAAGATGCAGGGGTGTGGGGGTAGTGTTGATCACGAATATTCGAATTTCGAATTTTTATCGCGAATATTTCGAATATAGTTATATATATTCGTAATTTCGAATATTCAGAAAAAAAAAATCCCCTTTTTTTTTTTATTTGATTTTTTTTTTTAAATCAGTACACATGATCCCTCCCTGCTTCTAGCTTGTGGGCCAATAAGAAGGCTGCAATATACTTGACTTTAGGAGTAGTAGTGTTTGCGAATTTTGCTCTATATTCGTTTTTTTCGAATATTCGCTATATTGCTATATATTCTTGTTTTAGAATAATACGAATATTCGAAAAAGCAAAGTTATAGCAATATAGGGAATATTCGAAAAAAAAACTAATATAGAGCAATTTAGCTAATATAGTGCTATAATCTTTTCCATTTCGTCCACCATGATGGCTCTACTATGAGATTGACCCTTGACCTCTGTAGGGGCAGGAACACACAGAGTTTAAAAGGCCACCACCCACACTCACCCTCAGTGTTTCCTGTCCCTACGGGGTCAACCACACAGAGAGCCCTCCTGGTGGAGGTGAAGAAAAGTTTATTATTTTTACCTGAGGATTCCGTCCTCGTCCCCTGCCCTCCTGCGGTCTGGTCCAATGCTGGGCAGGGGATCCATATAGAGCCGATCTCGCTTCTGCTTCAGGAGCCTGTATCCCTCCCCACAGTGCGGTCCCCCTTCCCTATGTTGAGGAAGCTGACCGCAGGGAAGCAGCATGCTGAACGCCGACTCTGGGGAAGCCTCAGCATTACTCTGCTCCCGGCGGCTGGGGGCGGAAGGGGCGGAGCTTGGATCGGGCGCACGGCGGTGATGTCAGACGCCGGACTGACTACTTGTGGCGGCAGATTCAAACAGGCAGTGGCACCAATCTTCCTCCTGGCGCATACAGCACTAATGTCTGCTCCTGAAGCCCCGGACGCCTCTACAGCCCAGATGGACTCTGAAACTCCCTCGGCTACTCCAACAGTGAGTTCCCCTGTGGGGAAAGACAAAATGATGTATCCTTTTTTGACTTACTTGCCTGTTTTGTCTATTGATACCTGGCTGCTCCTCTCTTATAGGGAGTTAAAGAGCCCAGAACAAGGTCTAAAGTTCAAAGATGTGCAACTTGTAATAAAAAGCTTCCTGAGAATTATAAAAAGAAGCTCTGCCAGAGCTGCATAAAAGATCTTATAAAAGAGGAGCAACCGTCAATTTTGTCCGAGGTCAAAACACTTATTCAGAACGAAATTAAGTCCTCTTTGGCCTCCCTCAGATCAGCCCCGTCTACACCTCCTGCTGCAAAAAAACCTAGATTATCCGCCCCATCCTCCTCTGTTTCGGAGATTATGGACGAGGAGGCCTCCACCTCTGGACAGAATGATGCTCCTTGACGTTCTATCAGAGGGGGAGATAATAGAAGATAGTAAATAATATTTATTTTCTTCCGAGGATATGGAGGAGCTATTGGGAGCTGTCAGAGCAACCATGGGGATTGAGGAGGTGAAAAAACCAATGTCTGTCTTAGACGAGATGTTCGGGGGACTCAGAGCTAAAAAGTTAAAAGTTTTCCCAATGAATGAAAATTTAAAGGACATGATCTTAGACGAGTGGACTGACCCCGAGAGGAGACTAGGGGTATCTCGTGAATTCAGAAACAGGTTGTTGTTTGATCCAGCGGACGTCAAATTATTTAACGAAACCCCCAAAATTGACATCCAAGTGGCGAAAGTAGTTAAGAAGACTTCCCTCCCATTTGAGGACTCTTCACAACTACAGGACCCAATGGAAAGGAAAGCCGACTCTCTCCTAAAAAAATCCTGGGAGGAAGCTATGTTTGGGGTCAAAACCAACATAGCCGCAACATCGGTCGCAAGATCTATGTGTTTTTGGCTTAACGAACTAGAAGAACATATCAAAAACAAGACTCCTAGAAAGGAAATATTGAGCTCTATCCCACTCCTCAGATCTGCCACGGCCTTCTTGGTGGATGCCTCGGCGGAATCGGTGAGGTTCGCCGCTAAGGATGCGGCCCTCACCAATTCCGCACGGAGAGCTTTGTGGATGAAAGCCTGGGGAGGGGATAGAGCATCAAAAGCCAAACTATGCTCCATAGCGTTTTCTGGGGAATATGTTTTTGGACCCGTATTAGAGTCTATCCTGGAAAAGGCTGCAGACAAAAAAAAGGGGTTCCCGGAAGAGACCAAAAAGAAGCCCTTTCGTTCCTCCAACTCCCAAACTAGACCCTATAGGGGCAAAGGAAAGGGGGGTAGGTGGAGTTACCAGAAGGGGGGAAAAGGCAGAGGTTTCCTTCTTAACCCCCAAAATAAACAAGCAGATAAACAATGACGCCAGAGTAGGGGGAAGACTGCAGAATTTTCTGTCCCAGTGGGAGTCCATTACAAAAAATCCATGGGCCCTAAATATAATTCGGGATGGCTACCGGATAGAATTTTCCTCAGCCCCTCCAAAGAGGTTCAAAATAACCTCTCACAGCCCAAAAATTATAGAAAAAATCTGGCAGGGTATCCTGCAACTTATAGACTCAGGCGTTGTGACAGAAGTCCCAAGTACAGAAAGAGGAAGGGGTTATTATTCCAGTCTATTTCTGGTACAAAAACCAGATGGTACCTTCCGCACTATTATAAATCTAAAAGGATTAAACAAAGCAGTCGCATACAGGAAATTCAGGATGGAATCCGTAACATCCATCATTCCCCTGATCAGAACAGGAGACTTCATGACGTCCATAGACTTAAAAGACGCGTACTATCACGTCCCCATAAACAGATCATCGCAAAAATTCCTCAGGTTTGCCATAGTTCAGGAGTTGTAAGACACTTCCAGTTCACCGTGTTACCCTTTGGAATCTCCTCTGCACCAAGGGTATTCACAAAACTAGTAGTAGAAATGATATCCCCCCTGAGAGCAGAAGGGATAAAAAAATTCCCATACTTGGTCCTGGGACCCTCGGAGCAGGAGACAACCAGCATTACCAGAGACCTGATGCACAGATTTTCAGACCTGGGGTGGGTAATAAACCTGAAAAAAATCAAGTTTAGTCCCCTCAACCAAAATGAAATTTCTGGGGGTAATACTGGACTCGGTCTCCCAGGTGACATCCCTCCCTCGGGAAAAAGTTACGTCGTTTATGGAAAAAACACAAAAATTCCGAAGTCAATCCCAGTGCTCCATTCGCAATGCCATGAGCCTCCTAGGCACAATGACCTCCTGCATAACAGCGGTGTCTTGGTCTCAGGCCCACACCAGGATTCTCCAATCTTGGATCCTGAGAATTTGGGACAAGAGACAGTGCTCTCTAGAGAAAAAAATCCCCATCCCGAATCAGGTAAAATCTGATTTAAAATGGTGGACGAAAGAGGAAAACCTGCAAAAGGGTGTACCCTGGGTAAAAGATCCGGAGATTCAAATAAACACGGATGCAAGTGGTACGGGATGGGGAGCAAAAATAGGCTCGATAAATTACCAGGGCACTTGGTCGGACGCCATGAGAAAATGTTCCTCAAACCACAGAGAACTGAGGGCAATCTGGGAGGTGCTGAAGGTATCACAGGACAGGGTCTCCGGAAAACACCTAAAAATCCACTCGGACAACGTAACAGCCGTAGCATACCTGAAACATCAGGGGGGCACACGATCATCAAGCTTAAAGGAATTGGCAGAAAAAATATTTTCCTGGGCGGAAAAGAACGTTCTATCCATCACTGCTGTCCATCTAAAGGGTACAGAAAACATACAGGCGGATTTTCTCAGCAGAGTAACCATAGATCCGGGGTAATGGGCCCTAAACTCAATCGTATTCGAGCAGATTACCAGGAGGTGGGGGACCCCCAAGATAGACCTGTTTGCATCAAAAAAGAACGCAAAGGTCCATACCTTTTGCTCCCTAAACCCAAGAGACAACCCTTGGGCGACAGACGCATTTTCAGTCAGGTGGTCTTGGGATCTAGCCTATGCCTTCCCCCCTTGGCCATTAATACCCAGGGTGCTGCAGAAAATAAGATCGGACCCAGTAACAGTAATACTGGTTGTCCCGTACTGGACAAAAAGGAATTGGTTCCCAGTGTTAAAAGAACTAACTCTGGAAGAAACCTGGATAATCCCCCCACAGGAGGACATTATCTCTCAGGGTCCAATTCTTCACCAGAATCCAGGTCTTTTCAGACTATCAGTCTGGAGCCTGAACGCGAAATCCTAAAAAGCAGAGGGCTATCAGAGAAAGTCATAAACACCCTTAAGTCCAGCAGGAAAGAAGTTACTTCTGCAATATATCTTAAGATATGGAAAAAATATTGTAGTTGGCTAGGCCAGACTCCTCCCGTAAACTCTTCTCCCAATATTAAAAAAGTGCTAGACTTCCTCCAACGAGGGTTAGATCTGGGCCTTAGACCAAGTACTCTCAAAGTACAGATCTCTGCTTTGGGGGCTTGTTATGATACGGACCTGGCCAGCAGGGCCGCTGATAGAAATCATGGGGCCCCGTACAGCATACATGACGGGGCCCCCTTCAGCTCCACCCCCTGATCCCTCCTTCAGCCACACCCCTGGCCCCGCCCTTGGCCCCTCCCCAGACGCCGCCTTGAAACAACATGCAGATTTGTCTACAAGTGATATTTATGGCGCTGGGGGGTCGTCTGTGAATGGCGCTGTTATGGAGGGGATCTGTGAATGGCACTGTTATGGAGGGGATCTGTGAATGGCACTTTTATGGAGGGGATCTGTGGATGGCACTGTTATGGAGGGGATCTGTGGATGGCACTGTTATGGAGGGGATCTGTGGATGGCACTGTTATGGAGGGGATCTGTGGATGGCACTGTTATGGAGGGGATCTGTGGATGGCACTGTTATGGAGGGGATCTGTGGATGGCACTGTTATGGAGGGGATCTGTGGATGGCACTGTTATGGAGGGGATCTGTGGATGGCACTGTTATGGAGAGGATCTGTGGATGGCACTGTTATGGAGGGGATCTGTGGATGGCACTGTTATGGGGGATCTGTGGATGGCACTGTTATGGGGGGATCTGTGGATGGCACTGTTATAGAGGGGGATCTGTGGATGACACATACCGTATATAGCATCTTATGCTATGTGTCATCCACAGATACCCCTCCATAACAGTGCCATTCACAGATACCCTCCATAACAGTGCCATCCACAGATCCCCCCCATAACAGTCATCCACAGATCCCCCCATAACAGTGTCATCCACAGATCCCCCCCATAACAGTGTCATCCACAGATCCCCCTCCATAATGGTGCCATCCACAGATCCCCCCCATAAGTGTCATCCACAGACCCCCCGGCCCCCCCCATAAGTGTCATCCACATGACAGACCCCCCCCCCCATAACAGTGCCATCCACGGATCCCCCGCCCTCCCTATAACAGTGCCGTCATGACGTCATCCATATAGATCCCCCCCCGCCACTCACAGTAGTATACATTAATAAATTGGTGCAGCCGTGCAGGCTGCAGACAGTAACTTTAATTTTAGCACAGGCACAGCGCTCGTCTCTTTACTAAAATACTACCTTACATTCAGCTCCTGCCTCCTCCCTCCACCCTCCAGCCTCCAGTAACAAGTGCGGGCGGCAGCGCTCACTCACTGACGTCACGCGCCTGCGCCGCCTAGTGGGAGGAGCAGGCGTGTGACGTCAGTGAGTGAGCGCCGCCCCCACACTGCCTGCTGTTACTGGAGCCAGTCCACTGACAGCAAAAAAATTATAATGGCTCGGGAGTCGGCAGCCCGGGCCCCCCTGCCAGCCGGGCCCGGTACAACTGGGCCAGCTGTACTGGCCTATCAGCGGCCCTGCTGGCCAGTCACAGGTGGATAAGGAGGTTCATAAAAGCTGCCTCAAGATTGAGACCTTCCCTAACCCCTAGGACGCCTCAATGGGATCTAAACTTGGTCCTAAAAAACCTTACGAATTCGCCTTTTTCTCCTACGCAGGATATATCTCTCAAACACCTATCTTTAAAAGCAGCCTTCCTAGTGGCAATCGCTTCAGCCAGACGTCTGGGTAAAATCCAGGCGCTGTCCTGCAGGGAACCATACCTCACGATCTTCCCGGACAGAATAGTTTTACGTTTAGATCCAGGTTTTCTCCCAAAAGTGGTGTCGGACTTTCACAGAGACCAAGAGATCATCCTTCCATCCTTTCCCAAGGACGACCCATCACAAGATCAGTTCCAGCTCCTGGACGTCCGGGATACTATCATACAATACCTGGACTCAACAAAAGAATTTAGGAAAGATGATAACCTTTTTGTTCAGTATGGGGGTCCAAACAGGGGGAAAAAGGCATCCAAAGCCACGATCGGAAGATGGATCAGATCTACTATTATTTGCTGCTACCAGAAGTCGGGTCTAGATAGCCCCACGAATATAAAAGCTCACTCTACAAGAGCTATGGCGTCTTCATGGGCAGAAAGAGGAGGTGTCTCCCTTGACAGGATTTGTAAAGCAGCCACCTGGTCGAATATAAGTACTTTTATCAAACATTACCGGATTAATGTGTCAGCTTCTGTGGATTTAACCTTCGGTCAGAAGGTTCTACAAGCAGTTACCCACCCTGTTTAATAATCTGGTAGTTCTCATAGTAGAGCCGTCATGGTGGACGAAATGGAAAGACCGTAATGAGACTTACCGGTATTCTGTTTCCTTGAGTCCACCATGATGGCCCAGATTTCCCCCCCTGAGATTTAAGGAGGGGTTGAGTATGAATTAATACTCAAAAAAAATAAAATAAAATATATATATAAAAAAAATAAAAATAATGTATATATTCATATATTAGTAAAAATCAAAGATGGTGGCTCACTCCAAACGAAATGTAGGAACAGGTGCTGCTAGCCTAGTTAGAGGGACACCCACCCTCTCAAAACAAGGAATTGCAAATTATAGTAATAGGCGAGCACACTTCATTTGGCATGTGGATAAAATTTAATTAAATCACTCAATAGTAATACACGTGTATATGCAGGTAAAATAGAACAATGATAAATACTAAAAACTATTAAAATAAATAGATGACCATATGTAGGGTATAAGCCTCAAAGCTATATAGTCCAGCAAAAGTCCAAAATGTAGTTCCCAATACGTGCAATGTTGGTATGCAATAGGTGGTATTAATTATGATCCCTTAGGGATAAGTCCATAGATGTATATATGGATTTGTATCCAATAGATTGCTATGCAAATATTGGAGGACTCAGTTATTCCCGGAGTAGCTTAGGAGATCCGCTTTATGAATAAAGTGTTCCAATCGACATCAAAAGTTCAAGCCTTCATATATTTGTAGCTTGTAATAACAGCTTAGACGTTCTTACCTTCCTCTGTATCGAGGATCCAAGACGCTGGTGTTTGTTAGCGTCTTCCTCCTTGCCTCTAGCCGGCTTACCCGAAATATCGCGGGAGTTTGAGCGAGACTTGCAACTTGGTCCGTGCTTGTAGCTCTTCCGGCTTGGTGCAGAGGAAGGAATCTTGCGGTCCTTGGTTCTTTAGTGCCGATGTCAGTTCGACTGTCCTGGCAATTCAATTTTCATAGCGTGGCCACGCTTATGACTACGGAGGTGCTGTTCCCAGGTATCTGATCCGGCCCAGACGCGTTTCGGGAATAAACTATCCCTTCATCAGTGGTATCAGATCACCTGACAGCCTCCGCCTTTTATATCCAGTTATCCAGTTAGGAACTCAAACTATGGAGATCTGGATTTTCATATGGAACAAGCGATTCTCTGTATGCGGTTTTCGTGCGTTTTTTGAAACGCATATGCGTTTTTTCTGCTGTATATTACCTTTAACCCTTAAAGGCTTGTGGCATAAACTAATTTGATATTTATAGTTACTTTACAGAGTTATATCATTATAAAGTTTCATAGATGTACTCACATGTCTATACCTTAGATTTCATGACAGTATAATGTCTGGTCACCATATCTTCATAAATAATATAACAATATCAATAAACATGTTAAAATAGATAAAAGAAAATAAATATGGACATAATACATGATAATATAAAATTTATTAATATGTTTTACGACTTAAAATTGAGGAAATTCATGGCGGATATATTATACAAATTTATCCGGTGTCATACTGCGATTTTATTCCGTATAACCATGAATGATCCATGGAAATGGAATCATGGAAACAGATGAGTAGGATATTGGAGTTGAGATGATGGAGTTGTATGGGGCTGGGGGCCCCTGTCCGAGTCAACGACGCAGTGCCAATAAATGGCCCAACTGCGGCGTATGAGTCGGCACGGGGGCACCCAGCCTACAAGAACCCAAAAATCTCTAGTTCAGCGTTCAGACCCGCTGGTAGCATAGATCCGAACTCGTATATACGTCTTGACTCAATCTTGGACATCTGTTTGATATAATTGCCTCCTCGCCAGTGTGCATCTACCTTCTCCAGTGCCGTGAAAACCAGATTGGATGGATCTTTATTGTGTATATCTCTAAAATGCTTAGATAAGCAATGCTTATCATATCCCTTCCGTATATTGGATATGTGTTCTGCCAATCTGGTTTTGAAGGGACGTTTGGTTCGTCCTATGTACTGTCTTTTGCATGGACACTGTATAAGGTAGATGACACCGGCGGTATTGCAGGTGAGACAGTCTTTGATCTCCCATTTGTAAGTGTTCTGAGTGGAAGAAATAGTCATTGTTTTCCTCGGTGTAGAATTGATCCTACATGCCATACATTTGCCACACTTGAAGAAACCCTTCAGTTTCATCCAAGTGCCCATCATAGTATTGTCTTTCTTTGTTGGTTTCTTAATGGATGGGGCTATTTTTAAACCCAAATTGGGTGCTTTGGTAAATGTTAGAGATGGTGTGGTTGGCAATAGATGACCTATATGTTTGTCACTCAGAATATGGTGCCAATGATTCTTTATAATTTTTTGCACTCTTTTATAATTATTATTAAATGGGAGAATAATTCTACTTTTTATTACATCATTCTCCTGACTTTTATTTGTTTGCAACTCCCTTTCTTGAAACCAAGTTTGTCTCTCTCTATTTCTGGTTTTTATCAGAGCTTCATCTAGAATACTCTCTGGATATTGTTTATCCAAGAATTGGTCCTTCATTTTAACGGCTTCCAATTCAGAATCTTCATCTTGTGTACAATTACGTCTGATTCTACCAAACTGGCCATAGGGTATATTGATTAACCAGCTTGGTAGATGGCAGCTGGAGAACTGTATAAAACTATTTTTGGATATAGGTTTGGTGAATGTATTGCACACATATCTATTATCTTGTTTTTTAATCTTTAGATCAAGGAATTCAGTCACTTCCATGATATTTGAGGTAAATCTAAGATTAAATTCATTCTGGCCTATAGCTTCCAGGAACAATTGTAGATTCTCTTTACTCCCTTTCCAAACAAAAATTATATCATCTATAAATCTTCGCCATAGGGCCAGATCCGCCCCAAGTTTGGGTTTGATGATATTTTCTTCCCATTCTGCCAAAAATAAATTTGCATAACTCGGGGCGAATCTGGTCCCCATGGCGGTCCCACATTTTTGTAGGTAGAAGTTACCCTCAAAATAAAAATAATTATGATTCAGGATGTAACTGATACCTTCTAGAACAAAATTCATGTGTTTTTCATTCATTCTACCATCCCTCTTCATTTGTTCTCCTACTGCCTTCATACCCTGTTGATGATCAATTACCGTATATAAGGACTGTACATCAAGTGTGCCCATAACCCAATTTGGTTCAACTTCTAATTGTTCTAATGTTTGTATAATATGGGTTGTGTCCTTAATATACGAGCTCGTTTTTTTCACAATGGGTTGTATTTGTACATCTATATACTTCGACAGGTTTGAAGATATAGATCCAATACCCGAGACTATTGGTCTACAAGGGGGTTTTACCATACATTTATGGATTTTGGGGAGACAGTAGAAGACAGGTAGTCTCCTCTGTGTCCCCAAAATAAAGTCATGTTCTTGATTAGAAATGACAGATAGATCCAGACCCTTTTTACATAATGTCTTGAGTTCTTGATCAAAGCCACTCAGCGGGTCACTCCTCAACCTCTCATATGTATTCATGTCTTCCAATTGTCTCAAACACTCACTATTATAATCCATGGTATTCAAGATCACTACTCCGCCCCCTTTATCTGCGGGGCGTATGGTGATCTTTTCATTTTTCTGCAGTTGTTTTATAGCATGACACTCCTGTCTAGTTAAATTCTCCTGTCCACTATTTTTTGTATTTAATTTGCGTATGTCCATTTCCACATTCTTTTGGAAAGTGGACATTTCAGCGCTAATTTCATTACGAGGAAATAGCGTCGACTTATTTTTAAGTATCACCTTCCCTAATTGATCCTTGGGGTCCATCCTTACTATGGGACTTTTTAAAAAATGTTTTTTCAAACAAAGATTCCTTATAAATTTTTGGATCCCTATATAAACTGAAAACTTATCCAGTTTTTCCGTGGGTGCAAATTTTAGATCAGGGCCGGATCAGATACCTGGGAACAGCACCTCCGTAGTCATAAGCGTGGCCACGCTATGAAAATTGAATTGCCAGGACAGTCGAACTGACATCGGCACTAAAGAACCAAGGACCGCAAGATTCCTTCCTCTGCACCAAGCCGGAAGAGCTACAAGCACGGACCAAGTTGCAAGTCTCGCTCAAACTCCCGCGATATTTCGGGTAAGCCGGCTAGAGAGGCAAGGAGGAAGACGCTAACAAACACCAGCGTCTTGGATCCTCGATACAGAGGAAGGTAAGAACGTCTAAGCTGTTATTACAAGCTACAAATATATGAAGGCTTGAACTTTTGATGTCGATTGGAACACTTTATTCATAAAGCGGATCTCCTAAGCTACTCCGGGAATAACTGAGTCCTCCAATATTTGCATAGCAATCTATTGGATACAAATCCATATATACATCTATGGACTTATCCCTAAGGGATCATAATTAATACCACCTATTGCATACCAACATTGCACGTATTGGGAACTACATTTTGGACTTTTGCTGGACTATATAGCTTTGAGGCTTATACCCTACATATGGTCATCTATTTATTTTAATAGTTTTTAGTATTTATCATTGTTCTATTTTACCTGCATATACACGTGTATTACTATTGAGTGATTTAATTAAATATTCATATATTGCCTAGGTTAAGGCTACACCCACTTGGTAATTTGGAAAGCACTGAGGGTGAGTGTGGGTGGTGGCCTTTTAAACTCTGTGTGTTCCTGCCCTTACAGAGGTCAAGGGTCAATCTCATAGTAGAGCCGTCATGGTGGACTCAAGGAAACAGAATTACCGGTAAGTCTAATTACGGTCTTTTTTTTATAGTCCAATCTGAACTTCAGATGAGAAAAAAATTACAACTATTAAACAAAGAAGATTATAGCACTATATTAGCTAAATTGCTCTATATTCGTTTTTTCGAATATTCGCTATATTGCTATATATTCTTGTTTTAGAATATTACGAATATTCGAAAAAACGAAGTTATAGCAATAAAAAAGTCGAATCCGAAAATTTGAATTACGAAACTTTTTGAATTTGCAAATATTCGACGAATATTCTACAAAATATTCGCGAAATATCGCGAATTCGAATATGACCCCTGCCCTCTGTGCATTGTGTACCATAATGAGCCATATTGTCTTAATGGGACAATAAAAAGGGTATGACTGGCAATAATTGGCTGAAAATTAAGAACAATTGTGCATAGCCTAAAAGCAACCATGAGCTCTAGGACCCAGGAGAAAGGAGGCAAGCACATTTGCAGGAGCGGTACCCAGCACTTATTTCACATAGGATCTAGCATACAAGGGTTGCATATGTATTTCAATAAGCACAGGTGTGCAAGACTCTACTACTCCCTCTAGTGGTAGAAAATGTTGCTGCAGCAATGCAAAGTTTGACACCATGAAAAGTACTGTTTACCCCCATTTTATAGATGGGTATCGGGCAAATGCTACGCATGTCAATAAAGCATCAAAAGCAAGTAAAACATGATAAAAACTAATTAGACAAGACCTTTGTGCAAAGACAATGAGAACGACGCTTCTGTCGCCCTTGTAATTCATTCCATGCTTCACGACTCAGGATTAGCATTCAGATGCATGCCATGCAGTCAGTGTTTCCAAACTTAATGAGAATCGTGCAAACAGCAGGGTGTAGTTTTAGGCATTTTACAATTATCATCAAGTTGTGAAAGTTAATGTCCCCTTGGATTCTGTAAAATTGCATTTGCATGATTAGAATGAGAATGCTATTCATTGCAGCAGCGCTGATGATTTACAATTCCCATCCAAAAACCTAATCTCATTATTTCAGGTTACACCATCTCCGTGTCTGACGCTGGAGATAAACCAGTTGTGATAGTGGGGAATCTTGTTGTTTTTTTTTTGTTTTTTTTTTTACTTTAATTTAGGCCTCATGCACACGGACGTTTTTTTTCACGGTCCGCAAAAACGGGGTCCGTAGGTCCGTGATCCGTGACCGATTTTTCGTCCGTGGGTCATCCTTGATTTTTGGAGGATCCACGGATATGAAAAAAAAGTCGTTTTGGTGTCCGCCTGGCCGTGCGGAGCCAAACGGATCCGTCCTGAATTACAATGCAAGTCAATGGGGACGGATCCGTTTGACGTTGACACAATATGGTGCCATTTCAAACGGATCCGTCCCCCATTGACTTTCAATGTAAAGTCTGGAGTCCCTTTTATACCATCGGATCGGAGTTTTCTCCAATCCGATGGTATATTTTAACTTGAAGCGTCCCCATCACCATGGGAACGCCTCTATGTTAGATTATACTGTCGGATATGAGTTAGATCGTGAAACCTCATTTCCGACAGTATATTCTAACACAGAGGCGTTCCCATGGTGATGGGGACGCTTCTAGTTAGAATATACTACAAACTGTTTACATGACTGCCCCCTGCTGCCTAGCAGCATCCGATCTCTTACAGGGGGCCGTGATCAGCACAATTAACCCCTCAGGTGCTGCACCTGAAGGGGTTAATTGTACTATCATATCCCCCTGTAAGAGATCAGGGCTGCCA
The DNA here is from genome assembly GCF_905171765.1 of Bufo bufo. Lineage (NCBI taxonomy): Eukaryota > Metazoa > Chordata > Amphibia > Anura > Bufonidae > Bufo > Bufo bufo. The sequence goes on along the minus strand of NC_053392.1, from coordinate 607,290,486 downwards.
GGCAGCAGGGGGCAGACCCCCCCCCCTCCCCAGTTTGAATATCATTGGTGGCCAGTGCGGCCCCCCCCCCCTTCCTCCCTCTATTGTAATAATTCGTTGGTGGCACAGTGTGCGCCCCCCCCCCCCTTCCTCCCTCTATTGTAATAAATCGTTGGTGGCACAGTGTGCGCCCCCCCCCCCTTCCTCCCTCTATTGTAATAAATCGTTGGTGGCACAGTGTGCGCCCCCCCCCCTTCCTCCCTCTATTGTAATAAATCGTTGGTGGCACAGTGTGCGCCCCCCATCGGCCCCCCCTCCCTCTATAGCATTAACAACATTGGTGGCCAGTGTGCGGCCTCCCATCTCTCCCCCCCCCCCCCCCCCCCGATCATTGGTGGCAGCGGGTTACTAGCAATAGTACAATAGTAAAAGATTCATACTTAGCTGGGAGCTGCGATGTCTGTGTCCGGCCGGGAGCTCCTCCTACTGGTAAGTGACAGTTCATTTAGCAATGCGCCGCACAGACCTGTCACTTACCAGTAGGTGGAGCTCCCGGCCGGACACGAACATCGCAGCAGCCAGGAGCAGGTAAGTATGAATCTTCTACTATTGTACTATTGCTAAGTAACCATGGCAACCAGGACTGTAGTAGCGTCCTGGTTGCCATGGTTACCGATCGGAGCCCCAGCGATTAAACTGGGACTCCGATCGGAACTCCGCTGCCACCAATGATGGGGGGGGGTAGATGGGAGGCCGCACACTGGCCACCAATGTTGTTAATGCTATAGAGGGAGGGGGTGCCGATGGGGGCGCACACTGTGCCACCAACTAATTATTACAATAGAGGGAGGGAGGGGGGGGGCGCACACTGTGCTACCAACGAATTATTACAATAGAGGGAGGGGGGGGCCGCACTGGCCACCAACCTATTATTACAATAGAGGGGGGGGGCCGCACTGGCCACCAATGATATTCAAACTGGGGAGGGGGGGAGGGTCTGCCCCCTGCTGCCTGGCAGCCCTGATCTCTTACAGGGGGATATGATAGTACAATTAACCCCTTCAGGTGCCGCACCTGAAGGGGTTAATTGTGCTGATCACGGCCCCCTGTAAGAGATCGGGTGCTGCCAGGCAGCAGGGGGCAGTCTTGTACACAGTTTGTAGTGTATTCTAACTAGAAGCGTCCCCATCACCATGGAAACGCTTCTGTGTTAGAATATACTGTCGGATCTGAGTTTTCACGAAGTGAAAACTTAGATCTGAAAAAGCTTTTATGCAGACGGATCTTTGGATCCGTCTGTATTAAAGTAACCTACGGCCACGGATCACGGACACGGATGCCAATCTTGTGTGCATCCGTGTTCTTTCACGGACCCATTGACTTGAATGGGTCCGTGAACCGTTGTCCGTCAAAAAAATAGGACAGGTCATATTTTTTTGACGGACAGGATACACGGATCACGGTCTCGGCTGCAAAACGGTGCATTTTCCGATTTTTCCACGGACCCATTGAAAGTCAATGGGTCCGCGAAAAAAAACAGAAAACGGCACAACGGCCACGAATGCACACAACGGTCGTGTGCATGAGGCCTTAGCTGCATGAAAGTAAAATGTGGGATTTCTGCTTTCTGCAGTTTTGAAAACAGAAAAAATTTGCAAAAAAATTTATGAAATGCTAAAAATTGTTTCATTGATTATTTTTAAGATGGGTACAGTGACAGCCACTAAAAGCCCCCTCAAAAGAAAGCTGGTTCCTCCAGTATGCCACATGCACTGTGCTCTTAAAAGGAAAGTACAATAGTGATGAGATTTCCTCAGGATAGGTCAGCAATGGGGGGTCTGACTCCTGGCACCGCCACCGATCATCTCTTCGAAGAGGCCAGGATGCTCCAGTGAGTGCTCTGGCCTCCTCATAGCTTACCAAGCTCAGCGCCATCCATTGTATAGTGGCTGTGCTTGGTACTGCAGCCCAGGAACATTCACACAAATGAAAATGAGCTGCGCCCAGGTCATGTGACTGATATACGTGATGTCACTGGCCTAGGAAAGGGTCTCAGTGCTGACCAGAGCGCCACGACCTCTTCAAGCAGCTGATCAGCAGTTGTGCTGGAAATCGGACCCCCACTATAATGCAGATAGGTTATCAGTATTGTACTCCCAGAAAAAAACCTTTAAGGGTCCATTTACATGTCCGTGTGTGTTTTGTGGATCCACGGATCCGCGGATCCGCAAAACACGGACACCGGCAATGTGCGTTCCGAATTTTGCGGACCACACATCGCCCGCACTTAATAGAAAATGCCTAATCTTGTCCGCAATTGCGGATAAGAATAGGACATGTTCTATTTTTTTTCGGGAACGGCATTGCGGACCCGCAATTCAGAATCCGGCAGCACATGTGCGGCCCCATAGAAATGAATAGGTCCGCAATTCCGTTTCGCAAAATGCGGAACGAAATTGCGGACGTGTGAATGGGGTCTAATACTGATAAAACTGAAAATATAGGAGGAAACAGCCATAAGGGAGTAGAGAGCTCTCTATTACCAGCATTAAATGAAGGGGGCGGGAAGAACAGGAAGTCAGCGAGGTGCAGTTTTAGCCAATCCCTGCAGAGCAGGAAGTGATGTCAGAGAACATGCAGCCATAATGGTATTTCTAATTTAATCAGGGTACAAATGAAACGTTCTGCAGCTTTTCATTACATTTATAGTGCAAGTCCTCACCAGTTCATGATATTATCTTGCTGTCAGTGAATGAGAAGATGTTATGTTTCCATTCAGACAGTAAACCTGTCCAGAGCTAGTCCTGCTCCAAGCTGAGAAGTGGAGACAATTGTATCCAGTCTAGACAATGCTCTGTGATCTCCAGACTGATACATTGTAGCAAACTAGCAGAGGGATGTGTGTTTAGACTAGATACAATTGTATCCACTTCTCAGCTGATACCAGTAATGGCTACAGGTTTACTGCCTCTGATTGTTCTCATTCACTGCTAGCAAACAGGGATCTTGAATGAATAATCATAATGGAGATTTTAGGTTTCTTATCTACTAGTGTATCAGTCCAGGAACTTCTGCAGAGGTCGGGGGCTGTCTGCGGGACGGGGCAGTGGATTTCGGACACTTTTCACATTTTCGTTTATTTTCCTAAATCTTTTCGCCCCAGTTGTCCCTGGTACATGTTGATTCATATGCCGGATCCATCCATTCTCACTGCTGTTTGCTCTGGTTTAGGTGGTTTATTATGGCAGCGGCTCAAATAAATATTGTCCATCAGAAATGGATTAGAAATTGAGTCCATTTCAACCAGAGATTACTGCTGTTAGCAGAGGCGTGTATAGCAAATGCGGAAAAACCATTCAGCTTCTCTTCCCATAACAAGTCTTGTGTCCTCTTAATGTGCAAGGTGAAGGGGAGCCAAAGCCGCTCTATTAACCCCCTGGCACATGTAGTAGCGCAGCTAACACCAACCGTCATACATACAGAGGAGCTGGGCAGGTTCTACTGCAGATTCGAGACCTCGACTGAGGTGGGTGCAACTCGGCCAATGTCACCCAGAGTGGGTTCCCCAGTCCCTGCTGCCACATTATCTTGCCCGTTCGCCGACTCCCCTACAGTGAATGTGACTACGGTTCGCACCCTGCTGTCCAAGCTAAATGCGCGGAAAGCCCCCGGTCTCGATAGTGTCACTCCTGCGTGCCTGAAATACTGCTCAGGCCAACTGGCCCTGGCCCCACCCCAATCTTTGACAGATCCCTTAAGGAGGGACATGTCCCCGCCTGCTTTAAGAACTCAACTATCATCCCTGTGCCGAAGAAACAGGGCGTTTCTGATCTAAACAACTTCCGGCCCGTGGCTCTGACTTCGGTGGTCATGAAGACCCTAGAGAAGGTGGTCCTCTCCATCCTGAAGCCCGCCACTCTGGACCGGTTGGGCCCTCTGCAATTCGCCTACAGGGCAAACAGATCCACTGACGATGCGATTAACATGTGTCTAGAGTACGTCACTGAACACCTTGACAAACCCAACACATACGCGAGAATCCTCCTTCTAGACTTCAGCTCGGCTTTTAATACCATCTCCCCCAGTATCCTGCAGAGGAACCTCACGGCGCTTGATGTCCACCCAACACTACGACATTGGATCATGGACTTCCTCACTAACAGGTCCCAGGTTGTTAGATTAGGCAATCTGTCCTCCAAACCGAGGGTCACCAACACTGGCGCCCCTCGGGGATGTGTACTATCGCCGTTCCTGTTCTCTCTGTACACAAACGAGTGCAGATCGGAGGAGGCTTCAGTTAAAGTCATCAAGTTCACAGATGACACCACACTCGTGGGCCTGATTAGCGACAGCGATGAGCAGGCCTACCGTAAGGAAATAGACAGGGTCAGCAACTGGTGTGGCGCGCACAATCTGGTCCTAAACACCACAAAGACAGTCGAGCTGGTCATCGACTTCAGGAAGAGAAGGGTAGTTCCCCTCCCGACCTACATTGACGGATCTGAAGTCGCAAGGGTACCCAGCGCCCACCTCCTAGGCACGACAATCTCTGAGGATCTATCCTGGCGTCCCAACATCTCGTCCATCATAAAGTAGGCTCACCAGCGGCTCTACTTCCTTCGACAACTGAAGAAGTTCGGCATGGCACAGGACCTACTGAAGTTCTTCTACTCCTGCACCATCGAGTCGGTACTGTGCTCGTCTCTTCTGGTTTGGTATGCCGGTTCATCAGCCAGTGACAAGCGCAAACTACAAAGGGTCATCAGCTCGGCGGAGAGAACTACTCGACTGCCACTACCACCCCTTGACTCTATCTTCTCTAACAGACTGCGCTCCAGGGCTCTGAAAATATCCAATGACCACTCCCATCTGGGCCATCATCTCTTCAGACATCTAAAGTCCGGCCGCAGGTATCAGGCCATCCCTGCAAGGACATCGAGGAGGCTGAACACTTTCTTCCTAAAGGCCGTCAGACTGCTGAACTCACCACGCCCCATCTCCCGCTCATAATCCCTCGCCCCTGATGCGCCATCGCAGAACCTTACCCCCCCCCCCTAGTACTATGCCTGTACCTGTGCCTAACCCAATTCCGAGCACGATCGATTGTGTCATGTTTGGCGAATAATGCTGATTCTGATTCTGATGTAGCAGTTGGCACCAAGCATAATACACATACACAGTGGCTATAAGTTGTGTATTACAGCTGACATGGGATCAAAGGTGACTCCAATCCCAGCAGTTTAACCATTAAGATGACACGGTCAATAGAGACCTTTGGAAGTAAGAAAAAAAAAAGGAAAAAGTTATGGCTCTTAGAATATAGCGACAGAAAGATAAATGATTTCCAAAAATGAAAACCCTAGGTAAATTTGGTATTGCAACCTCTATAAATTGCTTTAAAGAGCATCTATCAGCAGGATCAAAACTATTAAAGCAGGTATAATAGCAGATAGATTAATAGCAGACCTTCGTTATGCCGATCAGTTGCATGTTTCTGGAGAAAAAGTAATTTTAACCCATATTCAACTGTGCAGTTAAGTGCACTGAGGGCGGATCCAAGCCACTGAGTGCACATGTGCTCCTCCTGCTTCCTCTGCCTTTGCTTCTTGATTGATAGCGCCAGATTCCTTCATAGTCATCTCACCTGGCCCTGGAGGAGCATGCGTGTACAGAGTGACTTGGGCCCGTCCTCGGTGCATATGGATTCAAATTACTTTTTCTCCAGAAAGAAGCAGCTGGTCATTTTAATCAGCAGGACCAGGTATTATGTCTGGTTTAATAGGGTTAATCCTGCTGAGAGATGCTCTTTAAAGAGGTTGTCGCACTTCAGCAAGTGGCATTTATCATGTAGAGAAAGTTAATACAAGGCACTTACTGATGTATTGTGATTGTCCATATTGCCTCCTTTGCTGCTTCATTCATTTTTCCATAACATTATACATTACACGTACCCAGGGGTTACGACCACCCTTCAATCCAGCAGCAGTGGTCATGCTTGCACACTATAGGAACAAGCACCGGCCTTTCTGGTCACCGGGACTGCAAAAGTGCTCATAGGCTGGTGTGCAAGCACCGGTGCTGGATTGCAGGGTGGCCATAATCCCTGGAAATGACCAGTGTACAATGCAATGGAAAAATGAATCCAGCCAGCAAAGGAGGCAATATGGACAATCACAATACATTAGTAAGTGGCTTGTATTGACTTTCTCTACATGATAAATGTCACTGGCTGAAGTGAGAGGACCCCTTTAATATTTATGTAAGGATACAGTCAAGCTGGGGTTGCAGGATGATATATGCGTCACCACTTACGTGAACCATTGGCGGCAGTACAGGCTTAACTGGCTGGTAATGTGGTGAAGGTTGGGCAGAGTCACAGGTCAGTATTGGGGGTTAGGATGCTTTTGTCCCTATACAACCTAGCATGTTCCCCAGAGGGAATCTACAGAAGAGCAAGCAGAGATCATCGTCAGAGGCAGAAGAGGGACTCAGCACTAGTGTGAGCTGGGAGACATGGCAGATTCCTGCATGTAGCTAGCTAGCAGTGGAAGTCAGAGTCATTTACTAGAAAGGTGTGCCACCTCAGGTCCTAGATAAGGCAAAGACACAGAAGAACACCACAGAGATGTAGAATCCAGCACTTAGGGGTACAAAGAAGTCATCACTTTCTGATAGCAGCCAAGACATGTAGAGAAGATTGGTCTGCGACCAAGACCAGCCAGCCTTCCTGCAAGTAAGTTGTGCAGTGATGTGTGTTGTGAGAAGAGGGATACCGTGGCTGTAAAGGAACAGTATAGAGTGTGCTGGTGATTGTGAGAATAAAGAAACCGCAACCTTTGAGCTCCTGTCAGAGGCTGTCCATATTGTGCAACACCATGCCACCTTGAAGAGATACCATGGTACCAGCTGCAACTTTGCCATCCTAACTGCTGCCCCGTTGAGGAGACTCCAACCAGAGTGTCAGTGCTCAGGGACATTGGGTGAACCCCAGGCCAAGTGAGAGACCAAGCTGTTGCCTCTTAAAGGGAATCTGTCGCCTCAATTTTGGACTATTATCCACAGTAATATATGAGTAGCACTGGAGATAAGCAGTCCAGATTACTATTTGTTATTTTCCTTCTGCTCCCCATTTCTACAATGTCAGTGCTCAAAGCTGCACTGAAATACACATCCTGGACTGCTGTGCAGTTCTAACATAATGGAGAGGACTCATGTGTGCATGCATGGCTGTCCTGACAATGTATTTCAGCACAGTTCTGAGGAATGGGGACAGTAGAAAAATAAAAAATGGTGATCTGGAGTACTACTCATGTATTACCGTAGACAAGGAATCAGTACTTCTGTTACTGTTCTGTTGCTGAGAACATCAGTAAGCACTAAGCTCGTTGCCACATGTGAGACTGTAACCACTAAATCTGTGGCCTCTTGTAAAACTATTGTAACTAACTGTCAAGCTTTTTGCGCCACGTGAGACCAGTATATATTCTTGCTGCAAGCTTCATCGGTGTCCAACTGCATTCCTTCCACCATCCTTGAGTGAGAGGCCATGCATATCTCTTAGGGACCACAAAGATATGTAGGTAGTTAGAGGTTGTTCCCTCACACTCATTCCCTCCAGTGTGCCCTCAGACACAAGAGACAATCACATTTTAGCAACAATCAGTTTACTTACATACTGATTCATTATACTGTATCTTAGTGATACACCCGATGTGTCCAGTATACAGCACAATATATGCAAGACGCCCATACAATTCTACATGAATGTGCAAACCAATAAAGCCCTTTACATGGACTGTTTTATGGAACCACCTCCTTCAACGGAAGGGCCCAGACTTGCTCATCTATTCTGCGTGAATAAACATATTCCCTGATTTTCTAAACTTGCAGAATCTGCAAGCCAAGGACCACCCATGATAAGAAGACCCATGAGATACTGAACTAAGCAACCATGTCATAGAAGTAAGAACTTACATAAATTCCTTGGATGCACGCTATGGCCATAGATTAGGACCTCTTTATCACATGTTGGCGTAAACCAAAACTGTTCCTTAATCACATATTTCAGCCATTTCCAATGATCAGCTAATTTTATTTGTTGCTCGTTTGTCCTTTTGACCTAGCTGGCTGGGACAACTAGTTTTTACTGTTCTGCAGGTCAAGGAACACCAGCGATGGAAGTCGTGTGCACGAAGACCGATTTCTGTGACTTCAAGCGACATTAACAGTCCCCTATGTAGTTGTTGGTACTGTTGGCCCAAACAGCGGTCATCCATGAGGCAGCTGAATTAACTCATATATCTGTGACCCGATTAAGGAGGGTCTTAATCAATAAAAAAAAAATCTATGTAAGATGTCATCATTGCACAGAAGGCATGAAAAGTCCAAGATAGGATTTTTTATATGAATCGATACAAAGTAACAGATATAACACGAAGTCCAGTAATCCAGAACATTGATGGTTCTTGTACTTCTGGCCAGTGATGGTCAGTTTCAGGTGGGGTTTTACTTTTTTTATGAAGCAAACCTTATTCATGCATTCAGCATCAATGCACAAGGCAGAAGTTCTACATCATTAACTGCATCCACTGTAAATAGAAAAGAAAACAAATTGTATTATATATATAATTATTACTTAATTAAAGAATTTAGCATTTGCTTGGTCATGATTTTATTCACTCGCCCATAGCAGTGCATTTCACATTTTGGCTTGGAAGTCTGGCCTCCTTAGACGGCTACCTGACAATTCACCTGCTCACTGCATTTAGATGCAACAATTATCGCTGCTGTATGGGAATGAATGATCCCTACTACGATTATTGATCCCCATAGAGTTTCATAGTTTGAGATCAGCATATCTGTGTTTACACAGAGAGACAAATGATAATTTTGCTTAATTGTCAGGTGATCGGCTTTATATATATATATAGTAGGGGATCGCTCTCTCACAGGGTCCACAGGGTGCTTTATTTTTTTTCTTCACTCAGTTAACGTTACTGGGTGATATGAGGTTCCAGCACCACAAAACACAAATACAAAACAAACACCTGCCCGTCTGGGCTCTACCTAATACACAGGTCTCCCTAACTCACCTCTGTTATGCCGATCAGTTGTATGTTTCTGGAGAAAAAGTAATTTTAACCCATATTCAACTGTGCAGTTAAGTGCACTGAGGGCGGATCCAAGCCACTGAGTGCACATGTGCTCCTCCTGCTTCCTCTGCCTTTGCTTCTTGATTGATAGCGCCAGATTCCTTCATAGTCATCTAACTTGGCCCTGGAGGAGCATGCGTGTACAGAGTGACGGTGCAGACGGATCACGGACCCATTCAAGTTGACAACGGCCGTGTGCATGAGGTCTAAAGGGAATATGTGCAGTGGAAAGGTGTGTGGACTGAAAGGTCCCACTGCCAAACCTACCAAATAAAAATCCAGCCCATAACACTAAACCAAACAGCTCCAACAACTATGCCTTACTGAAGCAACACCATTTCCAGACTTCATTTACCTCACCCAGCTGAGGTATCTGGGTGGGATATACACAACCTACCCGGTTATTACACATTACCACTATACAGTTTGAGCGAACCAGTTGGGACCAGAACAATAGTTAGTGCACCAATCAGTAATATCTACTCAGACCTGATAAAATGTGAAGTTGCATGTATTGCGCAAAAAATATGCGCATCATTAGTGCCGATTTGCGCAATTGCGAAAATAATGACTGGAGATTGGAGAATGGAGAATTTATTGCGAATATTATGCGAAAAATTAACAAAATATTGAATATTGCCTATGCCGCTCACCACTATCAAGGAGAGTGAGAATTCAATAAGGGACAGTCAGAAATCAATCAAGCTTATTGCCAAGGAGAGTGAAGGGAAAGGCTAGGATTGCAATAAGGATTGTGTGTGTTGTGTACAATAGAGAGAAGCAGCTGACAGACCAGGAGAGAGGAGACAGGACCCGTGGCTGTGCAACGGGTGCCTCCCCCCAGGGCCCTCTATATATTATGTGTGTCCCAGGTGTTAGGAATTGCCGATTAGTATAGTGCGGCCTAAAATGTCTCTATGTGTGTCACAGTGCTCCTACCTGGATAGGGCTGGATCCCAGGCTTTGGCTCCGAAGCAATAAATAGTGGGAATAATTGAGGGATAAAAGAATAACTTGATTCCAGACCTTGAGATGCAGTTCAATGGCAGCTTTACTTTGGTAAACGTTTCTCCAAAACGGTTTACAGGCTTTGTCTTGGTTCCAGCAGGCTTTAGCATGAAACTGGCAGGCAAACTCCACTCTGCTATATCTGTTTCTCTCAGAATCTGCTGTACTGACAGGCTGGCTGTATAACTCAGCTTCTTCTGTATGCTGCACTTCACTTTGTAGTCTGACTCTAGGTTATGCCAAGGAACTTTCCTCCTGGCTCCTGAGGCTTCAAGCTTTGGCCTCCATGGCCAGCAGAGCTTAGGGTGCTCTGGCTGGCGTGGGCACATCCAGCAGAGATGTGCCCCTGCACACCCTTCCCCTAGCAGGGGGTAAGCTAGACTAACTTCTAACTGGTCCCCACTCTTCCTGCAGGAAGTAGGACAAGCCCACTTCTCTCCAGAGTGGGGTTAGGATGGAATGGAAGGTCCCATTCTATCTAAGTACAGCTCTACCATATTTGCTGCCACCTGCTGGTAAACCAGGCACATTACATGAAATAAACAGTTGCATAACAATAATAGGAATGCACATTGTGGAGGACCTAGAATAATTGCATAAGATGACATGAGGTTAGACCAATAAAGACAATAGGAAGGTGCAGCAAGTGGTAACACCATTTGGGCGTGTTAGAGCTGTGCCTGATATCAGAAGTGCAGGTGCACCTCAAAAGCAGCTACCTGCAAGCAAACACTTTAATTTTGTTTCCCCGTTTTTTATTTTTTTGTGGGGTTCAATATAATCAAGCAGCATATATATAAATTTACCGTATTTCTCACCCTATAAGACACCCAAAGTGGGAGGAAAATGTCAGTGTGTCTTATGGGGCGTATACTCATTAGTACAGGAGGATCAGGAAGCGGTGAATGCTCTGTACTCACCGCTTCCTGGTCCTCTGCCGCTCGCTGTGCTATGACTGCACACAGCACTGTGACCAGTGGCGTATCTATCACGAGGCAAACAAGGCATTTGCCTAGGGCGGCACTTGCCAATGGGGCGGCAAAATGCCTTGTTTGCCCCTTGTCCCATCCGTCTTATATGCCGGTATACTCAGAAGATCCGATGGTATATTCTAACCCCCAGGCGTTCCCATGGTGACAAGGACGCTTGCCTGGGGGTTAGAATATACAGGGCCACGCCGGTCACAGGAGTACATTTATAAACTAATCAGTAACTTTAACTTTAATCATTGCTGATATCTTTACTTGGATACCTTATTCTGTCTTAGCTCCGGTAACAGCAGGCAGCTCCTCCCACTAGGCGGCGCAGGCGCGTCAGTGAGTGAGCGCCGCCCACACTGCCTGCTGTTACCGGAGCTAAGACAGAGTAAGGTATCCAAGTAAAGAGATCAGCAATGATTAAAGTTAAAGTTACTGATTCGTTTATAAATGTACTCCTGTGAGCGTCGGGGAGGGGGATCTGTGGATGTTACTGTTTAGGGGGGATCTGTGGATGTCACTGTTTAGGGGGGATCTGTGGATGTCACTGTTTAGGGGGGAGATCTGTGGATGGCACTGTTTAGGGGAGGGGGATCTGTGGATGGCACTGTTTAGGGGAGGGGGATCTGTTGATGGCACTATTTAGGGGAGGGGGATCTGTGGATGGCACTATTTAGGGGAGAGGGATCTGTGGATGGCACTGTTTAGGGGAGGGGGATCTGTGGATGGCACTGTTTAGGGGAGGGGGATCCGTGGATGGCACTGTTTAGGGGAGGGGGATCCGTGGATGGCACTGTTTAGGGGAGGGGGATCCGTGGATGGAACTGTTTAGGGGAGGGGGATCCGTGGATGGAACTGTTTAGGGGAGGGGGATCTGTGGATGGCACTGTTTAGGGGAGGGGTATCTGTGGATGGCACTGTTTAGGGGAGGGGGATCTGTGGATGGCACTGTTTAGGGGAGGGGGATCTGTGGATGGCACTGTTTAGGGGAGGGGGATCTGTGGATGGCACTGTTTAGGGGAGGGGTATCTGTGGATGGCACTGTTTATGGGAGGGGGATCTGTGGATGGCACTGTTTAGGGGAGGGGGATCTGTGGATGGCATTGTTTAGGGGAGGGGGATCTGTGGATGGCACTGTTTAGGGGGGATCTGTGGATGGCACTGTTTAGGGGGGATTTGTGGATGGCACATAGGAAGGGGTGGGGTTTAGAGAGAAAGGGGTTTGGCCTTGACAGGAAGGGGTGGGTAAAATTTATATTAGGGGGGTGCCCAAGTTTAGTCTCGCCTAGGGCAACACAAAACCAAGATACACCACTGACTGTGACCTCACGCTGTGCTCGTCAGGACACAGCACTGAGCATGGCAGGAAGAAGAAGAAAGCTGGATCCTAGGAGTGGTGGCGGCGTCTGGAGCAGGAGAGATAAGGAGAGTTTTTTTTTTTTATTTGCTCTGAGCAAGGGGGTCTTATATGAGGTCTGGGAGTCATTCACATTGGGGGTCTTATCTGAGGTCTGAGTGTGGGGGATCTTATTCATATTGGGGTTCTGATCTGAGGTCTGATTGGGGGTCATTCACATTGGGGTCTGAGCTGAGGTCTGATTGGGGGTCTGATCTGAGGTCTTATTGGTGTTTTATTAACATTGGGGTCTGAGCTGAGGTCTGATTGAGGATCTTATTAACATTGTTCATCAAAATACTAAGATATATCATCAATATTACTTGAGTCCTATTAATCTTCAGCAAAACTAGTTCAAACGACAGAAAGACCCTTAAAAACTCAATCTTTATTAAAGTCACCTAAAAAGACCTAAGAGTGCAGGTCAACATGTGCAGCTACATCAGCCCTGGTCAGTAAATAGATTTCCGATTGGAAATATATAGCAAAAGATGAAAGATAATGACTAGTTAGTGATAGTGAGGTTAGTAATGAAGAGGATACACTATTAAGGGATATCTTTCCCCATAGAGACCCTATTAACCCCTTAGAACGGAGATGTCTCCTGATGTCATCTTTCATCTGTTGCTATATATTTCTTATTAACATTGGGCGACTTATTGGGGCTCTGAGCTGAGGTCTGATTAACTTTGGGATTCTGATTTGTAGGAATTGGTAGGATCTGCAGTCTAATGAAAAAAATTTTTTTTTTTCTCCTCCTCTAAAACGTAGGTGCGTCTTATGGGCCAGTGCGCATCATAAGGCGAAAAATACGGTATACTTGATTACTGCAGCATAACCGACTGTGTGGCAGCAATTTACCTGTGTGTGTTAAGTTGAAATTGAGTCAAGCCTCAGTCGTCCGTTTATGTATTTTCAGTTTCCGCATGGTCGCAATTAAATTTTTTGGGGGTGCTTTAATTTAATTAAGCAGCATATATACGTTATTACTGCTGCAATACCCATGGTGTGGCAGAAATCTACCTGTGTGTTAAGTTGAAATTGAGCGTCAAGCCTCAGTCGTCTTTTTACGTATTTTCAGTTTCCACACGGTTGGAATAATTTTTTTTATTTTTATTGTGAAATGTAATTTAATCAGCATACGTGATTACTACACCATTAGACAGGGCAGCACACAAAAGGGTCTGTAAGTGATTACGAATTTAGTCCAAATCTATTTCCCTATTTCACATGTCTTTTTTTTCGAGGTTGTTGATTATATTCAAACTAGCGGCATAAATACATGATTACTACACTAACAGACACGGTAGCACACAAAATTATCTGGGAGTGATAACAAATTTAGGCCCATATCCGTTTCCTTTTATTTACACGTTTTTAATCAAATTTATTTTTTTGGGGGCGTGTTAATTATATTCAAACTATCAGCATGTACTGTACATGTGTTTACTACATCAAGACACAGGGTAGTGCACAACATATTAGGGCCAAAAATGTCTGGGTTACGGAAGGGTTCCAAACGAAAGACACAGAGCCAGAATGTGGGTAGTAGCAGCACCAACTATCTGGCCAGAAGTAGTAGTAGTAGGCTGAAGTTGTTCCTGGCTTTGGAAAGGCGTAACATTATAGTTGAGGAGAAAGAGGATGAGATTGTGGACTGGATGGCTCACTCCCCTTAGTTGCAGCAGGATGCAGTGGAGGTGACTTCAGAGTCTGACACCATGCTGTGGAGCCAGGGGTTACAGCATTCCTCCTTCTCTTCCTCCTTGCAGCCCCTAAGAAGACTTTCACTGGAGTCCTCCAAGTCTTTACTGCCCATTCCCACAGGGGCGCCTTCCTTTTTCCTAGGAAGTGGCAAGGAAACCTCACCACACCCTATGGCAGATAGTCAAGAGAGTCTCCCTTTTGACAACTTGTGTGAGAGAAGTTGTTCTGCCCTGAAGAAGAGGTGGAGGAGGAGGCTGCAGACCCCAGGCATAATCGTGTTGGTGGTAGTGGTAGTAGTGGCCCCTGTAGCTGCGCTTTTGGCGTTGGGGGCAGCGACAGTGACAGTCAGGGAAGAGCAGCGGAGGGGGGCCAAAGAACCCACCATATCCCACAGTCTGATAGAAGCGAAGGGGAGGGTGAGTACTCCGATGACAATTGTGTGCTGGATAGGACCTGAGAGCTGGATCAGGGTGCTGAGGAGGAGGAAACTTCAGAGGAGGAGGCTGATTGCGCAGCAATGAAGAGCAGAGGCCACGTACCTCCCAAAGAACAGCCAGGGCAACGTCTGGTTTGGGATCTGCTGATGCAGTGGTTGGGTTAGGCCCAAAACGTGCCAGAGCTAAGCCCAGCTTGGTTGCCTCTACCCCTGCACATGTAGCTCCCGTCTGGCAGTTTTTCTCCATGCTGCCGGAAGACAAAAGCATTGCCTTGTGCAAGCTGTGCAAGAGCAAAATAAAACGTGGGCAGGCAAACACAAACGTAGGCACCACAACTCTATTAAACCACATTATGCAGAATCATCCCATCCCGTGGGAAAACAGAGTTGGCAGCCAGCCACGGCTGCAGGAGTTCCCTCCTTCTCCCAGTTCAGCTTGCGGCAGGCAGGCCGTATCCACGGGCAGTACAGTGTCTTTCACATCATCATCATCCTTTTCTGCTTCCCTGCTCAGACTCCTCCTTCTCTGCTCCATCTTGAGTCATTGATAACGGAATGCGTGGCCAGTAAACAACTCTGCCTCCAGCAATCAGATGGTGCACAAGCTTAATTCCCACCTGGCCAGGTTGCTGGCGGTGCAGGTTCTGCCGTACCATTTAGTTGAGTCTGCTACTTTTAGGGAGCTAATGGCGTGTGCTCAGCTTCGCTGGAAGATTCCTATCCGGCATTATTTCTCCCAAAAAGCTATCCCTGCCTTGTACTCTCACATGGCGGACAACGTGGCCCACTCCCTGTGATTCTCGCTGTGCGGCATGGTTCACGTCACGGTGGACATCTGGAGCAGCTCTTATGGGCAAGGGCACTACATTTTTTTTCATGGCCCACTGGGTCAATGTTTTTTTCAGCAGCGGTGAGGCAGCACCCTGGCAATGGGGCCAGGTCCTTTTGACCTCCCCCACGATTGTGTCGGCCTAGCTCCCACACCAGGCACTTATGTGCCTCCTCCTCTATGGACACATCCCTGTACCCAACAGCAACTGGTCACAGGGTGGCTCGCACTACCTCTCCTTCCTATCATATGTGTCAGGTCAAATGTTGCCACACCATGTTGGTGCTGACCGGCCTGGGAGAGAGTAGCCACACGGGCGAGCAGTTGCTCGAGTAGATCAAGCAGCAAACATCCCGCTGGCTGTCACCCAGCTGACTCTAACTGGGCAACAGGTCAGCGACAATGGGCGTAACATCCTGGCTGCCCTGATCCTGGGCGAAATAACACATGCACCCTGAATGGCGCACGTCATCAACCTAGTGGTGCAGAGCTTTCTAAATAAGTACACTGGCTTGTGCAAGGTGCTGGTAAAGTCCAGAAGATTGTCCCAGTACTTCAGCCACTCCTATGTGGCGAAGAACGCTTTCCTGGACCTGCAGTGGCAGAACGGCCTGCCGCTACACTGCCTAATCCACAACATGCCAACTCACTGGAATTCAGCATTGCACATGAATGACTCAGCAGAATGACTCAGCAGCAGGGAGCATGTGTTGCTTCTAGCTAAGGCAGTGACAGCTCATCCCAGACGTCTGTCGGGTGGTGAAGCCCTTCGAAGATGCCATAAAGTTCGTCAGCAGGGACAACTGTGGCATGAACAACGTCATCCCCCTCATATTTATCTTAGAACAGACGCTGACGCTCATGCAGCAGGAGACTACGGAGGAAGAAGTGGAGCTAACGCATCTTGCTGTCCACCATATAGCTGTTGGGGACACACAAAAGAAATCTTACATGGAGGAGGAGGATGACAAAGATGAGGAGCTGCCACTGAAAGAGGAGGAGAAGGAGTTGAAGGTGGAGGAGCAAGAGGACATTAATTAGGATGGTCGGCCAAGACAGCCAATGGTCTCAGTGGGGGGTCATCCAATAGTCTCAGGCAGCAGCTTCAGGGGAACCCTGACTTTCCTCCCACAGTCATTCACCAATAGCAGGAGGGCAGAGAAGGTCCTCATGCAGCCACTTCTGGCTGTAAGAAGGGATGGGATTCTGCACACTTCTCTCCTCCTTCCATTTCTTCTTACTTGCCAACAGCACAAGATACACCAAGGTGCTCAAGTCCAGCGCTAGCAGGCATTAGTCCAAACCTACAGATCTGGTGAAGGCCCCTACATTCTCTGTAGTGGTGGAGGCCCCGGGCGTCAGCCCCTGGTGCCCTCCATTTAATCCAGCCCTGAGCATCATTATCATGGAGGAGTGTGATGTATACAATGTAATACTTCTGCAATTAGCTATAAGTACTATTAAGCATTATTATTATTATCATTATTTCTATTATTACTATTAACCACTTCATTACCGGAGTGTTTATCCCCCTTCCTTACCAGGCCAGTTTTTCAGTTTCTAACTTTAATTCATTTCTAAGCCAAACGACATGTATTTCATATTATTTTTCTCGGGACACCTTAAACCTTTCTTTAGTGCCATTAGATGATGGATATAATATAAAAAAATATATATTTAACCGCTTCACGTCCGCCCATAGGATATAAACGTCCTATGGGTGGACGTCTATTTCTGACAGCACGTTTTAAAACGTCCTTTCAGAAATAGCAGCTGCACGCTAATCGTGCAGCTGCTGATCGGGTTGCCTGCTGTCAGTGACAGCAGGGCAACCCTAAGACAAGGCAGGGACAGTGCCCAGGTGTCCCTGCCTTCTAGATCGCTGCAGACACATCGCTCACCGAGCGCTGTGTATGCAGAGCAGGAAGCGCTGTGCGCTTCCTGTTCCGGCCCGGCGGTCATGTGACCGCCGGGCCCGGAGAGTGCAGGGGCTGTGTGAGGTCTCTCAGAGACCTCGATCAGCCCTGCTCTGAGGCTGTACAGCGCAGGATTGCTGCTGTACAGCCTCTCTAGGGGTGCATTTGTCCTGTAACTGGGGCTACTATGTCAGCCCCAGTTACAGGAGAAATCAACTGTGAAAAAAAAAAGAAAAAGTGAAGCAAATGTCCCCCAGAGGTCTTGTATGACCTTATGGGGGACGAAAAGTGTAAAATAAAAAAAATAAAAATAAAAGGTTGAAAATAAAAAAATTAAAAAAAGCTTCACATGTAAAAAAAAAAAAGTCCCCAAGTAAGGAATGAAAAAAAAAAGTTAAAAATAGAAAAAATAAAAAAAAAGTATACATATTAGGTATTGCCGCGTCCGTAAAAACCAGCTCTATAAAAATATCACATGACCTAACCCCTCGGGTGAACACCGTAAAAAAAAAAAAAAACTGTGTCAAAACAAGCAATTTTTGTCACCTTGCATCACAAAAGGTGCAACACCAAGTGATCAAAAACGCGTATGTCCCACAAAATAGTACCAATAAAACCGTCACCTCATCCCGCAAAAAATGAGCCCCTACATAAGAAAATCTCTCAAAAAATAAAAAAACTATAGCTCTTAGAACATGGAGACACTAAAACATCATTTTTTTGGTTTCAAAAATGCTATTATTGTGTTAAAGTGAAACAAATAAAAAAAAGTATACATATTAGGTATTGCCGCGTCCGTAAAAACCAGCTCTATAAAAATATCACATGACCTAACCCCTCGGGTGAACACCGTAAAAAAACTAAAAAAAAAACTGTGTCAAAACAAGCAATTTTTGTCACCTTGCATCACAAAAGGTGCAACACCAAGTGATCAAAAATGCGTATGTCCCACAAAATAGTACCAATAAAACCGTCACCTCATCCCGCAAAAAATGAGCCCCTACATAAGAAAATCTCTCAAAAAATAAAAAAAACTATAGCTCTCAGAACATGGACACATTAAAACGTAATTTTTTTGTTTCAAAAATGCTATTATTGTGTAAAACTTTAATAAATGAGAAAAAGTATACATATTAGGTATCGCCACGTCCGTAACAATCTGCTCTATAAAAATGTCACTTGACTGAACCCCTCAGAGGAACGCTGTAAAAATAAATAAATAGAAACTGTGCTAAAACAACCAATTTTTTGGTCACCTTGCCCCATAAAGTGTTATAATGAATGATCAAAAAATCATATGTACCCAAAAATAGTACTAATAAAACTGGCACCTTATCCCCTAGTTTCCAAAATGGGGCCACTTTTTGGGAGTTTCTACTGTAAGGGTGCATCAGGGGGCTTCAAATGGGACATGGCATCTAAAAACCATGTGGAGTTCCTTTTCTTCTGCGCCCTGCCGTGTGCCCATACAGCAGTTTATGACCACATGTGGGGTGTTTCTGTAAACCGCAGAATCTGGGTAATAAATATTGAGTTTTGTTTGGCTGTTAACCATCGATGTGTTAAAGAAAAAAATTGATTAAAATGGAAAATCTGCCAAAAAAGTGAAATTTAAAAATTTGATCTCCATTTTCCTTTATTCTTGTGGAACGCCTAAAGGGTTAACAAAGTTTGTAAAATCGGTTTTGAATACCTTGAGGGGTGTAGTTTCTACAATGGGGTCATTTATGGGGGTATCCACTATGTAGGCCCCACAAAGTGACTTCAGACCTAAACTGGTCCTTATAAAGTGGGTTTTGGCAATTTTCTTATAAATTTGAAGAATTGCTTCTAAACTTCTAAGCCTTCTAACGTCCTAAAAAAATAAAATGACATTTCCAAAATGATGCCAACATAAAGTAGACATATGGGGAATGTTAAGTAATAAATATTTTATGAGGTATCACTTTCTGTTTTAAAAGCAGAGAAATTGAAATTTAGAAAATTGCGAATTTTTTAAATTTTTGGGTAAATTTGGGATTTTTTTCATAAATAAAGGTAAAATATTTTGACTCAAATTTATGATTATCATGAAGTACAATGTGTCACGAGAAAACAATCTCTGAATGACTTGGATAAATAAAGGCGTTCCAAAGTTATTACCACATAAAGTGAGATATGTCAGTTTTGCAAAATTTGGCCTGGTCAGGAAGGGGGCAAATGGCCCAGATGGGAAGTGGTTAAGGAAGAACTGTGAAAATTAGGAAAAAAAAAAAAAATTTTTCCTTTCTTATCAATTTTTTTCTTACTACCGTATTACAAAAGGTTTCAAGACAAAACATTTCTAAAACCATTCCCGTACGACGCTTGCACCCTGAAAATGGACGCTATTTATGTAATTTATCTACTGGCTGGGCCCTCCGCAAGACTTCATAAGACTGCAGCGCATTTTGGATTTTGGTGGCCTATTTTTCTATTGCTGGCTCTATAGTACCGTACTGCCAGAAAAATCATGTACAGCGCCAAAACGCTACAAGCCCCTTTAAAGTGACTTTTTTTTTTTTTTTTTTTATGTTATTCATCTTGGGGAAATTTGGACATTTTAAGGATTTTTTTTATTATTTATTTATTTATTATTTACTTTTTTTTTTAAAGTGAATTAACCCCTTTCTGCCACATTTCATTTTAAAGCAGGTGGCGCTCTTACATAAGAAAAAGCTCTCCCTGGCGGCTTTCAGCTTCTTCAATGTAATACACGCTTGTAGCAGAGTGCTACAAGCGTGTATTACTGCCTGACCGCTCCGCGCTGGCCATGGCACACCTCCCTGTGACCGCAGCTGTCTGATGACACCGGCGGCCGGCAGATCGCGATGTAACCCGACGCTTTTATACGTCAGGTTACAGATAAGAGCCTACCGCAGCGATGTAGAAAGTCGTGCGGCGGTAGGCAAGTGGTTAAGGTTATTATTTGATATATAATATATGATATTTTAGTGTATAGGTCACCATGCAGCCTGGACTCTTGTCAGACTCCGACACGGCTTCCAAACTCCTACAGAAGGTGATTTATGGGTCACTTCCTCTTTAATTCGGTCTGCCCTGTTTATGACACGCCTGGAATTCATTCTTTGAATCACTCACCTTCTCGAAATGAATGTACGCTCCTTTACCATCAGTGGACAGCGTGTCAAAAGTTTCTGAAATCATGGAAAAGAAACAGTTAATTAATGTTCCATGGCGTCCGAGGCTGTCTGTCTGTGCCGCCCAGAAACTGAGCAGACCTCTAACCAGCAGGGGGCGCAATTTTCCAAAAACAGGCCAGAATACTAATTGCTCTAATTTTATAATCGATTTGCTCATCTCTAGGGACAGCCCCTTTAATACTATATAATATAGTTTATAGAATTATATAAAATTAAGGATGATGGTTTAGGATGGGGGTCTTGGTCAGGAAAGTCCTATAATTAATCCTATCCTAAAATTATAATTTAATTTTCTTGAGGTAGGTCCAGAATTTCATATAGGGTGTGAAACAATGTTTTTCGGATACAGAGTTCCAAATCCCCTCCTCGCAGCTTACCAAAAATACCTTTAAAGACTAAGTACACATTTTGGAGGCAATTTTTGTTTATGATTGCATTTTACTCATCTTTGGCTAAAAATCATATTTTCAATAGGCCTTTATTAAAAATATTGAGCCATTCTGTCACAAAGAGTTAAGTGTTTTTTTTAACTGTGTGACTGGTACTTTCGCTTTTACATTCTGCCGGTCATCTAATAACCCTTATCTCTAAACTACTGAGAGGTCATAAACACTTATTTAAGCCACATTCTTATCAGTAAGATAAGAACTGAGCTATAATGAGTGTTTATAAGGTCAGAGAGCAGAGATAAGGAGTCTGTAAACTCCCAAGATGACGGAAAAGACAGAAAATCCAGAGGCAGCTACTACAGCATCTCAGCTCTGTACAGAGAAAAGGATTTCATATTTTTATTAAAGACCAATTGAAAAAAATATTTTTAGCTCAAAATAAGTACAATGCAATAATTAAAAAAAAATGCCCCCAAAGGTGTACATAGCCTTTAAGTGTCTTCTTACTTTTTATGCAAAATAGCTGTTTGCCACATCTATATGGTGCTAAGTGATAATGTTATTTTGGCACTATATGGCAATATTATTTGGGCACTATATGACAAATCAAATAGTTGCACCCAAAGCATTCCTCCTTCCATCTTAACTGACATCCATGAGGACCCCTAATTTCGCTGTGTTTATAGGGTGGCGGTCTATAATGCCACGCGGGTTCCGTACTTACTCAGAGCGCCCTTCAGTCGCATCATACAGATAAGGTAGTCGATAAAGCTCAATTTCCCTTCGGCGTCTGAATATCGAGCAAAAAGCTGTTGTAGGTGATCGTTGTGGACATTGAACCCTAAATAAAAGAAGAGAACAAGTATTCAAAGAGCCGTCATGGACAGCGCTGTGAAGAGTAAATCTGGGGGACATTTCCTAATGGTGATGACAGTAAATTCGGTGATTTTGACCATGCCATTTATACAATACTAGCAGAAGGACTCGGCTTCGCATGGGTATATTTCATCTATTTCATCTAATGTTTGTGCGTCGTTAAAAGATATCAACAGTATCCACTATAACAGTGACATCTACAGCACACCTCCCCTTAACAGTGACATCCACAGCCCCCATCCCTTAACACTGACCCCCCCACCCCTTAACACTGACCCCTCCCCCAGCAGTGCCCCAGTTCCTTAAAATGGGACCTCCACAGCAGCCCACCCACTTAATTTTGACCTTCAGTGCAGCCTGCCCCTTTAACAGTGAGTTCCACACCCTTGACAGTGACCTCCTCACGGGCCCGCCTCTTAAGTGACCTCCATAGCACCTGCCCCTTAACACTGACCATAGATTACAGTCCCCTTAACTGACCTGCACCATTCCCAGCCCCCTTAACAGAGACCTCCACAGCGACTGCCTCTTTAACAATGACTGCCACATTACCCGACTGCCTTAACAGTGACCTCACAGTACCCCGCTGCCCCATAACAGTGACCTCACAGTACCCCGCTGCCCCATAACAGTGACCTCCACAGTGCCCGCCCCTTTACCAGTGACCTCTACAGCAGCCTGCCCACTTAACAGTAACATCCACAGCACACTCCCCTTTAAGAGTGACCTCCACAGCGGCCTCCCCTTTATTAGTGACCTCCACAGTACCCTGTCTCGTTAACAGTGATTTCCACAATAATCCGCCCCCTTAACAGTGACCTCCACAGAGCTCCATTCTCTTAAAATGTGACCTCCACAACACCCTGCCCCCTTAACAGTGACCTCAACAGCACCCCGTCCCTTAACACTGACCTCCATAGCGGACTGTCCCCTTAACTGTGACCTCCACCATTCCCTGCCCCCTTAACAGAGACCTCCACAGCGCCATCCCCTTTAACAGTGACCTCCACAGCATCCCGCTCACTTAACAGTGACCTCCACAGCAACCCGCTCACTTAACAGTGACCTTCACAGCGGCCGCCCCTTTATTAGTGACCTCCACAGTACCCCATCTCCTTAACAGTGATTTCCACAACACAACACCCCCTTAACAGTGGCCTCTACAGAAATTTTCCCCTTAATACTGACCTCCATAGCAGACCGTCCCCTTAACTGTGATATTCACAGCAGCCTGCCCCTAGGGTGGCCAGAGGTCCAGATTTAGGCTGGACCGTCCGGCTTTCAGACTTCCTGTCCTCCGTTCGGTGCAGAGCCTGGACGGACACAGGGATGGCCTTTTGAACAGCTCACTCTCAGACAGCAGCACTGTTCTGTCTGAGCGTGAGCTGCTGGGAGAAAGTCACCCCCCACCCCTGCAGCTGACAGAAGTTGATTTTTACCTTCATTTTTTCAATCCCCGTCGGCTACGGAGTGGGAGGGGGCGTTTACTATCGGTGTCGGGGGCGTGGTTTAGCAGGACCTGGGGGCGGAGTTTTTAAGTCCGTCTTTTGAGGGTGGCTGAATGGCCACCCTACCTGCCCTCATAACTGTGACCTACAGCACTCCGCTCCCTTAACGGTGTCATCCACAGTGCCCTTCCTCTTTAAAGCTGACCTACAGCAGTCAAGAAAAATGACTGGGTTGTTATGGAAACCTGGTGTACAGGGAGTGCAGAATTATTAGGCAAGTTGTATTTTTGAGGATTAATTTTATTATTGAACAACAACCATGTTCTCAATGAACCCAAAAAAACTCATTAATATCAAAGCTGAATATTTTTGGAAGTAGTTTTTAGTTTGTTTTTAGTTTTAGCTATTTTAGGGGGATATCTGTGTGTGCAGGTGACTATTACTGTGCATAATTATTAGGCAACTTAACAAAAAACTAATATATACCCATTTCAATTATTTATTTTTACCAGTGAAACCAATATAACATCTCAACATTCACAAATATACATTTCTGACATTCAAAAACAAAACAAAAACAAATCAGTGACCAATATAGCCACCTTTCTTTGCAAGGACACTCAAAAGCCTGCCATCCATGGATTCTGTCAGTGTTTTGATCTGTTCACCATCAACATTGCGTGCAGCAGCAACCACAGCCTCCCAGACACTGTTCAGAGAGGTGTACTGTTTTCCCTCCTTGTAAATCTCACATTTGATGATGGACCACAGGTTCTCAATGGGGTTCAGATCAGGTGAACAAGGAGGCCATGTCATTAGATTTTCTTCTTTTATACCCTTTCTTGCCAGCCACGCTGTGGAGTACTTGGACGCGTGTGATGGAGCATTGTCCTGCATGAAAATCATGTTTTTCTTGAAGGATGCAAACTTCTTCCTGTACCACTGCTTGAAGAAGGTGTCTTCCAGAAACTGGCAGTAGGACTGGTAGTTGAGCTTGACTCCATCCTCAACCCGAAAAGGCCCCACAAGCTCATCTTTGATGATACCAGTCCAAACCAGTACTCCACCTCCACCTTGCTGGCATCTGAGTCGGACTGGAGCTCTCTGCCCTTTACCAATCCAGCCACGGGCCCATCCATCTGGCCCATCAAGACTCACTCTCATTTCATCAGTCCATAAAACCTTAGAAAAAACTGTCTTGAGATATTTCTTGGCCCAGTCTTGACGTTTCAGCTTGTGTGTCTTGTTCAGTGGTGGTCGTCTTTCAGCCTTTCTTACCTTGGCCATGTCTCTGAGTATTGCACACCTTGTGCTTTTGGGCACTCCAGTGATGTTGCAGCTCTGAAATATGGCCAAACTGGTGGCAAGTGGCATCTTGGCAGCTGCACGCTTGACTTTTCTCAGTTCATGGGCAGTTATTTTGCGCCTTGGTTTTTCCACACGCTTCTTGCGACCCTGTTGACTATTTTGAATGAAACGCTTGATTGTTCGATGATCACGCTTCAGAAGCTTTGCAATTTTAAGAGTGCTGCATCCCTCTGCAAGATATCTCACTATTTTTGACTTTTCTGAGCCTGTCAAGTCCTTCTTTTGACCCATTTTGCCAAAGGAAAGGAAGTTGCCTAATAATTATGCACACCTAATATAGTGTGTTGATGTCATTAGACCACACCCCTTCTCATTACAGAGATGCACATCACCTAATATGCTTAATTGGTAGTAGGCTTTCGAGCCTATACAGCTTGGAGTAAGACAACATGCATAAAGAGGATGATGTGGTCAAAATACTCATTTGCCTAATAATTCTGCACTCCCTGTAAAACTGTGTGTATGTGGAGACTAAGGGCCTGGAAGCTTCTATTGGCTGATAAGGGACATGTGACCGTGATTATGGCAGTTGGGATATTGTCACGACCATGGTAATGGTCGTGACTCCTGTATCCGCATGCTGTTGCCTGCGGTTTGGTTTGGTTGTTCAACCACAGGTGAGGGCCGCTAGTATGTTGCCTCACTTGTGGTTGCCGCTGGCAACATGTAGTTAATTCGCAGTTTAGCAGCCTGAGCTGGTGCTGGGCAGCTTGCTGCAATGTGCATGCGGTTGCACCTGGCAACCTATCTTTGTTAGGTGTGTCTTTTGTATGTCTGGTGTGCACAGGGTTTTAGTTATGTGTGCACTTTCTCCTTTAAGTGTCTGTCTTCCCTTCCCTGGTGTGAGAAGGGTTAATTCCCTTCTGTGTGTGTGAACACTGGGTGTGTCTGTGTGGGTGTGGCCACTTTGGGCTATATAGCCTCAGTTGAGACCTGATGTCTGAGGGGTACTCCAGCCTTGTTTGTAAGCTGGAGGCACTCTCCTGGTCCCTTATACCATCTGCCAGTGAGGGCCACCCTTGTGGTCATAAATGTTGTGATGTTAAGTTTATGTTTATGTGGTGTCTGTGATTAGTGCAGCTATGGTTCTGGCTTCCTGTGTGTTTATGTGTGCTGTGTCCTTTGATGTCTGAGTGTGGACTTCAGCACTTGTGTCCAGGGATCCAGTCAGTGTGTCTGTGGCAGGTAGGGGTGGAAGTCTTTCACTCTCCTGCCATATCCATAGTCTGTTTATGTTTATATCCCCTGGCAGCTCGGCCAGTCTAGACTCCTGTTTCTCCGCATCCAGGAGGAACAGGTGGTCTACCCAGCTCCTAGTTCAGGGATCTGCGGAGGGTTAGTAGGGATCCGAGGTTCCTGAGCATGAGCCCTCCTACCTTCGAGGTCGGCTCATGCAGCTAGGAGTCAGGGTCAGATTAGGGAAGCTCTAGGAGGTGACCTGCTCCCTAATTCTGTGGTCCTGGCCGAGCAGCGACTTGCATCTCGTGGAATCGCACGGCTGAGGGTTTTCCCCATCCTCAGCTATGACAGATATGAGGAGAAAGACCTGCAGGCTTCTATTGGCTAATGTAGGTCATGTGATGTGCCATATTTGCATTTTTTGGGGAATATCTCAGGAACGGTACGTCCGAGAGAGCTGAGACCCTGTCTAAAACCTTCCCGGACACCTGATGTACCTGTGTGCCAAATTTTGTGATTGTAAATGCAATGGTGCGGATTCCTTTAGCGGACATATACACATACACTTAGCTTTATATATTAGACTAGCAGAAGGACCCGGCTTTGCACGGGTATATTTAATCTATTTCATTTAATGTTTGTGTGTAGTTAAAAGATATCGACAGTATCCCCCATAACAGTGACCTCTACAGCACCCTGCCCCTTAACACTGGCCCCCTCACAGTGCCCCACCTTCTTAAAATGGGACCTCAACAGCTGCCCATCCCCTTAACTTTGACCTTCACGTCAGCCCGCCCCTTTAACAGTGAGTTTCACAGCAATTGTGCACTATGTGTCATGAGACTTCTTGTCATGCGACACATGTCGTCGTGTAGCCCTATCCTAAAGCTGACCTACAGCAGCGAAGAAACATGGCTGGGTTGTTATGGAAACCTGGAGTACAAAGAAAACAGTGGTATGTGAAGAAACTAAAGACTGCTTTATGCATAATGCTGCTGCAGCAGTAACATATGCTAAAATTGATTTTTTGACGGTTACACTTTAATGTTTGTGTGTGTGGTTAAAAGATATCGACTGTATCCCCCATAACAGTGACCTCTACTGCACCCTGCACCCCTTGACAATGAACTCCACAGCCCACCACCCCTTAACACTGACCCCCCCACAGTGCCCTGCCTCATTAAAATGGGACCTCCACAGCAGCCCATCCCCTTAACTTTGACCTTCACAGCACCCCACTCCGTTGACAGTGACCTTCTCAGGGGCTTACCCCCTTAACAGTGATCTATACAGCACCCCACCCCTAACACTGACCTCCATGGGGGACCGTCCCCTTATCTGTGACCTCCACTGTTCCCTGCCCCCTTAACAGAGACCTCCAGAGCACCTGTCCCTTTAAAAATGACCGCCACATTAACCCGTTCCCTTAACAGTGACCTCCACAATACCCCTCTCCCTTAATAGTGACCTCACAGTACCCTGATGCCTTAACAGTGACCTCCACAATACCCCTCTCCCTTAATAGTGACCTCACAGTACCCTGATGCCTTAACAGTGACCTCCACAATACCCCTCTCCCTTAATAGTGACCTCACAGTACCCTGATGCCTTAACAGTGACCTCTCCACAGCAGCTGCCCCTTTAAAAGTGCCCCCTGTTCCCTTAACAGTAACCTCCACAGCAGCTGCCCCTTTAACAGTGGCCCCTGTCATCCACAGTGAACGCCCCTTTAAAGCTGACCTATAGCAGTGAAGTAAAATGGCTGGGTTGTTATGGAAACCTGGAGTAAAACTGTGTGTATGTGGAGACTAAGGGCCTGCGAGCTTCTATTAGCTGATAAGGGACATGTGACGTGTATATCGCAGTTCGGATATGAGTGAAAGATTTGCAGGCTTCTATTGGGAATATCTCAGGAACGGTACGTCCTAGAGAGCGGAGACCCGGTCTAAAACCTGATGTACCTGTGTGCCAAATTTGGTTAAGATCGGTCCAGTCATTTAGTCCCGCATAAAGAACAGACAGACAGACAGACAGAAACTTATTTTTATATATATAAGAGACTAGCAGAAGGACCCAGCTTTGCACGGGTATATTTCATCTATTTCATTTTATGTTTCCGTGGGTTGTAAAAAGATATTGAGTTTCCCCCATAACAGTGACCTCTACAGTACCTGCCCCTTTAACAATGACCTCCACAGTGCCCACCTCTTTAACATTGACTTCCACAGTGGCTGCCCCTTTAACATTGACCTCCACAGTGCCTTCCCCTTTAACAATGAACTTCACAGTGCCCGCCCCTTTAATAGTGCCTGCCCCTTTAACAGTGATTTTAACAGTGACTTCCACAGTGCCCTCCCCTTTAACAGTGACCTCCACAGTGACCACCCGTTTAACAGTGACTTTCACAGTGACCGCCCCTTTAACCTTGACTTTCACAGTGACCGCCCCTTTAACAGTGACTTTCACAGTGACCGCCCCTTTAACAGTGACTTTCACAGTGACCGCCCCTTTAACAGTGACTTTCACAGTGACCGCCCCTTTAACAGTGACTTTCACAGTGACCGCCCCTTTAACAGTGACTTTCACAGTGACCGCCCCTTTAACAGTGACTTTCACAGTGACCGCCCCTTTAACAGTGACTTTCACAGTGACCGCCCCTTTAACAGTGACTTTCACAGTGACCGCCCCTTTAACAGTGACTGCCCCTTTAACAGTGACCTTCAGTGTGCCCGCCCCTTTAATAACCGTGACCTCCACTGTGCCCGCTCCTTTTAAATACAGTGACATCCACAGTACCCGCCCGTTTAAGCAGTAAAGAAAAATGGTTGGGTTGTTATGGAAACCTGGAGTAAAACTGTGTTTATGGCAGTTGGGATTTGAAGCAGGGTATATCAGAGGGTACTATCCAACCTAAGGCAGGCCCTGACTCTGATAAAATATCTGATGTTCTCCAGGTTAGAGGATTAATAGGCAGGAGCACCGTGGTACCTTTATTCTAGTGATCAGTGGGGATCACAGGGAACAGTTTCCTACCAATGACTTCTGACATGTCTCAGAATATTAGAAGATATTTTAGGATGAAGTTTTCCTCCTACAAAACCCCTTCTCCATACAGACACTGTACTGTGTTCTTTTTTTTCATCTCAAAGTAGCACCATGTATGTCATGGAGCAGTAGTGTGCGGCAGATGGAACTTCCTGTGACCACTTACATGCTGTATGCATCACTCAGGGTGCAGAGCCAATGAGGCAAGGTGAGGTGAGAGCCTCAAGTAGGGTCACCTAGGGACAAGGGGGGGCGGCGGCAGGACCATGGGCAATGAGCGCTTCCATTGTGAAGGCACTCATCTCTCTATATTCAACTGTATCTGGGGCCTCAGGATGGCAATACAGTTGAACGGTCCCTCTGATAGGCTTCATTCCTAGTGTCGAGTGTACTGGCACACATTATAGGGGGGCACTTTAGGGACATTGGCTCTATTGGGAGCACTAAGAGGGGATTTATTTTGTACTGGCACACATTTTAAGGGGGCATTGTTGTATTAGCACACAGAAGGTGGCATTTTTTGTACTGGCGCCCATTATAAAGGGGAATTTTTGTACTGACACATTTTTTGTACTGACACACATTCTGAGGGAATATTTTTTTGTACTGGCACACATAATTGGGTATTTTTTTACTGGCACACATATTTGGGTATTTTTTTACTGGCACACATAATTGGGTATTTTTGTACTGGCAGGCATTAAGGGGCCTTTTTCTTTTTACTGGCACACATTATAAGGGGAATTATTAATACTGGGGGGCATTATGGTGGGCTTTTTAACTACTGGGGGACTATAGGGAACATGATTACTAGTAACGGCACAATGCAGGGCATTATTACTGTATTGGGGTGGCAGGATAGGATGTTTAGTAGGTGGGAGGATGATAGAAACGGTAGAAAAATAAGATGTCTGTGTGATAAACTCTGCAGAGACGAGACATGGCTGAAAGAAGTCATCATCGTGGTCTGGAGTGAATGGAGAAGATGAGGAAAGAGAATATCTACATCAGAGGAGACGTCACTGGATGTAAGAGGTAGGGGGCGCTGTATTACCCTGTATGCTTTGTAGCTCTGTATGTAATGTTTTCCATGTATGTCTTTAGCAGTAGGACTGGTGGGAAGGGGTGAGGGTGAGAATTTGGCATGGGAGGAGGGCATTTCAATTTTCCCCACAGGCACCCCTGGCTTCACTGGTAGTCACCCACATAGCTAGACAAGAGGTTGCCAGGCAACTAGAGCTAACACATTATACATATTATATTCGCAGGAACACACAAATGTTGTGACGCTGGATGTTATAGGTTTGCAGTGGAGTTAGGACTTAAAGGAACAACCAGTAAAACTGATACATTCTTACATCTAGTGCAGGACCTGAGAGGCGGGGCATGACAGATTCTCTCCTTGAGTCATGCTCCGCCCCCCAAGTCTTGTGCTAGATATAACAATGTATCAGTTTTGCCCAGAGTTTTCCCATAGTAACAGAAGGACTTCATACAGATATTTGGCAGTAAAGGTGACATTATTGCAGTAGGGAGTTATGAGCAAAAAATCCTTTAATCTAGAATATTTAATCCATATTTCACCTGCTTTCTGTGTTATCGTGAGGAATTCGGTCAAACGGAGGAATCCACAGTGATTGGTGTCCATTATAGAAAAAAGATCCTTAAAGGGAAACACACTTAATATAGTTAATATCTCTACCGGCTACGTAATGGAAGCTGAACATGTACTCAGGCATCATGGTTACAATTTCCCCCTTGGGTGTACATTAAAGGAACAATTTTCCAATTTACTTTCTGGATCAATAAATTGCAGTTTGCAAGATCTCTGCTTGCTGTCATTCAATAGGAACTTTCAGTGTTTACTTCCATTGGGAAAAAATCTTCCCTTGTCACATGATGGTAACATGGACATGGCTCTGAGTAACTGTACTGGAAAAAGTTGTGTCCATCACATGGCTGAACAGACTTGTAACCACTGGAGGTCTCTGATACCCCCAGCCCCTTCTCTCAATGTTAGAGATAGAAGCAGGGAGGGGAGGAGGCTGCACACAGCAGAACATAGGGGGGAGAGGATCCAGCAAAGGCAGCCCACACTGGCTGAGGAATCACACACAAGCCAGTCTTTGAGGGGAGAATCACATATGTGGCATACAAGTGTAGACAAATGAGAGAACCCACAGCGGACTCTGTGCTGCAACATGGGAGCTAGTGAAAGCAGCAACAACCTGGACACACAACTCTCACATCCAGAATGTCTTACTGGGGGATCACACAGATCTCACATCCAGGATGTATTACTGGGGGATCACACAGATCTCACATCCAGAATGTCTTACTGGGGGATCACACAGATTTCACATCCAGGATGTATTACTGGGGGATCACAGAGATCTCACATCCAGGATGTATTACTGGGGAATCACACAGATCTCACATTTCACAGCCACCATGTATTACTGGGGGGATCACACAGATCTCACATCTCACATCCAGGATGTATTACTGGGGTGGGGGGGGGGGGATCACACAGATCTCACAGCCAGCATGTATTACTGGGGGGATCACACAGATCTCACATTTCACATCCAGCCATGTATTACTGGGGGGATCACACAGACCTCACATCCAGCCATGTATTACTGGGGGGGGGGATCTCACAGATCCCACAGCCAGCATGTATTACTGGGGGGATCACACAGATCTCACATTTCACATCCAGCCATGTATTACTGGGGGGATCACACAGACCTCACATCCAGCATGTATTACTGGGGGGGGGGGGGGTGATCTCACAGATCCCACAGCCAGCATGTATTACTGGGGGGGGGGGGGGGGGATCTCACAGATCTCACCTCCAGCATGTCTTACTGGGGTATCACACAGATCTCACATCCAGGATGTATTATTGGGGGATCACACAGATCTCACATTTCACATCCAGCATGTATTACTTGGGGGAAAATCACACAGATCTCACATCTTACATCCAGGATATATTACTGGGGGGGGGGGGGGGGGGATCACACAGATCTCACAGCCAGCATGTATTACTGGGGGGATCTCACAGATCTCACCTCCAGCATGTATTACTGGGGGGATCTCACAGATCTCACCTCCAGCATGTATTACTGGGGGGATTACACACTCACATCCTACATGTATTACTGGGGGGATCATACACATCTCATATGCAGCATGTATTACATAAAATATATAAACATATTTTTTCCATGTCAGTAGGCGTCTGTAGCCCTTAAGCAATATGATGCCGATGGCACAATGACACGACCCCTGCCCTGTTGTTGATGTGACACTCCATAGACTATAATGAGAAATGCCGCTGAGTTGAGGAAATTACTGCACTTCTGTAACAAGCTGAACAAGTCCACGTTCCACTTTGAATGGCAGAAGTCAAGATCAAAGGAAAAACATTGCAATGCACTGACTGTGCCTGCCACCAGAGGGCGCTCAGTGTGTGACAGCACCAATGTAATCAGAAATACTCCATATACCCCAATATCCACAATGGATCTGGGAGGGCTAGTGAACCCTAGGATATGATGCTTTTATACTCCTGACATTTGGGGTTGAATGTTGCTCATGCCAAATGTTTTGTATCCTGTATCTACCAATGACCTATGACCCTGTATAGACTACAGAACTCCATGATTATGTTTATAGATGCCACCAGTTACCAGATACTGAATATACTGGTGAATGTCATAATGATAACACTAATAAATATCATTCATTCCAATTCTTATAGAAATCAGTCTTTGTATTTTCGTTGAAATAGATGCCCTACTTCCCTTTAAATAGCCACAGAGCTACAGCACTAGGGGGAGCCGCAGAGCTGACTGAAGACAGATGTATCATTGAGTTCAATGGGAGCTGAATGGAATACATATTAGATACATTTTGAAAATGTTGACCCTGTGATCTCCCCCCCCCCCCCCCCCCCCCGTGTCCTCTTTCTCGATTTACCTTATATTGGGTGATGAGTGTCCATAAGTGAGCAAATGTTCTTGCATCAAGTTTTCCTTTTCTGGAAATCTGTGCCTGTGTTCAGGAAAAAAATCTACTTTCAACTTTAAGCAAAGGAGATGTATGCAATGTGATTCAGTACCCACCAGAATGGTGCCCAAAACTGTGGTTTCAGAAGTCTACCTGCCTTCGGCCCATACGTTCCACTCTCCCCCCCATTTATGGCAACCTATGCTACTACCTACCGTACCTACCACTTGTCCCAGGCTCTGTTCTGGAGTTGAGATTTTCCATATGAAACTATTCTCCAGAAGAACAGCAGTAGACACAGGGGCAGAGGGCGCAGGACAGACAGGACTGCAGCCGCAGCACAAAAACACAATAAATAACCAAAAATTAATAAATACAAACCGGATTCCAAAAAAGTTGGGACACTATACAAATCGTGAATAAAAACTGAATGCAATGATGTGGAGGTGCCAACTTCTAATATTTTATTCAGAATAGAACATAAATCACGGAACAAAAGTTTAAACTGAGAAAATGTACCATTTTAAGGGAAAAATATGTTGAATCAGAATTTCATGGTGTCAACAAATCCCCAAAAAGTTGGGACAAGGCCATTTTCACCACTGTGTGGCATCTCCCCTTCTTCTTACAACACTCAACAGACGTCTGGGGACCGAGGAGACCAGTTTCTCAAGTTTAGAAATAGGAATGCTCTCCCATTCTTGTCTAATACTGGCCTCTAACTGTCCAATCGTCTTGGGCCTTCTTTGTTGCACCTTCCTCTTTATGATGCGCCAAATGTTCTCTATAGGTGAAAGATCTGGACTGCAGACCGGCCATTTCAGTACCCGGATCCTTCTCCTACGCAGCCATGATGTTGTGATTGATGCAGAATGTGGTCTGGCATTATCTTGTTGAAAAATGCAGGGTCTTCCCTGAAAGAGATGACGTCTGGATGGGAGCATATGTTGTTCTAGAACCTGAATATATTTTTCTGCATTGATGGTGCCTTTCCAGACATGCAAGCTGCCCATGCCACACGCACTCATGCAACCCCATACCATCAGAGATGCAGGCTTCTGAACTGAGCGTTGATAACAACTTGGGTTGTCCTTGTCCTCTTTGGTCCGGATGACATGGCATCCCAGATTTCCAAAAAGAACTTTGAATCGTGACTCGTCTGACCACAGAACAGTCTTCCATTTTGCCACACTCCATTTTAAATGATCCCTGGCCCAGTGAAAACGCCTGAGCTTGTGGATCTTGCTTAGAAATGGCTTCTTCTTTGCACTGTAGAGTTTCAGCTGGCAACGGCGGATGGCATGGTGGATTGTGTTCACTGACAGTGGTTTCTGGAAGTATTCCTGAGCCCATTCTGTGATTTCTTTTACAGTAGCATTCCTGTTTGTGGTGCAGTGTCGTTTAAGGGCCCGGAGATCACAGGCATCCAGTATGGATTTACGGCCTTGACCCTTACGCACAGAGATTGTTCCAGATTCTCTGAATCTTCGGATGATGTTATGCACAGTTGATGATGATAGATGCAAAGTCTTTGCAATTTTTCGCTGGGTAACACCTTTCTGATATTGCTCCACTATCTTTCTGCGCAACATTGTGGGAATTGGTGATCCTCTACCCATCTTGGCTTCTGAGAGACACTGCCACTCTGAGAAGCTCTTTTTATACCCAATCATGTTGCCAATTGACCTAATTAGTGTTAATTGGTCTTCCAGCTCTTCGTTATGCTCAAATTTACTTTTTCCAGCCTCTTATTGCTACTTGTCCCAACTTTTTGGGTATTTGTTGACACCGTGAAAATTGGAATCAACGTATTTTTGCTTTAAAATGATACATTTACTCGGATTAAACGTTTGATCCGTCATCTACGTTCTATTACAAATAAAATATTGACATTTGCCATCTCCACATCATTGTATTCAGTTTTTATTCACAATTTGTTTAGTGTCCCAACTTTTTTGGAATCCGGTTTGTAAATCAAAAACAGAAAAATAAATGCACAATAAAGTAATAATTATACAAATAATTTAAAGGATACATCTAATGATGTCAGTATTTCCCGGCTGCCATCAATGGTAAATTTTGCTCCATATGGATACGGATATTCTAGAAAAAAATATATAATTATATAGTAACTATCTATCTATCTCATATCTATCTATCTATCTATCTATCTATCTCATATCTATCTATCTATCTATCTATCTATCTATCTATCTATCTATCTCATATCTATCTATCTATCTATCTATCTATCTATCTATCTATCTATCCCATACCATATATAGATTTCCTTATTGTCCTTCAGGCAGCACAACACAAAGGGTTAATTTCTTGCTCCTCCCGTCTAGGACAGAAGATAAATCATTAGTAAATCGGACTAATTAACCCCCTATAAAGCAGTGCACACCCACTAGGTAGATGTTTTTTTTCCCTTCTGTCTAGGACAATGAAGCTCACACATACAGAGGCGTCTGCTGCTGTGACGGCCAGTATGGTTACTAAGGCCTCATGCACACAACTGTTTTTCAGGACAGCATCCAAGCTGCAGTTTTTGCGGCTCGAATGCGGACCCATTCACTTCAATAGGGCTGCAAAAGATGCGGACAGCACTCCGTGTGCTGTCCGCATCCGTTGCACCGTTCCGTGGCCCCGCAAAAAAAATATAGCGTGTCCTATTCTTGTCCGTTTTGCGGACAAGAATAGGCCTGTCTACAATGGGCCGCCCATTCCGTTCCGCAAATTGCGGAAGGCACACCGGCGGCTTACGTTTTTTGTGGATCTGCGGTTTGCGGACCGCAAAAAACGGCACGATTGTGTGCATGAGGCCTAAGCCTGATATTATAGAGCTGGAAGTGTCTCCAGAGTTATATGCAGGTTATAGAGCTGGAGGGTTGTTCCAGAATTAACTGCGTGACATGACTGAACTGGAAGTGGTTTCCAGGATTTATTTTTCCCATCGGGGGTTTCCATGGGAGGATTGAGCTGAGATTTATCCTGGAGTGGTCCTGGTGAGTTTCTCATGTGCAGCGGGTGTTCCCTGCAAACTATCAATGTATGTTTCAGGGTGTGTCCCTGTGAGAAGTGCTGGATCGGCTGTTACAAGCACTGTTATTACCTTCAGGCCTGGAGGCAATGTCTCCATCTCAGGAGCCATTTTGGAGTAGAAGTATACAGGTGCAGCTGAGCTAAAATTGATGGGCAACATGTTAAGTAAAAAATGGCACAAGAGGTTTAAGGGTTTCTGTCATCAGAAATACCGTTATGTAGCTGGTTGACATGAGCGATGTGCTAATGTCAGCAGAACATAACGGTATGACTTATATCTCCCTGCCTGCCGCCGTTCGCGCTAAATAATGACTTTTCACCTAGAGGCTCCGTCCTCTCACCGTTTGGCACGCCCTTGTAAAGGTGATTGACATCCTCAGTCTCCTTCGTGCCCCACAAATCTCGCTTATCTGCACTCATTTTACCTTATTTCCTGCCTCATCTCATCTGGATCCACCAGAAAGAATAGATGGCCTGTCTTTCAGTTGGGAAGGAATTTTTATCCAAATTTTCCTCCATTTCCTCTCATATCCCGAGTGCTCAGGAAAATGAGATGAGTCTCAGCCATAGCCATAGTGCTCATCTGGCCAGGAGGGCATGATCCCTCACTGGCTACAACTTTCCAGAGGAAATTATTGGAGATACAGTCCAGCCAAATCTTCTGGTTCAAGCAGGCCTACAGCACCCAAGCTGGAGATGTTTCAGCTTACAGTCTGGAATCTGACGGTTTAGGACTGAAGAAGGGCTTGTAAGATATGGCAGTGGAAACTTAGCGGAATCCTGATCTGTCTGAAGTCTTACATTTTTTACATTCTTTATTCAATTTAAATGAATCCATTAATCCTCCTATTCCAGCCTGGGATCGGGCTGTTCTCCTAAAGGCCCTGGTTCAATCTCTATTTCAGCCTCTTACAGAAGCACCACTAAGGTTTGTATCTTGGAAGGTTTTATTTCTGGTCAGTGGCGTGCCTAGGGTGTTTGGCACCCGGAGCGGGTCCTTTCTCTGGCACCCCCCTTCCCCAATACTTGGCCACATACCTCTTACATCCAGGGACATCTCCTGTCATGTAGACCTTCTCTCTCCTCTTCTCCTCCGTTAGACCGCCATGGCAAATTCCTTCAGCCACATCTTGTCTCTACAGAGTTTGTAACACAGACGCGTTAGATTTCTCAATTTTTCCATCAATTCCCCCCCCATCCTGGTGTCCCCACAGTGTCATCCTGCTGCCACCCCCAATACTGTGCCCACTGTGCCCCCCAATGCCCCAGGTACTATACTGCTGACAAAATAGTGACCCTAATAGACATAATTGGGGTCATTTATCAAACTGGTGTAAAGTAGAACTGGATTTCCAAAAGAGCTGTCAAATATGAAAGGTGGAACCTGATTGGCTGCTATAGGCAACTAAGCCAGTTCTGCGTTACACCAGTTTGATAAATTACCCCAAATGTCCCTATAGTGTCTACAGCAGCTATAATGTCCCCTAGAGTGCCCCCAGTAATAACACCTTATATTGTGCTCCAGGTAATAATCCCTGTATAGTGTCTCCAGAAATATTAGAATGGCCCCTACAGTGCCTCCTTAATAGCAAGGCCCCCACACTGCCATGCCCCCCACACTGCCATGCCCCCCACACTGCCGTGCCCCCCACACTGCCATGCCCCCCACACTGCTGTGCCCCCCACACTGCCCCCACACTGTAGTGTCCCCCACACTGCCCCCCACACTGTAGTGTCCCCCATACAGTAGTGTCCACCACAATGCCCCATACAGTAGTGTCCCCCACACTGCCCCATACAGTAGTGTCCCCCATACAGTAGTGTCCTCCACATTGCCCATATAGTAATTTTCCCCCCACATAGTAATCTCTCCCATAATAATTTGCCCCCACACAGTATCTCACCATATTCCCTCCCCATATCCTCCTGTGTGCACCCCCCTCATGTCCCCCAAAGTTGGCACATTAAATAAAATAAAAAAATTTGCCCCCACACAGTATCCCACCATATTCCCCCCCCCCCCCACACACGTCCTCCTGTGTGCACCCGGCCCCCTCATGTCCCCCAAAGTTGGCACATAAAAGAAAAAAATACCTAAAAGCTGAATACTCACCTGCACTTTCTCATAGAGTCCCGGCACAGGCGCGCGCGATGACGTCATCACGCGTGCCTGCGCTGGGATTTCACTTTTGCATAGGCTTCAGGCCTGAAGCCTATGGTGGTGATCGGCGGCGGGGCAGGGAACTATGCGCTCCGCTCCCTGCCCAGCCGCAGTATGTGGGTGTCAGCGCTTCAGCAATGAGCGCTTCCATCTGTATTGATGGAAGCACTCATTGCTTCTGGGCCTGCTGGCACCCCCATCAGAGCCGACACCCGGGGCGGACCGCACCCCCAGCCCCCCCCTGGGCACGCCACTGTTTCTAGTGGCAATTGCATCATCCAAGAAGGTGTCAGACTTTGCAAGGGCCATATCTGAAAGTACGTCAAGACTTGATTTTAAGGTTGATGCCCCATATCCTACCAAAGGTCTCATCTGACATGAATGAAAGTTAAGAAATTCATCTGTTAAAATCCTCAATCAGCTGAACAAGACAAGCTTCATCTACTTTTCATTGGAGAACCAGGGTCCTTCAGGTCGGCTGACCAGCTGTTTATAGAGAAGTATAAAGGCCAGCAAGCCTATACTGCTTGGATTAAGAATACTATTAAAGTCTGCTTCTAAATTTCAAGTACTCCAGTTACCAGGTGGAGTTACAGCATACTCAACTCCGTCCATTTAGTTGCTTGGGCAGAAAAAAGGGGAAAAAGAGGGGAACAAAAAAAAAGGCATTGGATCAAATATGCAGGGGCCCGACATGGTCTTCTCCATGCACCTTTACAAAACAATATGGGTTGGATGTATCTGGTGCTTGCAGTTCAGCCTTTGACAGACAAGTGGTTATTAAGGCTCTGATTTTCCAAACGCCCCCACAGCGGCACGTAACAGGCACGTAACAGGA
This sequence comes from Bufo bufo, assembly GCF_905171765.1. NCBI lineage: Eukaryota > Metazoa > Chordata > Amphibia > Anura > Bufonidae > Bufo > Bufo bufo. The sequence goes on along the minus strand of NC_053392.1, from coordinate 607,251,538 downwards.
GGATACCCCGCCTTCCCCAGGGACAGGAAACAACATGGAGATCTTTAAATAGTCCCCTCCCCTTACCTGCTCCAGTTGTTTTCTGTCCCTTTGGGAGTACGCGGAGATCCTCCTGTGGAAGAACGTTTGGTTTTCCAGGAGCAGCGCCCGGTCAGCAAAGAAGAACTCCGGGCAAGGAGCAGGGCTGCGGGGCGCGGTGCGGCCCTTCCTGGTTCCTAGGCGTAAGTCCACCGGTGGGGGCGGCCCCGGGCGGCGTTCCGTGCGAGATCTCGCGAGAGGACGCGCGAATCATGTGAGCCTTTGACTCACGAGCAGCCGAGCTCCGGGGACGCAGGAGCATGATGCAGTTTCCCCTAGACAACGAGCGGGGATATAACTTGGCGTCCTCTGTGCAGCAGCCGATCCAAGCATGTCGGCACCAGGAGAGGACGCGATACGCAGGCCTGCAGACCCAGCTAAAACTGGCATCCCGGTCAGGGAGGCTCAGAAATCAGCTGAATCTTCGCAGTGGGTCAAAAAATGTTCCATCTGTAAAAAGGGTTTGCCGTCTGGATATAAAAAAAAACTCTGTTCAAGGTGTTTGGAAAAAATTGTTTCTGAGGAGTCTCCCTCCCTGTTGGATAACATCAGACACATTATAAAGGAGGTAGTGAGCAGTGCGCTGGATCAAAAATTAGCTTCCACGTCTCAGAGACCCTCTACTTCCATGACCGAAATGTCCGCTTCCTTAGAGACTGACGGTCAGGAAGATAATTTAGATGAAGGGGAACTTCCCTCCGGGTCTGAGTCAGATTACTCAGAGGATGAGTCTGGGAGGCCGCTTTGTTCCATAGAGGACACTGACGCATTGTTAAAAACTATTAGAGTGACCCTAAACTTAGAAGAATCCAAACAACCCAAGACGGTGCAGGACCTTATGTTCAAGGGTATAGGAGAAAAAAGAGAGCCTTTCCCCTTCACTCCAATATTACGAGATTAATTAATAAGGAATGTGAAGGAGATAGATTGTTCGGGTCGGTCCTGGATGACATCTTAGAAAAGGCCACTGATAAAAAGAAGGGGTTTCCCTCAGACCCGAGGAATTTTCGTCAAAGACGAAACTTTCCTTCATCATCGAGAGGCAGGCAGGATCAGAAAAAAAGAGATTTCTCATCCCGATGGCGTTTGGGAAGGGGAAGAGGAAAAGGGTTTTTATTCAACCCCTCAGATTCTTTCCAGAAATCATCAAAACAATGACGCCAGAGGCAGGGTAGGAGGAAGGTTAAAGGATTTCGTCCAGGCCTGGAGAAATATTTCCAGCTCTCCGTGGGTGCTGGACGTAATTTCGTCAGGCCTAAGGCTAGAATTTTCCTCTCTACCCCAGGATGTTTTCCAGATTACCGGAAAAACCAGATCGGTCCAGTCCTTAATCCTAGACCAGGTAAAGATCTTATTGCAGAAAGAAGCCATAGTTCCAGTCCCCCCGGGGGAAGAAGGAACAGGATATTATTCTCCTATATTCCTTGTAAAAAAGCCGAACAGCTCTTACAGAGCCATTATAAATCTAAAAGGGCTGAACCATCATCTGCTTTACAAGCGTTTCAAGATGGAGAGTATAAAATCCACGATCAGTCTATTAAAAAGAAACATCTTTATAGCAACTCTAGATCACTACCAGTTCCAGGTCCTCCCATTTGGCCTTACGTCAGCACAGAGAGTCTTTTCCAAGGGAATGGCAGATGCGGTAGCGGACCTACATCTGAAGGGAATATTAGTTGTCTCTTATTTAGACGACTTCCTTATTGCCGCAGAATCAGAGGATCTACTTCTGGAACACACAGAATTGGTAAAGCGGTGTCTAACAGATCTAGGATGGTTGATAAATATGGAGAAGTCAGATCTCCGTCCAGAAAAGAAAAAAAGGTATTTTCAGGGATATTGTTGGACTCGGAACTCATGAAGACCTTTCTTCCACAGGAAAAAATCCAGAAGATCAGTCAGGAGTTAACCCTGTTCCGCAGCAGATACAAGGTAACAATCCGATTGATAATGAAGATCTTGGGTCTGATGTCCTCGGCTATCCCAGCAGTAAGGTGGGCCCAGGTTCACTCTCGGACCCTCCAGTCATTCATGCTCAGAAGATGGAACAAGAGTGTAGACTCACTGGAGGTGAAAGTGAGAGTTCCTCAATACGTAAAAGACTCCTTAAGCTGGTGGCTGATCAGGAAAAATTTAGGCAGGGGCGTTCCTTGGCAACAAACAGACGTTGTTACAATCACTAGAGATGCCAGCAGAAGTGGTTGGGGAGCCTTTTCAGATCAGTCCATAGTACAAGGTACCTGGCAGAAACATCGAAGCTTAGCTTCTTCCAACCTAAGGGAGTTAACCGCAGTTTGGGAAGCATTAAAAGCCTTTCACCCAGAACTCAGGGGAAAGGAGATAAAAATATTATCAGACAATACCACAACTGTAGCTTACTTGAACAAACAAGGGGGCACAAAAAGTCCAGCTCTAACAAAAGTCTAAAAATAAATATTCCAGTGGGCCGAAAGAAACGTACTGTCAGTCTCAGCAGTTCACATAAAGGGGAAAGAACAACAAGGTCGCGGATTTTCTCAGCAGAGATGTCTTGATAGAGGGCGAATGGTGCCTGAACCGGAAAATATTTCTTTAGATAACAGAAAAATTGGTTTTTCCAGAAGTAATTCTATTCGCAACGCGACTAAACAGACAGACAGAAAAGTTTGGTTCTCTATCCTACACAGATCACCCATTCATAGTCAACCCTCTCCCAGCCATGGCCGGACGAGAACTTGTATGCCTTTCCTCCATTTGCACTAATCCCCAGGGTTCTACAAAGAGTGTTGCTGGGAAGCCACAGGTTGCTTCTGATTGCACCTTATTGGCCCAGGAAATCATGGTTCCCACTACTACTGAAGATGTCAGCAGGGGACTTTTGTCTACTACCGGATGTCCCGGATCTCCTTCACCAGGGCCCAGTTTGGCATCCCAGGGCAACTCGACTTCAGCTAGCAGTGTGGAACCTGAGCGGGAATTATTAAGAGAAAAAGGCCTCTCCGATGCAGTAATTTCCACGATTCTCTATAGCCGCAAAAGTGTGACATCAAAGATCTATAACTGAATCTGGCAGTTATTTATTAAATTTACAGATGGTGATATCAGGGGCCCCTTTATGATCGCTAAGGTTCTGGAGTTTCTCCAGTCGGGTCTACAAAAGGGTCTTAGAGTTAGCACAATTAAAGTCCAGATATCGGCTCTAAGTGTCTTTCTGGATATTAAACTGGCAGAAGTGGACCTCATCAAAAGATTTGTGAAAGGGGCCTGGAGAAAACAACCCATGGTCAGGCCCACTGTTCCCTCTTGGGATTTAAACCTGGTATTATCTGCCTTAACAGACAGTCCCTTTGAGCCCTTACCGGAGATATCTTTACAATTGCTTACTTTCAAAACAGTTTTCCTGATAGCTATTACCACGGCTAGAAGGGTGGGGGAAATACAAGCCTTTTTTGTGCAGACCTCCTTATCTAACCATCAGAGATGATAGAATAGTATTAAAACACTCTCCTTCTATTATGCCCAAGGTGGTCTCTAAGTTCCACTGTCTACAGGAAGTATCTCTTCCATCCTTTGGTTCTCCATCTGGCAGTCAGGAACAAAGACGTTTTCATAACCTAGATGTGAGAAGAGCAGTACTGACCTACCTTAAAGCCACGGAGGACTTCAGAAAGACGGACAGACTGTTTGTTCAATTTTCAGAACATCTATTAGATCTGATCTGCAATCTTGCTGTGTTATGACTCAAAGAAAGTCTCATCCTCAGCAGGTCTAAAAGCCCATTCAACTCGGTCGGTAGCAGCATCTTGGGCTGAATCAACTGATGTTCCATTAGAACAGATTTGCCAGGCAGCCACCTGGTCCTCACCTTCCACCTTTTTTAGGCATTATCAGTTAGATGTGTTAAGGAATAGAGCTATCTTTTGCTCGCAGAGTGTTATCTGTGGTAGTCCCCCCCCTAATTTAGAGCTTCTCTGTTATTCCTCCTATTACGTGCCGCTGTGGGGGCGTTTGGAAAGATTTTAATTACTTACGGTAATTGGTTTTTCCTCTAGCCCCCACAGCGGCATGGGGAATTCCCCCCCCCCCCCCATTATTTTTTTGCTTTTTCTATATTGAATTTTTTCTTTGTTGGAAAATATTCTTGTTCATGTTTTGTTAAAATTTGATAATATATTAATATGTTGCATCCTTTCCAGAGTTTCTCGGTTATTTACTGGAGCAGGTAAGGGGAGGGGACTTTCTAAAGATCTCCATGTTGTTTACTGTCCCTGGGGGAGGCGGGGTATCCTCCTGTTACATGTCGCTGTGGGGGCTAGAGGAAAAAATAATTACCGTAAGTAATTGAAATCTTCTGCTCCCCTTGTTTAATACTGCTTTTCAGGTCCCTTTGTGTTGTGCTGCCTGAAGGACGATAAGAAAGGTCTATATTTACTTACCGAAATGTATCTTTCCTTGAGTCCAAAGGCAGAACAAATATCCCTCCCTGAAAAAGACATTGCTTGCAAAAAAACACATCTACCTAGTGGGTGTGCACTCCTTTATAGGGAGGGGGGGGGTTAATTAGTCTGATTTACTAATAATTTATCTTCTGTCCTAGATAGGAGGAGCAAGGCATTAACCCTTTGTGTTGTGCTGCCTTTGGACTCAAGGAAAGATACATTTCGGTAAGCAAATTTAGACTAGTATCTATCTATCCCTCTATCATCCATCCCTCAGTCTTACCTTTTCTAACAATGTCATTCAGAAGTCGTTTTAAATCCCAGGAGTATAATTTGGATCCCTATTAGAGAATAAATCATTAAATTAAAAACATTCTATAATTAATCACATTCAATACACCCATGGGGGGCAGATTCATGAATGCTTTAGTGCCAATTTTTTGTGTTAAAGTCACAAATCTACACTTCACACCAGGAGTTCGCTGACCATCTCAGTTCAAAACATGGATACTATATGAAACTCCACCTGCCACAAACATGTGGAATATTGATGTTGGTGCCTCTAGAAACAGCACCACATCTATCTATGGGTTGTGTCTGGTATTACACATGTGCTCCACTGAAGTGTACGGGGCTGAGCTGCTAAAAGCAACCATGTTTTTCCAGTCCTGGACAACGACTTTAATGGGAATAGGATTAGTACAGGCTGTACAAGATCTACCACCCCAACCTGGCAGTCCATTCCCTGGGAAAAACTTTTTACAAACTGGTATTGCCACACCATATCCTGTAGTGTTAAGGTTTTTTTTTTATGGGAACCTATGGTATCAACTATTAAAGGAAAGAACAGCCAACCTCATTACCCCCCAACACTAATTCATGTCTCATGGTGGTGGCACTGATTGACACTGTGCAGCTACCGCATTTTCTCTACTCCAGCCCCTGATTGGCAATGTGCAGCTATGGTGTTCTCTACACTCCTGCCCCTGATTGACATTGTGCAGCCAGAGGCACACCTTTAATGGAGGTAGACCATGCAACTACTACAGGGCCCGGGGGAAGGATGGCCAAAGCTGAACCCCTTCCTATTTTCCTGACATGAATGCCAAACAGATTTCAGCTTCCATTCTAGTAAATGGTAACTGTATAAACTCCTATGCACTGAGCTCCCCCTAGTGGTGGCTGCTGTGACATAAAAGAAATAGATTTATTATTTTTACCAATTGTCTGGTAATAAATTAAGAAATATGGTGGTCAGAGTGAGGACCATATTTATAAAGCACATATTCCACTTTTTCCGACACAGAAGTTAAAAAAAATGGTGAAAAGTGGAGGATGACTTTTTTAAATAACTTTTTTGTTACAATTTCTTCCACGTTATAAAAAAAATGTCAACTTATAGGATATTGGTATGATTTAATAGAAAACTAACAAGGCAGGGGGGCCCATACTAAGTTTTGCTATACAGCCTCATCCAATCTGTATACGACCCTATGTGCAGCGGTGGCTTTTTCTCCAACATAGCCTTGATTTACATTATGCACCTTTTGGCTTTCTCATCTCTCCAGCCTCACATTGACTTTGACTTTTTCAAAACTCCAGCCCCTGATTGACATTATATACCTGTGGCTTTCTCTCCACTCCAGCCTCTGACTGGCATTATACAACTTTGGCTTTATCACCTCTCCAGTCCCGGATTGCCATGTTTCAACTGTGGCATTGTCTGATTAATATTGTACAGCTGTGACTTTCTTTACCCTCCAACCCCTGACTGGCATTGTGCAGCTGCAGGGCCACAAAAAGCACCATCGGAGAGATTTATCAAGGCTGACCAAGGATGGCCAATGTTTTATGTGTAGTGCCCTGGAGCAAGGGGTACTTTGACGTTTGGACATTTGCCTATTTTCCCTATGCATAGTTAAGTCTTACTTTATTTATCTTGAAAGAGTTAACTTATACTGTTTATTACTGTGTTAGTGCATTTTATATGTATGTTGTCATATATATCCTGTTCATTATCACTGTATTTGCAAGGCTCTGTGGAAATGGTTAATGAATACTGAGAAACTGGTAATTTTCCACAACTGCCATATACTTTGAAGAAGAGCATGTTTTTGGATGGATAAGCCAGACGTTGTTTACCACCAAACCCAAACAGTCTGACCTTTTCAATGTCTGGTTTTAGCTCTGTTATGTCTGGAAACTTGTTTTTGTCTGGGAAAATCTGCTCTGTCATTGCCAGTGAGTATCACTGAAGCTCTAATGTTAGTCTATGACAGACGGGAGTGGTAACATTGTAACTGTTTGTGCTGAGCTTCTCCACTCCACTCCACCCCTCCCACTAGAAGGTTCTAGTCTAGCTAAAACTATATACAGTACAGACCAAAAGTTTGGACACACCTTCTCATTCAAAGAGTTTTCTTTATTTTCATGACTATGAAAATTGTAGATTCACACTGAAGGCATCAAAACTATGAATTAACACATGTGGAATTATATACATAACAAACAAGTGTGAGACAACTGAAATTATGTCATATTCTAGGTTCTTCAAAGTAGCCACCTTTTGCTTTGATTACTGCATTGCACACTCTTGGCATTCTCTTGATGAGCTTCAAGAGGTAGTCCCCTGAAATGGTTTTCACTTCACAGGTGTGCCCTGTCAGGTTTAATAAGTGGGATTTCTTGCCTTATAAATGGGGTTGGGACCATCAGTTGCATTAAGGAGAAGTCAGGTGGATACACAGCTGATAGTCCTACTGAATAGACTGTTAGAATTTGTATTATGGCAAGAAAAAGCAGCTAAGTAAATAAAAACGAGTGGCCATCATTACTCTAAGAAATGAAGGTCAGTCAGTCAGCTGAAAAATTGGGAAAACTTTGAAAGTAAGGGCTATTTGACCATGAAGGAGAGTGATGGGGTGCTGCGCCAGATGACCTGGTCTCCACAGTCACCGGACCTGAACCCAATTGAGATGGTTTGGGGTGAGCTGGACCGCAGAGTGAAGGCAAAAGGGCCAACAAGTGCTAAGCATCTCTGGGAACTCCTTCAAGACTGTTGGAAGACCATTTCAGGGGACTACCTCTTGAAGCTCATCAAGAGAACGCCAAGAGTGTGCAAAGCAGTAATCAAAGCAAAAGGTGGCTACTTTGAAGAACCTAGAATATGACATATTTTCAGTTGTTTCACACTTGTTTGTTATGTATATAATTCCACATGTGTTAATTCATAGTTTTGATGCTTTCATAGTCATGAAAATAAAGAAAACTCTTTGAATGAGAAGGTGTGTCCAAACTTTTGGTCTGTACTGTATAAGGAGAACAGTCAGAACTCCTAGTGTTCTGCAGTTAGGGAACAGTGCTTTGTGGGGAGACTAATGCCAGCCTGCATGAGTGATCAGAAGAAGACCCTGAAATAGGGATGCTGAGCCACAGAACATGGGTCACCAGCCCTGTGACCAAGGAGCCACCCAGACTACCGAGCTACAGACCGTGGGTCCTTGACCAGGATGTCAGCCTTCTGAGAGAGAGAGAGAGGGACAGCTAGCTCAAGCCTTTCCTCAGCATCAAACCTTTCTTCTTCCAGGGAGGAGACTGAAGAAGCCAGACCTATGCCTCACCTGTATTGTTTTGCATCTGAATTCCTCCAGTAAAGAAGCACCCTGGTCAACGCAGACCCTGACTCTCTGGACTTAATTCCTATTGGGGTGCACCACGCCTTACCATCCCTTCCGGAGAGCAGCAACACATGGTGACACCTCAATGGTGTCCGGGGGGACCCAGCTTAGCATTGGGGCCACCCCAAGCCCGGCCACTGCATATTTTCTAACTTTTTCAAAATGTTAACCTAAGAAATTTGACTAATTGACATGTTGTAAAGCTGCCATCCTATGACAGCGCCAAGGGTAGGTCATATGTGGTGAGACCCGCTGGGTGGTGGCTTTAGGCAGCATTTCATCACCTACAGGCATTTGCAGAGGCATTAGCTATGCTGCTATATGACAGATATGGTCATGTGACATCTCAAATTATCCCCTCTCCATAACTGAGTCCCAAAACCAAGGTGTACTGGATCATCTTGAAAATCTAGTTCAAGGTGGGAATGAAAACTTACCTTGGTGGCATAATTTTTGAAGATAGTTTCATGTGTAGGCACTTCCAATCCCTAAAAGGCAAGAATAAAGAAAACTAAAAGCAACTTCTTCACAACCCCTTCCTCCTGTACAACCCCCCAGTCCTGTGGCTGGTCAAGATCACTCTGTCAGACCAGGCCCTGCAGCCACTCTGTCCACTTCCTACACGTACAGTCAGGTCCATAAATATTGGGACATCGACACAATTCTAACATTTTTGGCTCTATACACCAGCACAATGGATTTGAAATTAAACGAACAAGATGTGCATTAACTGCAGACTGTCAGCTTTAATTTGAGGGTATTTACATCCAAATCAGGTGAACGGTGTAGGAATTTCAACAGTTTGCATATGTGCCTCCCACTTGTTAAGTGACCAAAAGTAATGGAACAATTGGCTTCTCAGCTGTTCTATGGCCAGGTGTGTGTTATTCCCTCATTATCCCAATTACAATGAGCAGATAAAAGGTCCAGAGTTCATTTCAAGTGTGCTATTTGCATTTTCAATCTGTTGCTGTCAACTCTCAAGATGAGATAGAAAGAGCTGTCACTATCAGTGAAGCAAGCCATCATTAGGCTGAAAAAACTAAACAAACCCATCAGAGAGATAGCAAAAACATTAGGCATGGCCAAAACAACTGTTTGGAACATTCTTAAAAAGAAGGAACGAATTGGTGAGCTCAGCAACATCAAAAGACCCGGTAGACCTCGGAAAACAACTGTGGTGGATGACCGAAGAATTCTTTCCCTGGTGAAGAAAACACCCTTCACAACAGTTGGCCAGATCAAGAACACTCTCCAGGAGGTAGGTGTATGTGTGTCAAAGTCAACAATCAAGAAAAGACTTCACCAGAGGGAATACAGAGGGTTCACCACAAGATGTAAACCATTGGTGAGCCTCAAAAACAGGAAGGCCAGATTAGAGTTTGTCAAACGACATCTAAAAAAGCCTTCACAGTTCTGGAACAACATCCTATGGACAGAGGAGACCAAGATCAACTTGTACCATAGTGATAGGAAGAGAAGAGTATGGAGAAGGAAAGGAACTGCTCATGATCCTAAGCATACCACCTCATCAGTGAAGCATGGTGGTGGTAGTGTCATGGCGTGGGCATGTATGGCTGCTAATGGAACTGATTCTCTTGTATTTATTGATGATGTGACTGCTGACAAAAGCAGCAGGATGAATTCTTAAGTGTTTCGGGCAATATTATCTGCTCATATTCAGCCAAATGCTTCAGAACTCATTGGACAGTGCTTCACAGTGCAGATGGACAATGACCCAAAGCATACTGCAAAAGCAACCAAAGAGTTTTTTAAGGGAAAGAAGTGGAATGTTATGCAATGGTCAAGTCAATCACCTGACCTGAATTCGATTGAGCATGCATTTCACTTGGTGAAGACAAAACTGAAGGGAAAATGCCCCAAGAAAAAGCAGGAACTGAAGACAATTGTAGTAGACGCCTGGCAGAACATCACCAGGGATGAAACCCAGTGTCTGGTGATGTCTATGCTTTCCAGACTTCAGGCTGTAATTGACTGCAAAGGATTTGCAACCAAGTATTAAAGAGTGAAAGTTTGATTTATGATTATTATTCTGTCCCATTACTTTTGGTCCCTTAACAAGTGGGAGGCACATATGCAAACTGTTGTAATTCCTGCACCGTTCACCAGATTTGGATGTAAATACCCTCAAATTAAAGCTGACAGTCTGCAGTTAATGCACATATTGTTAGTTTCATTTCAAATCCATTGTGGTGGTGTATAGAGCCAAAAATGTTAGAATTGTGTCGATGTCCCAATATTTATTGACCTGACTGTATATACTGTATGTCATGTTACCATATATAGTGTCACTGTATATAATGTCATTGTATAGTACTGTTAAGGGGGCCCTGACAAAATGCTTTAGTCCTCCTCTTTGGTGGGACCCTTCTGAGTTCAGACCCCATAGCAGCCACTTCCACCATAGCCAGGGGCGGATTGGCCATAGACCTTAACTGGAAAATGCCCAGGGGGCCGCCTGAGCCCTCGCGGCCGTCCAGTGGAAGTTTTTGGGGATGTATTTTGTGCTGCTGTCAGTATTTTGTGGTGGACTGCGGTATTTGGCTCTGTTGGAGCGGTATAATCTGGCACATATGGTATTTCTGGCCCTGCCTTCCATCAATTTGGACCTGACTACAAAACAGGGACACTTTAAGTATTTTTTTCCAGTGCCACTTCAAGTTCCCAGTCCGCCCATGCCTCCTGCGGGATGGGCCCCTTCTGAGTTCGGACCCCATAGCAGCCGCTTCCCCTACTTCCACCGTAGCTACGACCTTGTATGCGTATCAATAGTATTTTACATTTACATAGTACATAGCTCAGTCATACCTACCTTAAGACTCTGTTGAGAACCCATATCACTAAGATAAAGCAATGAAAAACGGATTAGAAACAAACCAAAAAAGTGCAAGAAAAATGTCAAGATACTTATACGACCCTTTATAATAATTTATGTTTTTTAAAAAAAATTGGAAACATTGATCTTCTGTATTGAACAAGCAAACAGCCTCCAAAGTGCGGTAAAACTGAAAGGAGCCTTTAATGGGATCTGTCACCAGGAAATTCGCTGATAAATCGGGCATACTGTCTTGTAGGTCTAACTCCGCTGAATATAATACCTTTAACTTGGCAATCTGTTTCTTCATTCTACAGGAACTGTACTTGTAATTATGTATGTAAATGAGCTGTTAAGAGCACAGAGGGTGGGCCCAAGCCGATCTGTGCACCATTCCTCCTCCTGCTTTTACAGCTAGCCCCTCCCTCTCCTTCCTTATTGGCATTGCTAGGTTCCTGCCTAGACATCTCAATATATTTAGCTGAGCTAGCCCTACAGGGCATGGTACCCAGTTTACCAGTAAATATCCTGGTGACAGATCCCATTAAAGGCACCCTCCAGTTTTACCGCACTTTGGAGAGTGTTGGCTTGTACAATACAGAAGATCAATGTTTTGACCTTGAATTTCCAGCGACCCTTCTTCCAGTAGGGGTCACAATCCACATTCACTTTTTATATAACTACAGATCAATTACATGACTACCACTAGGGGGAGCTCACTGCATACAGGAGTATCCTAATTGTACTCACTATAGAAGTATGGACCATATTGTAGATCCTTTGGTCCCTAATTTTATATGGAGGCACATGGAACCTGCCATAAAAGCTCCATGTGCTGTCATGTAAGCTCCGTGTGCTGCCATGCAAGCTCCTTGTGCTGCCATACAAGCTCTGTGTGTTGCCATACAAGCTCCGTGTGCTGCCATACAAGCTCCATGTGCTGCCATACAAGCTCCATGTGCTGCCATTAGTGATGAGCGAAGTGAGCTTTGGATCCTAGATCCGAAGTGACTTTGCTGAAAACTTCAGATTAATGCTGTACGGAGATAATGCTGTACGGAGATAAATGTACGGCCTCCGACGAGACATGTCAGTTATTCGCGAAGTCTCGCGAGACTTCAGTGAATAACTTCGGTATTTGATTTTTAAAGTGGAAAAACAACTTGGATCCAAGCTCAGCTTCTAGCTTAGGTGTGAAGCAGGGTGAGTTGACATACTCAGTGCAGTCGTCACTCTTCAGGAAAACCTGAAAGAGGAATGAAGACTCGTGCTCCTTCTGTGTGGTGTAAGGGATGACGCCATATCTCCCTGGCGCCAAGTTGAATGCTTTGACGACATAGTGCTTCTTGAAGGAAGTTATTGAGGATATTTGCTCCAGAGTAAAGACTGAATTGAGAGGTTTGTCTTCAGAGTCTGGGAGCTGTGAAGTGTGAGGACAGTGGAGTCAGCATTATAAAGTTATAATCTAAAAGTATATTAGTAATAACAAGGCAACAGGTATAAGACAGAATATTAGAATGGTACCAAAATATTATCTGATTAATAATGTAATCCTAATATACAAATCTTAACATAAAATATGAATATAAGCTTAAAATAACGCTACTGCTTATAATAATAATAATAATCAAAATATATTAACAATAGTAAAATATAAATAAAACACTAATAATAATTAAAAAGTAGTAATAATAATAAAAATAATTTAATGAAATTTGAATAATATTACATAAAAAATAACATAGGCTACTATTAATACAATGTTATTATTATTATTATTATTATTATGTAAAAATAATAGTAAATACTATTAATAATAATAATAGTCACTTAAACTAATTATAATAATATATGAATATTAACATAAAATAAATTAAAATACTAGTAATCAAAAGTTATAATAAAAGATAGTAAAATATGAATAATACTAATTATAATTTTAATATTAATAATAAGATAAAAATAATGTAGTAAAGATTGAATGATAGTATAATATACTACTACTGTAATAATAATAATAATATACTACTAAAATAATGAGAAGTAGTAATATTCATATATGAATATTAGCATACAAATAATATAAAATACTACTATTTCTACTAATATTTAAAAAGTAATGATAAAATAATTAAATAAAATATGAATATTACATATTAATAATATAAAATAGTACTAGTAAAATAAAATACTACTTCTAATAAGAATTATAAACAATAATGATTATAGAAATCTATAATTAGAGATAATTGAATCTATTTTGTAGAATCAAAATTCGCTGAAGTTTTTCCCAAAACTCAAATTCTATAAAAATCTAAATGCATGGGCCACTCACCACGTCCAGGTGGACTCTTTAAGTGGGTCTCTAATTTGGCACACCACTGCCACAACCAGCAACAAGACCCAGCAGCTCAACAGCACCCCTACTGTCATTGGCACTGGACCCCACCAACCCACAGCAACAACAGCCACCATGCAGCACGGCATCATTTGAACAGATCTCAAAAGCTCACCTCTCCATGTCGTCTCAGAAACCAGATAGAAATCAAGTAGGAATAAATCCGCCCTATCCACATATTTCACATCCTTATGCTACTTTATTTGCTGATGCCCCAATACTGTGCCAAGGCCCACATTTCTGTACGTGCTATGTAGTAAAGACCCAAATACTGTACTTCAGATCTAGTGGTGGCATAACTACAGTTTCTCCACCTAAAAAAATGGTGTCCCAGACAGATGCCCCGGGCTGTAATAGCTCCCTATACATATATGCCCATCTCTGGGCCTCACATAGTACTAATACTTCCTTATTGCCCCTACACACCAATAATGCCCACTCACTCCTCTTACAGAGTAATAATACCCCTAAAAAGTGCCTTCTTAGCAGCCAGTAATAGTGCCCCCCTCATAGTAAGAGTGCAAAAGTGTCCCAACATGATCATGCTACCCAACACAGTAATAGTGCCCCCCTTAATTTACATCCCAACACAGTAAAAGTACCCCTGTAGAGAGCCCACATAGTAACAGTGCCCCTTACTGAACCCCCGAACGGTAAAAATGCGGTTGACACCTGGCTGTATTGTATATTATAAACGGTTCATATAATGCAAACAGAGTGACCAAAAACAGCCCCATACCATGACCTGATAACAGTGCGATACAATGACTAAAGAGCAGATTTGTGGTCAAAAGAATCGTCCTTCATGAGGTGCATCTAATGGACCCTGTATGACCATACACTGCCAAGGTTAGCCCTATGAATGTACACTGCTCAAAAAAATAAAGGGAACACTTAAACAACACAATGTAACTCCAAGTCAATCACACTTCTGTGAAATCAAACTGTCCACTTAGGAAGCAACACTGAGTGACAATCAATTTCACATGCTGTTGTGCAAATGGGATAGACAACAGGTGGAAATTATAGGCAATTAGCAAGACACCCCCAATAAAAGAGTGGTTCTTCAGGTGGTGACCACAGACACTTCTCAGTTCCTATGCTTCCTGGCTGATGTTTTGGTCACTTTTGAATGCTGGCGGTGCTTTCACTCTAGTGATAGCATGAGACGGAGTCTACAACCCACACAAGTGGCTCAGGTAGTGCAGCTTATCCAGGATGGCACATCAATGCGAGCTGTGGCAAGAAGGTTTGCTGTGTCTGTCAGCGTAGTGTCCAGAGCATGGAGGCGCTATCAGGAGACAGGCCAGTACATCAGGAGACGTGGAGGAGGCCGTAGGAGGGCAACAACCCAGAAGCAGGACCGCTATCTCCGTCTTTGTGCAAGGAGGAACAGGAGGAGCACTGCTAGAGCCCTGCAAAATGACCTCTAGCAGGCCAAAAATGTGCATGTGTCTGCTCAAACGGTCATAAACAGACTCCATGAGGGTCATATGAGGGCCCGACGTCCACAGGTGGGGGTTGTGCTTACAGCCCAACACTGTGCAGGACGTTTGGCATTTGCCAGAGAACACTAAGATTGGCAAATTCGCCATTAACGCCCTGTGCTCTTCACAGATGAAAGCAGGTTCACACTGAGCACGTGACAGACGTGACAGAGTCTGGAGACGCCGTGGAGAACGTTCTGCTGCCTGCAACATCCTCCAGCATGACCGGTTTGGCATTGGGTCAGTAATGGTGTGGGGTGGCATTTCTTTGGAGGGCCGCACAGCCCTCCATGTGCTCGCCAGAGGTAGCCTGACTGCCATTAGGTACCGAGATGAGATCCTCAGACCCCTTGTGAGACCATATGCTGGTGCGGTTGGCCCTGGGTTCCTCCTAATGCAAGACAATGCTAGACCTCATGTGGCTGGAGTGTGTCAGCAGTTCCTGCAAGACGAAGGCATTGATGCTATGGACTGGTCCGCCCGTTTCCCAGACCTGAATCCAATTGAGCACATCTAGGACATCATGTCTCGCTCTATCCACCAACGTCACGTTGCACCACAGACTGTCCAGGAGTTGGCAGATGCTTTAGTCTAGGTCTGGGAGGAGATCCCTCAGGAGACCGTCCGCCACCTCATCAGGAGCATGCACAGGCATTGTAGGGAGGTCATACAGGCACGTGGAGGCCACACACACTACTGAGCCTCATTTTGACTTGTTTTAAGGACATTACATCAAAGTCGGATCAGCCTGTAGTGTGTTTTTCCACTTTAATTTTAAGTGTGACTCCAAATCCAGACCTCCATGGGTTGAAAAATTTGATTTCCTTTTTTTTTATTTTTGTGTGATTTTGTTGTCAGCACATTCAACTATGTAAAGAACAAAGTATTTCAGAAGAATATTTAATTAATTCAGATCTAGGATGTGTTATTTTTGTGTTCCCTTTATTTTTTTGAGCAGTGTATATATGTGTGTGCACGTGTCTGTGTATGATTATGTGGGTGCTCCTAGACGCTTCCAATGCAAACCTATAGCTACAAAATAAACTGTATGGGTATGTGTGTATGTATTTGTGCTAATGTATGAGCATGTGTGTTTGCATAGGTATGCGTACATGTATGTGTTTGTGGTAGTGAATGTATGAGTATGTGTGTATGCATCGGTATGTGTGTATGGGTACCATATGTGTGTATGTAGGAGTTTGTAGATATGGGGGGGGGGATATCTGCATGGATATGTATGTATGGGTATGTGTGTATTTACTGTATGGGTATAGGTGTATGTCTAGGTATGTATATACAGTATGGATATGGGACTGTATGTGTATAGGCTCATTTGTATAAGTGAGTGTATAATCTGAATTCAGCCTCAGTTCACATCTGTTTGAAAACACATTAACAGTAGCGAAAAACAAATCCCCTCTGTACCTCTGGCTATAAATTTCAGAGCCGTGAGCAATGAGCGCAATCGATATAATCAATGTAACATTTAACTAAATGGCGAATACATTGTACAACTAAATGGCGGATACATTGTATAACTAAACGGCGGATACATTGAATTCTGCCCCGATTATTGATTGTATAATCAGAGTTACAGTCAGGTCCATAAATATTGGGACATCGACACAATTGTAACATTTTTGGCTCTATACACCACCACAATGGATTTGAAATAAAAACAAACCAGATGTGCTTTAACTGCAGACGGTCAGCTTTAATTTGAGGGAATTTACATCCAAATCAGGTGAACGGAGCAGGAATTACAACAGTTTGCATATGTGCCTCCTACTTGTTAAGGGACCAAAAGTAATGGGACAGAATAATAATCATAAATCAAACTTTCACTTTTTAATACTTGGTTGCAAATCCTTTGCAGTCAATTACAGCCTGAAGTCTGGAACGCATAGACATCACCAGACGCTGGGTTTCATCCCTGGTGATGCTCTGCCAGGCCTCTACTGCAACTGTCTTCAGTTCCTGCTTGTTCTTGGGGCATTTTCCCTTCAGTTTTGTCTTCAGCAAGTGAAATGCATGCTCAATCGGATTCAGGTCAGGTGATTGACTTGACCATTGCATAACATTCCACGTCTTTCCCTTAAAAAAAACTCTTTGGTTGCTTTTGCAGTATGCTTTGGGTCATTGTCCATCTGCACTGTGAAGCGCCGTCCAATGAGTTCTGAAGCATTTGGCTGAATATCAGCAGATAATATTGCCCGAAACACTTCAGAATTCATCCTGCTGCTTTTGTCAGCAGTCACATCATCAATAAATACAAGAGAACCAGTTCCATTGGCAGCCATACATGCCCACGCCATGACACTACCACCACCATGCTTCACTGATGAGGTGGTATGCTTAGGATCATGAGCAGTTCCTTTCCTTCTCCATACTCTTCTCTTCCCATCACTGTGGTACAAGTTGATCTTGGTCTCATCTGTCCATAGTATGTTGTTCCAGAACTGTGAAGGCTTTTTTAGATGTCGTTTGGCAAACTCTAATCTGGCCTTCCTGTTTTTGAGGCTCACCAATGGTTTACATCTTGTGGTGAACCCTCTGTATTCACTCTGGGGAAGTCTTCTCTTGATTGTTGACTTTGACACACATACACCTACCTCCTGGAGAGTGTTCTTGATCTGGCCAACTGTTGTGAAGGGTGTTTTCTTCACCAGGGAAAGAATCCTTCGGTCATCCATCACAGTTGTTTTCCGTGGTCTTCCGGGTCTTTTGGTGTTGCTGAGCTCACCGGTGCGTTCCTTCTTTTTAAGAATGTTCCAAAAAGTTGTTTTGGCTAAGCCTAATGTTTTTGCTATCTCTCTGATGGGTTTGTTGTGTTTTTTCAGCCTAATGATGGATTGCTTCACTGATAGTGACAGCTCTTTGGATCTCATCTTGAGAGTTGACAGCAACAGATTCCAAATGCAAATAGCAGACTTGAAATGAACTCTGGACCTTTTATCTGCTCATGGTAATTGGGATAATAAGGGAATAACACACACCTGGCCATGGAACAGCCGAGAAGCCAATTGTCCCATTACATTTGGTTCCTTAACAAGTGGGAGGCACATATGCAAACTGTTGTAATTCCTGCACCGTTCACCTGATTTGGATGTAAATATCCTGAAATTAAAGCTGACGGTCTGCAGTTAAAGCACATCTTGTTTGTTTCATTTCAAATCCATTGTGGTGGTGTGTAGAGCCAAAAATGTTAGAATTGTGTCGATGTCCCAATATTTATGGACCTGACTGTATGTATCTCCTGTCACCCCCGTCCATTCATAAATGATCACTAGCCTCATCGCCTGTCGCCCTCCTCTACACACATCTCAATCACCCAGCGACGCTCCACATACCTGAAACAGCAAGAAGCCGATCGGCAGCCAATCACCAGCCTTCTGCCGATTCCGGCTATTTTGCATGACAGATATGACCACATTTTCTCCACTCTTGACTTTGTCTGATCCGGTCACCTTTATGTTGTACAGAGGATTGCTGTTCAAGAAATCTAAAGGGGATGCAATAACTTATTACAGGTGGAGGAAATAATACTATAAGTATTCCAGTCAGAAACAGCGCCAGTCCTGTCCATGGGTTATGTCTGGTATTACAGCCAGAAATAAGGCTACCACTTCTTAATGCTTTTCCACACCTTAACCTACATGTATATCACAGGTGTGTGAGGAGTCCATGGAGCGCCATACAGGGCGCATGCACATGACCGTTGGTTGTTTTACGGTCCGCAAAACACTGATACCGGCCGCGTGCATTCCGCATTTTGCAGAACAGCACGTCAAGCCCATAATAGAACAGTCCTATCCTTGTCCATAATGTAGACAAGAATAAAACATGTTCAATATTTTTGCAGATGCAACAGAACGGACATGTGGATGCGGACAGTACACGATGTGCTGTCCGCATCTTTTGCAGCCCCACTGAAGTGAATGTGTCAGACTCCGCATCCAACTTGCAAAAATTCAGAATCCAATGCAGACAAAAAATATTTGTGCTCACATGAGCCCTTAAACAGTGACATCTGCCTGCAGCAGCCCGGATCAGAGATGATTCCTATCCCGACCATTTAACCCCACGTATGCAGCATCTAAGTGGTCAGACAAAGGGAGAGGTCTCCCTCTGCCCACCACTATCCTGCAACTGCAGATGTCGAGTAGTTGTCCTGACAGCCAGTGCCTTGTGAAGCCCCTCCACAACCTCCATGTTAGGACTCCTATTATGCCCTACCTGTGCAGGGTGTAATAGGATGCTAGTAAATTCAATTTAAAACAAATTGCAAATTCAAGTCCCCCTAGGAGAGAAACGAGTTAAAAATTTCTTCATATAGGAAAGTTCATTTCTGGTAACCTGATCCAGCTAAGAACAGTCTCCCAGAGTTCACCGGATCTGGCAGCTTTTCGGCATGAGTGGCAGGATTTGGCATTTTTGCTGGATCAGGTTACCGGAGATGTGAACTTAGCCTTATGCACCCACTGAACTAGAGAATTACCTGTATCTATTTTATTCCAAGTCATGCTATCTTTTGTCCATCGGCTTTGGAACATTTTTCTGTACCATTTCTTGGGTTGATCCCCCCAGTCTAAAAAATCAGGAACTTGACTGCAGATAATAAGTCTGGAAAATTCTTGAATGAAATCCTCCCAGCACATCCTGAAAAGAAACAAAGTATAGCCAAGGTCAAAACTTCAGGACTTCTCACCGCTATCCGATGTTCCAAGTGTGGAACTTTCTGTACTTGGAACCAGAATATTAATACCTACATATAGTGTCGACCATTGGGGGACTCGTGATGACTTTCGGCACAGTACTGTGTGACTTGTTGTGGGGTTGATCAATGTTTTAGCTCGTATAGTGGGAATACTGTCTAATGGAGGTTGTTGGCCTGTTGGGCCCACAGCAATGGTTCTTCAGGCTTTTGGAAGTACCTGTGGTATTATGGTAGAGAAGCTTCGTCTCCTGATCTTGACTGAGTCATGATGTGGAAACCAGGAGTAACATTTTCTAGTGTAGGTAGTATTCCATAGGGAGACCATTTTGAGACCATGCTTGGGTCCCTGTGGCAGCTACATTGGCCCATGGCCTAGGTGGTTTGTGGCTCACTGAAGATGGATGTGAATTGTGTTAGTTCTAACACCCTCACCCTCATTTAAACCCTTTTAGCAGCCACATTGACCTGGCTTTTGATGTTCTATGCAGGCAGTTAGCGTCATCACATTGCTATAGGGTCATCGCATGGACCTCATCTGGTGAGCCATGTGTGTCGATAGTAAAAGGCTGCAGAATTACAAAACATGGCTGTTTTTTCCAACAGCGCCACTCTTGTCCGCACATTGTGCATGGTATTGCAGCTCAGCCGTATTCAGCTCAGTGGAAAAAAAACTGCAATACCAGACACAACCTAAGAATGGACCCAGAACTGAATGGCAAAATAGCTGAATGGAGCAGACTGTAAATAAACCGTACCAAAACTCTCCATCTTCACCGATCCTCAGCAGCTTCAGTCTATCCTTCTCGCTGAGTTCCTTCCATAAGGGGCACCTAATGACAGGGAGACATAAAATTATGAACCTTTTTTGATTTTTGTGCTCTACTACAGTTTTCACCTTATGTATAAATCCAGATACCCACACACTGTGCAAAATCCCACACATTTGCAAGAAAAAGTAAGTGAACCCTTTGTAAATAACTGGTTTCCGGTGTTCTGATTATTTTCGGTTATAGACCAACACATCGAAGAAAGGGATATCCAGCACTTGTGTGAGCGGTGTAAAATCTTCTACACTTTCAAAACATCAACATGGAAACATCTTCAATATCTTTGCTTATGCGTTGCGATCATAAGATCGTAGTCACACATTCCATGACTAAGATCTTATGATCGAAACGCGTAAGGTTACTTTCAAACTAGCGTTATTCTTTTCCGGCATAGAGTTCCGTCAAAAGGGCTCTATGCCGGAAAAGAACTGATCAGGCATATCCTAATGCATTCTGAATGGATAGAAATCCGTTCAGTTTGCATCAGTATGCCTTCCGTTCAGTCACTGTCAGGCGTTTTGGCCGGACATAATACCGCAGAATGCTGCAATATTATGTCCGTCTAAAATGCCTGATCAGTCGCCAGAATGCCGGCATTAATTCCCATTGACTTGCATTAGTGCCGGATCCGGCATTGCAAAACAACTGATAACACTAGTGTGAAAATAGCCTAAGCAAAGATGTTTAAGATGTTTCCATGTTGATGTTTTGAAATAAAGTATAGAAGATGTTACACCGCTCACGGGGAGTGCTGGATATTCTTTTCTTCATGTTCGAAGCTTTCCAGCTATTTTCCATGCACCCAGAGGAGCACAATTAAGAAGTCAGGTGAGCTGACTACAAGTGTGTACTCGAACTAGACAAACACAATGTCTTGCGTAAAGATTCACAGGACAGGATGAAAAAGTGAACCCTTTGTCATTCTCTGATTTCTGCACTGATTACTAATAAAATGCCCTGTAATTGAAGAGGGGGGAAAAGTAAGCGAACCCTTAAATTTAATAATAGTATGGCTATGAAAAGTACAGATCAAATAACATGTGAAAGAAAAAAATATATATATACAGTGCTGTCCATAATTATTCATACCCCTGGCAAATTTACTTTTATTCAACCAGCAAGTAATTTTTTGACGGGAAATGACATAGGTGTCTCCCAAAAGATAATAAGACGATGTACAAGAGGCATTATTGTGGAAAAAAAACTTTTCTCAGCTTTTATTTACATTTGAGCAAAAAATACAAGATGTTCCTCACTGTGGAAAATCTCAGAGGAAGTGGTCGGAAGCCAAAAGTGACACCTGTGCTGGCCAGGAGGATAGTTAGAGAGGTGAAAAAGAATCCAAGGATCACCACCAAGGCCATCCTGGTGAATCTGGGCTCTGCTGGTGGCAATGTCTCAAGGCAGACAATCCAACGGACACTGCACACTGCAGACCAAGGAGGACGCCACTTCTCCAGATAAGGCACACAAAAGCTCGCTTGGCCTTTGCAAAAGCTCATCTGGACAAAGAAGACAACTTCTGGTCTTCTGTGTTATGGTCAGATGAATCAAAGATTGAATTGTGTGGACACAATGATGTTTCCTTCATTTGTGTAAAAAAGGAGAAGCCTTCAACCCAAAGAACACCATCCCCAAACAAACATGGTGGTGGGAACCTAATGCTTTGGGGGTGTTTTTCAGCCAATGGACCAGGGAACCTAATCACAGTAAACGGCACCATGAAAAAAGAGCAATACATGAGGATTCTCAACGACAACATCAGGCAGTCTGCAGAGAAACTTGGCCTTGGGCACCAGTGGACATTTCAGCATGACAATGACCCAAAACACACAGCAAAAGTGGTGAAGAAATGGTTAGCAGACAACAACAGTAACGTTTTGGAGTGGCCCAGCCAGAGTCCAGACTTGAATCCAATTGAGAATCTGTGGAGGGAGCTAAAGATCAGGGTGATGGCAAGAAGACCCTCCAACCTGAAAGATTTGGAGCTCATTGCTAAAGATGAATGGGCAAAAATACCTGTGGAGACCTGCAAAAAGCTGGTCTGCAATTATAGGAAGCGTTTGCTGTAATAACCAATAAAGGCTTTTCTATTGATTATTGAGAAGGGTATGAATAATTTTGGACTGGACACTTTTTGCTCAAATGTAAATAAAAGCTGAGAAATGTTATTTTTTCCACAATAATGCCTCTTGTACATGCCTCTTGTACCAGGGGATCTCTTATTATCTTTTGGGAGACACCGATGTCATTTCCCGTCAAAAATTACTTGCTGGTTGAATAAAAGTAACTTTAAGTCAAAATTTGCCAGGGGTATGAATAATTATGGGCAGCACTGTATATATAAGTGATCCAGTATAATACAAAGTATATAGGCAAATATCTATATAATACTAACCAAATTATTATGTCCCTGCCTCAGGTCAGACCACCACTACGCCTCGACGAGCGTTTCACTGTCAGCATTCTCAAGCTTACATTTTTTTTTTTTTTCACATGTTATTTGATCTGTACTTTTCATAGCCATACTATTAGTCTGTGTATGGGAAACAAAAAAGGGGGTTGGTCAGCACATCCCAATGCGCAGGTGCACGCCGCTATGGCTAGAAACACAAAACATACAATGCAACAGCTCTCTGCAAACCAAATAAAGTACAAAAACGTATTGTAATGCTAATGCTAATGCTAATAAATTAGAGATGCTTGGCAAATACATTTTGTGCAGTCTATGTGTATAATACTCGTTTATGAACTCTTTAATCTGCACTTTATAGTACCTCCCTAAAAATACTTTTTTCACTTTATTATGCTTTTTAACTGTTTTTAATTTATTTGTGTATGCCAATCATGTCTGTAATACATGTTTAATAAAAATTTGATTCTATAATCATGATAGATGTGTGATTAGCTTGTTATTTATTGTTGAACCACATATACTTCTATTGGTGTTGTAATCATATGTCTGCCTGTATACTGACTTCTGCCCAAATCCTGGATTCTTTCTCTCCAGTGCCTGACCTGACCTGTGCCTGATCTCTGTATTCAATGTTTGCTGCCTGTCCTAACCTCAGACTGATTGCTCATAATCTGCCTGCCCTGACCTTGTGCTGTCCTTGACTATGGTTTTGCCTGATTCCAGTGCCTGACCTGACCTGTGCCTGATCTCTGTATTGAATGTTTGTTGCCTGTCCTAACCTCAGACTGCTTGCTCATAATCTGCCTGCCCTGACCTTGTGCTGTCCTTGACTATGGTTTTGCCTGATTCCTTGGAGCCCAGCATCGGTGTCTCTGACTCATGTTTCTCTGCAGCTAACCACATGGAGACTACTCCAAGAAGTAGTGCCCTGGTGGTTCCCCTGCAGCAAAGTCTAGATCCCTGTATAGGGGTTAAAGGGTGAATACCAGCGGATCTCTAAGTAATGCCCTTAGAATTAGCCCAAAGTTTAATCTGTTGGGTAACACAGTGGTTTCACACCTACTTCTGTAATAGTTGAGGAGGGGTTTTAGACCATTCTCCCCTGCGGATGAGTTTCTTTATGTATGTTTGGCATTTTTATGGTGTGGTGCCTTACAAATAGTGCCAATCGTATCATACCATATCCTCTATTTTGATTCCTTTTGGGCACTTTGTACCCTTTTTGAATGCATACTATTGATAAGTCTCCCTGTATTCCCCACTTAGAGCAGAATCCACAGCTGGTATACGTTGAGCTTTATTGTTGTGGTTTATAAGGTGCATTCCTTTTCTGGTAATTTAAGGAGTATATAAACTTTGGTAATGGATCCGGATAGAGCACTGGAAACGGAGGTTAAGAGGGGTTTCCACCTGGACTTCCTCAACCTCCAGACCTTGTGGCTTCATGGGAAATTGGGAAGGGGCTCAGTGGGAGACACAGTCCATACATACCCATGCAATGCTCGCCCAGATCCTGGAGCCATGAGGTGCGACATGCTGGCCGGACCCTATGTGCACATAAGGCCAGGCGTGAGATTAGTAATTAGAGTGAAACAATGATCCCATTAGCCTTGTTAGGGTCTCGGGGGCCTCAATTAAGCCATTGCCCTCACAGCCACTATTCCCATTATGTGGGTGGTGACGGGTAGACCCAGTGGTGCTATCCTCACATCGGGTCTCATGTGTAGTCTTAGATGAGGGGCTCGGCCTCAGGGAAATACATCCACCAATGCACAGTTAGGGGCGGCATTAGGGTACTTAGGACACTGACTGGGTGATGATGTAGTTGTTGCTGGTTGAAGTTGGATCCATGTGCTTAGTTTGTGGTGTATAAGCATCAGCAGTGTCTGCAGAAGATACCGGCGGGAGATACTAAAGCTGTGGGACAACCTAGAAGTTGGAAGACAGTGGGTAGAGCCTGGTATGGGGCAATGGAACTACAGGTCCAGCTCGCGATATTGTGGACTGGTGCAGCTCATCTGGGCCGTCTATCTGCATTTTCTGTATGATTGTGGATGGAAGAGTAAAGAAAGTTGCATCGTTATCCTGCCCAGGTGATTAATATGACCCAAAACCCCAGATCCTCACAGTAAGTTCCCCCATTGTACGTTACCTGTCATTCCAGTCCCCCTTCCATTCTCCATACCCCCAGGGATTCCATACTCGAATGAGCTTCACAATGGTATCTCTAAAGGGAACCTATGAAAAGACATAAGTATTACTATATATCTATACGGGGGCGGATTAAAGTGGTTGTGCAGTGGAGTAATATTGATGACCAATCCTCGGGATAGGTCATCAATATTAGATCAGTGGGGTCTCGACTCCGATCAGCCGTTTGAAGGGGGCAAGCGCTGCTTCCTCTTCAAAGTTTCCCCTTATGCTATTCACACAACTTGGACCCCCGGCCACATCTATAGTCAGCAGCACTGCTGCTTTGTATTGCATTATCCAGGACTGTGAAGTCGGCAAGCCAATGTCCAACTCCTGCTCTGACTCCAGTCCAACTCCTTCAAAAAAAGGCCAAAAATGTAGTAATAACAATTGATGACATCGGGCTTTGTCTCACCATCGTGTAAGTAATCAGGCTGCTGGGGTAGAACTGTAACCATATTTATCGGAATACGATTTCCGAAATTCCTGAGATTTCCTAAATCCCTATAGCCCCACTTACGATGATCCGTGGTCAAGACATTGTTATTGTACGTTGGTGTTTTAATAAGGTGTTCGCCAGCATATTTCAACACTTTGTGCGTGCTATATATGTTGATGTGATTCACAAGCGTGTTGCTTTACACCCAGTGACCCAGTATGTACATACTGCGAATGTGACTGATAGTATGTGGCTCGTAACCTCTTTCCGACCACCCACCATAAATTTACAGTGGAAGTCGGGTATTTAAATATGGCGTCCGCTCGCGAGCGCAGCTGGCGTCATTGCCGCCGGTTGCCTGTTATGACCACGGCATCTGGGAGCTCAAAAACTCAGGAGCACACAATCAATAGAAACTACAGATCATCCTGCAAAAAATGAGCCCTCACATAGATAATACACATGAAAATAAAAAAAGTTATGGGGGTCTTAATATGGCGAAACAAATAATTATTTTTCCCAAAAAAACTTTGCATTTTTTTCAGTATTAAAACACAAGAAAAACTATATAAATATGGTATCGCTGTAATCGTAGTGACCCATGGAAGAAAAGTAACAGGTCTGGTTTACCGCATAGAAAACGCTGTAAAAACAAAACGCATAAAACTTTGGCAGATTTCAAGCTTTCCACTATATTCTATGTAATAGTAAATCATGCTATTAGAAAGTTCAACTTGTCCTTAAAAAAAAAAGCCCTCATACGGCTATGTGAACGGAAAAATAAAAAAAATTATGGCTCTGGGAAGGCTGGGAGTAAAAAAGAAAACGAAAAAATGGAAAACAGTCTGGTCCTGAACGGGTTAATTTTCATGTGTATATTACTCACTTGTTGCTGGAGTGATTGGACAGCGTTGTGTTTGTACATTCTTTGTGCCTATGTTAACCCATTCACGACATCTGCGGCCCGTAAGACAGATGGGTCTTTAAAGAGTGGAACCGACGCCATAGCTGCCGTGTTTCTGCTGTTTTACACAGAAAATACACCAGTGGCTAATGTGTGCGATTGGCGATAACACCAATTGCAGACATTTGACCCCTCAAATGCCATGATCAATTATGACTACGGCGTCTGTGGTGGCTCTCCCATGCAGCGATCGGGGGAGCCAATCATTGTCTGAGATAGGGTGGGTCTCTGTAGAAACCCATGCTTTTGCAGTTGTAGTTCTAAGGGGGCCTGAAGGTGGCAGGGCCCCATAAGAATATAGCAAATTCAACCTTTATTGCATAATGATCTGAAGATAGCATATTCAAGCCCCTGGGAGGGGGGGGGGAAGGGGGGCTTAAAAAAGTTGAATACTGACTTAAAGCTCCTTATATAAACTGATCTAAGGACAATGTCACAGTGCTTACCGTATTTTTCGCCCTATAAGACGCACTGGCCCATAAGATGCACCTAGGTTTTCGAGGAGGAAAATAAGAAAAAAAATATTTTGAACCAAAAGGTGTGCTTTCGTGGGCTTTGAACTAATGGTAGCCTGTGAATGACACTATTATGGGGGATCTGTGGATGACGCACTGTTATGGGGGATCTGTGGATGACGCACTGTTATGGGGTCTCTGGATGGCACTGTTATGGGGTCTTTGGCTGACACTGTTATGGGGGTCTTTGGCTGACACTGTTATGGGGGTCTGTGGCTGACACTGTTATGGGGGTCTGTGGCTGACACTGTTATGGGGGCATCTGTGGATGGCATGACACTGCTATGGGGGGATCTGTGGATGACAGATAAATAGCATCTTATACTATTTGTCATCCACAGATCCCCCCCCCCCATAACAGTGTCAGCCACTGTGAATGACCTCCAATACAGGGGGTGGGGGCTGGCATCTACACTAGTTTTTTTAATGGCAGCGGGGCCCAGTGCAGTCATTGTTTTCTATTGCACCGGGCCCCGCTCACTGTACTAATCGTATCTACAGTAACTGCAGGCAATTTTTAACTATAGAATATCTTCAATTCAGCAGCCTGTACTTACGACCATAGCAGGCAGGAGGCAGGAGGCTGGGCGGGCGTAACTCACTACGTCACGTGCCCGCGCCGCCTGCTTCATTCATAAAGTGGGCGGAGCAGGCACGTGACGTAGTGAGTTACACTGCCAGTGCCCGCCCGCCCGCCCAGCCTCCTGCCTGCTACGGACTTAAGTACAGGCTGCTGGATTGAACATATTCTATAGTTAAACATTGCTTGCAGTTAGATACGATTAGTACAGTGAGCGGGGCCCGGTGCAATAGAATACAGTGACTGCACCGGACCCCACAACCATTACAAAACTAGATGCTGGCCCCCAGCTCCTCCTCCCTCCTTGCTGATACACCTCCGACCGCGCAGTGCAGCATGCAGCATTCACACCATAAGATGCACTGCCATTTTCCTCCCACATTTGGGGGGGGGGAGTGCGTCTTATAGGGCAAAAAAAAGGGTACATAATACTTCCCTATAGTAACCAAATAACAACTCCATGCATAAAGTAATCTGTTAGCAATGCTATATGGTATAAATAATTCTGCAATACACTATAAATTGAAATTCATGAGGTTCTGAAGCGTCAGGTGCCAGGCCATTGCCGCTCCCCAACCTTCAGCTGAAGGGTGTACTGAGACTTTTTATACTGGTCTGCAAGAATCTGACATTTAAGACATGGTGGAATGCTGTAACGCAAGTCCAGAGGTATGCTCCTCATCGCCTCTACACTGCGTGCAGAATTATTAGGCAAATGAGTATTTTGACCACATCATCCTCTTTATGCATGTTGTCCTACTCCAAGCTGTATAGGCTCGAAAGCCTACTACCAATTAAGCATATTAGGTGATGTGCATCTCTGTAATGAGAAGGGGTGTGGTCTAATGACATCAACACCCTATATTAGGTGTGCATAATTATTAGGCAACTTCCTTTCCTTTGGCAAAATGGGTCAAAAGAAGGACTTGACAGGCTCAGAAAAGTCAAAAATAGTGAGATATCTTGCAGAGGGATGCAGCACTCTTAAAATTGCAAAGCTTCTGAAGCGTGATCATCGAACAATCAAGCGTTTCATTCAAAATAGTCAACAGGGTCGCAAGAAGCGTGTGGAAAAACCAAGGCGCAAAATAACTGCCCATGAACTGAGAAAAGTCAAGCGTGCAGCTGCCAAGATGCCACTTGCCACCAGTTTGGCCATATTTCAGAGCTGCAACATCACTGGAGTGCCCAAAAGCACAAGGTGTGCAATACTCAGAGACATGGCCAAGGTAAGAAAGGCTGAAAGACGACCACCACTGAACAAGACACACTAGCTGAAACGTCAAGACTGGGCCAAGAAATATCTCAAGACTGATTTTTCTAAGGTTTTATGGACTGATGAAATGAGAGTGAGTCTTGATGGGCCAGATGGATGGGCCCGTGGCTGGATTGGTAAAGGGCAGAGAGCTCCAGTCCGACTCAGACGCCAGCAAGGTGGAGGTGGAGTACTGGTTTGGGCTGGTATCATCAAAGATGAGCTTGTGGGGCCTTTTCGGGTTGAGGATAGAGTCAAGCTCAACTCCCAGTCCTACTGCCAGTTTCTGGAAGACACCTTCTTCAAGCAGTGGTACAGGAAGAAGTCTGCATCCTTCAAGAAAAACATGATTTTCATGCAGGACAATGCTCCATCACACCCGTCCAAGTACTCCACAGCGTGGCTGGCAAGAAAGAGTATAAAAAAAGAAAATCTAATGACATGGCCTCCTTGTTCACCTGATCTGAACCCCATTGAGAACCTGTGGTCCATCATCAAATGTGAGATTTACAAGGAGGGAAAACAGTACACCTCTGTGAACAGTGTCTGGGAGGCTGTGGTTGCTGCTGCACGCAATGTTGATGGTGAACAGATCAAAACACTGACAGAATCCATGGATGGCAGGCTTTTGAGTGTCCTTGCAAAGAAAGGTGGCTATATTGGTCACTGATTTGTTTTTGTTTTGTTTTTGAATGTCAGAAATGTATATTTGTGAATGTTGAGATGTTATATTGGTTTCACTGGTAAAAATAAATAATTGAAATGGGTATATATTTGTTTTTTGTTAAGTTGCCTAATAATTATGCACATTAATAGTCACCTGCACACACAGATATCCCCCTAAAATAGCTAAAACTAAAAACAAACTAAAAACTACTTCCAAAAATATTCAGCTTTGATATTAATGAGTTTTTTGGGTTCATTGAGAACATGGTTGTTCAATAATAAAATTAATCCTCAAAAATACAACTTGCCTAATAATTCTGCACTCCCTGTAGAGTTGAATAATCCATATGGCAGTATAAGTAGTGTCGCGGTTCCATAGTCCACAACTATAGGGACTGCATGGTCCCCTGTATGGACTGTTGCACATGACTCTGCCACATGCAGGGGGTCTAAGACATTATATATATATATACTGTATATGTATGTGTGTGTGTTAAACCATTCCATAGTTGATAGGCCAGCAGAACCTGATGTGAACAAGCATTTTCTGCAGTTTTATTGTCGTTAACGTTTACCTTTTAAATGAGGTTATGTGCGGAAAAAGTGAAACATTTTAATTGGTGTTTTTGTGCTGAGCTCATCAGAAGAAAATGATCTGGAAAATTAAGAGTGCTTTTTTTTCCATTTTAAACTGATTTTCCTCAATTTACACCAAGAAAAATTGTAGCATGTTCTACATTACTCAGTAAAGCCCTTGTGGGTTCAGTAAAACCTTGGTGGGTTTAATAAAACCCTTGTGGGGTCAGTAAACTCCTTGTGAGTGTAGTGCCCTGGAGCAGGGGTACTTTGAAGTTTGGACATTTGCCCCTGTTATTTCACTGTAAAGGGTTAACTTGCACTGACATACTGTGTAACTGCATTTTATATGTTTGTTGTGATATATATACAGTCCTGATCAAAAGTTTAAGACCACTTGAAAAATGGCAAAAAATCCTATTTAGCACGGCTGGATCTTAACAAGGTTCCAAGTAGAGCTTCAACATGCAACAAGAAGAAATGGGAGTGAGAGAAAACATTTTTTGAGCATTCAATTTAATGAAAACAATGAATAAACTGAAACAGGCTGTTTTTCAGCTGATCAAAAGTTTAGGACCACACCTCCCAAAAAAACCTAAACCCCCCCAAAACAGAAATCCAACTTCCAAACATGAACTCAGTGATGAGTAGCTCCGCCGTTATTGTTTATCACTTCCAAAATTAATTTCGGCATGCTTGATGCAAGCGTTTCCATGAGGTGAGTGGGAACATTTCTCCAAGTGGTGAAGACGGCCGCACAAAGGCCATCTACTGTCTGGAACTGTTGTCCCTTTTTGTAAACTTTCCTTGCCATCCATCCCCAAAGGTTCTCAATTGGATTTAGATCAGGGGAACACACAGGATGGGCCAAAAGAGTGATGTTATTCTCCTGGAAGAAGTCCCTTGTCCTGCGGGCATTGTGTACTGTAGCCTTGTCCTGTTGAAAAACCCAGTCGTTACCACACAGACGAGGGCCCTCAGTCATTAGGAATGCTCTCTGCAACATCTGGACATAGCCAGCGGACGTTTGACGCCCCTGCACTTCCTGAAGCTCCATTGTTCCACTGAAGGAAAAAGCACCCCAGACCATTATGGCGCCCCCTCCACTGTGGCGCATAGAAAACATCTCAGGTGGGATCTGCTTGTCATGCCAGTAACGTTGGAAACCATCAGGACCATCAAGGTAAAAAAAATTCTCATCAGAGAATAAAACTTTCTTCCACCTTTGAATGTCCCATGTTTGGTGCTCTCTTGCAAAGTCCAAACGAGCAGTTCTGTGGCGTTCAAGGAGACGAGATCTTTGAAGACGTTTTTTGTTTTTGAAGCCCTTCAGTCTCAGATGACGTCTGATGGTTATGGGGCTGCAGTCAGCACCAGTAAGGACCTTAATTTGGGTCGAGGATCGTCCACTGTCTTGACGGACAGCCAATTGGATCCTCCAGCTCAGTGCTGATGAAATTTTTTTGGGTCTTCCACTTGACTTTTTTGTTCCATAACCCTCAGGATGGCGTGCTGTGAGAGACCCTGCTAATGCAGTTCAACAACCTAACCACGTTCAAAAAGGGAGAGTTTTTTTGCTTTTGCTATCACAACGTGTGACTACCTGGCAGAAAATGACAATTAATCCACATCTTTGCACAGATTTGGCCTTTTAAAGGCATGTGGTCCTAAAATTTGGATCAGCTGAAAAACAGCCTGTTTCAGTTTAATTGTTATTTTCAATTAATTGAATGCTCAAAAAATGTTTTTTCTCACTCTCATTTCTTCTTGTTGCATGTTGAAGCTCTACTTGGAACCTTCTTAAGATCCAACAATGTAAAATAAGATTTTTTTGCCATTTTTCAAGTCAGGACTGTATATATATATACAGTTGCAAGAAAAAGTATGCAAACCCTTTGGAATGATATGGATTTCTGCACAAATTGGTCATAAAATGTGATCTGATCTTCATCTAAGTCACAACAATAGACAATCACAGTCTGCTTAAACTAATAACACACAAATAATTAAATGTTACCATGTTTTTATTGAACACACCATGTAAACATTCAGTGTGCAGGTGGAAAAAGTATGTGAACCCCTAGGCTAGTGACATCTCCAAGAGCTAATTGGAGTGAGGTGTCAGCCAACTGGAGTCCAATCAATGAGATGAGATTGGAGGTGTTGGTTACAGCTGCCCTGCCCTATAAAAAACACACACCAGTTCTGGGTTTGCTTTTCACAAGAAGCATTGCCTTATGTGAATGATGCCTCACACAAAAGAGCTCTCAGAAGACCTACGATTAAGAATTGTTGACTTGCATAAAGCTGGAAAGGGTTATAAAAGTATCTCCAAAAGCCTTGCTGTTCATCAGTCCACGGTAAGACAAATTGTCTATAAATGGAGAAAGTTACTGCTACTCTCCCTAGGAGTGGCCGTCCTGTAAAGATGACTGCAAGAGCACAGCGCAGACTGCTCAATGAGGTGAAGAAGAATCCTAGAGTGTCAGCTAAAGACTTACAAAAGTCTCTGGCATATGCTAACATCCCTGTTAGCGAATCTACGATATGTAAAACACTAAACAAGAATAGATTTCATGGGAGGATACCACAGAGGATGCCACTGCTGTCCAAAAAAAACATTGCTGCACGTTTACAGTTTGCACAAGAACACCTGGATGTTCCACAGCAGTACTGGCAAAATATTCTGTGGACAGATGAAACCAAAGTGGAGTTGTTTGGAAGAAACTCACAACACTATGTGTGGAGAAAAAGAGGCACAGCACACCAACATCAAAACCTCATCCCAACTGTGAAGTATGGTGGTGGGGGCATCATGGTTTGGGGCTGCTTTACTGCGTCAGGGCCTGGACGGATTGCTATCATCGAAGGAAAAATGAATTCCCAAGTTTATCAAGACATTTTGCAGGAGAACTTAAGGCCTTCTGTCCACCAGCTGAAGCTCAACAGAAGATAGGTGTTGCAACAGGACAACAACCCAAAGCATAGAAGTAAATCAACAACAGAATGGCTTAAACAGAAGAAAATACACCTTCTGGAGTGGCCCAGTCAGAGTCCTGACCTCAACCCGATTGAGATGCTGTGGCATGACCTCAAGAAAGTGATTGACACCAGACATCCCAAGAATATTGCTGAACTGAAACAGTTCTGTAAAGAGGAATGGTCAAGAATTACTCCTGACCGTTGTGCACGTCTGATCTGCAACTACAGGAAACGTTTGGTTGAAGTTATTGCTGCCAAAGGAGGTTCAACCAGATATTAAATCCAAGGGTTCACATACTTTTTCCACCTGCACTGTGAATGTTTACATGGTGTGTTCAATAAAAACATGGTAACATTTAATTCTTTGTGTGTTATTAGTTTAAGCAGACTGTGATTGTCTATTGTTGTGACTTAGATGAAGATCAGATCACATTTTATGACCAATTTGTGCAGAAATCCATATCATTCCAAAGGGTTCACATACTTTTTATTGCAACTGTATATATATATATATATATATTCTGTTCATTTGCACTGCATTTGCAAGGCACTGTGTAAAGGGTTAATGAATACTGAGAGACTTTTGGAAAGAGTATGTTTTAAAGGAAAACAGCCACCAAAACCAGAGAGAATGATCTTTTGGATGTCTGGTTTATATTGTTGAAGACTTGTTGTTGCTGAAGACTTGTTTTTATCTGGAAAAACTGCTCGGTCATTCCCATTGAGTGCTATCGAAGTGTATCTGTTTGGGCTGTGTATCTGTACTCCATTCCTCCCACTAGAACAGGGGTCAGCAACCTTTGGCCCTCTAGCTGTTCGGAAACTACAACTCCCAGAATCCTCCTTTCACTTCTATGGCAGTTATAAAAACATCTGAGTAAGAGTGGCTGCTGGGAATTGTAGTTTCACGGCAGTTGGAGTGTTGAAGGTTGCTGATCCCTGCTCTAGAACCTTCTAGTTCAGCTAGAAACTGTATATAAGTAGAGCAGTCATAGCCCCTAGTGTTCTGCCAGGAGAGACTCTGCCAGACTACTTGAGTACCTGAACGAGTAGCGATCACTGCTCCTCATTCTGTGGAGATTGGTGCATGTAAATATGTCTCCTCCGCTGATGGGCAGGCGATTGCTGGGAAGGAATGTTTTCCTATCGACAATCACCTGCATAATCTGGCTGTCTAATAAAGCCTTAAGTCTGTAACGACTGTAGGTAGGGACAGAGAAGGACAGGGAGCCCTAGGGCTAGTACCCAGCGTCTCTACCTACTTGCAGTACAAGCTCTAGATAGCTAGACCACATCTGGTCGACAGTCCCTATGCTATTTAAGTGCAGAGACGGACAAACACAATACCAGAGTCTTACGTAAATGGATCAAAACCAGACAAGCTATGCAGTATCAAACAAGAGACAGAGAGTGGTCAGAAGACAAGCCAAGATCACAACCTAGGTACTAACCGTAGTACCTAAATCAGATGATGAGCATGAACATCCCAAGCCGCAAACCAGGTTATCTCTTTATCACCACATCTGCAGAGAGCCCTGAATTCTCCAGGAGTCAAGAATTTTCTCAACCTCATACTCCAGTTCACCTTAGATGCTTGGAGCATTTTCCAGGCTCTTAAGAGCCTGGGACCAAACTGTGCACAGATCATTCATGATGGCATCCCCCGCAGGACTTCTCCTGGGTACTTTGGTCCCAGCACAAACATCACATGCCGAGACAAAGGCAACCACATCTCGTGACCAAGTAGGCCACCAGTAAGCTCTGGAGACTATAAGTTTAGTCTCAGCTACTCCTGGATGACCTGCAAATACCGATCAATGAGACTCCTCCAAAACTTTAGGACAAAGATTTGGAGGCACAAACAATTTACTAAAAGGAATATTACTGGGAACTAAATCCTGACAACATTGATTTTTGGATGCAAGATCAGGATTAACGGCAGAAATGAAAATACCAGGAGGAAGAATGGTAACAGGTTTAGTATCAATAGACTCACAGGTCCAAAAACGACATAACAAGGTATCTGCTTTCACATTACCAGACCCAGGAATCATAGGGGACTTTCATCAGCTACAAGTTCTATCGCACAGTCATAATCACGATGTGGGGGCAAGGACATCCTGAAAATGTTCCTTAATACAATGATCCTGAATACATTTAGGTAATGGACCTTCTTGTAATTCCAGACCACCATGCTGGGTAGAAAACAGATCTCCCTTGTAAAGAGATATTTACAGCCAATATAAACCCTGTCAAGATTTTCCTTCCTTTGATGAGAAGACATGGTACCCACTTGCATGGGCTCTTCAGACTCTACTGGCGCCTTCACCACATTTGACTGAGAGACATAAAAAAGGATAGACAGAGACAGAACGTTGAATTGAATGACCAACTAACAGGTCCTTCTGAGAGTCTGAGAGTCCCAGTCTGAATTTTGATCTAAGGACCGGATCTTTTGAGCCGGACGCAATACACCACCTGCAAAACTCGGAGCAATACTCCTCGACAGGCTGCCTGCCTTAACGCAAAGAGAGGAACTGACTTTCAGTGTAGGATGCGGTGTCCGGCTCATCATACAGAAGACTGAGGGGAATTACGCAGAAGTGCAAATGGCTACTCCTGGGGGTCACCTTGCAACAGAGACATAATACAGACTCTCTGTTCCTCGGTACCCAAGGAGTGAGGTCTAAATCGAAAATATAGCTTGCAACTTTCCCTAAAAGTTGCAAAATCCTTATGGTCACCAGAGAGGCGGTCAGGGAGCCCAATCTTGGGCTCCATTGGTGACGGAGCTGCAGAAGCATGAGGAGTAGTTTGGCAGAATTCTTGATGCTGGACTCTCTCTGCTAAATCCTGCACCAACTGAGAAATACTCTCCATTTGTGAGGTTAATGCTGCCATGGTGTCCATAGTAGTGCTGGTACCAAGTCTTTTTTGGGCCAGTGATAATGTAACTACTGTAGGTAGCGACAGACAAAGACAGTAAGCCCTAAGGCTAGTACCCAGCCCGCTTTCCCTACCTATTTGCAGTACAAGCCCTAGAACGCAACTGGTCGACGGTCCCTATGCTATTTTCTTGTCCATCTCTGCTTTGCTGTTTGCTAAGTAGACAAACAACAAAGACAGACAAACACAATACCAGAATCGTACGTAAATGGGTCAGAACCAGACAAGCTATGTAAATGAGAGACAGAAAGTGGTTAGAAGACAAGCCAAGATCAGAACCAGATGGACAATGTTGTACCAAATGAGAGACAGAAAGTGGTCCGAGGACAAGCTGGGGTCAGAGGAATGAGCAATCTAATACCACGTAGGAACAAGTAACTAGGAGCACAGCTAGTGAGTCAGAGACAATCACTGGCACTGGTGTAAGGCCAGGAAGGGGTTTAAATAGATCGCCGAGTCCCAAGATCAGAACCTGATAGGTAGTGTTGAGCGAAGTGAAGCTGTCCAAAGTTTGGGAAAACTTTGATTCGAAACCAAATTTTCTTGCGCTTCGTGGTAACAAATCAGTTTTTCCTAAAATGGTGGCTGCACGTGTTACAAAGTGAAAGTAAAAACTCCGGGAACGTGAGATCACCCATAATGCTGTGCAGCCAGCCAATCCACAGATAGCCACCCCCTGTGATGTCACAACCGTACAAAAACCCTCAGAGCAGAGATAAGGAGTCCGTCAGTTTACCTGGCTGACAGAGCAGAGAGAAAATTCCCATCCCTGCTACTAGATAAAATCTGCCCTGCACAGAGAAAAGGGCTCAGAATATTTAATAAAGACCAACTGAAAAAAAGATTTTTAGCTCAAAGTGAGTACAATGCAATAATAAAAAATATTTACCCCCAATGGTCTACATAGCCTTTAAAGCTTTTTCTATATTGTCAACTCCTGGAAAATCCAGTTTACCTGAAATATATCTTAATTACCTGTTTGCCTAGTTTTTTTAAAAAATAGTTTTTTATTTTCAGCATGGAAAAACATTCTGGAAACCATAAACAAGTTGCTGTTAATGAATCTGTAATTCTAAAGTATCTCTACTAGGAATCTGATGAGTACCAGAGCTACTAATCACAAACCAGGTACCCCTTCTCTGCCAGAATCTCCCTAGACATGGACCTCATATACTTTTCAGACAAAGAAAGGGTTGTATACCGTGATCTTCTGGCCTGTATATGTCCTTTGGCGGGACTGGACTAATAAAAAACCACAAGCATGCTTGCTGATGGTTTTTTCTTTTTACCCTAAATAAATGTGATCATACAGTATGGTCGATTGTGCTTTAATTCCTGCCCTATGCCTGGACCCAGTATAATAACAGTGGGTATGTATCAATACTTACATACTATCCCTACTTTATCTGCACCCCTTTTTATAACAATCTAGGGGGGATTATCATTTGCCACACCTTCGTCACTTACCATGGCATAGTCTGTTATAGAATAGGCATGACGTTCCACGAGGCCGTTCTCCAGGAGAGGATTTTCTGCCAGTTTCTAGGTGAGAACAGACAGAGCATTTACACGTTGGTTGGGGGGGGGGGGGGCTATAGAAGGTGCAGAGGTTGCAGTAACACCCGGGCCCTGGTGCTTGAGGAAGCCTCTTTGCCATATGACATCACTATGATAAATGGCACATGGTAAATGGGGGCCCCTGCTACAGAGTTCACATGGGGTCCCAGAAGCTTCACGTTACGCCTTGTATTGAGGTGGTCTACTTACGTTGTCAAGGACACTGCCCCTCCGGTTGCCTGCGTAGAACCTCTGTAAAGTACAGAGCACATCATTAACATTAGCCCTGTCAATCAAAGTGCAGAGGGTGCAGCAGCTGCAGAGAGAGCAGGGCCGTCAGGTGTAATGGCAACGCCCCCATTGCTCCTAGAGGCTCATTTGAATATATTAAATAAAAAACTTAATTAATTTTCACAATACGAGCACATAGGAACATGGGACCAACACAGATGTCATGTAACATGTGAGCCAGTGTCATAGGTACAAATCTACTGAGAGATGCCCTTTAAGGGGTTCTCAATTTTCAACAATTTCTTTGTTTGCTAGAAGGATCCCCTAAAATAAGCTGACCAAGGAGTCTGACCGCTGAACCTTCATCGATCTGCTGCAAGTATTCAATTCTCCTGCAGTGCCCCCACGGCTCAAACGAAGCATTACATGATATGGGCAGACTAGATGGGCCAAATGGTTCTTATCTGCCGACATGCCGGAACGCGGCGGTACTCAGTACCGCCACTTCCAAAAATTGCCCTGGAGAGTACCAGCACCTCTCCGTGCGCCCAGTACGTGGGTTTCCGGTACCGGAGCGCAGGGCCGGCCTTTGGGGTGTGCGGGCTGTGCGGCCGCACAGGGCGCCATAGTAACAGGGGCGCTGGGCGGCCGACAGCTCGCAATGTAATATGCGGCAGGCGAGGCTGAACTTGTGTTCTCCCTCGGGGCGCCCCCTCCATCTAGCCCTCCCCTGTCTGACCTGATTCGTTCCTCCTCCCCTGTGCCTGACCTGCCTGCTGCCCCCGCCGCTGCCAATAAGAAGAGAGACGGGAGGAGGAGGGGAGGGGCTGTGGCCACTGCGCCACCAATGAAGATAACTGACCTGAATACAAAAACAGGAGGCGGGTGCTGGAATCAAATAGCCGACAGCCAACCTCTGTGACAGGGAGCTGCGATCAGCTGCAGTTGAGTTAACCCTTCAGGTGCGGTACTGGAGGGGTTAATTGTAGCTGATCGCAGCTCCCTGTCACAGAGGTCGGGTGCCGGCTATTTGATTCCAGCACCCGCCTCCTGTTTTTGTATAAGAAACGTTTGTGGCACAGTGCGCCCCCCCCCCCCCCCCCAACACCCCAGTATAAGAAACGTTGGTAGGCAGTGCGCCCCCACCCCCCCCTCAGTATAAGAAACGTTTGTGGCACAGTGCGCCCCCCCCCCCCCCAACACCCCAGTATAAGAAACGTTGGTAGGCAGTGCGCTTTCCCCCCCAAACACCCCAGTATAAGAAACATTGGTGGCTCAGTGGGAAGTGCCAGTGAGGGTTAAAAAATAATAAAAAAATTTTAACTCACCTCCTCCAGATGATCGCGTAGCTGCCGTTCTCCTGTTTTCTTCAAGACCTGTGGTGACGTCACTGAGCTCATCACATGACCCATTACCATGGTGATGGATCATGTGATGCTAACAGTGATGTCACCACAGGTCCTTTGACAGGTCATGAAGAAAGAACAGAAGACGATCAATTGGAGGAGGTGAGTTAATTATTATTTTTATTTTTTAACCCTCATTGGCACTGCCCACTGCGCCACCAATGATTATTATATTGAGGGGGGGCCCACTGCGCCACCAATGATTATTATATTGAGGGGGGGCGCACTGCGCCACCAATGATTATTATATTGAGGGGGGGCCCACTGCGCCACCAATGTTTATTATATTGAGGGGGGGCGCACTGCGCCACCAATGTTTATTATACTGGGGTGATTGGGGGGCGCACTGCGCCACCAATGTTTATTATACTGGAGTGTTGGGAGGGGCGCACTGCGCCACCAATGTTTATTATATTGGGGGGGCGCACTGCGCACAATGACGGGTTAGGGAAATTTCACAGCAGAGTGCGCATGCGCTGGGAGCCTCGCCGGCGGTTAGGGTAGGGAAAAATTATGGGCCAGTGCACAGGTGCGGTGATCGGATGGATGTTCTCAGCAGGACACCGGCCGACACTGCGCATGCGCTGGGGGGTACTGGTACAGAGAGGAATTAATGTGTGTGTGTGTGATGAGTGGGGGGGGGGGTCTGATGTGCAGGGGGGTACTGGTACAGAGAGGAACGAATGTGCGGTGGTGGGGGGGGTACTGTACTGGTACATAGAGGAACTAATATATATGTGTGTGATGGGGGGGTCTGATGTGCAGGGGGGGGGAGCACCGGCGCCTAATAGAGTACCGGCACCTCTTTTGGCCCACTTAAAGCACTGCCGACACATTCTATGTTTCTATGTTTCTATGAGAAATGAAGCAATGGATCTTACCGGCTTTATATTTTGAATCTTGGATGTAGGATCCTATAAAACATAAGACATCAATTTAAAAAAGTCCAACTTCCCTTTTGTGCAGAAATACAATGAAGTATTAGGAATATCTGTAAAGTTCTCATCTACACCTCCGGTGTCTAATCCTTCAGAGCTTGGCATTGTGCATCGACCATTGTGAAACCAATGCAATGGTAATTCCGAGAAGTTGAAATTTTTGTACTCAACCATACCCTGCATGTTCACCACTCCATTCACCTCTATGGTATGGCACTGGGCTATCTCCATCAGTCCCATAAAAGTAATTGGAGCGGTGGTCACGCATGAGCACTCAAGATCCCTTCACATGGAAGTCAGGCTTCCAGAGATCATTCATTTATCACTGCATTTCATGGATCCTGGCAGATGCGTTTGGTGGAGACCCATACGTAGTGGCCAGCCGAGCAGAGAAAAGAGGGGGGAACAGGTAGACAGAAGGGGAAAGACAAAATACTCTACGGTTGGCAAGACTTACCCCCTCCCCCCCCTTACATGTCAAGTTTCGGTTTCAGGGGCATGGATTGTGTTGCTTCTGTGATCCATGTGGGTCACTATAGGGGTATTAACCAGACCCAATGCCTGCTCTGATGCAATTGGAGCCCCACATAGTCCATTACCTGCATATCGCTGATACAGGCCATCAATGTGTCCGGACTTGCAAATTGAATCATGTTCCAATAATGATGGGCCTTGGTGCCTCTTAAATCAAATGTCATGGTCAGCCCACCGGTCAGGTTTGTGAAGGCATCGGCAGGATCTCCCCAGTGTAAATTTTGATATGAACCAAGAAATCTTTTTAAAAAAATCAATAAAAGTTTTTAGTTTTTTTAAATTCTGTATTGTATATATTTTTAGCCCTGTAAAGACCAGGAAAATCCACCACGTCTGAATATCCTCCTCTACCCTAGAGGAACTGGTCCTAAGACAGAATATGACACCTCATGAGACACCACATAGTGGCACACAGAGAACCTACCAATCCACGAGATGGATCTGTAGGCACTACAGGTTCTAATGTACATGCCTTGCAAGAACCCACAGTTTATTCACCAGGAACATCAGTCAAGAAACTATACAAGCCCCCAACCGTAATAAATCTGGAGTTAATATTTTAATGCTGTAGAATACAGACTTTCATGGACCTGCACAAGCGGCAATTTGCGGTCTACAGCACGGGCACGGGCTTCACACAGTCGTGTGAACAAGCCCTTAAAGAGGACCTTTCATGGGTCCAGACATTATGAAATAAGTAGCAGGATATGTAGGGCATAGAGCAGGGATCTAAGAGTGCTTACTATTTTTTATGGCGCACCGCTCCGTTCGCCCGCTGTGCCCCTCTGCAGTTTTCCCGCCTGGTATGCTAATGAATAGCATTGGTACAGGGAGGAGGAGACTGCCCTGTTTCTCAATGGGCGTCTTCTTCTCCCTGGCTGTAGCGCTGTCCAATCACGAAGGAGAGCGTCAAAAGCAGGGAGAAGGTGAGGTTTTTCTTTTTCTCCCTGGCTGTGACGCTCTCCTTTGTGATTGGACAGCGCTACAGCCACTGAGAAACAGGGCAGTCTCCTCCTCCCTGTACCGATGCTATTCATTAGCATACCAGGCGGGAAAACTGCAGAGGGGCACAGCGAGAGAACAGAGCGGCGCCCAGAAAAAATTGGAAGCGCTCTTAAATCCCTGCTCTATGCCTTACATATCCTGCTACTTATTTCATAATGTCTGGACCCACGAAAGGTCCTCTTTAAGGCTTGATGATAGGTCTTTCAATGTAGCAATTTGATTTTGATACCCTTAGGTATCCAAGATCTAGTAGGCTTATGGGTAACGATGCATTTCTTTCACGAGTGTCCTTCAATCATCGGGTTGAGGCGATGAATAATTACTTTGCATACGCTTTCTCCAGAAGGCAAGGCCAGAATTCATTTTCGCAGGATGGCTGCACGGACAAATACTTTCCATTTAGGAATGGCAGCCTGTCATCTATCACAATGTCGACCCACTCGCCAAGGTGCCATAGCTGGAGACCCAAAA
Source organism: Bufo bufo (assembly GCF_905171765.1). Lineage (NCBI taxonomy): Eukaryota > Metazoa > Chordata > Amphibia > Anura > Bufonidae > Bufo > Bufo bufo. The sequence continues at coordinate 607,209,426 of NC_053392.1, read as the reverse complement.
ACAGAGCAAAGATTATAAAGAACATATCGTCTATATATACAATATACATAGTATCTGTCTATTCGAAATATTTTTAAAAAATGTTCCAGTGTATTATTTTTTTTTGGGAGGTGGTGATATTGCCAGTATTATAACCTTAAAAAGGGGTACATAAAGGCCAATGTGCCTATTTATGTCAGACCCCTCCTATCATTGTCATACTAGGCATGATTGACAACCAATGTGGCAGCTATAATTGTGACTGTGTTGGTTGTCACTCAGTTATGTTGTTTTTTTTTTTTTTTACTTCCTTCTCAGTCATTTCAATAAATGTACATTTTCTCTTCGTAATTGCGATGAGAACAGGATCTTCCAGGTGTGGAACTGGAGAAGAATGCTGTGTGCTCTCATAAATGAGATGCTCCCTTTCCCCTCTCACAATATAAGGCTAAATGAATGCAGCTTCAGCTCCCTCCTCGGCCCTCCATCTCTTCCCCGCCTTGATTTAATTTATTGTGCTTTCAGTGAAAGGAAAGTGCAATGAGCTGAAACACTAGAGCATTATCTGGTAATTCGAACCCAATGCATTCCTGGAGAATTTGCTCCTTGTGCTACAAATTCTGACACAGAATAACATAGAAATGTATCACTATTATGCAGGTTAGTAATGCAGTGCTCATTTGTAACTGAAATGGATAAACAGTAACTGAATAGCAATATACAAATTGTGCCTAATGAGTTCTTTAGTGGTTTCTGACTTTTGGCTCATCCTACATATTAAGATTTCACATTCCAGCTTAACCAAGAATTCAGAGAAGGGATAAAGGACTGGATTACAGACAGAAGGCAAAGCGTAAATATTGGAGTAAATAGTGGAGAGCATAAGGATCTGTATTGGGGACAGTGGAGACCATGAGGATCTGTATAGGGGGCAGTGGAGACCACAAGGATCTGAACTGGGGAAAGTGGAGAGCACAAGGGTCTGTACTGGGGATAGTGGAGACCACAAGGGTCTGTACCAGGAGCAGTGGAAAAACAAGGAATTGTATTGTGAGTGGAGACTACAAAGATCTGTACAAGGAGCACAGGAAGCCACAAGGGTTTGTACCAGAAGCAGTGGAAACCACAAGGATATACACCAGGAACAGTGAAGACCACAAGGATATGTACCAGGAGCAGTGAAGACCACAAGGATATGTACCAGGAGCAGTGAAGACCACAAGGATATGTACCAGGAGCAGTGAAGACCACAAGGATATCTACCAGGAGCAGTGAAGACCCCAAGGATATCTACCAGGAACAGTGAAGAAAACAAGGATATACACCAGGAACAGTGAAGACCACAAGGATATACACCAGGAACAGTGAAGACCACAAGGATATACAACAGGAACAGTGAAGGCCACAAGGATATGTACCAGGAGCAGTGAAGACCACAAGAATATCTACCAGGAGCAGTAAAGACCACAATGCTCTGTACCAGAAGTACTGGAGACCTCAAAGATCTGTACTGGGAGCAGTGGAGACCACAAGGCTTTGTACTGGAAGCAGTGGAGACCAGAGAAGCAGTGGAACCACAAGGTTCTGTACCAGGAGCGATAAAAACCACAAGGATCTGCAGGGCCGTCTTTAATATTGATTGGACCCTGGGCACAAATTTACTTGGGCCCCCTGGATCCTGCCTTCCCACACCCTAGCATGCAATCACGCCCTCCACCACAACACACACACCAAAAAAATCCACACACCTCGTATACAATGCACAGGAATGTGCAGTCTGTGAGTATATCATAGCCAACCCACTGCTTTCCCATAGGGAAGCATTGGGAGGCTATTGCGCATGCGTAGCTTCATAGAGATGCTTTGAATCAATGCATTTCTATGAGGAGTGTTTAGCGTGAATGCCAGTGTTGCATGTTGTGCAACACTGGACTAGGAAGCACCTCTAGTGGCCGTCTGATGAGTGGTCACTAGAGGTGTTCCTTGGCAGTAATGTAAATGTGGTTAGGCAGTCGGGTTTACTTGTTACTCGAAGCCGTAGGGAGAAGTGGGCGGGCCGGGGGGGGCAGTCCAGGAGCAGTGGAGACCACAATGCTCTGTTCCACAAGTACTGGAGACCTCAAAGATCTGTACTGGGAGCAGTGGAGACCACAAGACTTTGTACTGGAAGCAGTGGAGGCCAGAGAAGCAGTGGAACCACAGGTTTCTGTACCAGGAGCAATGGAGATCACCTAATCCCAATTTAATATCACCCCAGATCCTGAATATGGGATTCAGTTTCGGCTTTCCCATTGTGAAAAGGAGATAAGAAACATGGGAAATCTTCAACTTGGTAGACCTTTCTTTTTACAATTTATGTAAATAAGTCACTAAAATAATAAATTGGATCTTACCCTAAAATGGAAGATTCCAGCATAGGATCTTGTGTATACCTGATCTGGTGGCATGATTTTTCCCATTAGTCCAGGTTTCAAGGTGATTGATCCAATAGCGGATAATACCCAGCAATCACCTGCAAAATTCATCATTAATGATCTGCTGATCCATCCTACCCAGAATAAGATGAGTCACCTCGACATATGGGTGACCCAGTTGGGTATGAAGCCAACCAATATCTAAAAGTGATGTCTTGTAGTGGCTGTCTGAGAGTCATGAATGGCACCACCAGTCATAGGAGGGTTGGAGTAAACCACCAGGGGTTCTATTCAAGACCTGGCTCCATTGGCATGCAGCACTCCCATCATCTCCAGAACACTTGCACCACCACCTTATTTTAAATATCTGTTGCACCAGGACATACCTAGGGGGTCACTGCAGCATCTGTCTCCATGATTTTTGGTTATAGGGGTGCCAATAAAACCCTGGCCAGAGTATTTAAATGAAGGGTAGGTTTAGCAGACAAAACTTTTTTCACGAATTTGACCGCACTGCCAAACCATTCTTACCGAGCCTACTTTGCCAAATGTCAAATAAGCTGGTCCCATTCACGATGAAGTGCGGCTCCTGACATATTTCCTGCATAAAAGAACAATAATTATAACCACATTAAGTCTATAAAGAGAATGAGTATTCATGAACACCAGGTTTTACCATACAGCTCCAAACCCCTGTACAGCAGAGGGTTACAGAAAATATTTTCTTCGTCTACATTTTCCACAAGGGGGAGCTCAATGCATTATTCATAGTCTGAACTCAATAATAATGCAGTCTGCAGTAAGATCCTGAGCTCCCCCTAGTGGTGGTTGCAGGCAGAAATAATTTTACCTGTATCAGTCTAGGGTTACATAATCAGCTTTATCTAGAGCTGCACTCCAAATTCTGCTTTGCTCTGAGTTAGCATTTTCCAGTAATATCTGCTGGTACAGTTTCTTTGTGAATACTGAGACTCTTTATGTCAGGCACTCTAGGGTAATATAAGAGAAGCCGATACTTAAAGGGGTTGTCCGGGTTCAGCTCTATCCCCATTTTCACCCAGGCAACCCCCGTGACATGAGCATGTGAGCAGTTCATGCTCTGATGCTCTCCTTTGGCATTTTCTGGAGTCTCGGTGACGAATAATGTCTCTTTCCCAGGAACAGCCGACCATCATTGGAGGACCTGATACAACAGCGCCGGGTGAAGGGTAAGTGACCTCTGTAGACAGAGACAGTGCGGGACGCCGCACTCAGGCACAGAGCATCCCTTCCTCCCACAGCTTTATATAAAGAATACAGCGATTTACATTATACTGTATATATACTATTATATATTTTGAAGTCTTGAACTAAAAATCTCTTATATATATCGCTATTGATCTATGAAAGACTACTCTATAAATAGAGACATTATTATAGAAGGCGCACCATTTACCCTCTATCCAGCGGCTACTGATTTATGAAAGACTACCCTATGAATAGAGGCACCACTACAATAAGACTATTCCATGAATAGAGGCATCACTATAAAAAGCGCATCATTTATCCTCTACCCAGTGGCGAATGTTCATCCTCTACTTAGTGGTGATTACCCACTTATGACCATTTTTACTATTTTTTATTTTTACATTTTTATATTTTTCTTAATTTTTATCACTTAATAAAAAGGACATTCTTTTCATTTTTTTCATTTTTTCATAGACTCATAATCTTGATCCTATGACTTTTACCACCAGCACTCACCTTATATTTTAATGTTTTAATACATACTTTTTATCATAAAAGACCTTACAACCACAATAAGTATTTACTATTACAAATAAATCATAATAGATTGACCCAAATAAGAGTGTGCCTGCTTATCCTTCTATTTCTCACTTTATTTGTCAGTCGCCAGGACTATGGAAGGAACAATGTCATTCTACTGATTCATGTCCTGGAGCACATGCTGCTAAATCTGGCTGGCCAGGGAACAGGAGACGTGGCGACTACATCTCACGGCCACATGAGCCCTGTGAGAGCTGAACTAGAGGAGGAGGAGGACATTCAAGCACAAGCAATGCGTAGAGAAATGGGTGTTTTTTCTACACAGGTCACAGGATAGGAGGAACAGGAGCAGCCAGAGGAGCTACAGGGAGATGAGGAAGATGAGGCAGAGGACCCAGACCCACCGTGGCAGTATGCAGTGGAGATGGAGGCAGGGCTTCCCTCCTAGTCACTTGCGCAAATGGCCCGATGCATGCTCACTTGCAGTACCAGCTCCATTAGCAGCAACTTAAGTCTAGAGTCGCTGATGAGCAGTTTTCTTCACCCGCCTACTGAAGAAACTACTCACCAGCAGCAGCATGTAGACATAGAGCAGAACCTGAACCAGCAGGTTGTGCCATACTTGGAGTGCACCCTGCCATCCCACATAGAAGATCCCCTGGACTACTGGGCAGCCAATCTCAATTTGTAACAGCAAATGGCCGAGTTTGCCCTGGACAAGCTTTCCTGCCTGGCCAGCAGTCTGGCATCAGAGCGGGTGTTTAGTGTAGCCATAGTTACCCCAAGGAGAACTCGCCTGTCCACCCAAAATGTGACCTTTTGTGAAAATGAATCAGGCATGGATCAGCCAGGATTTTCAAACACCAGTGCCTGATCCATCAGACTAGATCCTCCATGGTGCCACAGCTACACTTTGACAAAAGAAACCTGTTTCTTCTGGTATTGCCCCCCACCTACCCACTCTCTCACTGGGCCACTCTGTGGTCTCCTCATGCGGCTGCCACCTCAGTACTATGTCACTGGGCCACCCTGTGGTCTTCTCATGCTGCTGCCACCTCACCACTATGTCACTGGGCCACTCTGTGGTCTCCTCATGCTGCTGCCACATCACCATTCTGTGGTCTCCTCATGCTGCTGCCACCTCAACACTATATCACTGGGCCACTCTGTGGTCCCCTCATGGTGCTGCCACCTCACCACTATGTCACTGGGCCACTCTGTGGTCTCCTCATGCTGCTGCCACCTCACCACTCTGTGGTCTCCTCATGCTGCTGTCACCTCACCACTCTGTGGTCTCCTCATGCTGCTGCCACCTCACCACTCTACGGTCTCTTCATGCTGCTTCCACCTCAAAACTATGTCACTGGGCCACTCTGTGGTCTCTTCATGCTGCTGTCACCTTATGACTCTGTGGTCTCCTCATGCTGCTGCTACCTCAACACTATGTCACTGGGCCACTCTCTGGTCTCCTTATGCAGCTGCCACCTCACTACTATGTCACTGGGCCACTCTGTGGTCTCCTCATGCTGCTATCACCTCAACACTATGTCACTGGGCCCCTCTCTGGTCCCCTCATGCTGCTGCCACCTCACCACTATGTAACTGCGCCACTCTGTGGTCTCCTCATGCTGCTTCCACCTCAACACTCTGTCACTGTGCCACTCTGTGGTCTCCTCATGCTGCTGCCATATCACCACTCTGTGGTCTCCTCATGCTGCTGCCACCTTACCACTATGTCACTGGGCCACTCTGTGGTCTCCTCATGCTGCTGCCACCTCGGCACAATGTCACCGGGCCACATTGTGGTCTCCTGATGCTGCTGCAACTTCCCCACCTCATGCTGCTGCCACATCACCACTCTGTGGTCTCCTCATGCTGCTGCCACATCACCACTCTGTGGTCTTCCCATGCTGCTGCCACCTCACCACTATGTCACTGAGCCACTCAGTGGTCTCCTTATGCTGCTGCCACTTCACCACTCTGTGGTCTCCTCATGCTGCTGCTACCTCAATACTATGTCACTGGGCCACTCTGTGGTCTCCTCATGCTGCTGCCACCGCACCACTCTGTGATTTCCTCATGCTGCTGCCACCTTCCAACTATGTCACTGGGCCACTCTGTGGTCTCCACATGCTGCTGCTGCTGCTACCTCACCACTCCATGACTGGGCCACTATTTTGCCTTTTTGGCCTTGTTTACATAATCATTTATTTGACCCTTCTTCTGATCTTTCAGAAGGAAGGAAAAATGAGACACACTACGGATCCTGTCTATGTAGCAGCTGTAAGGCCTGTATGACACGGTCCCTATTTTGCATCAGAATTGTCTTATGATTTGGTAGCCAAAAGCAGGAGTGGGTACAAACCACAGAAGACATGCACATATTCCATTCACTTGTCATCTCTGTTTTGGATCCACTCCTATTTTTTTTTGGGGGGGGCTTTAGAAATACTGATGGATTGCTGACCAAATGCTGACTAAGTGAAGGCAGATGCTCCACAGACAGGATACTCTTTTTGGGGGTTATTGTTTTGACGGATCAGAGGAAGAGCAAAATAATCTGTGACGTCAACACAAATTTACTGCTGACACCCTCTCCACTCTGTCGGTGGGCTCTACTTGTATAAGCGTTTAATAGAACAGGTTCTGTAGACATCTATGTGGAATCAGCTGACGACGGTGTAAAAGGAGTGCGCTCTTTGATGCAATAGTAGGATCTTGGGCCTCTACACGGTTCTTTATAGCTGGCACTAACATTTACATGTAAGTTCATGCTTGAGTTATTTGGTCAGTTTTGGCCCCGTGACTGCCCAAATAAGTGAAGTGTGCAGTGATTCTAAGAGCGACGCCTGTCATCTGCATGTCATACTGACTGACAGTATTATTTCACTACCACAGCAGACTCCTTATGCGTGTTACTGCAAGGCACAGTGTTCTACACCACTATATATGCTCTCTGTAGCCAGGAAATAGCTGTTTTGTTAACGCAATTCGCCACAAATAAATTCAGATCGAATAGAATCTTTTCAGAAGATTCAGCGAACCGACCGAATCGAATTTTTGAGAAATTCGCTCATCTCTAATGCTTTCTCTTGTTATTAAAACACCCACATCCAGCATGAAAAGGCACACTGGAAGGACCGAGGGTGGCTCAGACTCGCTTGGTTAGAAAACCCCTTTATCCTTCTCAACTTTCAGGGACACCGATTTTATAACAATTATAACATCTCCAGAAATGTCTCTTCAGCGAGACCCAGCGCATTGAAATCAATTACCGGCATCCTCATTGGCCAAAGAGGACGCTGGTAAGATGCCCGGAAGCGCGAGCTTCTGGGTTTTTCACACTTTAAATGTCGCAATTTCACTTGATCACGGCATCTAAAGGCTTTAATGACCGCAATAGGCATTATTCCCGGTCGTGGTCATTAGCTGCGGGTCTCTGCTGTTTGAGCGGTGTGAGCGGGCTCCATGTTTGTACTTCGCTTTAGAGCTATACATGTACAGTGCTGGTGCTGGTTAAACACTGTCTTTCTTTTGTTGATCTGAGGCACTGTCCCCTAATTATGATACTTTTTCTTAACTCGGTAATGCAGCCTCAAATCAACAAAAGAAAATCAGCGTTTTAATCAGGTGAGCCACAGCTATGTGTCCATGCAAACAGGTCCCTGGTGGCGGATTCTCTTTAACTGTCAGTCCTCTCATTGACCTCAACGGGAGTGCAATATAAAAGGTATAGGGCTCATTAGGCAAGTAAACCTTCTTAAAGGCGCCTTACTAATTTCCACTACTATTTTGCACACCACTAACCTTTGGTCTTTTCCATTCTATTTTGTGAGTGTTGAACTCATTCTTCAGGCGCAAACCAATACTGTTTATGTTTGGTGGGAAAGATTCATCTGAAAACAGGATGCCCTTCTTCAGGTGCCACTCTCTTAACACTTCAAAATCTTGATTTCGAAACGTCCGTGGCTGCTCCAGACTGCCCATCCTGGGATAGATGTATGAACCTTTCAAGCTATCGCTTCTTATCAGGCTCATACTTGCTCTGAAAATAAAGGTAATGCACGGAAATATTGTTAAAGGGGTTGTTTAATGTTGATGATGGATCCTCCACCGATCAGGTATCCGATGACCAATTCTGAGTATAACCCAAAAATACATTGAAACTTTGAAGATTCATGGCAGAAAAAGTCCACCTAGTCGCCCTTATATTATTTCTTTTTAGGATAGACGTGTTCATCCCAGGCAGGCTTATATTCACTTACTGTAGATTCCCAACCACATCTGCTGGACGTTTGTTCCAAGCTTCAACCACTCTTTCAGTAAAATAATATTTCCTGACGTTGCTCCTGACCTTACCCTCAGATCGTGCCCCCTTGTTCTTGTGTTTAGCTTCTTCTTGAGAACACTTCCCTCCTGAACCTTATTTAAACCTTTAACATATTTAAAGGTTTTGATCATATCGCCCCTTTCCCTTCTTTCCTCCAGGCTATACAGATTAAGTTCTTTAAGTCTATCCTGCTATGTTGTGTAGCCCGTCTCTGCACTCTTTCCATTTTATCTATATCTCTCTTTGTAGGTGGGGTCTCCAGAACTGGACCCAGAATTCCAGATGTGGTCTCATACAGCAGGATCACAATTTCTCTCTTCCTACTGGCTAGCTATACAGCCAAGCATCCTACTTGCTTTCCCTGCTCATTTTGAAGCTGTCTGATATCAGGACCCCTAAATCCTTCTCTCCTCGCTAACACAGAGCTGCCAATACGATATTCAGACTGAGGGTTCTTGCATTATTTTACATTTGGAAACATTGAACTGCGGTTTCCATTTGAAGCTACCGGTAAATCTTTTTCCATGTTACAAACCCCTCCTGGAATATCAACCCTATTATACACTTTTGTGTCATCGGCAAACAGACTTTAAAGGGGATGTCTCACCTGAGACATTGGTGGCATATCTCTAGAATATTCCACCAATGTCAGATAGGTGCCGACCGGGCCGGTCCCACCTCTGAGGCCCACACTTATCTCTAGAACAGAGCTCCAAAGGTAAAGGAGAGCTGACCATGCATGCACGGCCTCCCTCCATTCATTTCCATGGGAGTGCAGAAAATAGACGAGTGTCATAGTTGGGTATCTTTTGGAAGTCCCATACAAATGAATGGAGAGAGCACCAAGCAAAGGGCAGCAACCACTTCTATTGGACTGCTGAAAATATCTGAGCCAGCTATCGTTGCACCCAATGAATGGAGGGTGGCCGCGCATGTGCACTGTGCTCCTGTTCACTTTGGGAGCTGCATTCCAGAGATAGGTGTGGGTCCCAGAGGTGGGACTCGCACCAATCTGACATGGGTGGCATATCCTAGCAATATGCTATCACTGTGTCAGGTGAGACACCTAAACTAACAATATATCAAACCATACTATAAAAATAGACCCCCTTCCCCTTTAAATTATATAATTCTGTCTGTTCAGAGCCACCTCTAGGGGGAGCTATGGAGATTACTGAAACGAGTTTTATGAACCTATAGGTTTCATAGAATACTATTGCAATCAGGAGCCTAACACCCTCAGTATTAACCAATTTAAACTTTATCGTAAGCCCAGGGAAATAAAATGGCTGCCGTCCTATTAGTGCACACAAAACCCGTCCTAATCACACAGCAGGACAAGTTACTTCACAACACTGAGCTGCCACATCCTCCTCTCTCTGGGATTATGATACCACGCAAATAGTGCCCCGAACACTAAAAGAGTAAACATAATATCCACCAAAAATAATTGTGCCAAGCTGATACTGCGCCAGGGTGCCCACCACAATAAAAGTGCTCCCCAAAGTCCCACCAACAGAAATAATTATTTGCCAGAGCGCATAGTGTTAATAATGCCCCCGATAGTGATAATGCCCCCATTGTGCCCATACTAGAAATCATGTTCCCCATTAGTAGTAATTCTCCTTATAATGTGTGCCAATAGAAAATAACTACCCCTTTATAATGTGCGCCATTGCTAAACATACCCCCTTATAATGTGTGCCAGAACAAAAATACCCTTTTATAATGGGCACCAGTACAAAAAATACCCTGTTATAATGTGCACCAGTACAAAACAATACCCCCTTACATACCTTTCAGGCTAGACCCCCATATCATATCAACATATGACCTTAAGTTAGCCCACATATCAGACTTCAAATCAGACCCCCATATCAGAATTCATATCAGACCCCCATATCAGATCCTCTGATCAGACCCCCATATCAGATCCTCAGATCAGACCCCCATATCAGATCCTCAGATCAGACCCTCATATCAGATCCATGCGGAACAGACATGTAGTTTCTAGATGCAGAATTGTCAAATTTGAATAGAAAAAATCCACAGCTGATATTACGCTTATTTCAGCAAAGAAAACTTGCCAAAATCATGTGAAAATACCGCCATGTAAATACAGAGAGGCCTCTAAAACATGACTGTATTTTGCCTTTGAGTAATAATAATAACAATCATAAAATTGCAGTAAAGTAATAATATATCACACATAAAATAATGCTGTACTGTACTTCTGTGTGCCTTTGATGTCATAGGGAGGCAGGACACCATATGACGCCACTATTCTCCTCTAGAAGCATTGACCCTAGGGAAGACCAGCTCTGTACATATGGCATCATACACTCGTACCATACAGCAGCACACAAGATGCATGAAGCCGTATTCCAATAAGAATAAAAAATAAATAAAGGAAAGTACAAATAAATAACAAAAAGTAACCAATATGTTGAACTTTGATTCTACTGAATATTCTATGTATTGTTCCAGACGACTTACTGTTTCTCTTCACCTTCCAGGAAACTTCTGGTTCTCTGATGATCCTCTGTATCACGCCAGCAGATAAATACAAGGGGTGGGAGGGTCCCACACCTGAATGTTCACAATACTCAAAATCTCGGAAAAGGCAGATAGTAAAAGTCAGAACATGTCATAGATGCCCTGGAGCGAATGGTTTCCAGTCACATTGAAAATAAAGTTGCTCAAGTTTCACACGTTGAGGAGGAAATACATAAGTGAGTGAGAAGAAAGACAAAAATTACAGACGAGAGGTGACAGAACAGGTGTGCCACTTTAGCCTCACCCTCAAATAATCTTCTCCTTTAGAGGTACATATAGAAAAGGTCTAATGCTAAATGTAAATAACACCGCCATAGCATGTTCAGGTATAAAGCCCGCACTCCAGGCAGGTGACTACATGACAAATCAAAGTACTTTTAAATGCTATGGCTCCAGGCAACGTCTAACCTTTCTCTGACGTTTCAGTCTGATTCTGATCCCCCTGATGGCTTCTTTGGGTAATAAAGCTCCTCTGGGGAGTTTGCTGACTAGGATGTCACCTACCTGCCATGGCAGCCATAATGACAGCCAGATGCTCTCAATGTAACCTATGCAGTCAAAATGCCCCAATGACAACCACGATGCCTACATTTATTAGCAACCTCTGTGATTTTACTGTGATTTACAGCACTTTTATATTGGCTTAAAAATCAGTTGAAAGAGGTTTTATTCATTCACTGCATAAAGCATAGAAGATGAACAATGTTTGCTGTTGGTATGCTAACAAATTACACATTAAGGTGACATGTGGTGTTCAGTTACTTACATAGTATGGCAGCACATGGTGTTCATTTACTTACATAGTATGGCACCACATGGTGTTCATTAACTTACATAGTATGGCACCACCTGGTGTTCATTTACTTGCCTAGTATGGCTCCATCTGGGGGTCATTTACTTACAGAGTATGGCACCACCTGGTGTTCATTTACTTACATAGTATGGCTCCACATGGTGTTCATTTACTTACATAGTATGGCACCACCTGGTGTTCATTTACTTACATAGTATGGCTCCACTTGATGTTCATTTACTTACATAGTATGGCACCACATGGTGTTCATTTACTTACATAGTATGGCTCCATCTGGGGGTCATTTACTTGCATAGTATGGCACCACCTGGTGTTCATTTACTTACATAGTATGGCTCCACTTGATGTTCATTTACTTACATAGTATGGCTCCATATGGGGGTCATTTACTTACATAGTATGGCTCCACTTGGTGTTCATTTACTTACATAGTATGGCTCCATCTGGGGGTCATTTACTTACATAGTATGGCTCCACTTGGTGTTCATTTACTTACATAGTATGGCACCACATGGTGTTCAGTTACTTACATAGTATGGCTCCACCTGAGGGTCATTTACTTGCATAGTTTGGCATCACATGGTGTTCATTTACTTATATAGTATGGCCCCACTTGGTGTTCATTTACTTACATAGTATGGCACCACATGGTGTTCATTTACTTACATAGTATGGCTCCACTTGATGTTCATTTACTTACATAGTATGGTACCACATGGTGTTCATTTACTTACATAGTATGGCTCCACTTGGTGTTCATTTACTTACATAGTATGGCTCCATCTGGGGGTCATTTACTTGCATAGTATGGCACCACCTGGTGTTCATTTACTTACATAGTATGGCTCCACTTGATGTTCATTTACTTACATAGTATGGCTCCATCTGGGGGTCATTTACTTAAATAGTATGGCTCCACTTGGTGTTCATTTACTTACATAGTACGGCTCCACTTGATGTTCATTTACTTACATAGTATGGCTCCATCTGGGGGTCATTTACTTACATAGTATGGCTCCACTTGGTGCTCATTTACTTACATAGTATGGCACCACATGGTGTTCATTTACTTACATAGTATGGCTCCACCTGGGGGTCATTTACTTGCATAGTTTGGCATCACATGGTGTTCATTTACTTACATAGTATGGCCCCACTTGGTGTTCATTTACTAACATAGTATGGCACCACGTGGTGTTCATTTACTTACATAGTATGGCTCTACTTGATGTTTATTTACTTACATAGTATGGCACCACATGGTGTTCATTTACTTACATAGTATGGCTCTACTTGGTGTTCATTTACTTATATAGTATGGCACCACATGGTGTTCATTTACTTACATAGTATGGCTCCATTTGGGGGTCATTTACTTGCATAGTATGGCACCACCTGGTGTTCATTTACTTACATAGTATGGCTCCACTTGATGTTCATTTACTTACATAGTATGGCTCCATCTGGGGGTCATTTACTTACATAGTATGGCTCCACTTGGTGTTCATTTACTTACATAGTATGGCTCCACTTGATGTTCATTTACTTACATAGTATGGCTCCATCTGGGGGTCATTTACTTACATAGTATGGCTCCACTTGGTGTTCATTTACTTACATAGTATGGCTCCATTTGATGTTCATTTACTTACATAGTATGGCTCCACCTGGGGGTCATTTACTTACATAGTATGGCTCCACTTGGTGTTCATTTACTTACATAGTATGGCTCCACTTGATGTTCATTTACTTACAAAGTATGGCTCCATCTGGGGGTCATTTACTTACGTAGTATGGCTCCACTTGGTGTTCATTTACTTACATAGTATGTCACCACATGGTGTTCATTTACTTACATAGTATGGCTCCACCTGGGGGTCATTTACTTGCATAGTTTGGCATCACATGGTGTTCATTTACTTACATAGTATGGCCCCACTTGGTGTTCATTTACTTACATAGTATGGCACCACATGGTGTTCATTTACTTACATAGTATGGCTCCACTTGATGTTCATTTACTTACATAGTATGGCACCACATGGTGTTCATTTACTTACATAGTATGGCTCCACTTGATGTTCATTTACTTACATAGCATGGCTCTATCTGGGGGTCATTTACTTACATAGTATGGCTCCACTTGGTGTTCATTTACTTACATAGTATGGCACCACATGGTGTTCATTTACTTACATTGTATGGCACCACCTGGTGTTCATTTACTTACATAGTAGGGCACCACCTGGTGTTCATTTACTTACATAGTATAGCACCACATGGTGTTCATTTACTTACATTGTATGGCACACCTGGTGTTCAGTTACTTACGTAATATGGCACCACCTGGTGTTTATTTACTTACATAGTAGGGCACCACCTGTTGTTCATTTACGTACATAGTATAGCACCACCTGGAGGTCATTTAGTTACATAGTATAGCACTACCTGGTGTTCATTTACTTACATAGTAGGGCACCACCTGGTGTTCATTTACTTACATAGTAGGGCACCACCTGGTGTTCATTTACTTACATAGTATAGCAACACCTGGAGGTTATTTACTTACATAGTATGGCACCACCTGGTGTTCATTTACTTACATAGTATGGCACCACCTGGTGTTCATTTACTTACATAGTATGGCACCACCTGGTGTTTGTTTCCTTACATAGTATGGCTCCACCTGGAGGTCATTTACTTATATAGTATGGTGCCACCTGGTATTCATTTCCTTACCTAGGATGGTGTTACCCGGTGGTCATTTACTAACAAAGTATGGTGCCAGCTGGTGTTCATTCACTTGCATAGTACGGTGCCGCCAACTGTTCAAAGTGTATGGCAATATGCACATCCACCTAATAAGCTGATTGTCTTGGACACACGTGCTCAGTCACTCTCCTCACAGCCAGGCCTCTGCATACTGACCCTCTGCTCACTGCACAGCAGTCAATAAAAAAATCTTTTTGGCCTGCTGTTCAGAAGAAGAGCAGATACTCTGAAATAGAATGGCAGAATAGCTGAGTAGTCTCTTTCTGCAGAGGGACAAAAATGAACTACATTGTCAGCTGCCAGAGGGGGAAGGAGACTGATTCTGTCCAAACAGGACCCAGGAAGGAGGGGGGCACATTAAGGTAAAAAATTATGAAAATCTATTTGTTTTTATGTTTTTTTATGTTAGCAACAGTGCAAGTTACTATAAACCAGCTCCTAATAGCATTTCAGGACTTTCCTTGTTTGAGCAGGTATAACCACTCCATCCTCTTTTTACAAAATGTTGTATATATGCATTTAAGGAAACATTTCGTAACATTTATAAGGAAATACTCGGACGCTGAGGCATTATGAAATATAAACAGGGACATTTGCTAAATTCTGAGTCATGTCTGTGTGTACATGTACATGTGTTCTTCCATACCATTATGTTTCTGATGGGTTGCTTTAATAAATACTTGTGATTGTATATATCAAAATTGATGGCTAAAGGGGGGTGATTGGACCCCCAGTGTATAACTCATAAAATTTGGTCTACGGATGTTGCCTGGCAGAGAATACTTTAGCCAGCAAAGTCTGGGTCTCTGATTCTTTAGGTCGAACGCATCCCCTGGCACCTTGGGAGAACTTATTAACCAGTTTGAATCCCACAAACAAGCGAGGTTTAGTCCCCTCGTTTGGGACCTGTTAACTGTATATTAATGGACCCTATTGAGTTCATGCACCTGTCAGCCCGCACTGGTGATGGTCTGCTGGAGCTCTGCCTATGGAGGTGTCAGTATATCCTATCAGAGTAGTCGGCACCAGCAGTAGGTCCTCATGGAAGCCAAGTTGTAGAAGGACAGGGTGTCAGATAGCAGGGGGCATTGCACTAAGAGCACTAGGTGACCCTGCCAAACACAATGAGAGGTGGAGGTAAAGACATGTCTATAAGTGAGAGTGTGTGGGCATGGTGAGGGCAGGACAAGCTAGAGAGAGACCTCTTCTGAGAGTGACCAGAGGGAAGGGTCTGAGATCAGCCCCCGAAGAGCAAACCAGTGGGCTGAGAGACATCCTTAAAGAGTGACTGTTGTTTCGGTTTAAAGAGTCTTCTATCAAAGCTGTAACTGAGCTTCACTAAGAGTGCGTCTTGTGAGAGTCATTTTTCTGAGCACTGAAGATGCCTGTGTGTAACAGGTCAGATAGGCAGAGTGGTGGACAGTGATAGGCCACATGTCCATAGTCAGGGACTAAGGTCAGGACAAGAAGCCTGGAAGCCTCTGCACGTTGCACACAGGAGTCTTCTGCAGACTGAAGACAGATAATCCTTAGCAGCACTATTACAGCTTTGCTCCGGGCACTTTCACACTAGCGTTAGAAGAATCCGTCAGGCAGTTCCGTTGCCGGATATCTTTTTTTTCCAGATCTTATTCATTGAAATACAGGATACGTCTTTACGGTATCATCCGGAATAACTGATGCAGAAAGCTAGAAAGAACTGCGCATGCGCAGACCGGAAAACCGGATCCGGCAATGCGACAATTTACGGAACACTTGGAACCGGATCCAGCATTAATACATTTTAATGGAAATTAATGCCAGATCCGGCAAGTACGGCAGTGTCCCGGGATTTTTCTGCAGTATTTTGTCCGGTCAAATACCGTACAAGAGACGGAACGTAAGACATCCTGATGTATACTGAACGGATTGCTTTCCATTCAGAATGCATGGGGACAAAACTGATGCGTTTTTTTTCCGGTATTGAGTTCCTTTACTGGATTTCAATACCGGAAAAGAATAACGTTAGTGTGAAAGTACCCTAAGAAGATTCTTTATTCTAGTAGAAAGAAATATCTTTCCCTAAGGAAGTACATTACGAAAATGTTTATCATCCGCGTCCCTACACAATATGGAAAATAAACCAAAAGCGGAGACTACTCTTTAAGTGATGAAGAACCTGAGAGAAGCTGCCAGCAGTTCAGGCCTAGACTTCTATTTTCTGACAGTATGATGTTTATTCTGTTTTCTTTATATGATCTGGGGACAACCACAAGAACATAAGTAACCTCAGTCACAGAAGGACTCCTAAATATAAAATAGATAGACATGCAATACAAACATAGATATGTGATACAGAGGAAGAGAGACTCTCCATACTGCTGGGGAAGAGGAGAACACAACGGCCATAGGAGCACAATATATTACTGCCTGCCATAGACTGAGCAGAGCCTGATATGTCATGGACTCCTATACCCCACCCTGGATGTGTCCCCGTCCCCCTAAGCTACACAATTATTTCTCACTTGCTTTGGCAATGCTAATATGTATTTACCCATGCCACGCCGATAGATAGATAGATAGATAGATAGATAGATAGATAGATAGATAGATAGATAAATGATTGATGTCCACTATATTCTCCCGTTGAAATTAATTCAATGAGTCATTCTCTAACTCAAGGTTCTCACGTCCATAATCATCTAAAGAAACCTGCAATTAAAGAACAGATCAGAAAGAAGAATATTGTATCAGGTTGGGTTTCCCTTTAAGCTCGGGGTCATTTTCCTCCAGCAGTTGATCACTGATTTCCATTTGATACTTTATTCTAAGGGACTAATTGACCCGACACCCGCCGTCCATTATGGAGTCATCTGATAAACCGTGTCTCATGTGCAGATTGAACTAAACAGTGATAATGACGCTGTCACCGCCGTCGATTATAAAGCGAGCGTCCATTGTTATCAGCGAACACAATGACAGCGGCCATCATAGTCACATTAACACGGGGGCTTTACAAGTGTAAGATTGTTAATGTGCCGCCTGTCTGTGCCCGCTCTGATGATGCCACTTTACTTAATGGTTACGAGGCTCGGCTGCTATTAGCGGCAGTTCACAGACAGCTCATTCCATTAAATGTCCGCGGATAATGTCACATGGGGGAGGGGGGAACATCTAATATGTCGCCCTCCTAAGTGACTAATGAGCGTATCTGTACAACAAAGTCACCGCCGCCTAGAAATGCCAAGACACTAATAATCATTTGGATTTGTAGTGAATTATTCTGTTCGGAATATTGTGTTTTAATAGACCGCCTTCATAATGTAGACGTTTGTGAGTGAGACGTAATAAGCAGATCGTCTATACTGCGGGCGCACCCAAGAGATTGGAAATGTAACAGGTTTCATGAAGATTATACAATGTTACTTAGTAGTTAAGGTTAAAAACAGATAAAAGTCCATCAAGTATAACCTGTAATCCTGCTACATTGATCCAGGGGAAGACAAAAAAAATCCTATGAGGGGAAAAAATAATCCTTCCCGAATCCAGATGTGGCAATCAGAATGTCCTACTTCCTTTTAAGGAGGGGTTGGGCCAAAGGGAAAGGGTGTGTAGAACAAGATTTCTATACTTTGTCAGAAGCCTCAATGTTACTTTGACATAAAAAGTCTAAACCTTTTTTGAAGCATCTCCTGTATCTGCTGTGACCAGCCCCAGAGATTCACAGATTTTACTGTAAAGAATGCTTCTTGCCTCTTATGACTGAATCTTCTATTCTCCGGGCTTAGGAAGTTCCCCCTTGTTTTTTGAGGGCATTTAACAAAGAACACCTTCCCTTCAGGGGCGTAATTACCGTAGCGGCAGACCATGCGACTGCTATGGGGACCAGGATAAGGGGGGGCCCAGTCTTAGTTGGGATTATCTTCTCTTCAGGACTCTACCGTCTAAAGAAACAACCTTTAGAAAATGAGGCAGTGGAAAAATGGCCCAAGGGGTTTAGGCAGAAACCCTTCTGTCCTGTGTGGCGGGTCTGGTTTGATCCTTGGTATGGAGCCCTTACTTCTCTATGTACTCCACTGCTTCCCTTGATATTTTTTGTATGGTCCGTTGATATATTTGTACAGGTTAATCATGTCCTCCCTTAGACGTCTTTTTTCAAGGCTAAACAAATTTAGTTTGTTTAATTTTTGCTCGTAGCTAAGGTCTTCCAGGCTCTTTATGAGTTTAGTCGCTCTCCTTTGCACTTTTTCTAACTCTAGGGCATCCTTTTTATGAACAGGTGCCCAGAACTAAACTGCATATTCCAGGAGAGGCTGTACCAACGCTTTGTATAGTGGCAATATTACATCCCTGTCCATGACAAAATTCTGTTGGCCTTAGAGGCAGCTGACTGGCATTGCTGTTATTTAGTCTATGATCTACTTATATACCCAGATCCTTCTCAATAAGTGACTCTCCCAGTTTCACTTCTGCTAGGACATATGTGGCATGCAGATTATAAGACCCCAAGTGCATAACTTTACATTTATCTCTATTGAACCTCATTTGCCAAGTGGAGGCCTAAACAGTAAGCACTACAAAGTTTGGTGTCATCTGCAAAAATAGAAACAGAGGACCAAGCCTTGGGGGACTCCATGGGGATCATTCAGAGTAGGAATCATGACCACAACTCTTTGGATACGATCATGAAGCCAATTTTCAATCCAGTTACAAATTATATTTTCTAAACCAATAGACCTCAATTTACCCATTAGGGACAGTATCGAACACCTTTGCAAAGTCCAAAAACACAATATCGACAGCTTTCCCTCTGTCCAGACTTCTACTCACCTCCTCATAAAAACAAGTCAGGTTGGTTTGATAACTTCTGTCCTTAGTAAAACCATGTTGGCTATCACTTATTATAGTATTGACAGCTACATAGTCCTGTATGTAGTCCCGTAGAAGGCCCTCAAACATTTTTCCCACAATGGATGTTGTTAAGTCATTACCAGTCTATAATTTCCCAGTGAAGACCTCACGCCCTTTTTGAAAATGTTGCAGAATGGAGACATTCTTCTCTTTTGGAATCTTGCTCTTGCTGTGTTCTTTAGGATGTTTAAAGACTATGTAGAGGGACGGCGTCAGCACCCGACACACCCGTGCAAGTTCCGGGGCCCACTGCTCCTGAGGGGCCCACTGTGCCCGCTCACTCCTGCAGTTGTGTCCTGGTCTTCATTAAACTGCCTGTGCTGAATTCTAGGGCAGCTTACCCCAGCAATGCAGAGAATTTACGCCATGTGCACTGCTGGGGTGGGCGGCCCCAGGACTCAGAACAGGGTAGATGGAGTTTCCTACTGGGCTAAAGGACCTTCCTGATGTCATCCTCCCATGTGAACAGCCGGAGGAGCAGAGAGATGTCTTCCAGTATGGACAGGAGCCTGGCTGGAATGTGGTGAGGGCTAGATGTGTGTGTCTGTGTATCTGTCCCTGTGTGTATTTGACCTCCCCTGCGTGCGTGTGTGTGTGTGTGTGTGTGTGTGTGTGTTTGTCTGTCTGTCCCTGTGTATGTGTGTGTGTCCCTGTGTGTATCCGTCCCTATGTGTGTGTCTGTCCCTGTGTGTGTGTGTGTCTGTCCCTGTGTGTGTCTGTCCCTGTGTGTGTGTCTCTCCCTGTGTGTGTCTCTGTGTGTGTCTCTCCCTGTGTGTGTGTGTCTCCCAGTGTGTGTGTCTCTGTGTGTGTGTTTCTCCCTGTGTGTGTGTGTGTGTGTGTGCCTGTCCCTGTGTGTCTCTCCCTGTGTGTGTGTGTGTGTCTCTCCCTGTGTGTGTCTCTCCCTGTGTGTGTGTCTCTCCCTGTGTGTGTGTGTCTCCCTGTGTGTGTGTGTCTCTCCCTGTGTGTGTGTCTCTCCCTGTGTGTGTGTGTCTCTCCCTGTGTGTGTCTCTCTCCCTGTGTGTGTCTCTCTCCCTGTGTGTGTGTCTGTCCCTGTGCGTGTGTCTCTCCCTGTGTGTGTGTGTCTCTCCGTGTGTGTGTGTCTCTCCCTGTGTGTGTGTGTGTGTGTCTCTCCGTGTGTGTGTCTCTCCCTGTGTGTGTGTGTGTCTCCCTGTGTGTGTGTCTCTCTGTGTATGTCTCTCCCTGTGTGTGTGTGTGTGTCTCTCCGTGTGTGTGTGTCTCTCCCTGTGTGTGTGTCTCCCTATGTGTGTGTGTGTCTCTCCCTGTGTGTGTGTGTGTGTGTGTCTCTCCGTGTGTGTGTCTCTCCCTGTGTGTGTGTGTGTGTGTGTGTCTCCCTGTGTGTGTGTCTCTCTGTGTGTGTCTCTCCCTGTGTGTGTGTGTGTCTCTCCGTGTGTGTGTGTCTCTCCCTGTGTGTGTGTCTCCCTATGTGTGTGTGTGTCTCTCCCTGTGTGTGTGTCTCTCGCTGTGTGTGTCTCCCTGTGTGTGTGTCTCTCTCTCCGTGTGTGTGTGTCTCCCTGTGTGTGTGTGTCTCCCTGTGTGTGTGTCTGTCCCTGTGTGTGTGTGTGTGTCTCCCTGTGTGTGTGTGTCTCCCTGTGTGTGTGTCTGTCCCTGTGTGTGTGTCTCCCTGTGTGTGTGTCTCTCCCTATGTGTGTGTGTGTGTGTGTCTCTCCCTGTGTGTGTGTCTGTCCCTGTGTGTCACCATCACCATGCCCACAGTGTTCCTTTGCCTTGACGCAGCTGCATCAGGATGTTCTATGTGGGGAAAGATGAAGATGGAGTCCGTGGGAGAGACACAGGGAGGCACACTAGGGACGTAGGTAACACTACCCCATGATCTACATTAGTGTTATCTGTGGTTTTACATAGGACTGCAGGTAACACTACCACATTATTAGCACTAGTGTCATCTGTGCCGTTACATAGGACTGCAGGTAACACTCTACATTTTCTGTACTCAGAGAGTTATAACTGTGTAAGGGGGCGCACTGAGACTTTATCGCCCAAGGGCCCACATGAACCTGGGGCCAACCTTTGGGGCTTTTGTACTCATTTTGAGCTAAAATCTTTTTTTTTAGTTGGTCTTTATTAAAGATTTTTAACCCTTGTCTCTGTGCAGCCTTGAGATTCTCCAGTAGTAGGCTCTGAATTTTCACTCTGTTCCATCTCTGACCTTATAAATACTTATATTAGTGCAATTGTTATGATACTGATAAGAATATGGCTTAAATGGCTTGGCAGTGGAGAGGAGAAGTGGCAACGAAGGACTTGTAATGATATCACCATCCTGTTATCAGCGCAAGAGGGGGCAGAGCTCCGCAGGGATTGGGAGACGTGGTGGTGAAGGACCTGAGATGACGTCATGTGACATGAGTTAGTCAAACTTTGGAGAAGAAAGTGGAGAAGCATGGATTCAGTGTGAGAGTCAGGGAAATGCTGGGAGATCTATGGATTCACATGAGGTACAAGACTGGTTCTAGCTTTTTTTTAGAAAGAGATTGTTGTACTATATGATGCCTTTCTTTTTGGGGTTATGAAAGTGGCCACCCTGCGGCCATGACATACACACAGTAATAATGACTACTGTGTGTGTACCCAGGTGAGGCCCGGGCTTTAGTGAATGACTGTGTCATCCATTACCCTCCAGCAGGCGCGATGCAGTGACATAGCCTGCTGGACTGAGTAGAAGAGCGCATTTCCTGACCTGTCCTCGTCTACTCATCCCAGGAGGTGCAATTACCTCACTTCATGGCGCCTGCTGGAGCGGGATGTGCTCATCGGGAGAATGGGTCTAAGTGAGTATTACTGATTTTTATTTACATCACTTGTGGCCATCACTTATATTAGCAGGAGTACTACTGTGTGACGGCATTAAGGGGGACACTACTGTGAAGGTGGACTAAGGGGACATAACTACTGTGTGGGGGGACTAAGAGGGTATAACTACTGTGTGTGGGGGGGTTCTATGTCATTGGTCGGAAGTCATGACTATCTGTGAGAGGTAGGGTTGCAGGGAACTTGCTCAGGGAGGAGAGGGAGCCCCGTTTAAAATTTTGCCATGGGATCTAGCGTTTTCTAGTTACGCCGCTGTGTGCCATGTTGAATGCACTTGCACAATATAAATCAATGTGACGCTGAGCTTTTAGTGTACCTGAAATGAAGACTAGAGGGGTCCAGTGACCATACATTACGCCACCCCACACCATAATCCCGGGAGTAGGACCGGTGTGACATTTCCTTTGTGAATCCTCTTCGTGGCGTTGCCCACATGGTCTCCGGACTAATCTCCAGCTATCGCTGCATCTGAGAGAAAAGTAGGACTTATCGATGAAGCCTCCATTGCCGTCTTGCTGTGCACCATGGTAACCTTTGAAAGCAGTGGCATGAGGTCAATAGAATACACGTAGCTAGACGTCTGGCTCATAGTCCAACGTCGTACAGATGTCTTCTGATGGTTTATGTGTCTATGGAGACACATTGCTCTGTATAGGGGCTAGGTACCTGAAATTACCTTCTTTTTTTTTATTAATGATTTTTGCAAAGTTGCTTAATTTTTTTTTTTACTTTTGGGTGCATAGGAGCTTTGAGAAAATCTAGGTACATAGGAGTCCCAACAGGCATTTTTCCACCACCCTCTCCAGGTTTATGAAAAGAGTGCTTGGCCAGGGTAGGAATTGGGTGGGGTCATGGGCATCTTCATCATTACTTACTCCATAAACTGCTTGGAGCTGCTGCAGATTTCATTCTGGCGCACGGACTGCCAGAGGAGCAAGGGTATTTATAACGAGGTCTGTGCCTCATAAATTCCATGTCTCCTCCGGCAGATCAGGCCCTGTTAAGACCAGCACAGCAGATGTGGATTTTGATAAATCAGGGCCATAGTTTTTCTTTTTACGGCTAAAACACATTTGATAGTCAATGTTTACAATCTGCCAGCATTTCATTAAGGACATTTCTACAGAAATATCACTCGCTGGCTACAAGCTATAACTTTGTTATTGTTTAGAAGATTAAAGTGATTTGGTGACTTTTTCATTCCGGAGAGGGATTTTTCTTTTAACCATTTTTCCTCACCTAGTAGTTGCATTTTCACAGATATTGGATATTAATTTGTGAAGGGCGGATGTTTAGGGGTTAATATAATTCAGCAGTTTCTTTTCATGTTATGGGATACCGTAAAACAGCAAAAATTGCACCATAAAATTCTTCGGTTTGGGGCTTTTTTGTATTTTGAGACTCGTCAAGCTACAACTTGATGAAAATTGGATTTCTATTAAAAAGTGCATTAAAGTTATGACGCTCACAAGTGCAGGGAAGTGTGAGGGTAGCAGCCGGGGACGGGTGGATCATTCACACAATGATTTTGTACTTGACAAGTGCAGAACATGCTCAATCTCCGGGGCCAGGGACATCTTTTACATCTATGGGTGCAACGTAGAGAAGCTCAAGCATAAAGGAGATCCACTGTGTGCACCAGCCATCCCAGCAACAGCTTATGTTTCTCCATTACAGGTCAGGGCATGAGAGAAGATCTGATTTGTTGCTGTGGGCGGTGGCTCAGAAATTTCCCTGTATTGTTCAAATCTACCCGGTGGTAATTATTCAAAAGGCTTACAGAGGCAACTTAGACAGATGAGCAGCTCGTTACAGCAAAAAGCTACCGAAAAGGTGGACCCCCTTTATGATATGGACACTGATCCACATTGATCAATCCAGATCTATCTATCTATCTATCTATCTATCTATCTATCTATCCATCTATCGCATATCTATCTATCTATTGTGGTGATGTGTATAGTAAATTAGTGAAGGGAGTTTATTTCTCACCCAGGTTCCTCAGTTGGGTGAGGTAGCTGAAATCCAGAAAGATGCATTTGCTTCAGCAGAGCATAGTCTGCTGGAGCTCTTTGTTTAAGCTTATATTGTCAGTATTTCTTTGGACTGGGTGATTTGGTAGAGGGATTTCCCAGTCCACACCCCTCCAGTACAAGTTTTTCCCCTAACCCGAGGTGATCTCAGGTGAGGCCTGCTGGGATCATCACTGGGGAAATAAAGCAGACCACAGAATGTCAGTCTGGGGGAGAAGGAAACCTGAGAGGCTTTGTGTGGTCACAGCCAGAAGGGCTGTTAGACTGTATGGCTGTGTGAAGCCAGATCTTCCCTGGTGTGAACAGTGATCTATAGATGAGACAGGAATCGCCTGTAAATAAAGTAGAGCCCAGACGGGCAGGTATGCATGGCAAGACCACTTACTGTTATCTCACATATATATTCTTATTATTATAGCCAAATTTATACCCCCTAACTCCTCCAACAGTTTTTACACTACATAGACAGTAATATACCGAAACGTGCAGATTGTTCCCGATTGGTGTGCTATTACTTTGTGGAACGTTTCGCCGAATGGTTAACGAAATATCGGCGTTTTTGTGGAGAAATTGGTCCCATAGGAATGAATGGCGGAATGTTCAAAACTAGAGTGGGAGCTGACAAAAGCTAGAGTGTGAGCTGAAAAATCAGGACATGATTTCTAAACTGCCACCCCTCCCTCATTTTCAAGCCCACCTACACAAATCTTATATCAAAACGTTCAGCTATCCCTGCTGTCACTAAAAATCGTTTTCACAATATGACCATTTGTTTGCAACTTACACCGCCCATTGACATTCATTGAAACTCTAGCCACCTCAAATTTGAAGGGCAATTTCTAAACTGCGACTGTGCCTTCATTTTTAATATTCAGAGACATACTATACATGGGAAGTGAGCAAGTTGGAGCAGTTTGTTTTTAAACTGCCCTTGCTGTAGAGTGAGTTGCCATAGGAACTTAGGTGTGTGAGCAGCCAGCAGAGTGACAAAAGCTAGAGTGTGAGCTGAAAAATCAGGATATGATTTCTAAACTGCCACCACTCCCTCATTTTCAAGCCCACCTACACAAATCGGCTGCTAATGTTTTTATAAATGTATGTTTTAATGTAACTGTGAAGCACTTTGGGCAACAACATTGCAATTAAATGAGCTTATAAATAAATAGAAGTTGAAATGCATTTCTCACTCTATCAAGCTTGCCATGTGCACTTTTTAAATTTGATCAATCAATTGGTTAGTGTAATGTTTACTATCTTTACTTACTCCAAACACTCCACAGTTACTCTGCCCACTCCATAAAGTTACTCTGCCTAGTCCAACCTTTCCACAGTTACTCCAGCGACTCCAACCACACAACAGTTACTCAAGCCACTCCACCCAGTTACTCCGCCCACTCCAGTTGTAGACTACTGGTGGAGGCAAGAACATTTCACACAATTTCCCCAGAAATTGTAGCTTTTCTAATTGCTTTATGTTATGCTGGTGCTGAAACTTCACCTCACCAAGTGACGCTATAACTTGGATGCTAATCTGTATTGCTGAAGTGACCAAATAACTTTGAATATCTAGCGATGTCCTTCAGTTTCTGAAATGTACCCACTGTCTTTCAGGAGTTAGTGGACGATGTCTTCCGTGACCTGCTTAACTCCTGTGTTGTGATATATCTGGATCGTATCTTAATCTTCTCCCCCGACCTGCCCACAAACCAGAGACATGTCTGTATCGTTCTGCCGCTGCTGCGGGAGAACCAGCTGTACACAAAGTTTAAAAAATGCTTGTTCGAGAAGAAGTCCTTACCCTTCCTGGGCTACATCATTTCCGACAAGGGTATATTCATGGATCCAGAGAAAATGCTGTATTAGAGTGGTCACAATCTACTGGCCTGCATGTGGTCCAGCAGTTCCTAGGCTTCGCCTACTATTACTAACAATTTATACCACATAATTCCACTCTTGCAACCTCTATAGCCTCATTCACACGTCAGTGATTTCCATCAGTGATTTTGAGCCAAAACCAGGTGCGGCTCTAAACACAGAACAGGTGCAGATGTTTCCCTTATACCTTATGTCTGTCGAGACTCCAATCCTGGTTTTGGCTCACAATCACTGATGGGAAAACATTGACGTGTGAATGAGGCTTATCTCTGCCCTTATCCACAGAGGAGTGAATGTTACACAGTGGACACCCAAGGCAGAATCGGCATTCCAGACACTCAAGCAGGCCTTCTCCTCTGCTTCAGTTCTGCACCATCTCAATGT
Organism: Bufo bufo; assembly: GCF_905171765.1. NCBI lineage: Eukaryota > Metazoa > Chordata > Amphibia > Anura > Bufonidae > Bufo > Bufo bufo. The sequence continues at coordinate 607,182,762 of NC_053392.1, read as the reverse complement.
ACTCAAACAGTTTTTCCTCGAGGTGGATGCAGCTTCCATAGGAGTCGGAGCTGTCCTCATCCAGAAGAGTTCCTCTGTAAGATGGTCACTTGTGACAACTTTTCTAAAGCCTTCTCCTCAGGCAACTACCCCATTGGTGACAGGGAGCTGCTTACAATTAAGATGGCACTAGAGAAGCACCATTTTCTGGAGGGAGCCAAGCATCCTTCTGTAATCTGCTCTGACCATAAGAACTTGTCTTATATCCAGTCTGCCCAGTGGCTTAAACCTCGTCAAGCTCAATGGTCACTGTTCTTCGTCCAGTTAGAATTTTTTTCTACATTTCCATCCAGCTGACAAGAATATCAAGGCTGTTGTTGTTGCCTGTTCCACCTGTGTGCAAAATAAGTTTCCTAGTATCTAGACCAGACTGACTGGACTTCTTCCCTTTCCTGCACTCAAGGTCTTGTGGCAATATATAGCTATGGACTTTATTACTGACCTGACATATTTTTCATTGACATGGATTGCCTGATCACTTTGTGTCTGATCGGAAAACTGAAAATTCTGGAGAACTGTCTGCAAGCTTCTGAATGTGGCATTACACTTTGCCTCTGCATATCACTCCCAAACCAATGGGCAGTTTGAGCGTATCAACCAGGACTTGTGGCATTTCATGTTGGCACGCCATGACGATTGGGCTACCTTGATTTCCTGGACTGACTCTACTGTCAATAATTTTTTTTCAGATTTGGCAAGAGAAAAAAACTTACCTGCTACAGGCCTCTGCCTGAAATAGACTTGTAGATTGAAAACGCAAGGTTTCATCTCAATTTACCTGGCTCTCCTCGAGAGACATTAGGCTTGGTAACCTCATAAAAGTTGGCACCTCATTTTATTAGGCCTTTCAAGGTGTTGAAGCAATTGAATCGTTTATTTTACAAGTTGAGGCTTCCTGCCTCATGACCGATTTCTAACTCCTTTCATGTATGTCTCCTCAAGCCAGTGGTACTCAACCAACTACAGACATTCTGCTCCTGCTCCCCCCTCTCCCCCTGGCCAGCTATGAAGGTGTGTAGAAGGTGAACAGCATTCTGGATATGAAGAAGTTTGAAGGGAAAAACTATTTCCGAATTGACTGGCAAGACACTGGTCCTGAGGAGAGATCCTGGAAACCTTTGGAGTACATTTATGTCCCAATTTTCCTGAAGAAGTTCTTACAATTCTCCGGTCCAAAGAAGAGGGGCTGTGTAAGGGAAAGGGTATTGTCATGGCAGTGTTCCAACTCCTCCGCTGTCCCACTATCCAGGAAGGGCATGGGTGCCGCTACACTCCCCCTCCTGATGCAGTTTCCCCCTGCCAGCCTTCCTCTGCCCTCCTCTGACAGGACCAGTCGCTGAAGCCCTTGGCCGCCGCTGCAGCAGCCTGCAGCGTGCTCTTGGCTGCTAGATCCCTGTCCCATTGGGTACAAATCTCCTGGCACTTAATGGGCCAGCTTATCTGTTCTGTATTTCACCAGCCCATGGCTGGACATCTGTGGGTACTTAAACTTTCCCCAAGGAGAGGTGCCTTAGCAATAGGTTCCTAAGTTCCCAGTGTTCCAGTGAAGGTGTGTTTATCTGTTTGTCTGCCTGTGTTCTGTACCTTTGCCTGTTCATCTGATCATCCGCTGCCTGCCCTGACTATAGCTTGACCACCATATTGTAACATTGCTCCCTGTCCTGACTTTGGACTGGTTTCACAGATATGCACAAACGCTGCCTGCACTGACCTTGGCGTGTTTTTGACTACAAATATTGCCTGATCCCTCAGTGCTTCGCACCAGTGTCTTTGGGTGTCTGTGACTTCCATGCCAACTACACTGGGACTATTTCAAGGTGGCTCCCTTGCAGTGAAGACTAGATTCCTGTATAGAGGTTGAAGGGTGAAAATCAAGGCACCACTAAGATAATGCCCTTATAGATATCTCAAAGTTAAACTGGTTAGTTGGCACAGTGGTTTCACACCAACTGCCCATTATAACTAGGTTGTCCTTCCTTGCCTTGTATTACTGTGGTTCGATTATTATATAGGTTGATGGTAAGTGTGATATCCTAGATATTTTGTGGGTCTTTAACTCCTGCATGCAAGGCGGAGGGCAACTCAGTATAGAATAGGACATTGAATGTCCTATTATATTCCATGTGGAGATAAAGTCACAAAAAGGATTTCTGAATTTTGTCTGACTGTTGCATGTTTTATGGCTTTCTTTGCGTAAATGCTCCTCTGCCCTTCAGAGTATGTGATCTCCAGGGTGTCTGACCAGTGTCGGACTCTTGTGCATAGAACCCACCAGTAAAATTTATTCTGGGGGCTGTAAGAAGGTACAAGGAATCATTGTGGATGATAGGTATGTGTCACGGAGGTTCCTGGCCTTGGTGGAGTAAGAGACGTTTTTTATGTCTCAGCAGCAGTTGCTGTTTGACACCTTGATACTTAGTATGACTATAATAGATGATCCGGGACGGCTCTTACTGGGAGTAATCAAAGTGCTGGCTGGGTGACTACTCCCCATGTCCCAGGCCGGGTTTTGCCAGGCATAAAAATAAGCCAGCACTGCCAGGTGGAGAGGATTACCACCATCTGACAGTGGCGGTCAGGAGGTCTGTGTGCTGTGATCTGAGGGCTGTGTTGGGATCTGTGGCTTGAGCCGGTCTGGAGGGATAAGACCCCTGTGAGGGCGAACAGGGCGCCTAACGCCTGCCTGTGGACTTGAGAAGGCAGAACTTCCAACAGGGTGTGATGTAACACCCAGGAGAAAAGGTGACTGTTTTGTATATGAACTTTTCATGTGTGTGAACGATCAACAAGCAACTTGCGTTTTTGTTTTGCTTTCACGTGTGAATAAACCCTGATGTTGTGAACCAAGAACTTGCACTTTGCCTCTGTGCTGCACCCGCTAATCCTAACTGCCAGAGCGAATTCCCATAGGGCCCAATGTCCTTACATTGAAAGTCAATGGGGGACGGATCCGTTTTCAATCGCACCATATTGTGTCAGTGAAAACGGATCCGTCCCCATTGTAAGTCAGGACGGATCCGTTTGGCTCTGCATCGTCAGGCGGACATCAAAACGCTGCAGGCGGCCTCCAGAGCGGAATGGAGGCTGAACGGAGGCAAACTGATGCATTCTGAACGGATCCTTATCCATTCAGAATGCATTGGGGCTGAACTGATCTATTTTGGACCGCGTGTGAGAGCCCTGAAACGGATCTCGCAAGCGGACCCAGAAACGCCAGTGTGAAAGTAGCCTAATACAACCATCTGCATCCGTTATGAACGTTGTGTCATCTTTAACATAGCCAAGACATAGCCTTTAACATAGCCGTCATGAACTCTATTGAAAGTCAATGAGGGACCAATCCATTTTCCCCGGAGGGAAAGCAAACCGTATGAGAACAAAACGGAATGCATTTTGGAGCACTCCGTTCTTTTTTTTTTTTGGTATTGAGACCCTATGATGGATCTCAATACCGGAAAATATTAACGCTAGTGTGAAAGTAGCCTAAGCTAAGCTTTCATTTTAAATGTAAGAAATTATCTACAAAAACATCACTGACATAAGAGATCAGTTTGGAGTGGGTGATATAAGAGTCTGCAAATTTTGTATTACATAATACAACACATTTATCACACATTATAAAAGGAAGAAAGGAATTTAAACTACAGCGAAACATCATCAGTCTCAAGCATAAAGAATCGGAAGAAAAGCTGTGCAGGCAAGTCACCAACATGGATTTGTTGTGGATAGTCATCTCCTACAAGATAATGGTTAAATATATCCATTAACTACAGATATATATTGATATCTGTAATGGTTGATGTGACAAATGTTGTCACTGTGCAAATACATTACATTACTTATCCTGTACTGATCCTGAGTTACATCCTGTATTATACTCCAGAGCTGCACTCACTATTCTGCTGGTGGAGTCACTGTGTACATACATTACATTACTTATCCTGTACTGATCCTGAGTTACATCCTGTATTATACTCCAGAGCTGCACTCACTATTCTGCTGGTGCAGTCACTGTGTACATACATTACTTATCCTGTACTGATCCTGAGTTACATCCTGTATTATACTCCAGAGCTGCACTCACTATTCTGCTGGTGCAGTCACTGGGCACATTCATTACATTACTTATCCTGTACTGATCCTGAATTACATCCTGTATTATACTCCAGAGCTGCACTCGCTATTCTGCTGGGGGAGTCACTGTGTACATACATTACATTACTTATCCTGTACTGATCCTGAGTTACATCCTGTATTTTACTCCAGAGCTGCACTCACTATTCTGCTGGTGGAGTCACTGTGTACATACATTATATTACTTATCCTTTACTGATCCTGAGTTACATCCTGTATTATACTCCAGAGCTGCACTCGCTATTCTGCTGGGGGAGTCACTGTGTACATACATTACACTACTTATCCTGTACTGATCCTGAGTTACATCCTGTATTTTACTCCAGAGCTGCACTCACTATTCTGCTGGTGGAGTCACTGTGTACATACATTATATTACTTATCCTTTACTGATCCTGAGTTACATCCTGTATTATACTCCAGAGCTGCACTCACTATTCTGCTGGTGCAGTCACTGTGTACATACATTACATTACTTATCCTGTACTGATCCTGAGTTACATCCTGTATTATACTCCAGAACTGCACTCACTATTCTGCTGGTGCAGTCACTGTGTACATACATTACTTATCCTGTACTGATCCTGAGTTACATCCTGTATTATACTCCAGAGCTGCACTCACTATTCTGCTGGTGCAGTCACTGGGCACATTCATTACATTACTTATCCTGTACTGATCCTGAATTACATCCTGTATTATACTCCAGAGCTGCACTCGCTATTCTGCTGGGGGAGTCACTGTGTACATACATTACATTACTTATCCTGTACTGATCCTGAGTTACATCCTGTATTTTACTCCAGAGCTGCACTCACTATTCTGCTGGTGGAGTCACTGTGTACATACATTATATTACTTATCCTTTACTGATCCTGAGTTACATCCTGTATTATACTCCAGAGCTGCACTCGCTATTCTGCTGGGGGAGTCACTGTGTACATACATTACACTACTTATCCTGTACTGATCCTGAGTTACATCCTGTATTTTACTCCAGAGCTGCACTCACTATTCTGCTGGTGGAGTCACTGTGTACATACATTATATTACTTATCCTTTACTGATCCTGAGTTACATCCTGTATTATACTCCAGAGCTGCACTCACTATTCTGCTGGTGCAGTCACTGTGTACATACATTACATTACTTATCCTGTACTGATCCTGAGTTACATCCTGTATTATACTCCAGAACTGCACTCACTATTCTGATGGTGGAGTCACTGTGTACATACATTATATTACTTATCCTGTACTGATCCTGAGTTACATCCTGTATTATACTCCAGAGCTGCACTCACTATTCTGCTGGTGCAGTCACTGTGTACATACATTACTTATCCTGTACTGATCCTGAGTTACATCCTGTATTATACTCCAGAGCTGCACTCACTATTCTGCTGGTGCAGTCACTGGGCACATACATTACATTACTTATCCTGTACTGATCCTGAGTTACATCCTGTATTTTGCTCCAGAGCTGCACTCACTATTCTGCTGGTGCAGTCACTGGGCACATACATTACATTACTTATCCTGTACTGATCCTGAATTACATCCTGTATTTTACTCCAGAGCTGCACTCACTATTCTGCTGGTGCAGTCACTGGGCACATACATTACATTACTTATCCTGTACTGATCCTGAATTACATCCTGTATTATACTCCAGAGCTGCACTCGCTATTCTGCTGGCGGAGTCACTGTGTACATATATTACATTACTTATCCTGTACTGATCCTGAATTACATCCTGTATTATACTCCAGAGCTGCACTCGCTATTCTGCTGGGGGAGTCACTATGTACATACATTACATTACTTATCCTGCACTGATCCTGAGTTACATCCTGTATCATGCTTCAGAGCTGCACTGACTATTCTGCTGGTGCAGTCACTGTGTACATACATTACATTACTTATCCTGTACTGATCCTGAGTTCCAGCCTGTATTATACTCCAGAGCTGCACTGACTATTCTGCTGGTGCAGTCACTGTGTACATACATTACATTACTTATCCTGTACTGATCCTGAGTTCCAGCCTGTATTATACTCCCGAGCTCCTATGTTGTAGGGGGGAAGGGGGGCATTTACGTTTGCCTACAAGTGATGACTTTACAGAACTTGGTTACCACTTTCTAGTATACAAATAATAAAAAAACACTCTGTACACGGTCTGAAGAACAGACAGGGAATGCTGGGAGATTTCAGCTCTATATCCTGCAGAGTTTTGTGGCCACACCCTTCCTGTTTATGGTGGCCTGTACAGTGACTTACCTGCCTCCTTGATCAGCTGGACATAATAATTTGCATCCACTGCAAAGAAAACACACAATCCGCACAGTCATTTAACAATTCTGCAAAAAGCAGGATCGGCGTTGATCACAGATAATGTGTACGATCTTCTACTCCTTCCCGTCTGTCGCTGATAATCTCAGGCAGTGGCCTGGAACATGTGGTTCTTTAATGAAACCCTAACTCCCATCAGGCAACAGCTGGACAGCCGCAGGTTAGAGATGGCTGATCTACGTTATATAAGAGCCTGTGAGGCACCTATGAGCGCCTGCTCTGAAGGGGAGAACAGCAGCCATGTCAGATTTTTCAGACAGGCTCAGGAAAAGCAGTGCCTGATTGCTGCTTATCTTTCTCTCTTTCATTTTAGGGTGCAGCAAAAAGTCACATTACTACTACTGCACCAATAAAAAGGGACAATAGTGTGAGAATGGGTTTCTGGAAAACAGACATTGCATAAATAAAAGTTCGGTAATGTTTTCTAATCGACTTTTTGGTTCAATATGCCATTTTTTCCTGATCTCTGCTTGCTGTCAGTGAATGGCAGTGTGCCTGGAAACCCTGTACAGATGTAATGTTTCTCAGGGAAGAGGTTTTTTTTACAGCTGTATCCAGTTTGGACAATTCTGTGTGACATTAACAGTCTGCACTGATACAGTTTATCTGCATTGATACATTGTAGCAAACTAACAGGACAGAATCCACATGTCACATATTCAGCTTTTGCAATGGGTTCATGATGTATTAAAGGGGTTCTCCCTTTTAGAAAGTCAGGCCTTTACTTTATGATTGGAGGGGGTCCGACCTCTGGGACCTCCACTGATCCTGAGAATGGAGGGGCTGCAGAGCTGGTGTACTGCAGTGTCCTTCATCCTCAGGTTAGTGGGGGTCACTGAGGTCAGACCTCCTCCGATCTTAAAGTGATAGCAGATCTTAGTGATACCATGAATTTGTAAGATGTGAATCCCCCTTTAATATGCTTAGTTGACTTGGCATGGCATGGATATTGAAGAGGGGGATCAGCCAGGGTAACCTGTTGGGCTGGCACTGCCTGCTGCACTGTGGACTGGTATTTAAGTTGTGCACAGGAGAATGATGGGTGATGTAGTTGTCATGTGTCACTCACCTCCTCTGCGCTCAGGTAGACTCCCGCTCCATTCTTTAAGCTCCTGAAGACTTCTGGAAATGGATGATGATAACTGGGGTGTTATATCTGTCACATGGGCCATACAGTGTGTAAAGTACAGTACCTCCATATCTTGTCTCATATGGGGGACACACAGGGTAGGAGTTCACAGACACACACGTCTTGCCAGTCACACCCATGCCATGCTCGGTGCCTCCATAACATTGCCAGCATCGGGCAACACATTGACATCCATGGGTATTGTCTCCATAAAATTTAGAGCCATTGTCAATGCCGGCTTTAGATTGCCATTCATACTCAGAGCATCTATAACATTACCAGCCATAATATGTGCCCCCATAACATTGTCAGGCATAGTAAGTTCCTCCATAATATTGTTTGCCATATTCAGTGCCTCCATAATGATAACAGAAATAGTGACTCCATAATATTGTCTGCAATAATCAGTGCCTCCAAAGCAACGTCAGGCACAGTGCCTCCATAATATTGTATGCCATAGTCAGTGCCTCCATAATGATAACAGAAATAGTGACTGCATAATATTGTCTGCAATAGTCAGTGCCTCCATAATAATGTCAGACATAGTTGATGCCTCCATAATATTGTCTGCTATAGTCAGTGCCTCCATAGCAGCGTCAGGCACAGTGCCTCCATAATACTGTCAGCCATAGGCCTCATGCACACGACTGTTGTTGGGTTCCGTGTCCGTTGTTCCGTTTTCCGTGATTTTCTGCGGCCCCCTTTGACTTTCAATGGGTCCATTGAAAACTCGGAAAATGCACCGTTTGTCATCCGCGTCCGTGATCCGTGTTTCCAGTCAGTGAAAAAAATATGACCTGTTCTATTTTTTTCACGGACAACGGTTCGCGGACCCATTCAAGTCAATGGGTCCGTGAAAAAACATGGAGGCACACAAGATTGTCATCCGCGTCCGTGTCCGTTTTTTTCCTATCATTTTCAAGGCAAACTTGACTTAGATTTTTTTTTCACTTTTCATGTCTTGTGATCCTCCAAAAATCAAGGAAGACACACGGGAAAAAAAACGGAAACGGTTCACGGAACAACGGAACCCCGTTTTGCAGACCGTGAAAAAATACTGTCGTGTGCATGAGGCCATAGTCAGTGTCTATTCTGATTTGTCAGTCAGTGAAGGGTAATACAGGCTGGAGCTGGGACATGACACCGGTGCAGCGCTGCATGTGATATGATGAATTGATCGTCATGGACTAAATTCACTTTCATGCTGCAACTTTACAGCTATTGATACCCATTAATAAGTTTCAACATGTATTGTGGCCTAAATCCTAGGTAGGTGGCCGCAGTGCTTCCTGTAGTACATGGGCAAGGTAGTTTATCCATGCAGCCTGTACTAATACTTCACTACAAATTCCCAAAAATACCACAGAACGACCTCCAGATTTACATCACTTACTTGTCACAGTCTCCAGTCGGATCATACAGCAGACAAAGTCCGCAAAGCTCAGCTTCTGTGCGTAGTTTCCGTATCTCATGACCATGATGTTCAGCACCGTGTCACTAACCAGCAGACCTGCCAAAGAAGTCCAAAATAGTTTTATATTAGAGATGAGCGAATCGATTCTAAACTAATCAGATTCTTTACAAATTTCGCAAAAATTCACCCAACAAAAGAATCCGCTGTTTTTGCGATTCGCTTTGCATGAATCATGCAAAAACTGCAACCAGTGCCATTTTACTGTGAATTGGCGGCGAAAACCAAGACGTAGAAAGGATATAGAGGATCACACGACACTGGGAGGAAGTGGTTGGAGGGGGCCGTAGGCAGGTAGGTCCATATGCAGAGAGAGAAGAATCGCCATACTGTCTTCAGCTTGTGCCAGTATCTAACTAAAACCTATTACAGACACAAGCCAGTATGTAGTGTGATTGTCACGAGGGTGTCAAGAGCCACGTCCGACTCCGTTATTACCCGGGGTCAGGAAGTCGCAGCGGGTGGCTGCGTGCTCTATGTCTAAAGATAGTGCTGTTTCTTAATGGTAGCTTTCTGGGTTTGCCTTGCAATCCTTTTTGGCTCACTCAGGGATCCGTAGCTTCTTCTCCTCAGCTGTTTCTTGTCCAGCACTCCCAACCTCCTTATATTCCCCTCTCCCTCTTCTCTGGTTGCCAGATATAGAGCTTCCTGCCTGGACACTCTATACTGACCCACTGGAGCTGTGTAGCTGTGATTCCTGGTTGTCGTTCCAGAGCGTTACCCTCCCGATCCCTGTTGGGCTTTTGTTGTTCGCTGTTGTCGCCCACCTGGGATTATATGTTTTGTCAGTATTGTCTGTCCTCTCCTTGGCGTTTTCCTTTAGGCCCCTTTCACACCACGGTGATGTACCATGTGATTGGAGCATGTGATCTGACGTCACCAAAGGTCCTTTAGCCGATAGTTCATCTTTTGAGAAGTAAAGAAGAGACCCGGAGCTATGCGAACAAAAGGAGAAGGTGAGTTTATTTTTTTATTTTTTTTTAACCCTCAATTGATCACCTACTATGCATTCTGTATTCAGAATGCTATTATTTTCCCTTATAACCATGTTATAAGGGAAAATAATACAATCTACAGAACACCGATCCCAAGCCCGAACTTCTGTCAAGAAGTTCGGGTTTGGGTACCAAACATGCGTGATTTTTCTCACGCGAGTGCAAAACGCATTACAATGTTTTGCACTCGCACGGAAAAATCGCGGGTGTTCCCGCAACGCACCCGCACATTTTTCCGCAACGCCCGTGTGAAAGAGGCCTTAGTGTTAGTGGTGCGGACTAGTGTCCCCACCGCCCTATTCACTACTTAGGGCTCATCTTAGGGAAAGCCAGGGTTTAGGCACGTGATCGGCGTACTAGGGACGTCAGGGCAGTCAGGTGCCAGCCTCAAGGTGAGTTAGGGGTCACCACCTTTCCCTCTCCCTTGGACAGGGCCTTCCCGTTTCCCTCCCTTTGCGTCACATATGTGATCGGCACGCCGGTCGTGATAGTGATAGGGACACTAAGGAGACTATAGGGAGAGAATAAGAAGATATAATTGGGTATATTTTAGGGACTTTGATCAGGGAGAGCATATAGAGAGAGTGAGGGAGTGAGACAGGGAGTACAGGTCAGTTGAGTGTTAAATACAGCTGCTGGCAGCTAGTTTTACGTTACCAAACCCTGCAAGAAAAATATTTTTTTTGGTATATAAACAGAAAGCTTTTTTTTTTTTAAACCTCATATTTTAACGGTTTCTAGGCTTATTGCAAGCACCCCAATATATTCTGCTCCAAATGGTGAGCAATTGCACTTTTTTTCAACTACAATATTTTGTCATCTAAAAACCAGTTTAAATTTACCATTTGTATTTGGGCATATCAGTGCATTATACCCATGTTACTGAATGCATTTCATATTACGGCAAAAGCAATACTGCAATAATGCCATTTTTATACCCGTGTTGGTTGAGGTGGTGGTAGCAGTGGCACTTAGGGCAGTAGTAGCATACAGTGGCACGCAGGGCAAACACAGATCGGGGAATCAGGAAAGGTCCAAGGAGCCCACAATAACATATCACTGTCTGATAAAAGTGGCGGGAGGGTGACGAGGATGATGAAGATTGTGTGTTGGATAGGACCTGGGAGCAAGATCGAGGTGCTAAGGAGGCGATAACATTGGAGGAATATGGCTAGAACCTCCAATAAGCTGCTAGAGCCAGTTCTGCTTCTATTACAGTCAGCTTGGGAACTGGTGATGCAGCTGATACTGTGGGTGCAGGCTCAAAACATGCCAAACCTAAGCCAAGCTTGGGTTGCTGTGCAGAGTGTGCAAATATCTCCCATCTGGCAGTTTTTCTTTATAATGCCGGAAGAAAAGCATTGCCGTGTGCAAGCTCTGTAGGCTGAAAACAAGCCGAAAGCATTCAAACACAAAAATAGGCACCACGGCTGTACTGCAGTACATGATGCAGCATCACCAGTTATTGTGTGAAAATTGAAGTGGCCACCAGCTAGTGCAACAAGTGTGTCCTCTTTCTCCCAGTCTCCTTTGCAGTAGACAAGCCGCATCCACGTACACTACAGTTTCCTTGTCATCATCAGTTACTGCTTCTCCCACTGAGACTACTCCTACTTCTCCGCTACATCATCAGTCATCGATAACAAGATGTGTGGCCAGGTAACAATCCACTGGTGCGGCAAGTTAAACTCCCACCTGTCCAAGTAGCTGGCTGTGCAATCGTTGCCATATCACTTAGTGGATTCTGCTGCCTTTAGGAAGATGATGGCATGAGCTCAGCCTCACTTGAAGATACCTAGCCACCATTATTTCTCCAAAATAGCCATTCCTGCCTTGTACTGTCACGTGCCAGAGAATGTGGGCTGCTCCTTTCAATTCTCACTGTGTAGCCAAGGTGGACGCCATGGTGGACACCTAGTGCAGCTGTTATGGGCAGAGACAGTACATGTCTTTCACAGACTATTGGGTCAATGTTTTTCGCGGGGAGTTAGCACTGCAGCAACAAGGCTAGATCCAATTGACACCTCCACATTTGTGTCGATCTGGTTTCCACGCCAGTCGCTTATCCGCGATCCTTCACATCCTCCCTCTTGGACATCCTCCCATCCCCATCAGAAGCAGGGCACAGCATTGCCATGCGGTGTTAGAGCTGATTGCCTGGAACAAGAATAGCCCCATAGTAGATTAGATGCTAAGTGTACCAAGCAGCAAACATTGCGCTGGCTGTCTTTCCCCCAACTCCAACTGGGTAAGGTGGTCAGGGACAAGAGCAGGAACATAGTGATCATGCTGCATTTGAGGGAAATAACAGATGCTCCTTTCATGGTGCATGTGATAGTTTAGTCATGCAATGCTTTTTTAAAAAGTACAGTGGCTTGTAGAGGGTTCTGGCAATGTCCAGGAGACTGTCATCGCATTTCAGCCATTTTTATGTGGCAAGGAGATCCTTCCTGCACTTGCAGTGACAGAAAGGTATGGCGTTGCACCGCTTGATCCACGACATTCCAACTAGCTGGAACTTCACCATGCATATGCTATAGGGTCTGTAAGAGAATCGTTGAATGATTTTGCCATGCGCTAGACCACCTCAACAGGGAGCATGTGTTGTTTTGAGGTCAGTCAGTGGCATCCGATTGGAGATGCTTATTGTGTACTCAGCCGCTTCGAAGAAGCTACCAGATTTGTCAGTAGGGACAACTGTGGCATCTATAGGGACAACTGATATATCCATCTTAGAGCAGATGCTCACACTGATGCAACAAGGGATGACGGAAGAGCAACCTCTGACTGCTCTCAAACAACTCATCAACACAACGACTCTCTTGAGTATCTTCCATAGCATGTGGGGTTTTGTTGCCTCTTCTTAGGAAAAAAGAAGGTTCCCCACTAGGAGGGGACAGTGAAGACAGAGATTATACAACTGGAAAGCTTCTCTGGTGCTGCAAGGAGGAGGAGGAGCAGGAGGAATGCTGTGAGCCCTGGCTCTAAGGCACGGTGTCAGACTCACAGGAGGTGACATGGACATCATCCTTCTGTGACTGAAATGATAAGTGAACCATCTATTCCGCAATAATCTGCCACATATCATAAACCAGGAAAAACTGTGACCTGCTGCTACTACTGGCCAGACAGCTGGTGCTGCTGCTGTTTGCACTACTACACCCATACAGCCACCCATATCCTGACTCTCGGATGATGAGACATGGATCTTTTGTTTTGTATTCTTTCATTTACCATACATTTTAATATGAGGCCTATAAATGTAAAGTAACAGTATTGGTACACAGAATATTGAATGGTACTAGCAAAATCTCAAGTGTTTTTCTGTAATTTGCCGACAAAGGTGCAATACAATGTCCCTTTCCTTCTAAAAACACACTGCATACTGGTATTGACAATTTACAATGGTAACACAATGCATGGAATGAAACTGCTCTTAACCCTTTCTGGACCTTCACCGTACATGTACAATGGAAGTCCTGTCTATAAAAATGGCACCCACTCCCGAACGCAGAGGCTGCCATTTAAACAGCAGATACCCGAGGCTAATGTCTGCTATCGACGATAATGCCATTCACCGACATTACCCACTCAGATGCCATGGTTAATTGTGACCACAGCATCTAAGGCAGCTTTCCCTGGGGGTGCTGCGCTCCCATGGCCTGAATAGCTCCCTCGCGCTGCAATCGGGGAAGCTGTTCATTCGTGGTAAGGTAATAGCCTGGGTCTCTCTGAAGAAACTTAGCCTATTACAGCTGTAGGCCTTTGGAGGCTTAAAAGTGGCAGGGCTCCATAAGAACATAGTGAATCTGCAATACATTGCAATGATAAATCATTGCAGGGTAATGCAGAAAAAAAGTTAAATAAAGTTTTTAAAAATATATTTTAAAAAATTTAATCACCCTCTTTTCCCATAATAAAAATAAACAATAAAAATATTTAAAGATAAATTGCACCCTCATATCCCAAAATGTCTTCACTATTAAAATATAAATGTATTCATCTTGTATGGTGAACGCTGTAATGGAAAAAAAAAATCTAAATGGCCGATTCACCATTTCTCCGTTGCTTAACCTCCCCAAAAAAATCATTAAAAAGGGATTAAAAAGTGGTACACACTCCAAGATGGTATCAATAAAAACGACAGATCATCCCGCAAAAAAAAGCTCTCACAGCTCCATAGACATGAATATAAAAAAGTTATGAAGGTCAGCATATGGAGATGCAAAGAAAAAATGTATTTTTCCAAAGATTTTATATAGTTAAGTATTAAAACACAAGAAAAACTATATGAATGTGTTATCACCATAATCATACTGAACTGGAGAATGAAGATAATAGGTCAGATTTACTGCATAGGAAATGCTGTAGAAACGAAACTCATAAAACTGTGGGGGAATTGCGTTTTTTTTTCCAGTTCCACCTCATTTTTTCCAGCTTCCCACTACATCATATGCATTATTAAATGGTGCCACTAGAAAATACAACTTGGCCCACAAAAAACAAGCCATCATGCGCTTATGTGAATGGAACAATGATAAAGTTATGGCTCTGGGAGGGCAGAAAGTAAAAAAAATCGAAAACGCAAAAATAGAAAATCACAAGGTCCTAAAGGGTTTAATGCAGTTATAGCAGTGCAATGCATTCACTAAAACGGCACGCTATCTTGACACAATAAAATGTGTTAATTAATACGTATATTAATCATGCTATTCCAGTACAACAAGCTCACTGAACCTGCACGGTATCTTGGTGCAATACAATGCATTTGCAGCAGAATTTATGCTATTGATGCTGGAGGTGCTCACAATAAGCCTATAAAACAATTATAAACTGTAGAAACTTGAGATTTTATTAAAACAGGAGGGAGAGTTGCAGGATTTTGTTGATTGAAGAATTTGCAGTGCAACATAAAATTTTCACTTGCAAGAAGCTGTATAAAGAGAAAACAGTCCCTCCCTAAAACCCTGACTTTTCTTACTATTGATAAAGTGTAACTAATTAATTATGGCTTGTGTCTGTATTTGCTTTTTAACAGATATTGCGAATATACAAGCTCTCAGATCACCATCTATGCTCAGAATAGCGTCTCCCCGGCCAAAAGGCTGGAGGACCTTTCTAACTACTGCCCCTGATTGGCTCCCAGGCTTTCTGCCA
This sequence comes from Bufo bufo, assembly GCF_905171765.1. Taxonomy (NCBI): domain Eukaryota; kingdom Metazoa; phylum Chordata; class Amphibia; order Anura; family Bufonidae; genus Bufo; species Bufo bufo. The sequence goes on along the minus strand of NC_053392.1, from coordinate 607,167,484 downwards.
GCCCCCCAGAGTCAATCCAGGCAAGTCCTTTCCCTCTCAAGGTTATGTGATCCTCCATCATCATTATCCCATTCCCTGCCATTTTCTCCACCAAATTTCACTATAAAAGGGCCATGGCACCTTTTTTGCTAGATTCGTCCAATGCAAATCGCTAAATTTGGCAGCAGAATTTGAGTGAAATCTGTAATTAATCCAATTCTTTAAGAATCGATTTGCTCATCTCTAATGCAAAGACTGGAACAAATCAAAGAAGAAACTCCACAAATTCCTGATTCAGGATCTGCCCCCCCCCCCCCTTCCCCCGTGAATTACGATTAATGTCATTACACAGTGATCATCCCTCAATGAACCCTAAAACCTCAATACCATTAAACTCAGAGTTGGCGCAGCCGATCCATCAGCGTTACCACATCTTATTCTAAAAGTGTATGTAATAAGCCTTTGTCTGTTCACTGGAAGAACGTATCCATCCATATTTTCCAGCTTAAAGATCTGGGACTGCAGTGATTTACTGACTGGTGAGGGACACGAAGGTCGTGCTGCTCTAATGTCAAGGGTTTAACCCTTTGTAATACCCAGTAATAAAAATCCATAATATTCTGCAGCTCATCTTGAGAATTCTACCTGCTGTTTTAATGGCTTTTGCAAAGCCAAATCTATCAAGGTATCCTGTCCGATTCACATCAATGGTACGGAACCAATCCTGAAAACCATAAGACAATGATGTCAGTAAAAGTTGGAGCTTATTATGTAAAAATAGACAGCAGATTAGTAAAAGTAATTAAAAGTTGAAAATCATTTACAAAAAGACACACAGTACACTGTTATAACTACTATCATAGTGCCCCTTTGTACAAGAACATAACTACAATAACACTGTAACTACAAGAAAATAATAACTATAATACTTCTTCCTGTGTACAAGAATATAACTACTATAATACTGCCTCCTATGTACAAGAATATAACTACTATAATACTGCCTCCTATGTACAAGAATATAACTACTATAATACTGCTCCTATGTACAAGAATATAACTACTATAATACTGCTCCTATGTACAAGAATATAACTACTATAATACTGCTCCTATGTACAAGAATATAACTACTATAATACTGCTCCTATGTACAAGAATATAACTACTATAATACTGCTCCTGTGTACAAGAATATAACTACTATAATACTGCTCCTGTGTACAAGAATATAACTACTATAATACTGCTCCTATGTACAAGAATATAACTACTATAATACTGCCTCCTATGTACAAAAATATAACTACTATAATACTGCTCCTATGTACAAGAATATAACTACTATAATACTGCTCCTATGTACAAGAATATATCTACTATAATACTGTCTCCTATGTACATGAATATAACTACTATAATACTGCTCCTATGTACAAGAATATAACTACTATAATACTGCTCCTATGTACAAGAATATAACTACTATAATACTGCCTCCTATGTACAATAATATAACTACTATAATACCGCTCCTATGTACAATAATATAACTACTATAATACCGCTCCTGTGTACAAGAATATACCTACTATAATACTGCTCCTATGTACAAGAATATAACTACTATAATACTGCTCCTATGTACAAGAATATAACTACTATAATACTGCTCCTATGTACAAGAATATAACTACTATAATACTGCACCTTTGTACAAGAATATAACTACTAAAATACTGCTCCTATGTACAGGAATATAACTACTATAATACTGCTCCTATGTACAAGAATATAACTACTATAATACTGCTCCTATGTACAAGAATATAACTACTATAATACTGCCCCTATGTACAAGAATATAACTACTATAATACTTCCTCCTATGTACAAGAATATAACTACTATAATACTGCTCCTATGTACAAGAATATAACTACTATAATACTGCCTCCTATGTACAAGAATATAACTACTATAATACTGCTCCTATGTACAATAATATAACTACTATAATACTGCTCCTATGTACAAGAATATAACTACTATAATACTGCTCCTATATACAAGAATATATCTACTATAATACTGCTCCTATGTACAAGAATATAACTACTATAATACTGCTCCTATGTACAAGAATATATCTACTTTAATACTGTCTCCTATGTTCAAGAATATAACTACTATAATACTGCTCCTATGTACAAGAATATAACTACTGTAATACTGCTCCTATGTACAAGAATATAACTACTATAATACTGCCTCCTATGTACAAGAATATAACTACTATAATACTGCTCCTATGTACAATAATATAACTACTATAATACCGCTCCTGTGTACAAGAATATACCTACTATAATACTGCTCCTATGTACAAGAATATAACTACTATAATACTGCTCCTATGTACAAGAATATAACTACTATAATACTGCTCCTATGTACAAGAATATAACTACTATAATACTGCTCCTATGTACAAGAATATAACTACTATAATACTGCCTCCTATGTACAAGAATATAACTACTATAATACTGCTCCTATGTACAAGAATATAACTACTATAATACTGCTCCTATGTACAAGAATATATCTACTATAATACTGTCTCCTATGTACAAGAATATAACTACTATAATACTGCTCCTATGTACAAGAATATAACTACTATAATACTGCTCCTATGTACAAGAATATAACTACTATAATACTGCTCCTATGTACAAGAATATAACTACTATAATACTGCACCTTGTTGTGCCTTTTCATAGGTAAATGCATTGATATCCAATTCATTATTGTCAAAATGGATGTTCATTGCCTTTAAGAGCCATGCTCGACTATAGTTGCAATTTTGTATGTCTTGAGTAGGCCAAATTAAGGTCACACAAAGGTTTATACTCTTCAGTGTTATCCTTCTCATGAATGTACCAGTCTGAGAAGAATCCGCCTTGTTTACTTACTTAAATTTATGACAGGAGATAAGATAAGAAGCAGCTGGTGATAATTACCTATACAATTAGGCATTTATAAATGAAGCAAAATACATAATATGTATGTATTCATTTATTGAGCCTTAGTCCTTAGCATAAGAAAATCAGTAGGACATATATATATATATTACTTTATATTATATTGTTATATGTTACGAAGACAACATGTATCCAGTATATTGTATATATTTCTCATTAGAAGAGTGTCTGTGAAGATGTGTATTTTGTAACAATTAATCACATCTTTGGTATGACAGAGGAGGTACTGATATCTCTGTGAGAAAACAAGCCATTTACGATCCATAAATTAAGTGTGAAAAACATTCAAAAGAGACGCCTAGAGGTCTGTCTCTAATTGCTACAAGTGTCAGAATTAATCCCTATGGCTTTGAATTAAAGCTTCTAAGGTCAAAATGTATATTCAGACCTACATAAGTTAACCCTTTATACTATGATGCAGATAGCTTATACAGCAGTGCCACCTAGGTATCAGTAGGTGACATTACAACAGTAGCAAAAGTGCATTCTGGGTAAGGTTATGATGTCACTTTTTTATCAATGGTCACGCCCATCCGACAATGATTGGAAAGTTCCAAACCAGGAAGGTGTGTCTAACTGATAAGTTTGGGATCATAAGCCATACACAGGAGTTAGAGAAAAAAGGAGAAAGGAAAAGAGAAGGAGAAAGAGAGGAGAAGAGAAGTTGAGGTCTATCTAGATGAATGCCATGGTGAGATGCGCTATGATGGACCACCCAGCTTTCCTAGGAGCAGAAGTGAGATTCCTACTAGGACTTGGTAAGAGACACAGGAAATGATATTTCATTTTATTAAGACTAATTTGATAGTGTGGGTGAAATTATACCATCTAGATTGGCGAATAAATAAATAATTAAATTAATTGATCATCTCCATATTGAGATGTAGTTTTAGGATATTGTGAGGCTTCATTCTACCTGCAGAAGAATCTGGACTCATAATCTAGCAAAGCATTAAATAATTGCTTATATATATATATATATATATATATTTATTGATAGAACATTCTTCGCCAAGCTAAGTGATGGATTCCCACAGGAAAGACTTATTTCAAGTCCTTCCCATTTAAGATATGGTCTAGCAAAATCCTAGATCCCTGTTATTTGTCTTAATAGTCTTACCAAAGTTATATATTTGAAAATAGTCCAGGATGGGGCGGAAGGATATAGTTATCTCTTCTAAGTTATATCCTTGGATGGATTTGCCCATGCCTGAAGTCATGTGATGTGTAGTTGGTTAGGGGGGGCAGAATGTATTTAGCATTCTATAATGATGTCTAGGATTAGACATGCCCATCCTGATATCATGAGGTTTTCTCTGAACAGAAGTAATGTATATAACTTATGTTCATATTTTGATATCCTAACCTAATAATAGCTTTGTTATAATGTGACGAGTTATTTCCACTCACATGTATTGTTAAGCTTGTAATGCTTTATATTAACGCTATATATATTCATTTGCATGTATCATTGTGTTTATTTACTTATATATGTTTATAACCTTGTAACCAATAAATCTGCATATTTTTATAATACCTATGTATTATTGCATAATGTAGAACTACATTTTATCATTAACGTCATCTCACGTCAAAAAGAACTTATTTATCTGAGGAAATAGTCGGACTCAGATGTGAATTGTATCAATTAGGTTGTCTACAATTCACCAGGTCATGATTTTAAGAATTTATGACAAATTTTATAAATTTAATTTTTTTATGATTAATAATTTTTATGACCATAATTAATAATTCTTAATTGAATTATTACCCACCGACATAAATGGAGGCCCCAGCGAGATTGATTGATGAGATGACATATTAATGATAAATTGTCATGTATATTGTTGCTGGCATTAGAATGTTACAGCCAGATCACGTTTACAACCCTTAGAAGGGCGTGGTATATACAGTCAATATGAATGTCCTGGTACTGAAGGGGTTAAGCCCATACCAGAACCGCAGATGAGTTGTTGCAGTAAAGTGTTATTACACGAATGCAACCAGTGCATGACATGTAAATCAACTCAGGAGTTGTTTGTCCATGCTAAACATAATTGATGTTTTTGTATCGCCAGAAATTAATAGTAAATTGTCCCAAGATAGGGAACAGATGTAGGTCTCATTAGCCTAGGCGGTACAGGGTCCGGTTCTAGTCCTTTGTTTGACTCAGGAACCTTCCTATTAATTCCTGGCCAGTTAACTCCCATAGTTGGAGATTTACCCCCATATACAGGGAGGTTGAGTTTAGTAGCTCAGGGCGTTACAGGATAATAGAGGAACTTTATACATAAAGTCTGACCCAATGTTATTGATAAATAGAATCTATAAGAAAACAGTTTTAAACAGGTTAATTGCTATGTATGCTAATGTAACCATGCTTTCTTATAGGATCCTAATGTACAATCTGCAATTGCCGCAGATATGATAATTCCCTAAGGGGGGAATTGTTTTTATATATCTCTGATTAATCGTTTCAGATTTTTTTTTATCTGTTTGTGAATTATTATTTTTTAAGCAGAGTACCTAGAACCTGCTAATTTGTTTTGTAGTGAAAAGCGCAAAACTGTATCTTAAATTGCTCTGTTAACTAACCCTAGTTGCCTTAAAAAGTCTCCTAAGGGAGGGGTGAGGAGCACATTCCTAAATATAGGTACATGTCAGTGAAAAGGTCAGAGGTCACAGAGCTGCGCTGCGAGCTGATTTTTTAAGTCAGCCTAATGAAAAGGAAGAGTAAGATTCTCCCAACTCCATTGAATGTAAATTCTTTATTTCATGAAGTGAATAAAGAGTAAAGGAAAAGTTATTTAATACTTCTCTGACATAGGAATGTCCAGTAAACGAAGCAAACTACTTCATTAAATTAATAATTATAGAAAGTCAATAAATGATTAATGATATTGATTACTAATCAATTTTTTCCACAGGATCATTAACATAATGTTTGTGTAGAGTTTTATTTCAGTGCTAAAAACGCCAAGAGCTGAACTGAGATTGAAAAATCAAAAAAATTGGAAGATGGAGACACATCATAAATTTCATATGATTGGTGGTGGTATTGTATGACTGAAAAGAGACTGAACAGTTATACTAACCATATTGTTTGTCTATCAATTATGACTAACTTGTCGTCACTGTATTCCATGTAGATATATGGACGCATATATATTACTCTGTTTCGAGGTAGTCTCAAAGTATTGATTGGGTTATTATCCTAAATAGGCATAACACCTAAGGCTATATTAGCCTAGCAGAGGTACCCTGTAGTTTGTTTTTCTTTAAAAAAAAACAAAAGTCCTCAACTTGCTGCTGGCTAAAGTATGGCATAAGTCAAAGGGCTAAAATAGGCAGGTATATGTTTGATAAAGTTTTTGCTGCGTTGTTACTCATACTGTGTTGTTTTCTTAAGTTTAGATGATGGCCCAAGATGGGATCACGTGTTGATGGAAGGACAGATGGCGGAATCCTAAAAGTCTTTGTATCCGGAACCAAGAGAACCTGAGGTCAAGGCTATCCGTGACGCAAGAGACGTCCAGTCGGAGCCAACCCAGATGTATCCAAGATGTATCTAGGAGGGACAAGTGGGCAGAGCCCCAGGAGATTCGACAGCCGCTGCAAAAGTACATCACACCAGTGCAACATGACAAAGTATTCGAGATCGCAGACATGAAGATATGATGCCAAGCACCGCTCGCTAATTCGAGTTGCCAAGTTGCTGACAAGCCAGGAAGCTATTACTTCCAGTTTTTCATTTTAGCAGCAATATTATTAAGTTAGAGGACCAAAGAAAGATCTTAACTAGAGACACGTTTCCAGAGAGTCCAGAAAATGACCGAAACGTCTTTATCTCTACAGTGGTCATAAAAGAAAAGAACGAAACAATTGTATAATATGCGTTCTATGAACCAGCGCGTTTATCACTAATACAAGGAACGTAACCTACTTGTTGTTAAACTAATCGTAAAGTTTGTGTGTTAAGTTTGTGTCGTAAAAGTACACACAAAATAGTGATAAATTTATTCCAAGGTAAAACTTGTGTTCCCCAATCCATAATGATTTGGAGCATTTAGCCCTTTATTGCATTTCAGCCTATTCAACCTTCTAATAACGAAATTGAATATGCTGAAAAGGGGGGATTTGTTGTGCCTTTTCATAGGTAAATGCATTGATATCCAATTCATTATTGTCAAAATGGATGTTCATTGCCTTTAAGAGCCATGCTCGACTATAGTTGCAATTTTGTATGTCTTGAGTAGGCCAAATTAAGGTCACACAAAGGTTTATACTCTTCAGTGTTATCCTTCTCATGAATGTACCAGTCTGAGAAGAATCCGCCTTGTTTACTTACTTAAATTTATGACAGGAGATAAGATAAGAAGCAGCTGGTGATAATTACCTATACAATTAGGCATTTATAAATGAAGCAAAATACATAATATGTATGTATTCATTTATTGAGCCTTAGTCCTTAGCATAAGAAAATCAGTAGGACATATATATATATATTACTTTATATTATATTGTTATATGTTACGAAGACAACATGTATCCAGTATATTGTATATATTTCTCATTAGAAGAGTGTCTGTGAAGATGTGTATTTTGTAACAATTAATCATATCTTTGGTATGACAGAGGAGGTACTGATATCTCTGTGAGAAAACAAGCCATTTACGATCCATAAATTAAGTGTGAAAAACATTCAAAAGAGACGCCTAGAGGTCTGTCTCTAATTGCTACAAGTGTCAGAATTAATCCCTATGGCTTTGAATTAAAGCTTCTAAGATCAAAATGTATATTCAGACCTACATAAGTTAACCCTTTATACTATGATGCAGATTGCTTATACAGCAGTGCCACCTAGGTATCAGTAGGTGACATTACAACAGTAGCAAAAGTGCATTCTGGGTAAGGTTATGATGTCACTTTTTTTATCAATGGTCACGCCCATCCGACAATGATTGGAAAGTTCCAAACCAGGAAGGTGTGTCTAACTGATAAGTTTGGGATCATAAGCCATACACAGGAGTTAGAGAAAAAAGGAGAAAGGAAAAGAGAAGGAGAAAGAGAGGAGAAGAGAAGTTGAGGTCTATCTAGATGAATGCCATGGTGAGATGCGCTATGATGGACCACCCAGCTTTCCTAGGAGCAGAAGTGAGATTCCTACTAGGACTTGGTAAGAGACACAGGAAATGATATTTCATTTTATTAAGACTAATTTGATAGTGTGGGTGAAATTATACCATCTAGATTGGCGAATAAATAAATAATTAAATTAATTGATCATCTCCATATTGAGATGTAGTTTTAGGATATTGTGAGGCTTCATTCTACCTGCAGAAGAATCTGGACTCATAATCTAGCAAAGCATTAAATAATTGCTTATATATATATATATATATATTTATTGATAGAACATTCTTCGCCAAGCTAAGTGATGGATTCCCACAGGAAAGACTTATTTCAAGTCCTTCCCATTTAAGATATGGTCTAGCAAAATCCTAGATCCCTGTTATTTGTCTTAATAGTCTTACCAAAGTTATATATTTGAAAATAGTCCAGGATGGGGCGGAAGGATATAGTTATCTCTTCTAAGTTATATCCTTGGATGGATTTGCCCATGCCTGAAGTCATGTGATGTGTAGTTGGTTAGGGGGGGCAGAATGTATTTAGCATTCTATAATGATGTCTAGGATTAGACATGCCCATCCTGATATCATGAGGTTTTCTCTGAACAGAAGTAATGTATATAACTTATGTTCATATTTTGATATCCTAACCTAATAATAGCTTTGTTATAATGTGACGAGTTATTTCCACTCACATGTATTGTTAAGCTTGTAATGCTTTATATTAACGCTATATATATTCATTTGCATGTATCATTGTGTTTATTTACTTATATATGTTTATAACCTTGTAACCAATAAATCTGCATATTTTTATAATACCTATGTATTATTGCATAATGTAGAACTACATTTTATCATTAACGTCATCTCACGTCAAAAAGAACTTATTTATCTGAGGAAATAGTCGGACTCAGATGTGAATTGTATCAATTAGGTTGTCTACAATTCACCAGGTCATGATTTTAAGAATTTATGACAAATTTTATAAATTTAATTTTTTTATGATTAATAATTTTTATGACCATAATTAATAATTCTTAATTGAATTATTACCCACCGACAACCTTTGTACAAGAATATAACTACTAAAATACTGCTCCTATGTACAGGAATATAACTACTATAATACTGCTCCTATGTACAAGAATATAACTACTATAATACTGCTCCTATGTACAAGAATATAACTACTATAATACTGCCCCTATGTCCAAGAATATGACTACTATAATACTTCCTCCTATGTACAAGAATATAACTACTATAATACTGCTCCTATGTACAAGAATATAACTACTATAATACTGCCTCCTATGTACAAGAATATAACTACTATAATACTGCTCCTATGTACAATAATATAACTACTATAATACTGCTCTTATGTACAAGAATATAACTACTATAATACTGCTCCTATGTACAGGAATATAACTACTATAATACTGCTCCTATGTACAAGAATATAACTACTATAATACTGCTCCTATGTACAAGAATGTAACTACTATAATACTGCTCCTATGTACAAGAATATAACTACTATAATACTGCTCCTATGTACAAGAATATAACTAATATAATACTGCCTCCTATGTACAAGAATATAACTACTATAATACTGCCCCTATGTACAAGAATATAACTACTATAATACTACCTCCTATGTACAAGAATATAACTACTATAATACTGCTCCTATATACAAGAATATATCTACTATAATACTGCTCCTATGTACAAGAATATAACTACTATAATACTGCTCCTATGTACAGGAATATAACTACTATAATACTGCTCCTATGTACAAGAATATAACTACTATAATACTGCTCCTATGTACAAGAATATAACTACTATAATACTGCTCCTATGTACAAGAATATAATTACTATAATACTGCCTCCTATGTACAAGAATATAACTGCTATAATACTGCTCCTATGTACAAGAATATAACTACTATAATACTGCTCCTATGTACAAGAATATAACTACTATAATTCCCCTGAGACTACTAGTATGATGGGAGTATTAGACATGTATTACACAGTGACGGTTTCTTGTACCTTACACATATTCAGCCGTTTCCATAGGCGGCCAGATTCACTGAGGCTCAGTCTTCCATTAGCGTTCAGCTGCAGTTTGGTTAAGTATCAGCCGGTCAGACTAGGAATCAGCACTAGATATCGCTGTAACCTCAGTTGGCAGCTGGTGATGGAGCATCACATGAAGTATTGAGACTATCACAGTCTATATGGCCTGTACTTTGTGTCTGTATAATTGCTGTAGGCTTTTATACTTAGATTGTTACATCATTAAAGGGGTTCTCCGGTCTTTAAATATTGATGACCTATCGTCAGGATAGGTCATCAATATCAGATTGACGGGGGTCCGATACCCGGCACCCCTGCCGATCAGCTGTCTCCCATCTTTCTTCCTGCTCATCGCTGCTGTATATGGCGAAGCAGCAGGAGAGCAGGAAGAAAGAAGGATATGTCATCAATATTAAAAACCCGTACAAGCTCATTAATATGTACATTTTTGGGGGACATTTATTAAATGCGTTACACCAGTTTTGAGGCATAAAACCTTCGGATCTGTTGGGACACATTTGCAAAAACTTTTGCAACTTTTGACCTCCTCCTTTCTAAAGTGGAGCAAGATTAAGCGTCCATTCACACGTCCGTAGAATGGGTCAGGATCCGTTCCGCATTCGTTCTCTATGGTGCCGGAAGAGATGCGGTCAGCACACAGTGTGCTGTCCACATCCGCATTTCCGGAGCACGTCCCCGATCTTCCGGTCCGCGGCTCCCGAAAAAAATAGATCATGCAATTGCAGACAAGAATAGCCAGTTCTATGGGGGTGGCGGCCGGGTGTATTGCGGATCTACACTACGGACGTGTGAATGGACCCTTAGGCTAAGTTTGTTTTGTTGATCACTTTAATGTCTCATTTATCTTTAGCGACTTTTTAATAAGTTACAAAATAGTCGCAACACCAGGACAGGCGTCCCCCAGGCATACTTTTACTGATATCATATAGACCACATTGCACTTGAGCCAAATTTATTAGTACTCTGCACCAATTTCATAAATTTGGCGCGGGTGGGCGCAGCAACTTAAGTCCTAAAACTGACCTCAAATAAACCTACAACTATAAATTCCCCCTTCCTATATTTTTATAAATTATAACACATTGTTTTCATCTGTCATTCCATTCACACACAGAGGCAGTGATGTGGATCCTGCTGGTGTCAGCTAGTGAATGATAATCTTCTCCTTCTTCCTGAAGAGGTTCTGCAGCAGTTGACTACAGTTATATTCCAGGCAGGACAGCCCCATATAAGTCATTGTGAAGTCTAATTATGGAAATGTAACCCTCTAATAATTCCAAACAGAATGAGAGATGCCTAAAATCAGTTCAGGAAGGTGACTACTCTGAATCTCCATGGGTTTGTGTGATTTTGGCATGGTTGCCTCCGTAGGTGTGCTGCAGGAAAAAATGGCACTGGTCTGCAAAGCAAGTGCATTATAACCGCCTCTACCTGTAAGGAAACAATACCGAACCCCTACTACCCCTAGACCACCAAAGAAACAGTTATTGACTTGGGATGAGCGAACCCGAACTGTATAGTTCGGGTTCGTACCGAATTTTGGGGTGTCCGTGACACGGACCCGAACCTGAACATTTTCGGAAAAGTTCGGGTTCGGTGTTCGGCGCTTTCTTGGCGCTTTTTGAAAGGCTGCAAAGCAGCCAATCAACAAGCGTCATACTACTTGCCCCAAGAGGCCATCACAGCCATGACTACTATTGGCATGGCTGTGATTGGCCAGTGCACCATGTGACCCAGCCTCTATTTAAGCTGGAGTCACGTAGCGCTGCACGTCACTCTGCTGATACAAGTGTAGGGAGAGGATGCAGCTGCTGCTGTTAGGGCGAGATTAGGCAGTGATTTACTTACTGAAGTGATTGATATACAGCTGTGTATCATACAACCTCTGCTATTCAATTGCTCACTGTTTTAAGGCTGCCCAGAGCGTTTTTCAGTCACTTTTTTCTGGGGTGATCGGCGGCTATTTTGTGTCTGCCACCAAGTCCATTTTTAATCATCAATAGTGTGTTGTTGTTTTTTTGCTATATCCTACATCAGGGGCTTGGCTGTGCTTGCTATTTTATTGAGGGGTAAAATACAATTGCCAAAATAGCAGTACCCTAAATCTGGTGTTTCAGCTGTGGCTAGCCAATTGTAATACTGTCTGCTGTCTGCTGAAGCACAGTTTTTGTTCTGGGTTGAATACAATTCCCAACTTAGCAATTCCCCAAATCTGTGGTTTCTGCTGTATCAGGCCAAGGATAAATCTATCCATAAAAGGGTATATTAGATTGAAGGTGTGGATAGGGTCATCCTCAATAACTTCACACGCTACCGTGCATTTCCAAGTCTAATTCTGTCCGTAAAAGGGATACCTGTCATCCAGCGCCTAAATACTAGGGCTACAATTTATATTCAGCTAAATCTGTGGTTACTGCTGTGCCTGTATTAGTGTAATACGGTACCTAAATAGATAGCCAGATAGTGTTAGGTGCCTGTAAAAAAAGGCCTGAATTTGAATTCAATACATTGGGCCAAATAATCTTATTGTGGTGAACGGTAACAATGAGGAAAACATCTAGTAAGGGACGCGGACATGGTCATGGTGATGTTAGTGGACCCTCTGGTGCTGGGAGAGGACGTGGCCGTTCTGCCACAGCCACACGTCCTAGTGAACCAACTACCTCAGGTCCCAGTAGCCGCCAGAATTTACAGCCATATTTGGTGGGGCCCAATGCCGTTCTAAGGATGGTAAGGCCTGAGCAGGTACAGGCATTAGTCAATTGGGTGGCCGACAGTGGATCCAGCACGTTCACATTATCTCCCACCCAGTCTTCTGCAGAAAGCGCACAGATGGTGCCTGAAAACCAAGCCCATCAGTCTGTCACATCCCCCCCATGCATATCAGGGAAACTGTCTGAGCCTCAAGTTATGCAGCAGTCTCTTATGCTGTTTGAAGACTCTGCTGGCAGGGTTTCCCAAGGGCATCCACCTAGCCCTTCCCCAGCGGTGGAAGACATAGAATGCACTGACGCACAACCACTTATGTTTCCTGATGATGAGGACATGGGAATACCACCTCAGCACGTCTCTGATGATGACAAAACACAGGTGCCAACTGCTGCGTCTTTCTGCAGTGTGCAGACTGAACAGGAGGTCAGGGAGGAAGACTGGGTGGAAGACGATGCAGGGGACGATGAGGTCCTAGACCCCACATGGAATAAAGGTCGTGCCACTGACTTTCAGAATTCGGAGGAAGAGGCAGTGGTGAGACCGGACCGAGCCAACAGCGTAGCAAAAGAGGGAACAGTGGGCAAAAGCAGAACACCCGCCACCCAGAGAGTCCGTCTGCTACTGGCCACCGCCATCTGGGACCGAGCACCCCAAAGGCAGCTTCAAGGAGTTCCCTGGCGTGGCAGTTCTTCAAACAATGTGCTGATGACAAGACCCGAGTGGTTTGCACGCTGTGCCATCAGAGCCTGAAGCGAGGCATTAACGTTCTGAACCTTAGCACAACCTGCATGACCAGGCACCTGCATGCAAAGCATGAACTGCACTGGAGTAAACACCTTAAAAACAAGGAACTCACTCAGGCTCCCCCTGCTACCTCTTCTGCACCTGCCGCCCAGCAAACAGAGGATGTACCACCAACACCACCACCTCCGTCACCAAGCATCTCAACCATGTCACACGGCAGTGTTCAGCTCTCCATCTCACAAACATTTGAGAGAAAGCGTAAATTCCCACCTAGCCACCCTCGATCCCTGGCCCTGAATGCCAGCATTTCTAAACTACTGGCCTATGAAATGCTGTCATTTAGGCTGGTGGACACAGACAGCTTCAAACAGCTCATGTCGCTTGCTGTCCCACAGTATGTTGTTCCCAGCCGCCACTACTTCTCCAAGAGAGCCGTGCCTTCCCTGCACAACCAAGTATCCGATAAAATCAAGTGTGCACTGCGCAACGCCATCTGTGGCAAGGTCCACCTAACCACAGATACGTGGACCAGTAAGCATGGCCAGGGACGCTATATCTCCCTAACTGCACACTGGGTAAATGTAGTGGCTGTTTGGCTCAGGTCCTTCCGCCGCCAAGGATCGCAGGGCAACATTCTTTGCCTCCTGTTGCCTACTCCTCCTACTCGGCTTCCTCCTCCTCTTCTTTCACCTGCTCATCCAGTCAGCAGCACACCTTCACCACCAACTTCAGCACAGCCCGGGGTAAACGTCAGCAGGCCATTCTGAAACTCATATGTTTGGGGGACAGGCCCACACCGCACAGGAGTTGTGGCGGGGTATAGAACAACAGACCGACGAGTGGTTGCTGCCGGTGAGCCTCAAGCCCGGCCTGGTGGTGTGCGATAATGGGCGAAATCTCGTTGCAGCTCTGGGACTAGCCGGTTTGACGCACATCCCTTACCTGGCGCATGTGCAGAATTTGGTGGTGCAGAAGTTCATTCACAACTACCCCGACATGTCAGAGCTGCTGCATAAAGTGCGGTCCGTCTGTGCGCGCTTCCGGCGTTCACATCCTGCCGCTGCTCGCCTGTCTGCGCTACAGTGTAACTTCGGCCTTCCCGCTCACCGCCTCATATGCGACGTGCCCACCAGGTGGAACTCCACCTTGCACATGCTGGACAGACTGTGCGAGCAGCAGCAGGCCATAGTGGAGTTTCAGCTGCAGCACGCACGGGTCAGTCGCACTGCGGATCAGACCCACTTCACCACCAATGACTGGGCCTCCATGCGAGACCTGTGTGCCCTGTTGCGCTGTTTCGAGTACTCCACCAACATGGCCAGTGGCGATGACGCCGTTATCAGCGTTACAATACCACTTCTATGTCTCCTTGAGAAAACACTTAGGGCGATGATGGAAGAGGAGGTGGCCCAGGAGGAGGAGGAGGCCAGTCTCTTCGAAGTGACTCAGAGGGAGGTTTTTTGCAACAGCAGAGGCCAGGTACAAATGTGGCCAGCCAGGGCCCACTACTGGAGGACGAGGAGGACGAGGATGAGGAGGAGGTGGAGGTGGAGGAGGATGAGGATGAAGCATGTTCACAGCGGGGTGGCACCCAACGCAGCTCGGGCCCATCACTGGTGCGTGGCTGGGGGGAAACGCAGGACAATGACGATACGCCTCCCACAGAGGACAGCTTGTCCTTACCTCTGGGCAGCCTGTCACACATGAGCGACTACATGCTGCAGTGCCTGCGCAACGACAGCAGAGTTGCCCACATTTTAACGTGTGCGGACTACTGGGTTGCCACCCTGCTGGATCCCCGGTACAAAGACAATGTGCCCACCTTACTTCCTGCACTGGAGCGTGATAGGAAGATGCGCGAGTACAAGCGCACGTTGGTAGACGCGCTACTGAGAGCATTCCCAAATGTCACAGGGGAACAAGTGGAAGCCCAAGGCGAAGGCAGAGGAGGAGAAAGAGGTCGCCAACGCAGCTGTGTCATGGCCAGCTCCTCTGAGGGCAGGGTTAGCATGGCAGAGATGTGGAAAAGTTTTGTCACCATGCCACAGCTAACTGCACCACCACCTGATACGGAACGTGTTAGCAGGAGGCAACATTTCACTAACATGGTGGAACAGTACGTGTGCACACCCCTCCACGTACTGACTGATGGTTCGGCCCCATTCAACTTCTGGGTCTCCAAATTGTCCACGTGGCCAGAGCTAGCCTTTTATGCCTTGGAGGTGCTGGCCTGCCCGGCGGCCAACGTTTTGTCTGAACGTGTATTCAGCACGGCAGGGGGCGTCATTACAGACAAACGCAGCCGCCTGTCTACAGCCAATGTGGACAAGCTGACGTTCATAAAAATGAATCAAGCATGGATCCCACAGGACCTGTCCATCCCTTATGCAGATTAGACATTTATAACTACCTCCCCTTAACCATATATTATTGTACTCCAGGGCACTTCCTCATTCGATCCTTTTTTTATTTTCATTTTACCATTATATTGCGGGGCAACCCAAAGTTGAATGAACCTCACCTCTGTCTGGGTGCCTGGGCCTAAATGTGTGACAGTGGCCTGTTCCAGTGTTGGGTGACATGAAGCATGATTCTCTGCTATGACATGAAGCCTGATTCTCTGCTATGGGACCTCTCTCCTCTGTCTGGGTGCCGGGGCCTAAAAATATCTGACAATGGCCTGTTCCAGTGTTGGGTGACATGAAGCCTGATTCTCTGCTATGACATGAAGCCTGATTCTCTGCTATGGGACCTCTCTCCTCTGTCTGGGTGCCAGGGCCTAAATATCTGACATTGGCCTGTTCCAGTGGTAGGTGACGTGAAGCCTGATTCTCTGCTATGACATCAAGCCTGATTCTCTGCTATGACTTGAAGCCTGATTCTCTGCTATGACATGAAGCCTGATTCTCTGCTATGGGACCTCTCTCTTCTGTCTGGGTGACGGGGCCTAAATATCTGACAATGGCCTGTTCCAGTGGTGGGTGACGTGAAGCCTGATTCTCTGCTATGCCATAAAGCCTGATTCTCTGCTATGACTTGAAGCCTGATTCTCTGCTATGGGACCTCTCTCCTCTGTCTGGGTGCCGGGGCCTACATTTCTGACAATGGCCTGTTCCAGTGGTGGGTGACGTGAAGCCTGATTTTCTGCTATGACATGAAGCCTGATTCTCTGCTATGACTTGAAGCCTGATTCTCTGCTATGACATGAAGCCTGATTCTCTGCTATGACATGAAGCCTAATTCTCTGCTATGGGATCTCTCTCCTCTGTCTGGGTGCCGGGGCCTAAATATCTGACAATGGCCTGTTCCAGTGGTGGGTGACGTGAAACCTGATTCTCTGCTATGACATGAAGCCTGATTCTCTGCCATGAGACCTCTCTCCAATTGATATTGGTAAATTTTAACCTCTTAAGGACACATGACGTACCGGTACGTCATGATGTCCTGGTACTTAAGGACACATGACGTACCGGTACGTCATGAATGGTTCCGATCACTGCCGCTCGGCCGGCGGTGATCGGAACCCGGTGCCTGCTCAAATCATCGAGCAGGCACCTGGGGCAAATGCGTCGGGGGGTCCTGTGACCCCCCCATGTCGGCGATCGCAGAAAACCGCAGGTCAATTCAGACCTGCGGTTTTCTGCGTTTCCGGGATATTCGGGTCTCTGAAGACCCGATAACCCGGAACAGGATGGTGATGGTGGTGTGATTTCACTCCACCAATCACCATCCAGCGATCCTGAGTGGTGATGGTGACATCACCACTCAGGATCGCTTTCTGATTGGTCTGTGGGCGGTCCGGCGGCAAATTCAAAAGAGGCAGGCGCTCCTCTCCTCCTCCTTTTGTGTTCCGGAGCCGGAGGAGAGAGGAGCTGCCTGCACGTGTCTCTGCCAGCACCCCAAGACCCGATCTGTGCCCCCAGGACCCGATCTGTGCCCCAGCACCCCCCATCAGGTACATAGGGACAGCACAGGGAAAGTTTGGTTTAGGCAGGGAAAAAAAAGGGAAAGTTAGTTTGTGAACTTTTATTGCATCACCCTAGTTAGGGTGTCTGGGGTCCACAGCACAGCTGTGTGACCCTAGACCCCCCAGGGGTGCTGCCACTTCCCCCCCCCCACTCCCTGCCCCCCCCCCACCTTTTTTGGGGTGCATTTTTTTCTTTTTCTTTTTTCTTTTTTGGTGTACGCTGACTGTGGCCGGCACTTAGTGTCCGGCCGCTGTTAGCGCATCGCACACCTCACCGCTGATCAACTTCGGACGGTTGATCAGCGGTTTTGAATTTTTTTTTCCACATTTTTTGGCCTTTTTTTAGTTAGTTGTTTTTTTTTTTTTTCTGTTAGTTTTAGGGTTAAGTCCGCGAACACCCGTGCCCCCACACACACGCACACAAAATAAAGAGTTACACACACGCACATATACACGCAGACACACACTCCCCTATGGCCCGCCGGACGTTCTCGGCCGAGGAGGCATACGCCCAGCTTGCCTCTGACTCCGAGAGTCCCAGTGAGGATGAGGATGACCCCACATTCCTGTTGTCATCCGCGTCCTCCTCATCATCTAGCGATGATGATGAGCCCCCAAGGCGGCGGAGACGCCGCCAGGCGGAGCAAGGGGACCGCCATGTTAGGGACCCTGTGGCCCAGCCTGGTACGAGCAGCTCTGGGGCTCGTACTGGTTTCCCGGCCCACCAGTTAAATCCACCGGAGCCCCCTGCCGGTGAACTTGTCTGGTGTAGCCCAGAGCGATACGAGCCTGTGATTCCTGATTTTGTAGGCCAATCAGGAATCCAGATTTCCACAGTGGGCTACACTGAATATGACTTTTTTTGTCATTTTTTCAGTGACCCACTGGTAAATCTGATGGTGGAGCAGACGAATCTGTACGCCCAACAGTTCGTCGCTCAACACCCGGGCTCCTTTTTGGCCAGGCCCGGTGGCTGGACGCCGGTCAGTGCAGCCGAAATGAG
This sequence comes from Bufo bufo, assembly GCF_905171765.1. Lineage (NCBI taxonomy): Eukaryota > Metazoa > Chordata > Amphibia > Anura > Bufonidae > Bufo > Bufo bufo. The sequence continues at coordinate 607,148,780 of NC_053392.1, read as the reverse complement.
GACATTTTGGGGCCTCGTGCTGCATATGGGCCTGGTCAAGAAACCCAGTGTCAGGCTGTACTGGAGTGGGGACGTCCTATACCAGACCCCACTTTACAGTACAGCCATGACACGCTCCCGGTTTGAGGCCATCCGGAAATGTCTGCATTATTCCGATAATGCAGCATGTCCACCCCGAGGTGATCCTGCCCATGACCGTCTGTATAAGATACGGCCGGTCATCGATCACTTTGGGGCCAAATTCATGGAGGCCTATGTACCTGGAAGGGAGGTCGCAGTTGATGAGTCTCTCATTGCGTTCAAGGGGAGACTCATTTTCCGCCAGTATGTGCCCTCCAAGCGGGCGAGGTATGGCGTAAAGCTATACAAAATTTGTGAGAGTACCTCAGGGTACACTTACAAATTTCGTATATACGAGGGGCGAGATTCCCGGATTCAACCACCAGAATGTCCCCCCACTCTGGGTGTTACCGGGAAACTTGTGTGGGAACTTATGTACCCACTGCTGGATAAGGGTTACCACCTGTACGTGGATAACTTTTATACCAGTATCCCCTTGTTCCAGTCCCTTGCCGCCAGATCCACGTTCGCTTGTGGGACCGTGCGGAAAAATCAACGCGGCCTCCCTGCCCTCCCCCTCCAGGTACCTATCCCCAGGGGTGAGACCCGTGCCCTTACCACTGGAAACCTGTTGCTGGTCAAGTATAAGGACAAGAGGGATCTCCTTATGCTGTCCACAATTCATGGTAACGGCATCACCCCTGTCCCTGTGCGAGGTACCGCGGCAACGGTCCTCAAGCCAGATTGTATCGTCGCCTACAACCGGTATATGGGAGGAGTTGATCTCTCGGATCAAGTCCTCAAGCCATATAACGCCATGCGCAAAACCCGGACATGGTACAAAAAAGTTGCGGTCTACTTGGTGCAGGTTGCCATGTACAACTCTTTTGTACTATCCCGAAGCGCTGGCAGCACAGGGACATTCCTGCAGTTCTATGAGGCAGTCCTCATGGCCCTGATCTTTTCGGACCGGGAAAGAGCAGGCCGGAGTACCTCGGGAACTGTAGGTGCCCGGATCGTCCCTGGCCAACACTTTCCAGGTGTGGTCCCCCATACTGGAAAGAAGGGACGAACCCAAAAAAGGTGCAGAGTGTGTCACAGGAGGGGGATACGGAAGGACACCACTACTCAATGTGACACGTGCCCCGATCATCCGGGCCTCTGCATTGACGGTTGCTTCAGGGAGTATCACACTTCCATGGAGTACTAAATTTATATCCCAATTTAGCACTGACATCGGAAAAAAAAACTGGTTCTCAGACTTGAGACACCCAAAAAAATGAAAATAATTTATTAAAAGTAGACATGTTAGGTATTGCCGCGTCGGTAATAATCTCCTCTATAAAAATACCCCATGACCTAACCCCCCAGATTAACACGGTCAAGAAAAAAAAAAAAAAAAGGTGCAAAAAAAGATTTTTTTTTGTCACCTTACATAACAAAAAGTTTAATAGCAAGCGATCATAAAGTCATATAGCCCCCAAAATAGTGCCAATAAAACCGTCCGCTCGTCCCGCAAAAAATGAGCCCCCACATAAGATAATCAGATAAAAAAATAAATAAAAATGACACCTAGACTTTAGAGATACAAAAATTTTTTTTTTGTATCAATAAGGATAATATAGTCTAAAACCTAAATAAATGTAAAAAAAGTTGACTTATTAGGTATCGCCGCGTTCGTAAGAATCTCCTCGATAAAAATACCCCATGATCCAACCCCCAGATTAACACGGTCAAAAAAAAAAAAAAAAAAGTGCAAAAAACGATTATTTTTTGTCACCAAACATAACAAAAAATTTAATAGCAAGCGATAAAAAAAGTCATATAGCCCCCAAAATAGTGCCAATAAAACCGTCCGCTCGTCCTGCAAAAAATGAGCCCCCACATAAGATAATCGGATAAAAAATAAATAAAAAAATGACACCTAGACTTTAGAGATCCAAAAATTTTCTTTTTGTATCAAAAAGGATAATATAGTCAAAAACCTAAATAATTGTAAAAAAAAGTAGACTTATTAGGTATCGCCGCGTCCGTAAGAATCTCCTCTATAAAAATATCCCATGACCTAACCCCCCAGATTAACACGGTTAAAAAAAATAAAAAAAACGGTGCCAAAAACGCAATTTTTGGCACTTTTCCATTTCAATCCGTTTTTTCCGGTAACAAAACGAGGGTTAACAACCAAACAAAAGTTAAAATTTATTACCCTGATACTGCAGTTTACAGAAATGCCACATTTGTGGTCGTAAACTGCTGTATCAGTAAAAGGGAGGCCGCAAAAGGAAAGGACCGACATGGTTTCTGGAAGGCCGATTTTGATGGCCTTTTTTATTGACACCATGTCCCTTTTGAAGACCCCCTGATGCCCCCCTAGAGTAAAAACTCCCTAAAAGTGACCCCATCTAAGAAACTACACCCCTCAAGGTATTCAAAACTGATTATACAAACTTTATTAACCCTTTAGGTGTTTCTCAACAGTTAATGGCAAATGGAGATGAAATTTCAGAATTTCAATTTTTGGTAACCTTGCCTCACAAAAATGTAATATAGAGCAACCAAAAATCATATGTACCCTAAAAATAGTCCCCCAAAAAATGCCACCTTATCCCCTAGTTTCCAAAATGGGGTCACTTTTAGGGAGTTTCTACTCCAGGGGGGCATCAGGGGGGTTGAAACAGGACACGGTGTAAATAAACCGGTCCATAAAAATCAGCCCTCCAAAAACCAAACGGCGCACCTTTCACTCTACGCCCCGCTGTGTGGCCGTACAGTAGTTTACGGACACATATTGGGTGTTTCTGTAAACGGCAGAGTCAGGGAAATAAAGATACAGTCTTGTTTGGCTGTTAACCCTTGCTTTGTTAGTGGAAAAAATGGGTTAAAATGGAAAATTTGGCAAAAAAATGAAATTTTCAAATTTCATCCCCATTTGCCAATAACTCTTGTGCAACACCTAAAGGGTTAACGACGTATTTAAAATCAGTTTTGAATACCTTGAGGGGTGTACTTTCTTAGATGGGGTCACTTTTAGGGAGTTTCTACTCCAGGGGGGCATCAGGGGGGTTGAAACAGGACACGGTGTAAATAAACCGGTCCATAAAAATCAGCCCTCCAAAAACCAAACGGCGCACCTTTCACTCTACGCCCCGCTGTGTGGCCGTACAGTAGTTTACGGCCACATATTGGGTGTTTCTGTAAACGGCAGAGTCAGGGCAATAAAGATACAGTCTTGTTTGGCTGTTAACCCTTGCTTTGTTAGTGGACAAAATGGGTTAAAATGGAAAATTAGACAAAAAAATGAAATTCTCAAATTTCATCCCCATTTGCCAATAACTCTTGTGCAACACCTAAAGGGTTAACGACATATGTAAAATCAGTTTTGAATACCTTGAGGGGTGTACTTTCTTAGATGGGGTCACTTTTAGGGAGTTTCTACTCTAGGGGTGCATCAGGGGGCTTCAAATGGGACATGGTGTAAATAAACCAGTCCATAAAAATCAGCCCTCCAAAAACCAAACGGCGCACCTTTCACTCTACGCCCCGCTGTGTGGCCGTACAGTAGTTTACGGCCACATATTGGGTGTTTCTGTAAACGGCAGAGTCAGGGCAATAAAGATACAGTCTTGTTTGGCTGTTAACCCTTGCTTTGTTAGTGGAAAAAATGGGTTAAAATGGAAATTTAGACAAAAAAATGAAATTCTCAAATTTCATCCCCATTTGCCAATAACTCTTGTGCAAACCTAAAGGGTTAACGACGTATGTAAAATCAGTTTTGAATACCTTGAGGGGTGTAGTTTCTTAGATGGGGTCACTTTTAGGGAGTTTCTACTCTAGGGGTGCATCAGGGGGCTTCAAATGGGACATGGTGTAAATAAACCAGTCCATAAAAATCAGCCCTCCAAAAACCAAACGGCGCACCTTTCACTCTACGCCCCGCTGTGTGGCCGTACAGTAGTTTACGGCCACATATTGGGTGTTTTTGTAAACGGCAGAGTCAGGGCAATAAAGATACAGTCTTGTTTGGCTGTTAACCCTTGCTTTGTTAGTGGAAAAAATGGGTTAAAATGGAAAATTAGACAAAAAAATGAAATTCACAAATTTCATCCCCATTTGCCAATAACTCTTGTGCAACACCTAAAGGGTTAACGACGTATGTAAAATCAGTTTTGAATACCTTGAGGGGTGTAGTTTCTTAGATGGGGTCATTTTTGGGTGGTTTCTATTATGTAAGCCTCGCAAAGTGACTTCAGACCTGAACTGGTCCCTAAAAATTTAGTTTTTGTAAATTTCTGAAAAATTTCAAGATTTGCTTCTAAACTTCTAAGCCTTATAACATCCCCAAAAAATAAAATATCATTCCCAAAACAATTCACACATGAAGTAGACATATGGGGAATGTAAAGTCATCACAATTTTTGGGGGTATTACTATGTATTACAGAAGTAGAGAAACTGAAACTTTGAAATTTGCTAAATTTTTCCAAATTTTTGTTAAATTTGGTATTTTTTGGTGCAAAAAAAAATAATTTTTTGACTTCATTTTACCAGTGTCATGAAGTACAATATGTGACGAAAAAACAATCTCAGAACGGCCTGGATAAGTCAAAGCGTTTTAAAGTTATCAGCACTTAAAGGGACTCTGGTCAGATTTGCAAAAAATGGCCTGGTCCTAAGGTGTAAAAAGGCTGTGTCCTTAAGGGGTTAATTTATTTTATTTTTATTAATTTCCCTATCCACATTTGTTTGCAGGGGATTTACCTACATTTTGCTGACTTTTGCAGCCCTCTAGCCCTTTCCTGGGCTATTTTACAGCCTTTTTAGTGCCGAAAAGTTCGGGTCCCCATTGACTTCAATGGGGTTCAGGTTCGGGGCGAAGTTCGGGTCGAGTTCGGATCCCGAACCCGAACATTTCCGGGAAGTTCGGCCGAACTTCTCGAACCCAAACATCCAGGTGTTCGCTCAACTCTAGTGATAACCAACATGGGTTTACCAAGGACAGAAGTTGTCAGACTAACTCAGGAGGTGAGTAGTAACCTGGACAGAGGGACGGCTGTGAATGTAGTGAGGTAAGTAGTAGCCTGGACAGAGGGGTGGCTGTGGATGTAGTGAGGTGAGTAGTAGCCTGGACAGAGGGGCGGCTGTGGATGTAGTGAGGTAAGTAGTAGTCTGGACAGAGGGGCGGCTGTGGATGTAGTGAGGTAAGTAGTAGCCTGCACAGAAGGGCAGCTGTGAATGTAGTGAGGTAAGTAGTAGCCTGGACAGAGGGGCGACTGTGAATGTAGTGAGGTAAGTAGTAGCCTGGACAGAGGGGCGGCTGTGGATGTAGTGAGGTAAGTAGTAGCCTGGACAGAGGGGCGGCTGTGGATGTAGTGAGGTAAATAGGGGTCTGGACACAGGGGCAGCTGTTTATGTAGTAAGGTGAGTAGTAGCCTGGACAGATGGGCGGCTGTGGATGTAGTGAGGTGAGTAGTAGCCTGGACAGAGGGACGACTGTGGATGTAGTGAGGTAAGTAGTAGCCTGGACAGAGGGGCGGCTGTGGATGTAGTGAGGTAAGTAGTAGCCTGGACAGAGGGGCGGCTGTGGATGTAGTGAGGTAAGTAGTAGCCTGCACAGAGGGGCGACTGTGGATGTAGTGAGGTAAGTAGTAGCCTGGACAGAGGGGCGGCTGTGGATGTAGTGAGGTGAGTAGTAGCCTGGACAGAGGGGCGGCTGTGGATGTAATGAGGTGAGTAGTAGCCTGGACAGAGAGGCGACTGTGGATGTAGTGAGGTAAGTAGTAGCCTGGACAGAGGGGCGGCTGTGGATGTAGTGAGGTAAGTAGTAGCCTGGACAGAGGGGCGGCTGTGGATGTAGTGAGGTGAGTAGTAGCCTGGACAGAGGGGCGGCTGTGGATGTAGTGAGGTGAGTAGTAGCCTGGACAGAGGGGCGGCTGTGGATGTAGTGAGGTAAGTAGTAGCCTGGACAGAGGGGCGGCTGTGGATGTAGTGAGGTAAGTAGTAGCCTGGACAGAGGGGCGGCTGTGGATGTAGTGTTTATGGATTTTGCAAAGGCTTTTGATACTGTCCCTCATAGACGTTTAATAGGTAAAGTAAGGTCTATTGGCTTAGAAAGTATAGTTTGCAATTGGATTGAAAACTGGCTGAAGGACGGTGTCCAGAGAGTTGTGGTCAATGATTCCTATTCAGAATGGTCCGGGGTTATAAGTGGTGACCCCAAGGTCCAGTGCTGGGCCCTTTATTATCTAATTTATTTATTAATGATATCGAGGATGAGATTAATAGCACCATTTCTATTTTTGCAGATGATACTAAGCTGTGTAGTGTTGTGCAGTCTATGGAAGATGTCCACACACTTGAACACTCTGAGTGATTGGGCATCAACTTGGCAAATGAGGTTTAATGTGGATAAATGTAAAGTTCTGCATCTTGGTAGTAATAATCTCTGTGCTTCATATGTCCTAGGGGAGGTAACACTGGGGGAGTCACTTATAGAGAAGGATTTGGGTGTCCTTGTGGATGGTAGATTACATAACGGCATACAATGTCAATCAGCTGCTTCTAAGGCCACCAGGATATTGTCATGTATTAAACGAGGCATGGACTCGCGGGGCAGGGATGTAATATTACCACTTTACAAAGTGTTGGTTCAGCCTCATCTGGAATACGCAGTTCAGTTCTGGGCACCAGTCCATAGAAAGGACGCACTGCAGCTGGAAAAAGTACGGAGGAGAGCGACTAAACTGATAAGGGGCATGGAGGGTCTTAGTTATGAAGAAAGATTAAAAGAAGTGAATGTATTTAGTCTTGAGAAGAGACGTCTAAGGGGGGACATGATTAACCCATACAAATATATAAATGGGCCATACAAAAAATACGGAGAAAAACATATAAAATGCCCTCAAAATACAAGAGGGCGCTGCCTCCGACTGGAGAAGAAAAAGTTCAGTCTCCAGAAGCGTCAAAACTTCTTTACTGTAAGAACTGAATCTATGGAACAGACTCCTCAGGACGTGGTCACAGCAGGAACAGTGGACAGTTTTAAAAAGGGTTTAAATGAATTCTTAAAAGTAAAAAACATTAATACTTATGAAAACGTGTAGAAATCGGAGTCTCACTTCCTTCTGGGATTCGTGTCCCCACCTATCCCTTGGTTGAACTTGATGGATTTATGTCTTTTTTCAACCGTATTAACTATGTAACTATGTAATATTATGATGATTGGTTTTATGCAATATGCAGCTATTATAAGTAGAACCATAAAATATTCCTACCTATTTCTCCTTGCATAATGTCAAATATGCTGGCACCATCTACCAGGAACCTGGCGTCTCTCTGAAGCTCCTGATAACAGAAATGCAAATGCTGGTGTAAGAACAGAGAATTTAGAGAAACGGAAGACGTAGTAATATCTTCATATGTTATCAGTGACTATGCAAAGCTGGTATAATTATAACTCCATCTAATCTATTTAAGGAAAAATAAGAAAAAGAACAAATAGCAGGTGGCGCTATACAGATACATTTTATTGAATAGCTTAGCGGCTATATACGAAATTTTCAATGATATGCAATTACAAAAGTATCCAGATCCAGGTGCTGGTTTGAAAAATGTAGAATATATATATTATATACAGTGACTAGGGATGAGCGAACCCGAACTGTATAGTTCGGGTTCGTACCGAATTTTGGGGTGTCCGTGACACGGACCCGAACCCGAACATTTTCATAAAAGTCCGGGTTCGGGTTCGGTGTTCGGCGCTTTCTTGGCGCTTTTTGAAAGGCTGCAAAGCAGCCAATCAACAAGCGTCATACTACTTGCCCCAAGAGGCCATCACAGCCTTGCCTACTATTGGCATGGCTGTGATTGGCCAGTGCAGCATGTGACCCAGCCTCTATATAAGCTTGGGTCACGTAGCGCTGCACGTCACTCTGCTGATACAAGCGTAGGGAGAGGTTGCAGCTGCGACGTTAGGGCGAGATTAGGCAGTGATTAACTCCTCCAAAAGACTTCATTCAGTGATCGATCTACAGCTGTGGATCATTGAACTGCTGCTATTCAATTGCTCACTGTTTTTAGGCTGCCCAGAGCGTTTTTCAGTCACTTTTTTCTGGGGTGATCGGCGGCCATTTTGTGGCTTGTGGTGCGCCAGCACAAGCTGCCACCAAGTACATTTAACCATCAATAGTGTGGTTATTTTTTTGCTATATCCTACATCAGGGTCAAGCTGTCATCAAGTGCATTTAACCATCAATAGTGTGGTTATTTTTTGGCCATATACTACATCAGGGGCAAGCTGAGCCTGTCACCCAAGTGCATTTAACCATCAATAGTGTGGTTATTTTTTGCTATATCCTACATCAGGGTCAAGCTTTCATCAAGTGCATTTAACCATCAATAGTGTGGTTATTTTTTGGCCATATACTACATCAGGGGCAAGTTGAGCCTGTCAACAAAAGTGCATTTAACCATCAATAGTGTGGTTATTTTTTGGCCATATACTACATCAGGGGCAAGTTGAGCCTGTCACCCAGCGCCAGGCCTCACATTTATATTCATCCAAATCTGTCATTACTGTTTTAGCTGGTCAAGTTATTTTTAGTGACCGTCGAAACACAGTTTTTGTTCTGGGTTGAAAAACAATTCCCAATTTTGCAATTCTCAAAATTAGTGGTTTCTGCTGTATCAGGCCTACTTTAAATCTATCCCTAAAAGGGTAGATTAGATTCAAGGTGCTGATAGGGTCATTCTCAAGAACTTCACACACCCGCTACAGTGCAGATCCAAGTCTAATTCTGTGATTAAACGTATACCTGTCACCCAGCGCCTAAAAAATAGGCCTCACATTTACAGGGAGTGCAGAATTATTAGGCAAGTTGCATTTTTGAGGATTAATTTTATTATTGAACAACAACCATGTTCTCAATGAACCCAAAAAACTCATTAATATCAAAGCTGAATATTTTTGGAAGTAGTTTTTAGTTTGTTTTTAGTTTTAGCTATTTTAGGGGGATATCTGTGTGTGCAGGTGACTATTACTGTGCATAATTATTAGGCAACTTAACAAAAAACAAATATATACCTATTTCAATTATTTATTTTTACCAGTGAAACCAATATAACATCTCAACATTCACAAATATACATTTCTGACATTCAAAAACAAAACAAAACAAATCAGTGACCAATATAGCCACCTTTCTTTGCAAGGACACTCAAAAGCCTGCCATCCATGGATTCTGTCAGTGTTTTGATCTGTTCATCATCAACATTGCGTGCAGCAGCAACCACAGCCTCCCAGACACTGTTCAGAGAGGTGTACTGTTTTCCCTCCTTGTAAATCTCACATTTGATGATGGACCACAGGTTCTCAATGGGGTTCAGATCAGGTGAACAAGGAGGCCATGTCATTAGATTTTCTTCTTTTATACCCTTTCTTGCCAGCCACGCTGTGGAGTACTTGCACGCGTGTGATGGAGCATTGTCCTGCATGAAAATCATGTTTTTCTTGAAGGATGCAGACTTCTTCCTGTACCACTGCTTGAAGAAGGTGTCTTCCAGAAACTGGCAGTAGGACTGGGAGTTGAGCTTGACTCCATCCTCAACCCGAAAAGGCCCCACAAGCTCATCTTTGATGATACCAGCCCAAACCAGTACTCCACCTCCACCTTGCTGGCGTCTGAGTCGGACTGGAGCTCTCTGCCCTTTACCAATCCAGCCACGGGCCCATCCATCTGGCCCATCAAGACTCACTCTCATTTCATCAGTCCATAAAACCTTAGAAAAATCAGTCTTGAGATATTTCTTGGCCCAGTCTTGACGTTTCAGCTTGTGTGTCTTGTTCAGTGGTGGTCGTCTTTCAGCCTTTCTTACCTTGGCCATGTCTCTGAGTATTGCACACCTTGTGCTTTTGGGCACTCCAGTGATTTTGCAGCTCTGAAATATGGCCAAACTGGTGGCAAGTGGCATCTTGGCAGCTGCACGCTTGACTTTTCTCAGTTCATGGGCAGTTATTTTGCGCCTTGGTTTTTCCACACGCTTCTTGCGACCCTGTTGACTATTTTGAATGAAACGCTTGATTGTTCGATGATCACGCTTCAGAAGCTTTGCAATTTTAAGAGTGCTGCATCCCTCTGCAAGATATCTCACTATTTTTGACTTTTCTGAGCCTGTCAAGTCCTTCTTTTGACCCATTTTGCCAAAGGAAAGGAAGTTGCCTAATAATTATGCACACCTAATATAGGGTGTTGATGTCATTAGACCACACCCCTTCTCATTACAGAGATGCACATCACCTAATATGCTTAATTGGTAGTAGGCTTTCGAGCCTATACAGCTTGGAGTAAGACAACATGCATAAAGAGGATGATGTGGTCAAAATACTCATTTGCCTAATAATTCTGCACGCAGTGTATATTCATCCAAATCTGTCATTACTGTTTTAGCTGGTCAAGTTATTTAATGTCCAACAAAGAACAGTTTTTGTTCTGGGTTGAAAAACAATTCCCAATTTTGCAATTCTCAAAATTAGTGGTTTCTGCTGTATCAGGCCGACTTTAAATCTATCCCTAAAAGGGTAGATTAGATTCAAGGTGCTGATAGGGTCATTCTCAAGAACTTCACACACACGCTACAGTGCAGATCCAAGTCGAATTCTGTCCGTAAACGTATACCTGTCACCCAGCGCCTAAATAATAGGCCTCAAATTTGTATTCAGCTAAATCTGTTGTTACTGCTGTGCCTGTATTAGTGTAATACGGTACCTAAATAGATAGCCAGATAGTGTTAGGTGTCTGTAAAAAAAGGCCTGATTTTGAATTCAATACATTGGCCCGAATAATATTTTTCTTATTGTGGTGAACGGTAACAATGAGGAAAACATCTAGTAAGGGACGCGGACATGGTCGTGGTGGTGTTAGTGGACCCTCTGGTGCTGGGAGAGGAAGTGGCCGTTCTGCCACAGCCACACGTCCTAGTGTACCAACTACCTCAGGTCCCAGTAGCCGCCAGAATTTACAGGGATATTTGGTGGGGCCCAATGCCGTTCTAAGTATGGTAAGGCCTGAGCAGGTACAGGCATTAGTCAATTGGGTGGCCGACAGTGCATCCAGCACGTTCACATTATCTCCCACCCAGTCTTCTGCAGAAAGCGCACAGATGGCGCATGAAAACCAAGCCCATCAGTCTGTCACATCACCCCCATGCATATCAGGGGAACTGTCTGAGCCTCAAGTTATGCAGCAGTCTCTTATGCTGTTTGAAGACTCTGCTGGCAGGGTTTCCCAAGGGCATCCACCTAGCCCTTCCCCAGGGGTGGAAGAGATAGAATGCACTAACGCACAACCACTTATGTTTCCTGATGATGAGGACATGGGAATACCACCTCAGCACGTCTCTGATGATGAAACACAGGTGCCAACTGCTGCGTCTTTCTGCAGTGTGCAGACTGAACAGGAGGTCAGAGATCAAGACTGGGTGGAAGACGATTCAGGGGACGATGAGGTCCTAGACCCCACATGGAATGAAGGTCGTGCCACTGACTTTCACAGTTCGGAGGAAGAGGCAGTGGTGAGACCGAGCCAACAGCGTAGCAAAAGACAAAGAGGGAGCAGTGGGCAAAATCAGAACACCCGCCACCAAGAGACTCCGCCTGCTACTGACCGCCGCCATCTGGGACCGAGCACCCCAAAGGCAGCTTCAAGGAGTTCCCTGGCGTGGCAGTTCTTCAAACAATGTGCTGACGACAAGACCCGAGTGGTTTGCACGCTGTGCCATCAGAGCCTGAAGCGAGGCATTAACGTTCTGAACCTTAGCACAACCTGCATGACCAGGCACCTGCATGCAAAGCATGAACTGCAGTGGAGTAAACACCTTAAAGTCACTCAGGCTTCCCCTGCTACCTCTTCTGCTGCTGCCGCCTCTGCCTCTTCTGCTGCTGCCGCCGCCTCGGCCTCTTCCTCCGCCTCTGGAGGAACGTTGGCACCTGCCGCCCAGCAAACATGGGATGTACCACCAACACCACCACCTGCGTCACCAAGCATCTCAACCATGTCACACGGCAGCGTTCAGCTCTCCATCTCACAAACATTTGAGAGAAAGCGTAAATTCCCACCTAGCCACCCTCGATCCCTGGCCCTGAATGCTAGCATTTCTAAACTACTGGCCTATGAAATGCTGTCATTTAGGCTGGTGGACACAGACAGCTTCAAACAGCTCATGTCACTTGCTGTCCCACAGTATGTTGTTCCCAGCCGGCACTACTTCTCCAAGAGAGCCGTGCCTTCCCTGCACAACCAAGTATCCGATAAAATCAAGTTTGCACTGCGCAACGCCATCTGTGGCAAGGTCCACCTAACCACAGATACGTGGACCAGTAAGCACGGCCAGGGACGCTATATCTCCCTTACTTCACACTGGGTAAATGTAGTGGCGGCTGGGCCCCAGGCGGAGAGCTGTTTGGCGCACGTCCTTCCGCCGCCAAGGATCGCAGGGCAACATTCTTTGCCTCCTGTCTCCTCCTCCTCCTACTCAGCTTCCTCCTCCTCTTCTTCCACCTGCTCATCCAGTCAGCCACACACCTTCACCACCAACTTCAGCACAGCCCGGGGTAAACGTCAGCAGGCCGTTCTGAAACTCATATGTTTGGGGGACAGGCCCCACACCGCACAGGAGTTGTGGCGGGGTATAGAACAACAGACCGACGAGTGGTTGCTGCCGGTGAGCCTCAAGCCCGGCCTGGTGGTGTGCGATAATGGGCGAAATCTCGTTGCAGCTCTGAGACTAGCCGGTTTGACGCACATCCCTTGCCTGGCGCATGTGCTGAATTTGGTGGTGCAGAAGTTCATTCACAACTACCCCGACATATCAGAGCTGCTGCATAAAGTGCGGGCCGTCTGTTCGCGCTTCCGGCGTTCACATCCTGCCGCTGCTCACCTGTCTGTGCTACAGCGTAACTTCGGCCTTCCCGTTTACCGCCTCATATGCGACGTGCCCACCAGGTGGAACTCCACCTTGCGCATGCTGGACAGACTGTGCGAGCAGCAGCAGGCCATAGTGGAGTTTCAACTGCAGCACGCACGGGTCAGTCGCATTGCGGAACAGCACCACTTCACCACCAATGACTGGGCCTCCATGCGAGACCTGTGTGCCCTGTTGCGCTGTTTCGAGTACTCCACCAACATGGCCAGTGGCGATGACGCCGTTATCAGCGTTACAATACCACTTCTATGTCTCCTTGAGAAAACACTTAGGGCGATGATGGAAGAGGAGGTGGCCCAGGAGGAGGAAGAGGGGTCATTTTTAGCACTTTCAGGCCAGTCTCTTCGAAGTGACTCAGAGGGAGGTTTTTTGCAACAGCAGAGGCCAGGTACAAATGTGGCCAGACAGGGCCCACTACTGGAGGACGAGGATGAGGAGGAGGTGGAGGAGGATGAGGATGAAGCAGGTTCACAGCGGGCTGGCACCCAACGCAGCTCCGGCCCATCACTGGTGCGTGGCTGGGGGGAAACGCAGGACGATGACAATACGCCTCCCACAGAGGACAGCTTGTCCTTACCTCTGGGCAGCCTGGCACACATGAGCGACTACATGCTGCAGTGCCTGCGCAACGACAGCAGAGTTGCCCACATTTTAACGTGTGCGGACTACAGGGTTGCCACCCTGCTGGATCCCCGGTACAAAGACAATGTGCCCACCTTACTTCATGCACTGGAGCGTGATAGTAAGATGCGCGAGTACAAGCGCACGTTGGTAGACGCGCTACTTAGAGCATTCCCAAATGTCACAGGGGAACAAGTGGAAGCCCAAGGCGAAGGCAGAGGAGGAGCAAGAGGTCGCCAACGCAGCTGTGTCACGGCCAGCTCCTCTGAGGGCAGGGTTAGCATGGCAGAGATGTGGAAAAGTTTTGTCACCACGCCACAGCTAACTGCACCACCACCTGATACGGAACGTGTTAGCAGGAGGCAACATTTCACTAACATGGTGGAACAGTACCTGTGCACACCCCTCCACGTACTGACTGATGGTTCGGCCCCATTCAACTTCTGGGTCTCCAAATTGTCCACGTGGCCAGAGCTAGCCTTTTATGCCTTGGAGGTGCTGGCCTGCCCGGCGGCCAGCGTTTTGTCTGAACGTGTATTCAGCACGGCAGGGGGCGTCATTACAGACAAACGCAGCCGCCTGTCTACAGCCAATGTGGACAAGCTGACGTTCATAAAAATGAACCAGGCATGGATCCCACAGGACCTGTCCATCCCTTGTGCAGATTAGACATTAACTACCTCCCCTTAACAATATATTATTGTACTCCAGGGCACTTCCTCATTCAATCCTATTTTTATTTTAATTTTACCATTATATTGCGGGGCAATCCAAAGTTGAATGAACCTCTCCTCTGTCTGGGTGCCGGGGCCTAAAAATATCTGACAGTGGCCTGTTCCAGTAGTGGGTGACGTGAAGCCTGATTCTCTGCTATGACATGAAGACTGATTCTCTGCTGACATGAAGCCTGAATCTCTGTTATGGGACCTCTCTCCTCTGCCTGGGTGCCTGGGCCTAAATATGTGACAGTGGCCTGTTCCAGTGGTGGGTGACGTGAAGCCTGATTCGCTGCTATGACATGAAGACTGATTCTCTGCTGACATGAAGCCTGAATCTCTGTTATGGGACCTCTCTCCTCTGCCTGGGTGTCGGGGCCTAAAAATATCTGACAGTGGCCTGTTCCAGTGGTGGGTGACGTGAAGCCTGATTCTCTGCTATGACATGAAGACTGATTCTCTGCTGACATGAAGCCAGATTCTCTGTTACGGGACCTCTCTCCTCTGCCTGGGTGCCTGGGCCTAAATATCTGACAATGGACTGTTCCAGTGTTGGGTGACGTAAAGCCTGATTCTCTGCTATGACATGCAGACTGATTCTCTGCTGACATGAAGCCAGATTCTCTGTTACGGGACCTCTCTCCTCTGCCTGGGTGCCTGGGCCTAAATATCTGACAATGGACTGTTCCAGTGTTGGGTGACGTAAAGCCTGATTCTCTGCTATGACATGCAGACTGATTCTCTGCTGACATGAAGCCAGATTCTCTGTTACGGGACCTCTCTCCTCTGCCTGGGTGCCTGGGCCTAAATATCTGACAATGGACTGTTCCAGTGTTGGGTGACGTATAGGCTGATTCTCTGCTATGACATGCAGACTGATTCTCTGCTGACATGAAGCCAGATTCTCTGTTACGGGACCTCTCTCCTCTGCCTGGGTGCCTGGGCCTAAATATCTGACAATGGACTGTTCCAGTGTGGGTGACATAAAGCCTGATTCTCTGCTATGACATGCAGACTGATTCTCTGCTGACATGAAGCCAGATTCTCTGTTACGGGACCTCTCTCCTCTGCCTGGGTGCCGGGGCCTAAATATCTGACAATGGACTGTTCCAGTGTTGGGTGACGTAAAGCCTGATTCTCTGCTATGACATGCAGACTGATTCTCTGCTGACATGAAGCCTGAATCTCTGTTATGGGACCTCTCTCCTCTGCCTGGGTGCCTGGGCCTAAATATGTGACAATGGACTGTTCCAGTGGTGGGTGACGTGAAGCCTGATTCTCTGATATGATATGAAGACTGATTCTCTGCTGACATGAAGCCTGAATCTCTGTTATGGGACCTCTCTCCTCTGTCTGGGTGTCGGGGCCTAAAAATATCTGACAGTGGCCTGTTCCAGTGGTGGGTGACGTGAAGCCTGATTCTCTGCTATGACATGAAGACTGATTCTCTGCTGACATGAAGCCAGATTCTCTGTTACGGGACCTCTCTCCTCTGCCTGGGTGCCTGGGCCTAAATATCTGACAATGGACTGTTCCAGTGTTGGTGACGTAAAGCCTGATTCTCTGCTATGACATGCAGACTGATTCTCTGCTGACATGAAGCCAGATTCTCTGTTACGGGACCTCTCTCCTCTGCCTGGGTGCCTGGGCCTAAATATCTGACAATGGACTGTTCCAGTGTTGGGTGACATAAAGCCTGATTCTCTGCTATGACATGCAGACTGATTCTCTGCTGACATGAAGCCAGATTCTCTGTTACGGGACCTCTCTCCTCTGCCTGGGTGCCTGGGCCTAAATATCTGACAATAGACTGTTCCAGTGTTGGGTGACGTAAAGCCTGATTCTCTGCTATGACATGCAGACTGATTCTCTGCTGACATGAAGCCAGATTCTCTGTTACGGGACCTCTTTCCTCTGCCTGGGTGCCTGGGCCTAAATATCTGACAATGGACTGTTCCAGTGTTGGGTGACGTAAAGCCTGATTCTCTGCTATGACATGCAGACTGATTCTCTGCTGACATGAAGCCAGATTCTCTGTTACGGGACCTCTCTCCTCTGCCTGGGTGCCTGGGCCTAAATATCTGACAATAGACTGTTCCAGTGTTGGGTGACGTAAAGCATGATTCTCTGCTAGGACATGCAGACTGATTCTCTGCTGACATGAAGCCAGATTCTCTGTTACGGGACCTCTCTCCTCTGCCTGGGTGCCTGGGCCAAAATATCTGACAATGGACTGTTCCAGTGTTGGGTGACGTAAAGCCTGATTCTCTGCTATGACATGCAGACTGATTCTCTGCTGACATGAAGCCAGATTCTCTGTTACGGGACCTCTCTCCTCTGCCTGGGTGCCGGGGCCTAAATATCTGACAATGGACTGTTCCAGTGTTGGGTGATGTAAAGCCTGATTCTCTGCTATGACATGCAGACTGATTCTCTGCTGACATGAAGCCAGATTCTCTGTTACGGGACCTCTCTCCTCTGCCTGGATGCCTGGGCCTAAATATCTGACAATGGACTGTTCCAGTGTTGGGTGACGTAAAGCCAGATTCTCTGCTATGACATGCAGACTGATTCTCTGCTGACATGAAGCCAGATTCTCTGTTACGGGACCTCTCTCCTCTGCCTGGGTGCCGGGGCCTAAATATATGACAATGGACTGTTACAGTGGTGGGTGACGTGAAGCCAGATTCTCTGCTATGGCATGAAGAGACTGATTCTCTGCTGACGTGAAGCCAGATTCTCTGCTATGGGACCTCTCTCCAATTGATATTGGTTAATTTTTATTTATTTTATTTTTATTTTAATTCATTTCCCCATCCACATTTGTTTGCAGGGGATTTGCCTACATGTTGCTGCCTTTTGCAGCCCTCTAGCTCTTTCCTGGGCTGTTTTACAGCCTTTTTAGTGCCGAAAAGTTCGGGTCCCCATTGACTTCAATGGGGTTCGGGTGAAGTTCGGGTCGGGTTCGGATCCCGAACCCGAACATTTCCGGGAAGTTCGGCCGAACTTCTCGAACCCGAACATCCAGGTGTTCGCTCAACTCTAATAGTGACACAAAACAGTACCAGCAATGTGCCCCTAGTAGTGTCGCCCATAAAAACTGTAAGTGATCCCAAATAATGGGTGTTGCGATTCTGTCAGCTTCTACAAGGGGCAGTACGTTACAATTATGACCCCAGCAGATTTTCTAAATGATTGGAAGCCATGTTGAAGCAATAGCGTTGTACTAGATTACTCCATACCATCCCTTATACAAGATGCGTTGAGTGCAACATACAGGGAGTGCAGAATTATTAGGCAAGTTGTATTTTTGAGGATTAATTTTATTATTGAACAACAACCATGTTCTCAATGAACCCAAAAAACTCATTAATATCAAAGCTGAATATTTTTGGAAGTAGTTTTTAGTTTGTTTTTAGTTTTAGCTATTTTAGGGGGATATCTGTGTGTGCAGGTGACTATTACTGTGCATAATTATTAGGCAACTTAACAAAAAACAAATATATACCCATTTCAATTATTTATTTTTACCAGTGAAACCAATATAACATCTCAACATTCACAAATATACATTTCTGACATTCAAAAACAAAACAAAAACAAATCAGTGACCAATATAGCCACCTTTCTTTGCAAGGACACTCAAAAGCGTGCCATCCATGGATTCTGTCAGTGTTTTGATCTGTTCACCATCAACATTGCGTGCAGCAGCAACCACAGCCTCCCAGACACTGTTCAGAGAGGTGTACTGTTTTCCCTCCTTGTAAATCTCACATTTGATGATGGACCACAGGTTCTCAATGGGGTTCAGATCAGGTGAACAAGGAGGCCATGTCATTAGATTTTCTTCTTTTATACCCTTTCTTGCCAGCCACGCTGTGGAGTACTTGGACGCGTGTGATGGAGCATTGTCCTGCATGAAAATCATGTTTTTCTTGAAGGATGCAGACTTCTTCCTGTACCACTGCTTGAAGAAGGTGTCTTCCAGAAACTTGAGATATTTCTTGGCCCAGTCTTGACGTTTCAGCTTGTGTGTCTTGTTCAGTGGTGGTCGTCTTTCAGCCTTTCTTACCTTGGCCATGTCTCTGAGTATTGCACACCTTGTGCTTTTGGGCACTCCAGTGATGTTGCAGCTCTGAAATATGGCCAAACTGGTGGCAAGTGGCATCTTGGCAGCTGCACGCTTGACTTTTCTCAGTTCATGGGCAGTTATTTTGCTCCTTGGTTTTTCCACACGCTTCTTGCGACCCTGTTGACTATTTTGAATGAAACGCTTGATTGTTCGATGATCACGCTTCAGAAGCTTTGCAATTTTAAGAGTGCTGCATCCCTCTGCAAGATATCTCACTATTTTTGACTTTTCTGAGCCTGTCAAGTCTTTCTTTTGACCCATTTTGCCAAAGGAAAGGAAGTTGCCTAATAATTATGCACACCTAATATAGGGTGTTGATGTCATTAGACCACACCCCTTCTCATTACAGAGATGCACATCACCTAATATGCTTAATTGGTAGTAGGCTTTCGAGCCTATACAGCTTGGAGTAAGACAACATGCATAAAGAGGATGATGTGGTCAAAATACTCATTTGCCTAATAATTCTGCACACAGTGTATATACACAACTGTATTAATAGAAAATTTCTGGCAAAAATGAATTTTCACTCTAGCAAGGGGTTCACTCTAGGTTGCATCCAGACCCTGGTGCCTGAAGGGTGCCCATAGACCGCTTTGCCACAGAAGAGTTATAAATGGCACATGGTGGGGGGTGGCTGCTACTAATTCTGCATTGAGGCCCTAGCGCTTAGTTACACTTCTGCTCTCTGGTGTTCTTTGAAAAATAGAGTTTCCCCCAAGGTCTTCACTTTGCATGACACAGAGTATGAGTGGTATCTGGACTGGTCCTAAAGGACATAGAAGAGATGATAAATGGGAAAAAAGTCCCCAAAGGAGCAAAGGTTATTAGCGGTTGCATTGGTAGATGGGAACAAGAAATCTATAAGTGATGCATTTTTTGCAGCCCCACCTAAAGGAAATTAGAAGGCAACCTAACTTCGGGCAGGACTGAACATTTTTCATAAAAAGGCACAACTAATTCCTATTGAAAACAATACGTTCAATTGTGTCATCAGTTTCCCTCAAAAATGTATATAAACACTCCAAAAACACTAAAGCTGGCCTCCGGACATAGGTGGAAAAGCCTAAAAGCTTCCCGCTTCCCGTAATCACAGTGATAGTAGTCTAGTATGTAGTGGACCATGTGCTACTATATGGCCACCACTAGTATTGGGACATCACTCTGTAGATGTTAATACAGTGCTGGCATTGCTATTCGGCACTACGTTACTGTGACTGTACGATCATGATGAGATCCTAATACAATAGTATACATTATGAGGGCATAATTCATGGTTGTTATTAGGTCAGTGCACTTGGACTGAGGCATAATAGTGTTTTCAATATGAATTTAGAGGTGTGGCTATTAAAGAATGGTTCCCATGATATTCAGGGGTGGTTCCCATAATACTCAGGGGTGGTTCCCATGATATTCAGGGGTGGTTCCCATAATACTCAGGGGTGGTTCCCATAATATTAAGGGGTGGTTCCCATAATATTCAGGGGTGGTCCCTAGAATATTCAGGAGTTGTTTCAAGGATATTCAGTGGTAGTTCTCTGATAATTTAGGGGTGGTTCCCAGGATAGGAATGTATCTCCAGATATTCAGAAGTGACCCCCCAGGATATTCATGGATGGTTTCCAGAATATTCAAGGCTGGTTACCAGCATATACAGAGGTGCTTCATAGATTATTCAGGACTGGTTCTCAAGATATTCAGGGAAGTTTCCACGATATTCCAGGTAGTTGCCAGGATATTCTGGGGTGGTTCTCAGAATATTCAGGGATGGCTTCCAGGATAGGTCTGGGGTGGTTTCCAGGGTATTCGGGTTGATTCCTATAATATTCATAGGTTCCTATGAAATTCATTGGTGGCTCCCAGGATACAGTACTTATGGGTGGTTCACAGAATATGAAAACTGACATACTCAGTGTTAGTGTTGGGCGCGAATATTCGAATCGCGAATATCGGCACTTCGAGAATTCGCGAATATTTAGAATATAGTGCTATATATTCGTAATTTCGAATATTCTAGATTTTTTTTTTTCATCAGTAACCTTCCTTCTTGCTTGTGGGCCAATGAGAAGGCTGCAATATCTTTGTCTTAGCAGTTTTTTAAAGTTCTGAGAGAGAGAGCAGTGACATTGCTGTGCTCTGTGCTTTCCACACTACATTAGATAGATAGTTAGATTATATATATTATATATATAATACAGATAGTGAGTGTAGGTTATATCCTGATCTGGTTCTGCTGTCCATACATACATGCTACAGACATAGTGCTGTGATGTCACAACAATACTTAGTGCACCAATCAGTAATATCTACTCAGACCTGATAAAATGTGAAGTTTCACGTATTGCGCCAAAATATTTGCATCATTAGTGCCGATTAGCGCAATCGCGAATATACTGGAGCACTCTAACTGCATATAAAGCCATTTTAATGTTCTGCCGTGCCGACCATTTTCTCCAGTCTCAGGAAACTTCTATCAGCTTGGAAAATGTATCAAAAGTGACCCACGCCTGTATTTCGCGCGCATCACACAAATATTACATTGCCGATTTACTACAATATAAATAATACATTACTACCTCCAATGTACAATAATCTAACTACTATAACACTAATTACTATAATACTGCTCCTATGTACAAGAATAAAACTGCTATAACACTGCTCCTATGTACAAGAATATAACTACTATAATACTGCTCCTATGTACAAGAATATAACTACTATAATACTGCCTCCTATGTACAAGAATATAACTGCTATAATACTGCTCCTATGTACAATAATATAACTACTATAATACTGCTCCTATGTACAAGAATATAACTACTATAATACTGCTCTTATGTACAAGAATATAACTACTATAATACTGCTCCTATGTACAAGAATATAACTGCTATAACACTGCTCCTATGTACAAGAATATAACTACTATAATACTGCCTCCCATGTACAAGATTATAACTACTATAATACTGCTCCTATGTACAAGAATATTACTACTATAATACTGCTTCTATGTACAAGAATATAACTACTATAATGCTGCCTCCTATGTACAAGAATATAACTACTATAATACTGCTCCTATGTACAAGATTATAACTACTATAATACTGCTCCTATGTACAAGAACATAACTACTATAATACTGCCTCCTATGTACAAGAATATAACTACTATAATACTGCTCCTATGTACAAGAATATAACTACTATAATACTGCCTCCGATGTACAAGAATATAACTACTATAATACTGCTCCTATGTACAAAAATATAACTACTATATAACTACTATAATACTCATAATGTTCAGCAGGTGTCATTTTTTTTTAGTTAGCTGTTTAATGTGGCCTGATATACAGTACAGACCAAAAGTTTGGACACACCTTCTCATTCAAAGAGTTTTCTTTATTTTCATGACTATGAAAATTGTAGATTCACACTGAAGGCATCAAAACTATGAATTAACACATGTGGAATTATATACATAACAAACAAGTGTGAAACAACTGAAAATATGTCATATTCTAGGTTCTTCAAAGTAGCCACCTTTTGCTTTGATTACTGCTTTGCACACTCTTGGCATTCTCTTGATGAGCTTCAAGAGGTAGTCCCCTGAAATGGTTTTCACTTCACAGGTGTGCCCTGTCAGGTTTAATAAGTGGGATTTCTTGCCTTATAAATGGGGTTGGGACCATCAGTGGCGTTGAGGAGAAGTCAGGTGGATACACAGCTGAAAGTCCTACTGAATTGACTGTTAGAATTTGTATTATTGCAAGAAAAAAGCAGCTAAGTAAAGTAAAACGAGTGGCCATCATTACTTTAAGAAATGAAGGTCAGTCAGTCAGTCAGCCGAAAAATTGGGAAAACGTTGAAAGTAAGGGCTATTTGACCATGAAGGAGAGTGATGGCGTGCTGCGCCAGATGACCAGGCCTCCACAGTCACCGGACCTGAACCCAATCGAGATGGTTTGGGGTGAGCTGGACCACAGAGTGAAGGCAAAAGGGCCAACAAGTGCTAAGCATCTCTGGGAACTACTTCAAGACTGTTGGAAGACCATTTCAGGGGACTACCTCTTGAAGCTCATCAAGAGAATGCCAAGAGTGTGCAAAGCAGTAATCAAAGAAAAAGGTGGCTACTTTGAAGAACCTAGAATATGACATATTTTCAGTTGTTTCACACTTGTTTGTTATGTATATAATTCCACATGTGTTAATTTATAGTTTTGATGCCTTCATAGTCATGAAAATAAAGAAAACTCTTTGAATGAGAAGGTGTGTCCAAACTTTTGGTCTGTACTGTCTCGATGCGATTAGTCTCCTCAAACACAGTCTCGTGCAGATTGGAGATAAGGCAGGTAAGCAGCGCAGCCCATGGCTCAGGCTGGAGGTCACCTTCAGGAGGAATTAATTGGTGACTGCTTTCCTATTATATAACTATATAGATTTATGATGTGCACTGAGGTGGCATGTCTGAGGTCCAGCCGGACAGCATCATATGTAAAATATGAATTCTAAAGACATACATTTTCCCCTGCAATGAACTATTCCTGAGATATGGAGGACGGAAGACCCTAAGGTTACTTTGGTCTGAGGTCATCTCGGAAGAGCTTTAAACAGTATCAAGGAGGCTTTCATTCATTCAAGTTCAACTTGAGCTCCTGAAATATTATGTCCACTATGGATTTAACAAAATACTTGGATGATTCCACCAATGACATACCTAAACCTCATTGAGCTTTAATGCTTTAAAGAAGTTCCCCACTATTACAGCAGAATAGAGAGATGTATAATGGTATCATTATTGGGATCATCTCAATCTAACCCATTCTCTGATGAAAGCTGCCAACCTCCACAATATCTTTCTTGGCTAGGCCTATACCACTGGAGAGAGAGACATTTTTGTCCACAGTGGTGGACCTATCTCCATTAGGTTCAGAGTGGTGGACCTCTCTCTCTCTGGTGTGTAGAGTAGTAATCTTCTCTACATCAAGTTCAGAGTGTTGGACCTCTCTCCATGATGCCCATATGTTCTTGTAGATTGTATGAAAGTTGCCTGTCCTATGTATAGGTTTAGATGCCAAGAAGTCATCAAAAGTCTTCAAGACCTTGACGTTCATTTACCTTGTAGACTTTTAATATTTGCATGCAAGGTTCTGATAACAAATTATGGTTTCTTTTCTTGACATGTGATGTATGTTGGCATCTTCTAAACCCACCCATAATAGTACATATGGACATGAATTTCCATCCTGAGACAACTCCTTCCAGGATTAGACTGTCCAAGGGTCAAGCAGCTTGGATAGCTGGTATCCAACAAAACCGTTGAAGGGTGGTGGACCTCTGGTTAAAGAGTCAGTAGAGTGAATTACTGTAGAAATAGCTTAATTGCTCACTTTAGGTGATTTAGTTGTGCCAGGATGACATCATAATATCACAAATCCCTTCCTAAACATTCTTATAGATGCAGCAGAGCTGACACCATCATTTATCACTTCCTGATATCATCTTGGTCAAGCTGTGCTGTCCATAGGGAGGCAGGTCAATCTGCTAAATTATCAAGTTAATTATAGTTTCAGCCCTGCTACATCCGTTGCATTTGCATATGTAATCTCTAATGAATCTTTGGTTAATGGTGCGGTAAATAACTCTACCATTGTCCCAGGAGTACATAGAGTGGACGTTTCCCATTTTACATGTGATTTTGCTATGCTATTTGAAAGTCCTAGGGACATCAGATGAAATGAAATTCAGCTCTTGACGTCACCTAAGAGGACCCATATAAAGTTTATTGGACGTAACATGATGCATTTTTGCAGATGGTGGATTTTGCTGTACGCAGGGGCGTTGCTAGGTTAAAACATTCGGGGCCTGTGCCCCTGATGTTTTGTCCCAGGCCCCGAATGTCCTGCCTGCCAGATAGATCCAACTGTATTGCTGTCCTTAGGATGGCAATACAATTGAATCTAATGCCCTGCAAGACCTGAAGGACCTGTGGTGACATCACAGTCCATGTGATCAGTTCTAGATGCAGTAGCTGAAAAGGACCTGCGATGATGTCACCATCATGTGACCAGTGCAGGAGAGGACGGCTCAGCAGTGAAGAGAAGTCCTGGGAAGATCCTGAGGTGAGGTCTGCTACATGAGGAGAGGTAAGTGAAGGGAGAGGCAGAGCAAATAGGGGGTTGTAGTTATTTAACCGGGTCTGTTAGTTAGGGCTGAAGGGAGAGAAGTTATTTACATGGGGCTGAAAGTTAAGGGGGTGATGTTATTTACATGGAAATACATGTTGGATTTGGCTGGGTCAGGGTGATGTTATTTATATGGGAATATATGTTGAAGGCGGCTGTGGAAGAGAGTGATATTATTTACATAGGACTCAATGTTGAGGGGTAATGCTATTTACATGGGACTGCATGTTGGAGGTGGCTGGGGAGGGGGTGATTTTATTTATATGGGACTGTATGATGAAGGTGTCTGGGGGAGAGAGTGATGTTATTTACATGGGACAAAATATTGAGGGGGTGATGTTCTTTACATGGGACTGTATGTTGAAGGCAGCTGGGGAGGGCGTGATGTTATTTACGTGGGACTGTGTATTGGAGGGGGCAGGAGAGATGGTGTGATGGTATTTACATGCAACTCTATGGCGGAGGGAGGGAAATAATGTTATTTACATTGGACTGTATGGTGGAGGGGCTGAGGAATTATAAATTCTGATGACACTAAAGAGAAGAATATAACTTCAGGGGACATAGTATAAATACTGGGGGCACTTCAGGGTGAGCATTATAACAGTAGAGGGCAATATAAATACTGGGGCACTTCAGGGTAAGCATTATAACAGTAGGGGGCATTAGAAAAACTGGGGGACAGTAGGGGCATTTTAAATCCAGGGGACATTAGGTGTTCTTATTACTACTGGGGGCTCTGTAGGAGGGACTTATAGATCCGCCTTATTTCTACTAAGAGCACTATGGGGGGCCTTATTACTACTGAGGGGTCTGTAGAGAGCTTTATTATCACTGGGGGACCTTATTTCTACTAGGGGCTCTGTAAGGGCATTATTAATACTGGAGGGCTCTTCTACTAATGGAGGCACTCTTGAGGAGTGTTATCACAGTTGGGGGCACTGTAGGGGGCAGTACTACTAATGGGGGCATTCTAGAAAGGAATTACTATTAGTGGGACCATGAGGAGCACTATTACTATGGGGAAGATTATCTCATTTTTCTTCAGGATAGTATTTGGGGGTACAGAAAAGTGAGGAAGCTAAGATGTCTGTGTGTCACACTCTGCAGAGACGAGGCGGCTGAGAGAAGTTGTCCGGACTGAATGGAGAAGATGATGAAAGAGAAGATCTACATCCCAGGAGATGTCACCTGGGAGGCCCTGGATGTAAGAGGTATGTACTGCTGTATAGCAAGTACAGTAAAATGTCTTCAGTGCTAGTGTTTGCAGGGGGGATGGGCGTCATGGGGGGGCCATAATCATTGGGGCTTGGGCCCCGGATCTTTTGAGACCCTAACAACGCCCCTGGCTGTACAACATATAGCGTCAGGGGTGGGTCAGGGGAATCTGAAAGTATGAAGGGTAAGCCGACCTTGTAAAATAAACCTCCGTAGAGAGACGTGTTGTGAAGCGGAGGCTCTGCCCTGATCTTCACACAACTTCATTTTACTGACAGATCCCTGTAGGGCTTTGATGCAAATGGTAAACATGCCAATGCTTTGTGGGGAGAACTGCTATGAATGGAGAACAGCCTCACAGAGGCACTTTGGTTAGTACTAGAGATGAGCGAATTTCTCAAAAATTTGATTCCGCCAGTTCGCCAAATTTATTTGCGGCAAATTACATTTTAAAAACTGCTATTTCCTGGCTGCAGAGAGCCTGTATAGTGGTGTAGAACACTGTGCCTTGCAGTAACACACATAAGGAGTCTGCTGTGGTAGTGAAACAATACTGTGAGTCCGTATGACATGCAGATGACAGGCGTCGCTCTTCGAATCACTGCACACTTCACTTATTTGGGCAGTCACGGGGCCAAAACTGACCGAATAACTCAAGTATGAACTCAGCCTTACAGGTCAATGTTAGCGCCAAGAAGAAGCGCACTCCTTTTACACCGTCGTCAGCTGATTCCACATAGATGTCTACAGAACCTTTTCTATTAAACGCTTATACAAGTAGAGCCCCCCCCCCCCCCCGACAGAATGGAGAGGGTGTCAGCAGTAAGTTTGTGTTGACGTCACTGATTATTTTGCTCTTCCTCTTATCCGTCAGAACAATAACCCCCAAAAAACGGATCCTGTCTGTGGAGCATCCGCCTTCACTCGGTCAGCATTTGGTCAGTAATCCATCAGTATTTTTAATGTAAAAAAAAACAGAGATAGCATGTGAATGGAATATTTGCATGTCTTCTGTGTCTTGTACCCACTCCTGCTTTTGGCTACCAAATCATAAGCCAATTCTGATGGGACCATGCAGGCCTTACAGCTGCTACACAGACAGGATCCGTTGTGCGTCTCATTTTTCCTTCCTTCTGACAGATTAGAAGAAGGGTCAAATAAATGATGATGTCAGCCAGGCCGAAATGCAAAATAGTGGACCACTCAGGAAGTGGGAAGGGTGGGAACAGCATGATAAGTCCACAGAGTGGCCCTATGATGTAGTGGTAAGATAGAAGCAGCATGAGGAGACCACGGAGTGGCCCAATAACAGGGTCTGGAGGTGGAAGCAGTATGAGGAGCAGTCTGGAGGTGGCAGCAGTATGAGGAGGCAACCGAATGGCACAATGACCGAGTCTGGAGTTGGCGGCAGCAGCATCAGGAGAAGGCCACCGAATGGCACAATTACCGAGTATGGAGTTGGCAGCATCAGGAGAAGGCCACCGAGTGGCACAATGTCCGAGTATGGAGTTGGCAGCAGTATGAGGAGGTAGAGATGGCCTTGCGGTTCACCCGGCGGTCGTTTCACAGTGAACTTTTCTCGTTCGCGGTTCGCCGAAAGCGCAAAGATATGCCGATGTCCTCCGGCGCCATAGTCTTTTACATTGTGAAGAACTTTGACCCATGACACATCCATCAGGTGTTACAGGACAGCCAATGGAGACATTTCAGCACATGGACTACCTTGTAAATAAACCCGATCTGGCCGCCATTTTACATTCAGTCTTTTGCCAGTGTAGGGAGAGGTTGCTTTGTGGAGCAGGGACAGGCTGTTAGAGAGACCAAACGCTAGCTAATAGGGCCACAAAAGTCCTTTCTAACATAGAAAGTATATTATAGTGCATTTGTATTGTGCAGCAGTTGTGTGCGGTTCTGCTGCCAAACGCTATTGGAACAAATAATTTCTACTGGTGTGATATACCAGTTGCACCCCCAAAAAACTGATTGAAGCAGGGGTGTTATATACCAATTATATACTTTCTATATACAGTAGTGCATTTGGGTAGTGCAGCATTTGTTTGCGGTTTTGCTGCGTTACCTCAGCTACACAGAGTGACATACGCTATTGGAACAAATAATTTCTACTGGTGTGATTTACCAGTTGCCCCCCCAAAAAAACTGATTGAGGCAGGGGTGTGATATACCTTCTTCCACAAATACTGCTCTTCTATAGGGACTTTTGTCACAGGGTCATTTTGAGAATAACAGGCAGAGGAAGAGGCAGGCCATTCAGCAGGGGTGGTAGGGGTCGGGCAGGTGCACCAGGCCAGAGCCTAAGTGGGAAGTTGCAGAAGGTGCGTGCAATTACGTCAATGTACGCACCAGGCTTGGTTGAGTGGCTCACCCAGCCTTCCGCTTCTGCACCCTCCTCATCCTCTCTATCTGCACCCTCTTCACTCTCTGCTGTGTGCACCCCCAAAGACATCACCACCACCACCATATCCCCTCCTCTCTAGTTAGAGGAATTATTTTCCCATCCATTACAAGACCTTACCGATGCGCAGCCATTCTTGGCATCGGATCAGAAAGAGGAGGTATCAACGGTCGACACCCAGCAGTCTGACGACAGTACCCAGATCAGCCCAAGGAGGGTGGTCCCCGCTGTTGCTGCCTACTCCAAAATCTCTAATGTCAGTGGTGGTGAAGGTGACGATGATGACGTGTCGATAGACGTCACGTGGGTGCCCACAAGAGAGGAAGAGGAGGGGAGTTCAGAGGGAGAGACGGAGCAGCAGATAAGGAGGAGAACCAGGCAGAACTTACAGTGCACAGGAGGCAAAAAGCAGACTTCTAATGTATCTGGAATGAGCCATTCACCATGCACGGTCACATCTGGTGCTCCCAGGAGGCCGGCACATGGCTCCGCAGTGTGGGCTTTTTTAAACGTGTCAGCAGCTGACAATAGTGTTGCTATCTGCAGCCTGTGCTGTCGACGCATAAGTTGCGGTAAGCCCGGCACTCACCTAGGGACGACCGCCTTAAGAAGGCACCTGGCCTCCCATCAACGACCCCAGTGGGAGCAACGCCGTCAGAACCCACAAACCCACACTCCCGGCGCTCCACCTCCTCCCTCTTCTCCTTCTCCTCTCTCCCCCAATTTGTCCTCCACTCTACCTTCCACCGTGCCATCGTCGCGTTCATCTGGCAAAAGGCAGGCTTCCATGGCCCAAATGTTCAAGCGAAAAAGATGATGACGCCGGATAACCCTCTTGCCCAACGGCTGACCGCTGGCTTGTAGGAACTGCTATCCAGCCAACTACTGCCATATAAACTGGTGGACTCGGAGCCCTTTAGAAAATTTGTGGCCATTGGCACACCGCAATGGAAGGTCCCCGGAAAGAAATATTTCTCCCAGAAGGGCATCCCAGAGCTATATGGCCACGTTCAGCGGCAAGTGAATGTATCTCTGGCACACAGTGTCGGTGCCAAGATACATCTGACCACAGACAAGAAGTCTAGCAAACACGGGCAGGGAAGGTACATAACTTTTTTTTGCCCACTGGGTGAACCTTCTGACGGCCGTCAAGCATGCAACCCGTGCCACCCGTGTGGATTTGGTGTTACCGCCACGGATTGCATCCAGTTGTTGCCTCAGTGTGTTGCTGGGTTTAAAGCAGACAGAGATGTGATGTTTATTAAAAATCCTTTTGAGTTTCTCAGACACCCCAGCTACATATGGGATAACCATATTCTTGCGTCTGTCATGCTTCTGGCCCTCACTGGTAGTGCTCTTTCTTCTCCTTCCTTCTGTTAATTAGAGGCGGGGGGGGGGGGGGGGGGGGGGTTAGACATCTATTGTCTGCCACATAAAATGCTGTCTTGACACCTTTTTCTGGGCGGTCATTATCACCTACTGACTCCAATTAGGATAATGGAATCAACACCTTTGACCCCATGCTGGGTATAATGACCTCTGACCCCATGCTGGGTATAATTACCAGATGTTGATTCAGTTACATATTTATTCCCAGAGAATTCTTGTACAGTCACTCAGAATTGAGAAAGCTCGTTGGAAGAACGAGTGAAACCTTTTTTTAAGAAATCTACAGTAAGTCCAGTTGTCTTGATTTATTCTTTACCAACTAGACAGGGTTCACAGCCGAACGACAGGTAAGTAACAAAAGGCAACAGACAACCTAGGTTACCAGAACTTACCTGCCGCCGACGAGATGGACCGGAAATGCACTGTCTAGATATTTGCTTAAACCCCTTCGGGAAAGCAACCCCCTTTTGGAGGAAACACACCACAACACAATAACCTCCAAACAAGGCCCACACCATAACCACATACACCAGGTGGGAGAGGGAAAACAGAAACACGCCGGAGGGGACACACAGACAAAGCAAGGGAAACAATATAACAAATAAGGATGGCTCACACAGACTTTTACATACAGCCAGGGAGCAGAGCTCCTACACAGACTGACAAGCAAAATCAAACTGACCTCAGGTTCCACCACCCCAACATATAAGGAGGCCTGAGGTCACACCCACCACACCTAGCAAACACACCTTAACCCCGTGCACACCAGGATGGGAAGGGACACACAACTTAAAGGGGAAGTGTCAAAACATGCAAAAACAACATGTTGCCACCAGCAACAAGCATGCCCGGCAAAAGTGTCATGGTCCACAATACCAGACCATGACACAGCCGTGACAGTGGCACAATGACCAAGTATGGAGTTGGCAGCATAAGGAGAAGACCACCGAGTGGCACAATGACTGAGTATGACGTTTTCAGCAGTATGAGGAGGCCACCGAATGGCACAATACCTGAGTCTGGAGGTGGTGGCAGCAGCAGCATCAAGAGAAGGCCACCGAGTGGCACAATGACCAAGTCTGGAGGTGGCAGCAGCAGCATCAGGAGGATACCACAGAGTGGCAAGGTGATATAGTGTGGATATGACAGCAGCAGCATTAGGATTCCACAGAGTGGCAAGGTGACATAGTGTGGAGATGGCGGCAGCAGCAGCATCAGGATACCACAGAGTGGCAAGGTGACATAGTGTGGATATGGCAGCAGCAGCATCAGGATACCACAGAGTGACAAGGTGGCATAGCGTGGAGATGGCGGCAGCAGCAGCATCAGGACACCACAGAGTGGCAAGGTGACATAGTGTGGATATGGCAGCAGAGGCATCAGGATACCACAGAGTGGCAAGGTGACATAGCGTGGATATGGCAGAAGCAGCAGGAGGATACCACAAAGTGTCAAGGTGACATAGTGTGGATATGGCAGCAGCAGCAGGACCAGGATACCACAGAGTGGCAAGGTGACATAACGTGGATATGGCAGCAGCAGAATCAGGATACCACAGAGTGGCAAGGTGACATAGTGTGGATATGTCAGCAGCATCAGGATACCACAGAGTGGCAAGGAAACATAGTGTGGAGATGGCAGCAGCATCAGGATACCACAGAGTGTCAAGGTGACATAGTGTGGCGATTGCAGCATCAGTATCAGGAGACCACAAAGTGACCCGGTGACAGAGTGGGGCAGGGGTTGGCAATACTAGTATCCGCTGATAAAGGTGAGTGAAAGAAGGAGCACTTGGCATCATATTTGTGTGGCATCAGGTGAGTGGCAGCATCAGAGTAGTAGCTGAGGCAGGTAGCCAGAAGAAACAGTCCCCTTTTGCCAAGGTTTGGGTGAAGCGGCATGGATGATCTAATCAGATCCATCAGGCATTGGTGGGTGGAAATCCTGTCTGAGTCACGCCTGATTCATCTTGGCAAAGGCCAGTCTCTCCACATTTTGGGTGGACAGGCAAGTTCTCCTTGGGGTAACTATGGCCCCCACCGCACTAAACACCCGCTCTGATGCCACACTACTGGCCGGGCAGGCCAGCTTTTCCAGGGCAAACTCTGCTAGTTGCGGCCACAAATCAAGTTTGGCTGCCCAGTAGTCCAGCAGATCTTCAATGTGGGTTGGCAGGGTGCTGTCCAAGTATGCCACTACCTGCTGGTTCAGGTCCTGCTCCAGCACAAAACCTAAACAGGCCTCAATACAATAACAAATCAGGGTATGTTTATTGACCAGAACATATACCTATAATGTTGCTCACTCCCAAACAACAAAAACATACCCAATATAATAAAAAATATATCAACTTTATTGCATAAAAATCCATGTACACAATATAACAATATAATAATAATGATAAAAGGAAAACGACAGATGTATGAGGGTGCCAGAATCACCTGACCTATGCTGCTACTACTCCCAAAAAGATCTTCCACATGTCGTGTCACCATGTCCAAAGGGTATACACTATAAAACATGAATATCGCAAAAAACGGCCTACCTGTTACTACATGCATGGGTATATCCCTCAGTACGGGTAGATACATATATCAAGTTTTAATAACTATTGCCCAAAACAATGGTACAGCATGAGCCCAGAAATAAACAATGGGACGGAGAAAATGTCGGTCACCATGGTTCCGATTTTTAGTTGTCGTGGAGAAAGCCAGGATTCGATTTCTTGATGCATCACACGGAGCAGTTCCTCCCCTGTGTGACTCCGTTCGCCAAGGCAAACCAGGTGCAGAACAGCGTGACACCGCCACGCCCTGCACATGGAGGGGCACTGTGACTTGTCCCTGCAGTGGAGGCTGAGGACATGGTGGAGGGTGAGGAGGCAGAGACGGACATTGTTGCTTAACCAACGGCGTGTCAACGTGGAGGCGGAAGTGGCGTGACAGCTCCACACGTCGGCGCTGCCTTGCACTTTGGCAGACACCGACAGGCTCAAGGACTGACCCACCTTCTGTTCTACATGTTTGTTCAGGGCTGGTACTGCCTTTTTCGAAAAGAAATGACAGCTTGGGACTCTCCACCTCGGCTCGGCACAAGCCATCAGTTCTCTGAAAGGTGCAGAGTCCACCACTTGGAAAGGGAGGGACTACAGTACCAGCAACTTGGACAGGAGCACGTTCAGCTTAAGCGCCGTTGGATTCATGCACTCATACTGTTGTCTCTTGGCAATCGCTTCGGTGATCGATTGCTGACGGAATGACTGACGAGGAGTAGGAGGAACAGGAGCATCAGGAAAAGCAGACGATGGGAACGACAGACAGCTCCCTTCGGCTGAGGTGGTGGAACCTTGACTGCCTGAAATCGGGTTCACGGTGCCACTGGGTGATGCAGCGGTTGGACCACCACAATGGAGCCACGGTTCTCCCAGGCCACTTTATGGTGATGCTCCATATGTTGACGCAGGGCCGTGGTGCCAACATTGACACCCTGGCCACGCTTCACCTTCTTAAGGGGTGTTTTAAGGGGTGGCAACAGATATACAGTACGGAACATGATGACAGGCAGACAGCGGCAGTGGCATGTTGCCGGCAGTGGTGGCAGCAACAGTCATACAGTACAGAACATGATAGTAGACAGGCAAAAAGAAGCAATGACACAATGGTGGGAGCAGCAGCAAGGCCAGATCTATTCATCACCCTCAGCTGGAGGAGGATGTCACAACGCTCCTTGCCATCCTGAAAACCCTCTTTAAGATGACATAGGAAGGTGAGCAAGAAAAAACATAAAGAGCATTCTGAGCCAGTTCGGGCTACTATTCCAGTCTGCCTGCACAGAGGTCACCAGGGGTATGCACTGGAGAAAGGTCATAGTCCAGGTAGGACTGAAGCTGGGTGTTAAGGTGGTACATCACCGTTTGCATCAGCTTGGTGCAGCATCTACTGCGGCTTCTGCTGCTTGTAGTAGCAGAGAAGGCGAGAGATGGATGACTGCAGAAGGTAAAGAGGAACCTCAGGCATGCGGGTGGCAGACATCAGCTTGCTGAAAGCTGCACCAAGCTGCAAACACTGTGCTTTCTGGTAATAAAGTAATTTGGCAACAGGAAAACATTGCCCAATTTTCTTTTATAGCAAGGGTTTAAAAGCATGGCTATTCAGTAATCATCAGACTGCTTAATGATAAGAATATGGCTGTCATTACATAAGCAAGCAAGCATACAGCTTGCAATACTGGAAAGCGTGCCAGCGGACCCAGTTATTTCCGGCTCCACGCCCCACTGAGATACAGCAATTGGGTGTCTTTATCGTCTTCATCATCATCAGCCAAGTCCTGCTCTTCCTCCACCACCAACTACCCCTCCTCCTCCAGTTGTAGTTTCTCATCCTTCTCCTCCATGCGACTTTATCCTTGTGGGTCCCCAACAGCTACAGGGTGTCCAGCAAAATTCGTAAGCTGCTTTTCTTCTGCCACCCCTTTTTGCATCAGCGTGAGCTTCTGTTCTAAGATAAATATCAGGGGGATGACATCATTGATGCCGCAGTTGTCCCTACTGACAAATCTGGTGGCCTCTTTGAAAAGGACTAAGTATGCGAAAGGCGTCTCTGATGAGCTACCACTGCTTGACCTTGAAACAACACATGCTGAGGTGGTCTGATGAAATCATTCATGGCTTTATACTGCTCATACATACGCTCTAGCATATACAAGGTGGCATTGCAGCGAACGGTAGAACGTTTCAGATCAAACGGTGCAATGGCAGACCATTCAGTCGCTGCAAGTCCAGGAGGGCATTCCTTGCCACATAAGAATGGCTGAAATGTGAGGGCAGTCACCTGGACATGGCCAGCATCCTCTGCAGGCCTCTGTACTTTTTCAAAAAGTCTTGCACATCTAAATTGATGCGCCATGCAGGGAGCATTTGTTATATCCCTCAAATGCTGCATGGCCATATTCCAGCCATTGTCGCTGACTACCTTGCCCAATTGGAGTTGGCAGGGAGACAGCCAGCGGGATGTTTGCTACTTAATGCACTTTAGCAAGTGATCGGCTATGGGGCTATTCTCGCCCCCAGGCCAATCAGCTCTAACACTTAACGGCAGTGCTTTACTTTACTCATATGATAGGAAGGAGGTGGAATGGGAACAACGCTCTTCCCTGCTGCTATTGGGGACAGGTAGATGTCCATGGATGAGGATGTTGACATGGCAGATAAATGCCTGGTGTAGAAACCAGACCGACACAAAAATAGAGATGTCAATAGAACCTCGCCTTTTTGCTGCGGTGACGCCACTGCCATGAAAAACAGTGGCCCAATGGGCCGTGAAAGACATCTACTGTCTATGTCCGTAACATTTTCTCCAGGTGTCCACTGTGGTGTGCACCTTGCTGCCCACATTCTAGACCCCACATTCTCCGCCACGTGAGGTATGACTTTTTTGGGAAAAATTATAATGGCTTGGTATCTTACAGTGAGACGGAGCGCACTCCATCAGCTCTCTAAATGTAGCAGAATCCACACAATGGTACGGCACTGTATAATCCTCCTTCATTGTTAATGGCCTCGCTGCACTTTTAAACAGGGGCTGTTGCTGGTATGGGGTTTGGCTGGTTAGGTTGGGACACAATAGGCATATTATTGCTGTTCTTGCCTGCAATCTCCTGCAGGTTATTGGACAGTAAACACAGAATGTTAATCAGCTCTGGCATACCCACTTCTCCAACACTTTGCTCTCCTGTCCTACAGATGGGAGCCCTTCTTCTGCCATCTGCTTTTCCTCCTTTTCCACATCATCTAATATCGATGAGAATATGTCATCAGGAACATCCAGCTCCTCCTCCCTCTGCATCTTGCTACCTGTTCTAGGACATGGAGACTTTGAAGGATGATTGGGAAGAAGTAAAGCCGGCAAAAGATGACTATGGTACCGGAATAATAAAGGATTCCATCTTATTGGTTTTGAAATACATCTCTTAGTTTAGAAATCACTGACCAAAACACTGACTAGGCCTGATACACAATCATCGTCATAGTCCTCACCCACTCCCACTCTTTTATCACACTGTGATATGTCATTGAAAGCTCCTTGCCCCCCCCCCCCCAATGATTGGCTGCTCCATACCTGCCCTGACTGCCACTGTCGATACCACTTCCCCTACTGCCACCACCATAGCTATAGGTGCCTCTATTACCACCACCACAACCAACACAGCTATGCATTGGGTCCTCTGCCTCCTCTTGATTTTTAATATTAATGACCTATGCTCAGGATATATTTCAGATCGGTGGGGTCTGACACCGGGCAACCCTGCTGATCAGCTGGTTGAAGAGAAGGCCACGCTCTGTGCAAGCTCTGCCTTCCCATCATTGTATAATCTGCTCGCCATTGACATTGCAGTGACGAACAGATGTAATTACAAGCCGTCCCTTTCACTTCAATGGAACGGCTCGTTCCCATTCAAGTGTATAGGAACGTGCGGCACGTGCCAACCCATAGAAGCAGGGATCTCAAGTCTCCCGGACGTTCAGGGAGTCTCCCGCTATAGTGGCTCCCTGACACCCTCAGGAAAGGTTCACTGATAGCAGAGCAGAGAGATAAGAGAAGTGACAGGACACAGAGTTTACATTACAGGTTGAATTAACCCTTTAGGGTCAAATTGGCTTCTCAAGGAGATATATATGTTAAAGACATCCCTTCTTCTGTCTCATTCAGTAGCTATAGAACTATTGAGAGAGATGTATTTTTTTAAATACATTTACACATTTAACCCTCCATTTTAATTATATTATTCACCCCAGTGTTAAATTCACCCCCCCCTGGATGCTTGTTTTTTTTCCTACAGTGGGGTAGATAATTACACACAGGGTTTTAAAGAATAAACTTCCTGACTCAGACCAGGAGCCGACTCAGCGAGTTAGCAAGTGAATCGAAGCATCCGCGCATGCGCATTGCGCAACCTAAGCTTCGGTTCACTTGCTTCTTGTCAGCTCAGCGAATGAACCGAAGATTCGATTCATGAATCGGTTTATTTGAAAGATCCGAACTTCCCATCTCTAGTTTGTAGCCGTGTCCCCTTCTCGGCGCGTGCGCACAGTGCAAGAAGAAGCCGATGCCAGCAGTCCGCAACGGCGCATCAGGCTGAGCCTGTGCGCACGCGCGGGATCTCACAGAGTACCAGTAAAAAATATAATATTTTATTCAATCACAGAAATGTAAAAGGACAATGTCACTTTAAAAGGAAAGGTAGCAGAAAGAAACACACCATCCTGGTCATTACACAGGCTAAATATTAATAATATGTTGTAAATTCTTATATAGAAGATTTAGTAAGGGTATGTCCCATATATTAAATTATATAAACAATAGTAACTGTCAGGAACCCATAATCGTTCACACCAATTCATTAAAGAATAGCAATAAAGTAGAGCCCGGGATCACAGTAATCAGTCTTCCCTTTGCATAAAAGCCTGGGACCTGCTGCAAGGAACTTACCCAAAAGTTCTGTGTGCACAACCAGGGTGGCGCTTCCCCGACACGCGTTACGGCTTTGATCCCGGGACTACTTTATTGCTATTCTTTAATGAATTGGTGTGAACGATTATGGGTTCCTGACAGTTACTATTGTTTATATAATTTAATATATGGGACATACCCTTACTAAATCTTCTATATAAGAATTTACAACAAATTATTAATATTTAGCCTGTGTAATGACCAGGATGGTGTGTTTCTTTCTGCTACCTTTCATTTTAAAGTGACATTGTCTTTTTACATTTCTGTAATTGAATAAAATATATTATATATTTTTTACTGGTACTCTGTGAGCTCCATTTTTTGTAGGTTTTGTTCTGGATTCAGGAGCTGGTACTTATATCCCTTTATAGTTGGCCCCCTTATTTTGCCACAATATGTTTTGATGTACTATTATTATAGTCTTGGAATGTGGGCCACTTTTGGTCTCTTTTCTATATTTGCTCAGCATTTGCAGCAGAATGCTATTGGGGTACTGTGCCGGCAAAAATGAACTGTAGAAACTTCAGGGCTTTTTTTAAAAAAAGCTCATTTTCTTTTCATGTAAAAAATAAAATGTTTTTGCTTGCAGGGGGTTGGTTTTGCAATGTACAGTAGAACTGCTAGGCTGAGTTTTAGTTGCTGCAGCAGCAAGCAGCTTAGGCACAGTATGACCAGCCCCTCACTCCCTCAAAGCTTTCCCTTATCAAATTACTTAAAATCTGCACAATTCTATATTTCTATTCTTTCCCTATAGTGTCCCTATCACACTATACTTGTTTCTTGCGAATCTCTAATGTTTTTTTTTTTAACAGACACTGCAGACACAATCCTTCCAGGTCTGAAGCTGAACACAATATGGGGCTTCTGCTGGTTCAGCATAGGCATCTCCCTGCCTATATTCTTCCTCCCTTAGGGTTTTTCGGCACCAATATTAACAGTAAAATGGCACTGGCATCGGTTTTACCCTATTCGTCCCAAATGAATCACAAAAGCTTCAGATTCGTTTGATAGATGAATTTATGTTAAAGGGGTTCTGTACCTTTTTCTTAATGATGATCTATCCTTTGGATAGGTCACCTGCATCTGATAGGTGAGGGCAGGGCCGGCGCAACCATATAGGCTGCAGCCCTGGGTGAGCGGCTCTTGAGCCGCCCCCAGCGCCATTACAGGGGGGCCAAGAGGTGGAGGTCCTTCTTAAATATGGCAGAGCAGGCATCTGCTTACCCTGATGGCAGGTGCCTGCTCTGCCAGTAAATTACCGGAGGAGAGGAGAAGGGCGGCAAGGGAGGCTGTTCTAGCAGCTCCTCCCTCGTGCGCCCTCTGTGATGCCGGAATATGACGTCATTCCGGCCCCGGCATACTAAACGGCGCGCTGGAGGACTGAGGAGCTGCACCACACTGGACCCCAGGGAGGTGAGTGTTTAAGTGTTTGACTGAGTGAGTGTCTGCCTGTGTATTTATGTCAGTGAGTGAGTGTATGTATGTCTGTCTTTCTGTCAGTAAATGTATGTGTGTCTGTCATTGAGTGTCTGTGTGTGAATGTCAGTGAGTGAGTGTATGTCAGTGTGGATGTCTGTCGGTCAGTAAGTGTCTGTATGTTTGTCAGTGAGTATATGTGTGTGTTTGTCTGCCAGTGAGTTAGTGTCTGTCAGTGAGTTTCTGTGTGTGTGTGTTTCAGTGGGTAGGTGTATGTCTGTCAGTGTGTGTCTGTCAGTGAGTGAATGTGTGTCTGTCTGTCTGTCAGTGAGTGAATGTGTGTCTGTCAGTGAGTGAGTGTGTGTCTGTCTGTCAGTGAGTGTATGTGTGTCTGTCAGTGAGTTTCTGTCAGTGAGTGAATGTGTGTCTGTCAGTGAGTGAGTGAATGTGTGTCTGTCAGTGAGTGAGTTTGTGTCTGTCTGTCAGTGAGTTTCTGTGTGTGTGTGTTTCAGTGGGTAGGTGTATGTCTGTCAGTGAGTGTCTGTCAGTGAGTGAATGTGTGTCTGTCTGCCAGTGAGTGAGTGTCTGTCAGTGAGTTTCTGTGTGTGTGTGTTTCAGTGGGTAGGTGTATGTCTGTCAGTGTCTGTCTGTCAGTGAGTGAATGTGTGTCTGTCAGTGAGTGAGTGTGTGTCTGTCTGTCAGTGAGTGTATGTGTGTCTGTCAGTGAGTTTCTGTCAGTGAGTGAATGTGTGTCTGTCAGTGAGTGAGTGAATGTGTGTCTGTCAGTGAGTGAGTTTGTGTCTGTCTGTCAGTGAGTGTATGTGTGTGTGTGTTTCAGTGGGTAGGTGTATGTCTGTCAGTGAGTGTCTGTCAGTGAGTGAATGTGTGTCTGTCTGTCTGTCAGTGAGTGTATGTGTGTCTGTCAGTGAGTTTCTGTGTACATCATTCAGTGACGCTGGGTTCACACCTGAGCGTTTTACAGCGCGTTCCTACGCACTGTAAAACGCTCAACAGGCAAGAACCAATGCTTCCCTATAGGCATGGTTCTCACCTGAGCGTTTTACAGCGCGTACGAACGCGCTGTAAAACGCCCTACGCCCCAAGAAGTACAGGAGCTTCTTTGGGGCGTAGTGTCACGCGTTCCCGTACATAGACTTCTGGGAACGCGCGACAATGGGCGTTCGCTTACTTCCGGAGCCGCGAATGTGAGACGCCCGGAGAATCGCGCATACAGAGCGCTCAGGTCAGTACGCTCAGGTCTGAACCCAGCGTAAGTGTCTGAGTGCGTGTCTGTCTGTCTGTCAGTGTGTCTGTGTGTCTGTCAGTGAGTGAGTGACATGAGGGGGCGGCAAAAATCCTATATATAGAACTCTTTTGAGTTTCCCACTAATCTGAATTAATTAGAATAGATATGCGTATCCTTAAATTAGAGTTAGGCCTCTCTCAGACGGGCGTTGCGGAAAAATGTGCGGGTGCGTTGCGGGAACACCCGCAATTTTTCCGCGCGAGTGCAAAACATTGTAATGCGTTTTGCACTCGCGTGAGAAAAATCACGCATGTTTAGTACCCAAACCCGAACTTCTTCACAGAAGTTCGGGCTTGGGTTCGGTGTTGTGTAGATTTTATTATTATTATTGACTGTCACCTAGCAACCATGCGTGAAAATCGCACCGCATCTGCACTTGCTCTATATTCTGCGTTTTTCACGCAACACAGGCCCCATAGAAGTGAATGGGGTTGCGTGAAAATCGCAAGCATCTGCAAGCAAGTGCGGATGCTGTGCGATTTTCACGCATGGTTGCTAGGTGACAGTCTATAAACTGTATTATTTTCCCTTATAACATGGTTATAAGGGAAAATAATAGCATTCTGAGTACAGAATGCATAGTAGGTGATCAATTGAGGGTTAAAAAAAAAATAAAAAAATTAACTCACCTTCTCCTCTTGTTCGCGTAGCTCCCGGTCTCTTCTTTACTTCTCAAAAGATGAACTATCGGCTAAAGGACCTTTGGTGACGTCAGATCACATGCTCCAATCACATGGTCCATCATCGTCTACAGAACACCGATACCAAGCCCGAACTTCTGTGAAGAAGTTCGGGTTTGGGTACCAAACATGCGTGATTTTTCTCACGCGAGTGCAAAACGCATTACAATGTTTTGCACTCGCGCTGAAAAATCGCGGGTGTTCCCGCAACGCACCCGCACATTTTCCCGCAACGCCCGTGTGAAAGGGGCCTAAAGGGGTATTCCCATCAGCAGTTTTCATACTTACCTGCGGCGAGCGCGACGTTCACTTCCTGGATTCGGCTCGGCGGGCTCAGTCAACTTGATTGACGTCTTCTTCCAGCCGGGTCGCGCTTGCGCAGAAGACTGAAGATTTTCTTCCGGCCGGGCCGCGCAATGTCCTGAACGCGCACGCCGCCGCGCATGCGCCATGGTGACTTTTTCCTGGCCTGTACAGTACAGAGCCGGCGTGCGCATTCGCGGCTCTGTAATATACTGGCCAGTAAAAAGTCATCATGGCGCATGCGCGGCGGCGTGCGTGTTCAGGACATTGCGCGGCCCGGCCGGGAGAAAATCTTCAGTCTTCTGCGCAAGCGCAGCCACAGGATTCGACAGGCGAGAGGTGGCCGTAACCAGGGGAGACGAAAGACAACGATCAGGTAAGAGGGGACTTATTTTCTCAAAAAGGGTGGGAATTGGGTAATAAAATGTATTTACAAAAATGATCACTGTCAAATCTTTAACAGATTTAACAGTGATCATTGTGATGGGAATACCCCTTTAATCCAGTAGAAATGCTGTGGAAGGACCAGAAGCGAGCAGTTCATGGAAGGAAACCCAACAACATAGCAGAGCTGATGCTGTTTTGTGGGCTAAAAAATTTCCAAGTCAATGTGCAGAACTAATCAACAATTACTGGAAATGTTTAGTTGCAGTTATTATTGCTGCACAAGGGGGTCACACCAGATACTGAAAGCAAAGGTTCACATACTTTTGCCACTCATAGACATGTGATTTTGGATCACTTTCCTCAATAAATAAATGACAAAGTCTAATATTTTAGACTCAATTGTATTATTTGGTTATCTTTATGTATTTTTTAGGCCTCAGGTAGTTTCAGGTCACATTTATGCAGAAATATAGAAAATTCTCAAGCATTCACAAACTTTTTAAGCACCTCTGTAAATGGCCATCTCAAGATTTTACACTGTGTCCACTAGGAATCACCCCACCACAAAGTCATTAATAGGAGGTTCTAGTAATATTCTAATTACCACTTAATTATTTGCTCTCATTTGGCCTCAAATCACCGGCTGATCTGTATCCTTGGTGTTTGATTAATGATGACGGAACGTTACTTAAGGAAGTGAACAAAGAACTAATTTACTCGCAAACACAATGCTCCATCGTGAAAAAGAAAAATCTAATGGTTACAGCAATAACCACGTCTGCATGTAAATTACTGGGACTAGTCAAACAGGACATCACTGACACCCTCCATATCTCCCGCGATATGTTGTATCTATTACCATCATGTAGTGTTAATATCGGAAACTACAAAATCTTATTAAAGGGAGACTTCATCCAAAACTTACAGAGTCCAAAGTTATGTGCTGATTAATTTAACAATATATCTTTATACAGCACCATTTTAGAATACATAGCTCCAAGTCCCAAGGATAGACATAGAAATAAATGGTGAAATTCTACTTTCTGCAACCACCACTAGGGGGAGCTTAGGAGCTCACTGCATACTGATTATGCATAGAACTGAATAATAACACAGGATGCAGTAAGTTCCTGAGCTCCCCTAGTGGTGAAAGCAGACATAATTCTATAATTTACCTATACAGCTATGCAGGAAATTTGGAGCTTTGGGGCTCTGATCGCTATAGTGATATATATATATAAAAATAAATAAAAGTCTGTTAAGGCCGTGGTTGTGGAACCACTATGTCAACCAACATAATAGGCTTTGGGCTAAACCAAAGGCCATTATCTTGGAGGTCCCCTGGTTTTCACCCTTTAACAGGGATCTGGACTTCACTGCAGTGGAGTTACCAGGCTACTACCTCTTGGAGTAGTCTCTGTGTGGTTAACAGCTGAACCATGGAGGTTTCAGACAACAGTGGGGGGCACTGAGAGATAAGGCAAAACCAGAGTCTCGGACAGGCCAAGGTCAAGGAAGGCAGAGAATGAGCAATGATGACTGCAGGTAGGCAGAGTATTATCTTTTAACTCTATGACTATGCAGAGGATTTAGAACTTTGTATCAGCTTTGACAACTATGAATATGCATTAATACATGAATTATCACAGAATTTTGGACCTAAAACAACATGATGATACAAGGTGGACATATTTTTATCATTGGGTAACCACTGCATGTACGATCACTGCTCTATGGTGCAAAGACCTATGTTAGCTGCTTAAAAGGGTTTAGAGTCAATGGTGCAGAACTGCAATACCGCACAGAACCTGTGGATAGGGGTAGTGCTGTTTTTGGGAAAAAAGCCAGCCATGTTTTTCTAATCCTGGACAACACATCACCTTTAACATGTGATAAAACTAAGTCCTTGCCTATTTAAGCAAAAGCTGTCCACCTGGATACAGGA
The DNA here is from genome assembly GCF_905171765.1 of Bufo bufo. Lineage (NCBI taxonomy): Eukaryota > Metazoa > Chordata > Amphibia > Anura > Bufonidae > Bufo > Bufo bufo. Next base: position 607,105,516 of record NC_053392.1, on the reverse strand, counting down.
TTAGTAGATGACTAGTCCTATGGGTTACATTATTTTTGGTCAAAGGGAAAGCTGATATGCCTCATTCAGGTAAATGAACATCATGTAGCGTGGGACCCCCTGTATGAGCAGGAGGGGAAACCACTAAAACTGCATGTAAACTTCATCTTCTCTCTAGAGGGCCACTGTTGGCCCCATACTGTACATACACTGCACTATACATGATGCACTGTACGTTCACTGCACTATACATTTAATGGGAATATTTGTTCACTCCCCTGGGACACCCCTAGCTTATATATACTCAGTGGTGTAACTAGAAATGAATGGGCCCCACAGCAAATTTTTGACTGGGTCACCCCACCAACCTCCTCTTTCCATGCAACCCTCACTTCTGCGGCTGTGGTTGTCTCTCGGCTGCTTCTTGTTCACCTAGTTACTAACTTTGGGCAGTTGCTATGCAACAGCCTTGCTTCTGAATCTAGCTTTGGTTATTGCCTGGTTTTGTCTGGTTTATTAGGGTGGAGTTGCTGATTGTTGAGCCTTTATATATACAGGCCTTGTCGGATATAGTTTTTGTAGTAGCATTTCCTTCCAGATATTTTGTACTTTTTTCTATATTCCTGTATTCTGGGACCTTTAGATCCACAGTCAGTTTTGCTGCATTTGGGATTCATTTGCTTCTGTGTTGTTGTATTGTTTAGGCTGACTGGAATTCTGATAGGGATAGTTCAGTATTGCTTTGTCATCCGCTATCTACCTGTATCTACCTGGAGACGTCAAGAAGAGCGCTATGCATCAGCCACAGATGAGTCTTTGGTGGTGGTGGTGGTGTGACAGTGCGGGCAGGTGGGTCTAGTCAATACAGAACTGTCCTACACTTTGTGAATGGTCCAGTGACAAGCCCATACTAATTGAAGAACATCATTAATCCAGTCATTGTGCCTATGCATGAACAACACCGGCCTAATTTCATCTACATGGAGGTCAGTGCGCCAGCTCATCGAGGTCGCATCATTAGGGAACGGCTGCTGGAGATTCGGGGATCTCAAATGGAGTGGCCTGCACTTTCTCCAGACCTGAATCCCATTGAAAACCTATAGGATCATCTGAGTCACCGTGTAGAGGCTCGTAACTCTGTACCCCAGAACCTCAATGACCTGAGGGCCGCCCTTCTAGAAGAGTGTGGGATACCATGCCTCAGCAGACAATAAGTCGACTTGTGAACAGCAGGAGACGTGGTTGTCAAGCTGTAATTGATGCTCAAGGCCACAGGACAAGTTATTGAGACACTGGCGTTTTTGTGGCGGTATACCCACCACTGGGTTGGCTTTTGTTTCAATAAATTGTTTGAGATAAGGAAATCACCATTGCTACTTCTACTTAAATGCAGTGGCATGCTAAAGGAGCGGGCATGGGGGGCGGTCCGCCCCGGGTGCCCGCTCCGAGGGGGTGCCAGAGCCTAGAAGCAATGAGCGCTTCCATCAATATGGATGGAAACGCTTATTGCTGGAGTTCAGGGAGCTGTGGTCCTGTCACTCAGCTCCCTGCGCTCCGTCTCTCCCCCACTGAATGGTGAAGTAGGAAGACTTCTCCCCGCTCCACCATTCAGCCTGCAGGCACGGATCGTGCTGCCGGCCGGTGTGGGAGGAGCCAGCATGCTCACTACTGTACATTGTCCTACAGAAGTCAGAGTCAGCTTCTCATGTCAAGTGCCTGATATATTCCAAAAACATACTCATAAAATAAATATGAAGCAAATCTCTGGAAAGGATGTTGTAGGAGCTCAGGAAAGCTGAACGCCACAAATGCAAAAAAAAAAAAATATATATATATATATATATATATATATATATAATTCTGTAAATGTATAATTAGTAAAAAAAAAATTATTAGGTAATATACTCCCTTTAAGATGAAAGTGCTTTTTTAGTTTAATAAGGGTCATTTACATAGAAGCTGGTGTTGTTAGTCATTGTGAAGAATTTATAACTGGTAGCACTGGACTGGACTACAGAAACCAAAAAAGGGGCGAAGGGAATTAAAACTTAACTTTTACTAGTGCTGCAATAAAAATCATACTACACCAAAAGGACATACAAATAACAGTTATATAAGTAATCACCTAAACTGTAACAGATTGTAGCACACTGCACAGTATTACAGGGCCCATAAAACACAATGGATGGGGGGAAAAAAGGAACAATTTCACCAGTCCAGACATAGTGGGTCCAACAACAAGGTGGTGCCCTGGTGTGCTCACTTGGGTACGTTGTCTGTATACAGCTGGGCGGTTCAGATGTTCTTAGTTGCAAAACAGGTAAGCAGACGGGTGGCTCTTAATTTCTTGCGTCAAGACAGCAACAGGAACAGCTAGCCCTATATCACCCTGCAGTAAGGGGAGGGGACTAGAAATGCCCTATCAATCTATACAGAGCACTCGCCCCGAAAGGGGCGACCCCTTCCGGATACCTGTCCCTAAACCCGGGCAAAATCCCTAATGTACCCTAAATGAAGATTCCCAACGTGCCACGTTTTTTTTGGATAACCCATCAGGGGAAAAGGACAATCTTAGGCTATGCTGAATACATAATGTGCTGAATACACAAAAATGCTGGATACACAAATATATGCTGAGTACAAAAATATGCTGAGTACACTGAATACACCAAAGTGCTGAGTATAAAGTGCGCTGAGTACATCAAACAAAAAAATGGGGCCCAAAAATAGGGGGAAAAAATACAGACTAAATGTATGGGGAAAAGTGGGAAAAATAATCCCACAATAATCCCATGGTTCAGTGGAGCCAAATGGGAAGTAAAAAAAGATCCCCTAATAAAAATTGCCCTGTAGTGAGAAGTGGCTACAAGTATTCAATAATAATTAGCCTGCCAGTGGGTAGGGACTGAATGACTGGCGCTCTGTGCGATGAATTTAAAGGCTGCTTCGCACATTTTACAGGGGCCCTCCCAAATGATCAGGTGATCAAATCACGTGACCCGCCCGCTATGCACCCAGGAACGCAGAGGCACGAATTGGGTCATAAATGTATGACTGGTATTATTGGTCAGTAGTGTTGAGCGAACCCGAACTGCAAGGTTCGGGTCAGTACCGAACTTTGCGAGTTCGGGTACCCAGACACGAAGGGCAGGGCAGCCAATCAACAAGCTATTAAGCTGTGGGCGCTTAGAAGCCATCACAGCCATGCATAGTAATGGCATGGCTGTGATTGGCCGGTGCATCATGTGACCCAGCCTCTATAAAAGCAGGATCACGTGTAGCACCGCCCATCAGCTCTGAGTAGTGCAGGGACAGGAAGCAGGCAGCTGAAGTGAGGGAAAGTGTTAGGAATCTCATCTGGCTATTTATTCTGTGGGTGACCTAAAGTGATTTTTTTTGTGGGTGCAATACACCATCTTTGTACCCCTGACACAAAAATATAATAGTTAATCCGTCTGTTAGTTCGGTGGGTGACCTATACCCATTTTTTGTGTGAGGTACACCTGCACTGCATCCGTGACAGGAAATTTACCGTATTTTCAGAGGAGAAAAATAGAGAAATACATTTTTTAACTAAAAGGGGGGTTATAGTTACAGTATGTTTAAAATGAACACTGTCCAGGGACTGTTCTGTAATTGGCATCTGTCTAGATATGACTATAACCCCCCTCATCCATAGAAATCCACCCATGTGCTGCAAAATATGGCCTGATTCCTATGGATGTGGGGGGTTATAGTCATATTTAAAATAAACACTGTTCTGTAATAGTCATGCGTCTATATTAAATATGACTATAACCCCCCTCATCCATAGGAATCCAGCCATATTTTGCAGTACATGGGTGGATTTCTATGGATGATGGGGCTTATAGTCATATTTGGCACACAGTTTTTAATTAGGGTACCATAAATTGCCTTAAGATGTCCTCACCTTGGGACTTAGGATGCAATCTACGGTACCCAGAGAAGGGGGGTGTCATCTGGCACTGAACAGTGTACCGGTAGCTGATTGGTGGAGAAAGGGGGAGCAGGACTCGCCACCAATCAGCACCGGACAAGTAGAGTAGGGGTGAGTAGAAACTGCCCAGGGGGAGAGGAGAAACTGCCCGGGGGAGAAGAGAAACTGCCTGACTGGGGAGAGGAGAAACTGCCTGCCTGGGGGGAAGAAGAGAAAGTAAGGGGGGGGGGGGGTCTGGAGAGGAGGAGAAAGTGTCAGGACCTGTACTTGGATACAACAGGCTGGCGGCACTACATGGGATACAGAGATGCCGCCAGCCTGCAGGACACTGGGACGACGCACATGGAGGACGGCAGGAGGTGAGGAGTGAGGAGTAGTTGGGGGGCTGCGCCGTACTACGGTAATGCAGGCTGGCGGCACTATATGGCATACAGAGATGCCGCCAGCCTGCAGACAGTTACGGTACCGGTCCGGACACTCCAGGACCAGCTCACAGGAAGGAGATCTGGCGCAGCACTTGGTCATCAGTAAAACCGCCAGCCCACTGCTTAGTGCCGCAATGTATGCACTGGCTGGCGGCTTCACTGAAGGGTACCGTGTGTGCTGCCCGCCCGTTCTCCCGTCCGTCCTCCCCCCCGTTCTTCCTTTGTTTTATGGCAGCTCAGGAGCAGTTAGTGAGAGCTCCTGAGCTGCATTAAGTTACACATTTGGGCCACATTCGATTTATAAGACACACGTGACAGGGAAATTAATATAGTTAATTCATTTTTTTAGATCAGTGGGTGACATATACCCATTTTTGGTGTGAGGTACACCTGCACTGCATACGTTACAGGAAGATTCATATAGTTAATCTGTCTGTTAGTTCAGTTGTTGACCTAAAAGAATGAGGAGAGCATCAAATAAGGGACGTGGCCCAGGTCGTTGTGCTGCTGGTGTTGGTGGAGCTCCTGTTGCAGGGAGAGGATTTGGTCAATCTGTGCCAGCTACATGGCCAAATGAAACACCTTCCTCAGGTGCACGTAGGCGACAGAACGTTTAGCATTATTTTGTAGGCCCGAATACCGGTGTATGAATGGTGAGGCCAGAACTACTAGAGGCGGCAGTTTGGTGGCTGACAGTGCCTCCAGTTCCTTCACATTGTCTCCCACCCAGTCCCGTGCTGAAAGCACAGAGTTGGCACCTGCAGCCCATGGACATCAGTCTTTCACCTCACCCCCTTGCAAATCAGCCAAGCATTCTGAGACCCAAGTCATGCACCAGTCTCTTATGCCTTTTGATGACACTGCTGGCAGTGTTTCCATGAGCCAACCACCTAGCCCTGCCTCAGAAATGGAAGAGATTGAGTGCACTGAGGCCCAACCACTTATGTTTCAGGATGTGGACATGGGAGGACCACCCCAGCACGTCTCTGATGATGACGAAACACAGGTGCCAACAGCTGCGGCTTTCTGCAGTGTGCAGACCGACAAGGAGGGCAAAGGTGAGGATGGAAGGTGGAACATGATGTGGAGGATGATGAGGTCCTAGACCCCACATGGAATCAAGGTCATGCAAGTGACGTGTGCAGTTTGGAGCAAGAGGTGGAGGACACACAGCGCCAGCCACACAGCAAAAGAGGGAGCAGGGTGCAAAATCAAAGTACCGTCCCCTAGCCAGTACGCTTGCTACTGCCCACCGCACCCAGGGACTGAGCACACCAAAGCCAGCTCCAAGGAGTTCCCTGGTGTGACAGTTCTTCAGACAATGTGCCGAAGACAAGACACAAGTGGTTTGCACGCTGTGCAATCGGAGCCTGAAGCGAGGCATAAATGTTCCAAACCTGAGCACAACCTGCATGACCAGGCATCTAAATGCAAAGGATGAGCTGCAGTGGAGTAAACACCTCAAAAACCACGAAAGATCTCAGGCTCCTCCTGCTTCCTCTTCTGCTGCAGTCTCGGCCTCTTCCTCCCCCTCTGGAGTGACAGTGGCACCTGCCACCCTGCAAACAGAGGATGTGGCAGCAACACCACCACCGTCACCAAGCATCTGCACACTGTCACATGGAAGCGTTCAGCTGTCCATCCGCCAAACACTGGAGAGAAAGAGGAAGTACCCCCCTACCCTCCCGCGATCCCTGGCCCTGAATGCCAGCATTTCAAAATTCCTGGCATTTGAAATGCTGTCATTCCGTCTGGTGGAGACAGAGACTTTTAAAAACTTTATGGCGGTGGCTGTCCCACAGTAGGTGGTTCCCAGCCGCCACTACTTTTCCAGACGAGCCATCACTTCCCAGCACAACCAAGTGGCGGACAAAATCAGGTGTGCACTGCGCAAAGCCATCTGTGGCAAGGTCCACATAACCACCGATACGTGGATCAGCAAGCACGGTCAGGGCCGTTATATCTCCCTAACTGCACACTAGGTAAATGCAGTGGCGGCTGGGCCTGAGGCGGATAGCAGTTTGGCGCATGTCCTTCCGCCACCGAGGATTGCAGGACATTTCTTGTTGCCTCCTGTTGCATCCTCCTCCTACTCCGCTTCCTCCTCTACCACCTTCTCATCCAGTCAGCGTAACACCTTCACCACCAACTTCAGCACAGCCGGGGGAAACGGTTTTGAAACTCATCTGTTTGGGGGAAAAACCCCACACGGAGCAGGAGCTGTGGTGGGGCATCGAAGAACAGACCGATGAGTGGTTGCTGCCGCTGAGGCTCACACCCGGCCTGGTGGTGTGCGATAACGGGCGAAATCTCGTAGCGGCTGTGGGCCTAGCCGGTTTGCAGCACATCCCTAGCCTGGCGCATGTGCTGAGTGAAGAGGTGCAGAGGTTCCTGAAAAATTACCCCGATATGTCAGAGCTGCTGCAGAAAGTGCTGGCCGTCTGTGCACGTATTCAGCGTTCTCACCCTGCTGCTGCTCACCTGTCTGCGCTGCAGCGTAACTTCGGCCTTCCCGCTCACCGCCTCATATGCGATTTACCCCAAGGTGGAACTCTACCTTGCACATACTGGAGAGACTGTGGAGGCAGCAGCAGGCAATAGTGGAGTTTCAGTTGCAGCACGCATTGGTGAGTCGCTCTGTTGAACAGCACCACTTCACCACCAACGAGTGAGCCTCCATGCGGGACATGTGTGCAATGTTGAGCTGTTTCGAGTACTCCACCAACATGGCCAGTGCCGATGACGCCGTTCTCAGCATTACTATCCAACTTCTATGTCTCTTTGAAAAAATTCTTCGGGTGATGATGGAAGAGGATGTGGCACAGGAGGAGGAGAAGGAGGAAGAGGGATCATCTCCATGGTTATCAGGCGAGTCATTCACAAGTGGCTCGGAGGGTGGGTTCCTGCACCAACATAGGCCAGGTACACAACTGTCCAGCCAGGACACAGTTCTGGAGGAAGAGGAGGATGAGGAGGAGTGGGAACTGTGTTCACAGCAGGGTGGCACCCAAAGCAGCTCATGGGCATCACTGGAGCGTGGCTGGGGGGATACAGAGGACACAAATGATACACCTCCCACAGAGGACAGCTTTTCGTTGCCTCTGGGCAGCCTGGCACACATGAGCGATTACATGCTGCAGTGTCTCCGCAACGACCACCCACATTCTAACCAGTGCTGATTACTGGGTGGTCACCCTGCGGGATCCCCGCTACAAGGACAACGTGACATCCTTAATTCTGTCACTAGAGCGTGATTGGAAGATGTGCGAGTACAAGCGCACACTGGTAGATGCGCTGCTGATGGCATTCCCACCTTACAGCAGGGGCTCAGTGGAAGCTCAAGGCGAAGGCAGAGGAGGAGGAAGAGGTCACCAACGCAGCTGGGGCACCGCCAGCACCTCAGAAGGCAGGGTTAGCATGGCCGAAATGTGGAAAAACGTTGTTAGCACGCCACAACAACCAGCACCACCAGCTGATAGGGAACGTCTTAGCAGGAGGCAGCATTTCAAAGACAGAAAGACACTAAAGACACAAAAGCTCCTTGTTCTTAGTAGAGCGTTTGAAAATTGACACATAAAACATGACATACAGTACAGACCAAAAGTTTGGACACACCTTCTCATTCAAAGAGTTTTCTTTATTTTCATGACTATGAAAATTGTAGATTCACACTGAAGGCATCAAAACTATGAATTAACACATGTGGAATTATATACATAACAAACAAGTGTGAAACAACTGAAAATATGTCATATTCTAGGTTCTTCAAAGTAGCCACCTTTTGCTTTGATTACTGCTTTGCACACTCTTGGCATTCTCTTGATGAGCGTCAAGAGGTAGTCCCCTGAAATGGTTTTCACTTCACAGGTGTGCCCTGTCAAGTGGGATTTCTTGCCTTAGAAATGGGGTTGGGACCATCAGTTGCATTGAGGAGAAGTCAGGTGGATACACAGCTGATAGTCCTACTGAATAGACTGTTAGAATTTGTATTATGGCAAGAAAAAAGCAGCTAAGTAAAGAAAAACGAGTGGCCATCATTACTTTAAGAAATGAAGGTCAGTCAGTCAGCCGAAAAATTGGGAAAACTTTGAAAGTAAGGGCTATTTGACCATGAAGGAGAGTGATGGGGTGCTGCGCCAGATGACCTGGCCTCCACAGTCACCGGACCTGAACCCAATCGAGATGGTTTGGGGTGAGCTGGACCACAGAGTGAAGGCAAAAGGGCCAACAAGTGCTAAGCATCTCTTGGAACTCCTTCAAGACTGTTGGAAGACCATTTCAGGGGACTACCTCTTGGAGCTCATCAAGAGAATGCCAAGAGTGTGCAAAGCAGTAATCCAGGCAAAAGGTGGCTGCTTTGAAGAACCTAGAATATGACATATTTTCAGTTGTTTCACACTTGTTTGTTATGTATATAATTCCACATGTGTTAATTCATAGTTTTGATGCCTTCATAGTCATTAAAATAAAGAAAACTCTTTGAATGAGAAGGTGTGTCCAAACTTTTGGTCTGTACTGTATAAATATCTTTGCATCATTCACTTTTGCATTGATCCTGCGTGGCACAAATAACTAGTTATGGAGCCACCTAGGAAATAGTTGATATCCATATTTCCATGTTTATAGCATAATAATAATATTAAATCACATATTTAGCATTTTCAAAGATTGTAACTTACAGTTGGTCTTTTCCACTTGATGTTCTGCAGTTTGTCCTGGGATAGTAAACGCTCTCCGATGGAATTGAGGTTGGCTGGGAACTTGTCATCCTCAAACAGTTGTTTTCTGCTGATGCACATGTCACGTATCCTGTCAAAATCTTGTCCTTCAAACTTTTTTGGCTTCTCTACAGTCCCAGTTTTTCTCTGGGACTGTTGCCCCTCTGCCACTTTCTGATATACCCCACCCAGGGATTGGCATTATGTCTTGAAGCTATCAACAGAAAGAGAATGGATATATGATGTGATATTAGTAGCATTGTAGAAAAAGAAAAGGCCATCTATGTAACTGACCTTCATATTTCAATATGTGAGCAGACATGAGCAGCTAAATGCAACGGTGACTACTCTCTACTTATTCTCCCCAATCTCTCTGCAGCATTTACCACTGTAGACAATCATCTCCTACTCACCATGCTCTAATCTAAAGGCCTTAAGGACACTGAGCTCTCTCCTGCTTATCTTCCTAACTCTTTGGCTGCTCTTTAAGTGTATCATTTTCTGACTCTACTTCCCTCCTCTTTCTCTTGCTGCTAGGAGTTTTCAGGGTTTAGTCCTATGCCCTCTCCTCTTTTCTCTCTATATCAGCAGATTTAGTTTTCAGGACCTTATCAATGCCAAAGACACCCAACTACACACCTCACCTCATGAACTCACTCCTGCTGTACTACAGAACACCAGTGGTTGTCTATGAATGGTCTCTAACATCATGTCTTCTCTCTGTCTAAGGGCCCATTCAGACAGCCGTGTTATCGGGTCCGCACCCGTTCCGCAATTTTGCAGAATGGGTGCAGACCCATTCATTTCAAGAGATGTGGACAGCACACCATGCTCTTTCAATCTCTTTCCCACTGATCTGCCAGTTAAAATCGGATAGTAACACGTATCCTTTTTTCTAATCCATTTTTACTTTCTGATTGCAGATTTTTTTTTTTTTATTCTGTTTCCTGAATATGATTACGGGGGCGGCCATCTTGCCTGAGCTGTTCTTAACAGCATTTAGAAAACATTAATAACATTTCTTTACCGCAGCCCCATGGACCATAGACACAATGGACAGGAGGGGACCTCATTGACTTCATTGGGAGAGTTTTCTGGACATGCTCTGTGACCTGTGCAGAGGTCATTGTACAAGGAGAGACTAGATAACCTCTGACAATCACCTATTGTGAATGATGGATCCTGTCTATATACAAAGATATCATTACAGGCAGTAATGAGAAATAAGCAGATAACTGCTGTAAAGTGATCTGTACAGACCAAGAGGTGGCACCAATTATTAGACTAGTGACCAGTGCAAAAATTCTGGATTTTATATTTTTTGTTTAAATATATGAAATACATGGAAAATTAAAAACATCATCAAAAATTCTTTAAAAATATGTTAAACATAAAAAGTGATTTAAACAGCGGGTCATTTTCTGATGACACATTCCCTTTAATGCACCAGCCAGGCTCATCTATCTAGATTTGGATAGAACCGGCACTCAAAACAATTGGAATAAGCGTGGAAGTAAATTAAAATTATTTATTAAACAGTAAGCATTAGTTATGCTATATTCTGTGTACATCAGAGTAAAAATTCATAAAAATGACATAAAAAACATAAAAATATATATACCAAATATATATCTCCAATATAGAGGGGTCTCAAATGCTGGGCACAGCAGACTGCATCCGTGTCCCTCCCAGTTGGGTAGGGCTAATAGATCGCAGGCGTCTATGCCAAAGCAGAATATTTGAGATATACACCGTGGTACATAGCATAAAATACTATATTTGAGGGGATTCAATGGCAGGTATCCCACATAATCCTAATTGCATAAATTGCTCCAACGTGTAGGGTAGGGAATCTAAGATAGTCAGATGTGGTCTATATTTTGGACCATGAATGGATCGTCCTGCTGGACGATCCATTCATGGTCCAAAATATAGACCACATCTGACTATCTTAGATTCCCTACCCTACACGTTGGAGCAATTTATGCAATTAGGATTATGTGGGATACCTGCCATTGAATCCCCTCAAATATAGTATTTTATGCTATGTACCACGGTGTATATCTCAAATATTCTGCTTTGGCATAGACGCCTGCGATCTATTAGCCCTACCCAACTGGGAGGGACACGGATGCAGTCTGCTGTGCCCAGCATTTGAGACCCCTCTATATTGGAGATATATATTTGGTATATATATTTTTATGTTTTTTATGTCATTTTTATGAATTTTTACTCTGATGTACACAGAATATAGCATAACTAATGCTTACTGTTTAATAAATAATTTTAATTTACTTCCACGCTTATTCCAATTGTTTTGAGTGCCGGTTCTATCCAAATCTATATCTATCTACCAGAACTAAGGGGTGTTTTTTGAACCTGTGCACCTGTCGTGACAAATCAGAGTGAGCCACCTGCTTAGCACTTTCTGTATATTAAGGCTCATCTATCTGTCTAACCCCTGCTTCAATGCCTCTGCTGTGTGCCATTCATTGCACCGATGCTTCCATCCTGTGCCAGTCATTGCACTGGTTGCCCATACAATATAGGATTAAAGTTAAACCGCTCATTCTCACCCACAAAGCTCTCCACAGTGCTGCACTCCTGCATCTCCTCCCTCATTTCTGTCTACCACCCAATCCCTGCCTTACACTCTGCAAATGATTTACGACTAACATCTACCATAATCCGAACCTCTCACTCTCATATTTAATACTTCTCCTGTGCTGATCTATTATATCATAGATTGTGAGAACCCTCAAATCTCTTGTTTTAATTGTTGACTTCTTTGTTGCTATGTTATTTATGACTCTGTTTGTACTATTGTATTATTATTATTATTTCTATTATTAGGTTTGCAAGCTCATCAGTGCACCATGAAGGCATTCACATCCCACTTGTAATTTGTATCAGTTTGTTTACTAATAAATATGTTTCTAATTTGAATAAACGTATTTGAGGAATGATTCAGTCAGGGAAAAAAGAGTCAGCTAAATTAGAAGATAAGAACTGCTTCTAGGTGATCTCTATGGGGCAATTGTTGGGAACATTTTACCTGACCTCCAAGTCGGTAATAATGTGGAATTGACCTGGTGAAGTGATTATATTTACCACTTCGCAATGGTTTTTATTCTTAGTATAAAACCAGAATTTATTGCTTTATTAAAAATAGGCATACATGTATGTACTGGATGTATATAATTGTCCTTATCTTCAGTGCTCCACTCAGTGGGCAAACTTTGGGGTTTTCCTGAATTTTACAGTTTACAGTCTGCAGTCAATGTTTCATCATTGGGAGATTAACCTCCAGGGCCCCTGCCAATTAGCACCATGAAAGTTGCCCCCTATAGTGACTCAGTCAGAACATCACACATTGCACTAATCAATGCAATGCTCTTCTGTGGGCATCTTAATCTAGGCCTATCGAGAGAACAATCCAGGTGTTATCCTGAAATCCCAATTTTACACCTACTATTATCATGAAGAGTATCCTCCAGATGAAATATTCTCCTCATAGCAGCAGTAAACTGATAATGGAATACCTATCAATATTACCATATCTATATAACTACTGTAGATCTATATAGGAGATGTATCTCTCTGTGCAAGAGTATGTGTTCACTGTGAACAGCCAAAAATTCTAAAAATAAAGTTTTTTCTATGAAAATTAAGTTTTAAAAAATGCCTCTTTTTGGCATATATCTGGTGCAGATTGCAGCACAAAGGTTATTTGCGCTACAATCTTTGACTTTTCCACGCCCAGGTCTAAAAAAGGCGCGGCGCTGAAGGGGATTCATCATTTTTAGAAAATGGTCTAAATCTACACCAGCAAGGGAGCTGGCTTACATTTAGATGGGCAGTGGATCCGCCAAAGTTATTTAGAGGCCGGCCCCTCTACATAACTTAGGCACAGCCAGTGCAAAGGGCTATTAAGCATCTAAAACACCAATATTAATAAATGACCCCCTTAGATTTTTAATGCTTACAGTTTTATGTCTGCTATTTATTCCTGCTTTCTGTATCTTACTTTTGAGCTTTGCTGTATAGACTGGGAAATTACCAGCAGAGTCATTTCATTATCATTAGAGGGTGGAGGACTTGATCACGCCTCTAGTAACTCTATGGAGGCCTAGATAGTCAGATTAGTAACACTATACACACAGATAAGGCTCCATATGCAGCTCCTCTGTCACTCCCTGGTCTATGGGGAAGGAGCTGTGCTCCATCACTTCTTGGAGATGTCTATTTGCCATTTTCTGTCCATTAACGCTCATATATTGCAGCTCAATGCAGGAAGGAGGTCTCCAAAAGCCATGGGTGACCCCATATATATTATATTGTGGGTACAGGCTGACTTTTATCTAATGCCCACCAACACATGAGCCGTCTCTGTACTTCTAATACACTGATGGGAAGGTGATGCAATTCCTTAGAGAATTCTTTATTGGGGGCAATTTCATCCAGTAGTGGTAAAAGCAAACTAAGAAAATAGTTTCAAAAGTTTGCAAAAATGTAACAAATTTAAGATACTTTTAACAACAACTGAATAATCAGAAGATCTGATGAGGGTTATTATCAGATGCGCCGTTATATGTCGCTCGGTGCATACAAACAACTTGGTTTCCTGTACAAACAGCGGGAGCCAAGTACACCGACTGTTGCACTGTTTCCGACCTTCCATTTACTCGCTTTTATCTCTGCTCCTGCTTTTCATGTTTTGATTTGTCTTTTCTTCATACAAGTGTTAGAATTAGAACAAATAAAGATAATTGGCCCATGAAAATCACAAGAAAGGTCGTGCAGGGGTCTTTTAAGCGAAGCCGTAATACCTCTGCATTTCATGTTATGTAATATCTCGTCTGTTCCGTCCTCATCTCACCCAGAAATACTATTTTTTTGTTTGTTATAAGATTAACTGGAGATGCATAGGGGATCTGGAAGCTAAGGGTCCCAATAGGTCTGCCTACCCTTCGAATGATGCATCTGGCCATGGCTATAAACAGGGATGTAGCTATAGGGGTGCAGAGGTAGCAATCTCACCCATGTCCTGCTTCCAGCAAAGGGGGGCTGCACTTGCTTCTATGACTGCCATAGAGGAAGCACTACCCATTTAAAGCAAGGATGTCCAACCTGTGGCCCTCCAGCTGTTGCAAAACTACAACTCCACTTGCCCTAATAGCTGTAGGCTGTCCAAAAATGCTGGGAGTTGTAGTTTTGCAACAGCTGGAGGGCCGCGGGTTGGGCACCTTTCAATTAAACAGAACCCTTTTATTCAGTAGGTTGGCATTACATCGCTTTCCCTTATCTTCTCTGTCAAAACTGAGGTGCTAATAACCATAGAAAGAAGTTACTTATCCAACCCTAAGATACAGGGATCGGATCGAGGTGAAATACAAGTTATTACACTGTATTTACTGATCACTGACTGATTCCAAAGACTTCTCACAGCCAGTGGCGTACCTCCAATAGAGGCAGACCACGCAGCTGCTATGGGGCCCCTGGGGGAAGGTGGCCCGCAGTGGAGGATAGGCCCCGCCCACTAATTACACTTGTATGGCTACCTGAGAAAGTAAGAGGTGGCGAAGGACCTTTGGTGATGTCATCAACCATGTGACCAGTGCAGGAAGCCAATGAATAGCAGAGCAGCAGAAGTCTAAAGGACCTTTGGTGATGTCATCATCATGTGACCAGTGCAGAGGACTGGTGAAAGACCTGTGGCATATCGCTGTGAGGGGGCGGAGCTTCTGTGTGGCGCCTGAAGGAGAGGTTAGTGGTGTTCTGGGATAACATAACATCCTAGAAAAGCTGGGAGTTGTAGTTTTGTCGTATTATATGTTTCTCAATGTAATTTAAACGTATGCCCTAGTACAGGCTGGTAATGCTGGGAGTTGAAGTTCTCTCCTCTTATACCCCTTCTTTGGAATGTAAACTGATGACCCATAATAAGTCTGGCCATACTGGGGGTTATAGTTATTTCTTTTTAAAGCTCTTACCTGGTACAACTAGATGATGCCCTATAATCTGGACATTCTGAGAGTTGTAGTTCTCTTTTCTTAGGCTGGATTCTCATCACAGTTTAGTTTTCCGTTTTGCATGCAGGACTTTTTTCTGTCTAAAATAACGGATCTCCGACAGAAATGGCATAAACGGATGCCAAATGTGCAGAACTGATGCTTGAAATACAGGATCATTTTTTTTTTCTTTATTTTTCTGTTTATCTGACGGATCAGAAGAACTGAAAACTAAACGGTGATATGAACCCGGCCTTATACTCTGTGTAATATCTACTTGTATCTGATCACCGATGATGATGATGAGACTTGTAGTTCCCTTGTCACTATTATAATGTTCTGCAGCAGCTGAGGTGTATATTATTTGTTCACTTCTGTGCTGGTGACGGTCGCTGTTCTGCCGTCATAGGAGCACAACAACGAAAATCACTGCAGTTCCGGATCTGGCACTTCATGGACGACAACATCTGACGGATCCCGCTGACTATGATGAGATCTGTCAGGTTTCCATCTTCCAGGCTATAAAATTGTGTCCAGCATTTATGACCTGATCCACGAATGAGGCCCCAACACAGATGTGAACGAAGCTTTATATGTTCTGCAGCAGCTGAGGTATGCATTAGGAGGTTCTGACAATTCATAAGGCAAGGGGGGGCTATGGTGGCACTGGTATACTATTATGCCAGCACCACCATAGCACCCCCTGTGTGCTGCTTATAGTGGACAGTGCCCTCAGACAATGAATGGGGACAATCAAAAGCGGGTTTTTTCCCGGTATTGAGACCCTATGACGGATCTCAATACCGGAAAATAGAAACGCAAGTGTGAAAGTAGCTCCTAATGTCTACACGGCTGCAACTGCTGGGGGTATGGCAGGGGAGAAGCCAGGGCAGGTGGTGGGATGGGCCAGTGGACCGAGTTAGTGGGGCCCCATTAAGATTCTTGCTATGGGGCCCAAGGATTTCTATGTACGCCCCTGCTCACAGCTGCTGTTTGTTACAGTTGTATCCAGCCAAGGTAAACCCTGTCCTGTCCTGATAAGTATGAGATAGATAGATAGATAGATAGATAGATGATAGATATGAGATAGATAGATAATAGATAGATAGATATGAGATAGATAGATAGATAGATAGATAGATAGATAGATAGATAGATATGAGATAGATAGATAGATAGATAGATAGATATGAGATAGATAGATAGATATGAGATAGATAATAGATAGATAGATAATGATGGGTTATGTAGACCCTGGGTGGATCATCCATCGCTCTCACATCCTTCTCTTTATACATAAATCTTACACTTTTCTCCTGAACAAATTATTTCTAATCTAATTATCTGAGATGAAGCTAATGGAGCCTGAAGAGGCGTCCGAGGAGGGAGCGGCTCCTGGAGCTGGAATTGTATTAGATTGTACATTAAAGTCCATCTCCTTGGTCGCTGCCGCAGAAATCAATGGCTGAAGAGTTGTTTGGCTTCCAGTGCGGATCATTAGGTGAAGATTTAAGACCCGGGACGTTCCATCGGAGGAAAAGCACAAGGAGGGGAAAATATCGCACTAAGGACAGAAATGTTTAGTCGGGATCTTTGGTCTTTAATGGTTTCTGTGTTTTGTAGATAAAGTGTTTTTATAAATTGTATAGAATTCATCTTTCCTGGGATTTAGATCTTGAATTGCTGAAAAGGAGACTATAGAAAATCAGGAAAACGACAGCTATTGAAGGTGTATGGGCAGCCTAAAGGGGTTGTCTACAGTCGTGGCCAAAAGTTTTGAGAATGACACAAATATTAGTTTTCACAAAGTTTGCTGCTAAATTGCTTTTAGATCTTTGTTTCAGTTGTTTCTGTGATGTAGTGAAATATAATTACACGCACTTCATACGTTTCAAAGGCTTTTATCGACAATTACATGACATTTATGCAAAGAGTCAGTATTTGCAGTGTTGGCCCTTCTTTTTCAGGACCTCTGCAATCCGACTGGGCATGCTCTCAATCAACTTCTGGGCCAATTCCTGACTGATAGCAACCCATTATTTCATCATCACTTCTTGGAGTTTGTCAGAATTAGTGGGTTTTTGTTTGTCCACCCGCCTCTTAAGGATTGACCACAAGTTCAGAATGGGATTAAGATCTGGGGAGTTTACAGGCCATGGACCCAAAATGTCAACGTTTTGGTCCCCGAGCCACTTAGTTATCACTTTTGCCTTATGGCATGGTGCTCCATTGTGCTGGAAAATGCATTGTTCTTCACCAAACTGTTGTTGGATTGTTGGAAGAAGTTGCTGTTGGAGGGTGTTTTGGTACCATTCTTTATTCATGGCTGTGTTTTTGGGCAAAATTGTGAGTGAGCCCACTCCCTGGGATGAGAAGCAACCCCACACATGAATGGTCTCAGGATGCTTTACTGTTGGCATGACACAGGACTGATGGTAGAGCTCACCTTTTCTTCTCCGGACAAGCCTTTTTCCAGATCCCCCAAACAATCCGAAAGAGGCTTCATCTGAGAATATGACTTTGCCCAAGTCCTCAGCAGTCCATTCACTATACTTTCTGCAGAAGATCCATCTGTTCCTGATGTTTTTTTGGAGAGAAGTGGCTTCTTTGCTGCCCTTCTTGACACCAGGCCATCTTCCAAAAGTCTTCGCCTCACTGTGCGTGCAGATGCGCTCACACCTGCCTGCTGCCATTCCTGAGCAAGCTCTGCACTGGTGGCACTCCGATCCCGCAGCTGAATCCTCTTTAGGAGACGATCCTGGCGCTTGCTGGACTTTCTTGGACGCCCTGAAGCCTTCTTAACAAGAATTGAACCTCTTTCCTTGAAGTTCTTGATGATCCTATAAATTGTTGATTGAGGTGCAATCTTAGTAGCCACAATATCCTTGCCTGTGAAGCCATTTTTATGCAACGCAATGATGGCTGCA
The DNA here is from genome assembly GCF_905171765.1 of Bufo bufo. Lineage (NCBI taxonomy): Eukaryota > Metazoa > Chordata > Amphibia > Anura > Bufonidae > Bufo > Bufo bufo. The sequence continues at coordinate 607,087,498 of NC_053392.1, read as the reverse complement.
CGCGTTTCTTTGCAGGTCACCATGGTTAACAATGGAAGAACAATGATTTCAAGCATCACCCTCCTTTTAACATGTCAAGTCTGCCATTTTAACCCAATCAGCCTGACATAATGAACTCCAGCCTTGTGCTCGTCAACATTCTCACCTGAGTTAACAAGACAATTACTGAAATGATCTCAGCAGGTCCTTTAATGACAGCAATGAAATGCAGTGGAAAGTTTTTTTTGGGATTAAGTTAATTTTCATGGCAAAGAAGGACTATGCAATTCATCTGATCACTCTTTATAACATTCTGGAGTATATGCAAATTGCTATTATAAAAACTTAAGCAGCAATATTTCCAATTTCCAATATTTATGTAATTCTCAAAACTTTTGACCACGACTGTAAATGAGAGTGTTTGGCGCCACCTGGAGGAGTGTGTGTGCGGTGAGGGCAGGACAAGCTAGAGAGACCTCTTCTGAGAGTGACCAGAGGGAAGGGTCTGAGATCATCCTTGGCTGAGAGACATCCTTGAGTGCTGAAGAACCTGAGAGAAGCTGCCAGCAGTTCAGGCCTAGACTTCTATTTTCTGACAGTATGATGTTTATTCTGTTTTCTTTATATGATCTGGGGACAACCACAAGAACATAAGTAACCTCAGTCACAGAAGGACACATAGATATGAGATAGATAGATAGATAGATAGATAGATAGATAGATACCAAAGGCAAATAATGAGGCAGCACTCCAAAGTAGAGAAAAGGTGTCAGACCCTTTTATTCCCCTTCAGCAATGTTTCAGTCCAGCTCAATGAGGCCTTTGTCAAGCAAACAAATGATGTCCAAGTGCATGTATATAATATACCCACAGTAACTAGTGACAACATGATTGCTGAATAAATTACCAATAAATCAAATTATGTGAAAAAGTCTTTCTAAACATGATTCAAAATACATAAAATAATTTGTGACATGATCAATGTGGCTTACATTTCATATACAGATATCCGTGATATATACAGTACAGACCAAAAGTTTGGACACACCTTCTCATTCAAAGAGTTTTCTTTATTTTCATGACTATGAAAATTAAATTGTAGATTCACACTGAAGGCATCAAAACTATGAATTAACACATGTGGAATTATATACATAACAAACAAGTGTGAAACAACTGAAAATATGTCATATTCTAGGTTCTTCAAAGTAGCCACCTTTTGCTTTGATTACTGCTTTGAACACTCTTGGCATTCTCTTGATGAGCTTCAAGAGGTAGTCCCCTGAAATGGTTTTCACTTCACAGGTGTGCCCTGTCAGGTTTAATAAGTGGGATTTCTTGCCTTATAAATGGGGTTGGGACCATCAGTTGTGTTGAGGAGAAGTCAGGTGGATACACAGCTGATAGTCCTACTGAATAGACTGTTAGAATTTGTATTATGGCAAGAAAAAAGCAGCTAAGTAAAGAAAAACGAGTGGCCATCATTACTTTAAGAAATGAAGGTCAGTCAGTCAGCCGAAAAATTGGGAAAACTTTGAAAGTAAGGGCTATTTGACCATGAAGGAGAGTGATGGGGTGCTGTGCCAGATGACCTGGCCTCCACAGTCACCAGACCTGAACCCAATCGAGATGGTTTGGGGTGAGCTGGACCGCAGGGTGAAGGCAAAAGGGCCAACAAGTGCTAAGCATCTCTGGGAACTTGTAACGGTCGCGTACACACACACAGGGGGGAGGGAAGTGACCACTGCGCTCCACGCTTACCCCTGGGCCTGCCTACTTGCCTCGAGAGTCCTAATGACAGGGGACAACTGGACGGCAATCCCTAACTTGGAATAAGTGCAGGGATGACAGACAGACAAAAAACAGGACGTGAACGGACCGAGTCAATACCAGTAAAGCTACAAAGTACAAATGGAGCAAGCAGAGAATTGTCAGGAGAAGCCGGGGTCATAAATACCAGGAGAGACGTGAAGTACCAAAGGAGTCAGCAGAGGATCGTCAGGAGGAGGCCGGGGTCAAATACCAGGAGAGCAGCAAAGTACACAAGGAGCAGGCAGAGGATCGTCAGGAATTCAGCAGGAGGTAAGTACGCCAGAAAAGACCAAATCACAGGTGGAACCTAAATTAACAGGCAACCTGTGGCCAGCAGGCTGCCTGTATTTATAGTGGGGAGTGAGGGTCATGTGACGTGGCCAGCGTCACATGACCGACAGACCAACCAGTCGAGCACCGAGTGATCAGCTCGGCGCTCAAGGCAGACTAGGAGCAGGGAGCCACCCAGCTAGTAAAGCCGCCCTCGGAATGAGGTCAAACACAGATCCTCATTCCCAAAGCTAAGCAACAGTTCTGCGGGCAATGGGGGACCGAGTGCACCTTCGGAACCCCGTTACAGTACCCCCCCTTTTACGAGGGGCCACCGGACCCAAGACTTCAGGCGATGGCTTTTCAGGGTGTTCTAAATGAAATTTTCGAACAAGTCTAGAAGCATGAACCTCTCTGGCAGGTACCCAAGATCTCTCTTCAGGTCCATACCCCTTCTAGTGAATCAGGTACTGCAAGGAATTACGCACCTTCCTGACATCCACTATTTTAGACACCACATACTCGACAGCATCATTAACAAGAACCGGCGGAGGCGAGGCTTTTGATGGTACTACCGGTTCAAAATATTTTTTAAGTAGAGACTTATGGAACACATTATGAATGTGGAATGACTCGGGCAGCTCCAACCTAAAAGATACCGGGTTAATCACCTCCGTGATCCTATATGGTCCAATAAAACGAGGAGCAAACTTTTTAGAATCTACCCTAAGAGAGAGATTCTTGGAGGACAACCATACCTTATCCCCAACCTGAAAATTCACCCCCCTTGAACGTCTCCTATCGGCCTTGAGTTTCTGAGAACTTTGAGCCTTTTCTAAGTTCGATTGAACCCGGGCCCAAACTGTGCACAGTTCAGAGGAGAGCCTATCCGCCTCAGGGTTAGAGGAGGAGACGGATGACCCAGAATGAAAACGGGGATGGAAACCATGGTTACAAAAGAAAGGTGAAACCCCAGCAGAAGAATTGACACGGTTATGCAAAGCAAATTCAGCCAATGGAAGAAATTTCACCCATAATTGCTGGTCATCAGCAACATACGACCTCAAGAATTGTTCGACAGACTGATTAAGGCGTTCAGTCTGCCCATTACTCTCAGGATGGTAGGCAGAGGAAAAAGACAATGAAATTTTACATTTTTGACAGAAGGCCCTCCAGATTTGGACACAAACTGCACACCCCTGTCAGAAACAATATTTTCCGGGATACCATGCAATCGAACAATTTCTTTCACAAAAATAGACGCCAGGGTTTTGGCATTCGGGAGTTTAAACAGGGGAATGAAATGGACCATCTTGCTAAACCTATCGACCACTACCCAAACTACAGTCTTACCCTCCGCCGGCGGTAGGTCAGTTATAAAGTCCATCGAAATATGGGACCAGGGTCTACTGGGAATGGGTAGGGGTCGTAGGTTACCAACAGGGCGAGTCCTAGGTGTCTTGGACCTGGCACAAACCTCACAGGCTGACACGTAAACTTGACATCCCTAGTTAGAGTGGGCCACCAATAAGATCTAGAAACCAGATCCTTAGTGCCCTCAACACCTGGATGTCCACAAAAGGCAGAATCGTGACACTCACCCAACAGCTGGAGACGAAATTGTACGGGAACAAACAACTTATCTGTTGGGGTGGATACCGGTGCCAGATGTTGTTCAGACCTAATGAGAGCCGAGATATCCTGGGTAAGAGCTGCTAAGAAGATTTTTGCTGGTAGGATGGATTCAGGTGGTACCTCAGTAGGTTGAAAAGCCTGGAAGCTCCGAGATAATGCGTCCGCCTTCACATTTTTACTTCCCGGCCTGAACGTGATGGAAAAATCAAAACGAGTAAAAAACAGAGCCCATCTGGTTTGACGGGGATTCAACCTCTTAGCAGACTCGAGAAACATAAGGTTTTTATGGTCAGTGACAACAGTTACACAATGCCTTGCCCCCTCCAGAAAATGCCTCCACTTCTCAAATGCCCATTTAATGGCCAGCAGCTCCCTATTCCCTATGTCGTAGTTTCTCTCCGTGGGAGAGAATTTCCTGGAGAAGAAGGCACATGGTCTCAGATTAGTGAGGCTAGCAGGACCTTGTGAAAGGACTGCTCCTGCGTGTCCTCGGACGCATCCACCTCCACAATGAAAGGTTTCTCCTGATCAGGCTGGATCTGCATGGGAGCGCTACTGAATGCCTTTTTTAATTTTTCAAATGAAGAAATGGCCTCAGTAGACCAATTCTCCAAATCTGCCCCTTTCTTAGTAAGGTCGGTCAACGGTTTAGCAATTACGGAAAAATTCATAATAAATTTACGATAGTAATTGGCGAAACCTAAGAACCATTGTAACGCCTTTAAGGATGAAGGTCTTACCCATTCCTTAATTGCTAGTACCTTACCAGGATCTATCTTGAAGGCGTGAGGAGTCAGAACATGCCCTAGAAACAGAATCTCCTGTACACCAAAGACACATTTCTCTTGTTTAGCGGATAGCTGATTCTCCCTCAACACCTCTAATACTTGTTTAACATGAGACACATGGGATTCGAAGTCAGGAGAGAATATCAAAATGTCGTCAAGATAGACAATAACAAATTTACCTAAGAACTCCCTAAGAATGTCATTCATGAAGTTTTGGAACACAGCTGGGGCATTGCTGAGTCCAAAAGGCATCACCTGATATTCAAAGTGTCCTACCGGAGTATTGAACGCCGTCTTCCATTCGTCTCCCTCCTTGATTCGGATTAGATTGTATGCCCCTTTCAGGTCAATTTTGGAAAACCAGGTTGCCCCCAGAACCTGGTTAAATAAATCCGGAATCAATGGGAGGGAGTATCTATTCTGAACAGTGATTTTATTTAATCTCCGGTAATCGATACATGGCCTAAGACCACCATCTTTTTTCTTAACGAAGAAAAACCCTGCCCCCATAGGAGAGACAGAAGGTCTAATATGCCCTTTACCAAGGCTCTCCTTAATATAATCTTCCATGGCCTTGCGTTCGGGCATATAAAGATTATAAATTCATCTTTTAGGAAACTTGGCCCCCTCTACTAGCTCTATGGTACAATCATAAGGTCTATGGGGGGGTAGAACCTCCGGGGTTGGTGATGAGAATACATCAGAATATTCTCTAACAACAGAGGGTAAAGTATCAGACTTTACTGAGACCCCAGCCTGTACCACGGACAAGCAGGAAAGACCAAATCACAGGTGGAACCTAAATTAACAGGCAACCTGTGGCCAGCAGGCTGCCTGTATTTATAGTGGGGAGTGAGGGTCATGTGACGTGGCCAGCGTCACATGACCGACAGACCAACCAGTCGAGCACCGAGTGATCAGCTCGGCGCTCAAGGCAAACTAGGAGCAGGGAGCCACCCAGCTAGTAAAGCCGCCCTGGGAATGAGGTCAAACACAGATCCTCATTCCCAAAGCTAAGCAACAGTTCTGCGGGAAATGGGGGACCGAGTGCACCTTCGGAACCCCGTTACAGAACTCTTTCAAGACTGTTGGAAGACCATTTCAGGGGACTACCTCTTGAAGCTCATCAAGAGAATGCCAAGAGTGTGCAAAGCAGTAATCAAAGCAAAAGGTGGCTACTTTGAAGAACCTAGAATATGACATATTTTCAGTTGTTTCACACTTGTTTGTTATGTATATAATTCCACATGTGTTAATTCATAGTTTTGATGCCTTCATAGTCATGAAAATAAAGAAAACTCTTTGAATGAGAAGGTGTGTCCAAACTTTTGGTCTATACTGTACATAGCGCATAATTGAATATAATTCACCCATAAAGACCACCTGTGTAGTTCATTATGAAATATAAAAAAAACAGCAACAGCTGTTATAGATAATCTAATACAGACCCAGTGGCATGCCCAGGGTGTTTGGCACCCCCCCCCCCCCCCAATACTTGACCACATACCTGTTGCACCCCGGGACATTTCCTGTCATGTAGCCTTTCTCTTTCCTCTTCTCCTCCTTTAGACCGCCATGACAAATTCTTTCAGCCGCATCTCGTCTCTACAGAGTTTGTAACACAGGCGCGTTAGAGTCACAGTTTTTCCATCACCCACCCCCCATCCTGGTGTCCCCACAGTGTCATCCTGCTGCCACCCCCAATACCTGTGCCAGTTGTGCCCCCCAATGCCCCAGGTACTATACTGCTGAAAAATAATGACCCCAGTAGACATAATTGGGGTCATTTATAAAACTTGTGTAAAGTAGAACTGGATTTCCAAAGGAACTGTCAAAAATGAAAGGTGGAATCTGATTGGCTGCTATGGGCAACTAAGCCAGTTCTACTTTACATCAGTTTGATAAATTACCCCAAATGTCCCTATAGTGTCCACAGCAGCTATAATGTCCCCTCCTAGAGTACCCCGAGTAATAATAACACCCTATATTGTGCTCCAGTCAATAATCCCTGTATAGTGTCCCCAAAAATAATAGAATTGCCCCTACAGTGCCTCCCCAATATTAACACCCCCCACGCTGCCCCATATAGTAATTTCCCCCATACTGCCCCATATAGTAATCCCCCCCCCCCCACTGTCCCCACACAGTAATTCCCCCCCCCACGGCCCACATATAGTAATTTCCCCCACACTGCCCCCACACAGGAATTTCCACCATACTGCCCCTACACAGTAATTTCCCCCACACTGACCCCCCACAGTAATTTGCCCCACACTGCCCCATACAGTAATTTGCCCCACACTGCCCCATACAGTAATTTGCCCCACACTGCCCCATACAGTAGTTTTCCCCACATAGTAATTTCCCCCACACTGCCCCATATAGTAATTTCCCCCACACTGCCCCATATAGTAATTTCCCCCATTCTGCCCCATATAGTAATTTCCCCCACCCTGTCCCCCACAGTAATTTCCCCCACACTTCCCCATATAGTAATTTCCACCACACTGCCCCATATAGTAATTTCCCCCACACTGCCCCATATAGTAATTTCCACCACACTGCCCCATATAGTAATTTCCCCCACACTGCTCCATATAGTAATTTCCTCCACACTGCCTCCATATAGTAATTTCCCCCACACTGCCCCACATAGAAATTTCCCCCACACTGCCCCATATAGAAATTTCCCCCAGACTGCCCCATATAGAAATTTCCCCCACACTGCCCCATATAGTAATTTCCACCACACTGCCCCATATAGTAATTTCCCCCACACTGCCCCATATAGTAATTTCCCCCACACTGCTCCCATATAGTAATTTCCCCCACACTGTCCCCCACAGTAATTTCCCCCACACTGCCCCCATATAGTAATTTCCCCCACATTGCCCCTATATAGTAATTTCCCCCACACTGCCCCATACAGTAATTTTCCCCACACTGCCCCATATAGTAATTTCCCCCACACTGCTCCATATAGTAATTTCCTCCACACTGCCCCCATATAGTAATTTCCCCCAGACTGCCCCATATAGAAATTTCCCCCAGACTGCCCCATATAGAAATTTCCCCCACACTGCCCTATATAGTAATTTCCCCCACACTGCTCCCATATAGTAATTTCCCCCACACTGTCCCCCACAGTAATTTCCCCCACACTGCCCCCATATAGTAATTTCCCCCACATTGCCCCTATATAGTAATTTCCCCCACACAGCCCCATACAGTTATTTTCCCCACACTGGCCCATATAGTAATTTGCCCCACACTGCCCCATATAGCAATTTGCCCCACACTGCCCCATACAGTAATTTCCCCCACACTGCCCCATATAGTAATTTCCCCCACCCTGACCCCCACTGTAATTTCCCCCACACTGCCCCCACACAGTAATCCCTCACACTGCCCCATATAATCCCCCACACTGCTCCTACACAGTAATTTCCCCCACATTGACCCCCCACAGTAATTTCCCCCACACTGCCCCATACAGTAATTTGCCCCACACTGCCCCCATACAGTAATTTCCCCCACACTGCCCCCATATAGTAATTTCCCCCACAGTAATTTCCCCCACACTTCCCCATACAGTAATTTCCCCCACATTGCCCCATATAGTAATTTGCCCCACACTCCCTTATAGCCCCATACAGTAATTTCCCACACACTGACCCCCCACAGTATTTTCTCCCACACTGCCCCATACAGTAATTTCCCCCCACACTGCCCCCACACAGTAATCCCCCACACTGCTCCTACACAGTAATTTCCCACACACTGCCCCCCACAGTAATTTCCCCCACACTGACCCCCCCACAGTAATTTCCCCCACACTGCCCCATACAGTAGTTTCCCCCACATTGCTCCTATATAGTAATTTTCCCCACACTGCCCCATATAGTAATTTGCCCCACACTGACCCCCACAGTAATTTCCCCCACAATGCCCATACAGTAATTTTCCCCACACTGCCCCATATAGTAATTTCCCCCACGCTGACCCCCACTGTAAATTCCCCCACAATGCCCCCACACAGTAATCCCCCACACTGCTCCTACACAGTAATTTCCCACACACTGCTCCCACACAGTAATTTCCCCCACACTGCCCCCACACAGTAATTTCCCCCACACTGTCCCCACACAGTAATTTCCCCCACACTGCCCCCACACAGTAATTTCCCCCACACTGCCCCATATAGTAATTTCCCCCACGCTGACCCCCACTGTAAATTCCCCCACACTGCCCCCACACAGTAATCCCCCACACTGCTCCTACACAGTAATTTCCCACACACTGCTCCCACACAGTAATCCCCCACACTGCCCCATACAGTAATTTCCCCCACACTGCCCCATATAGTAATTTCCCCCACACTGCTCCTACACAGTAATTTTCCACACACTGCCCCCACACAGTAATTTCCCCCACATTGACCCCCCACAGTAATTTCCCCCACACTGCCCCATACAGTAATTTGCCCCAAACTGCCCCATACAGTAATTTCTCCCACACTGCTCCCATATAGTAATTTCCCCCACACTGCCCCCATATAGTAATTTCCCCCACACTGCCCCCATATAGTAATTTCCCCCACACTGCCCCATATAGTAATTTCCCCCACACTGCCCCATATAGTAATTTCCCCCATACTGCCCCATATAGTAATTTCCCCCACACTGCCCCATATAGTAATTTGCCCCACACTCCCCCATATAGTAATTTCCCCCACACTGCCCCCATATAGTAATTTCCCCCACACTGCCCCATATAGTAATTCCCCCCACACTGCCCCATACAGTAATTTGCCCCACACTTCCCCATACAGTAATTTCCCCCACATTGCCCCTATATAGTAATTTTCTTCACACTGCCCCATATAGTAATTTGCCCCACACTGTCCCTACACAGTGATTTCCCCCACACTGCCCCATATAGTTATTTCCCCCACACTGCTCCCATATAGTAATTTCCCCCACACTGTCCCCCACAGTAATTTCCCCCACACAGTAATTTCCCCCACACTGTCCCCATATAGTAATTTCCCCCACAATGTCCCCATATAGTAATTTCCCCCACACTGCCCCATACAGTAATTTTCCCCACACTGCCCCATACAGTAATTTCCCCCACACTGCCCCATATAGTAATTTCCCCCACAGTAATTTCCCCCACACTGCCCCATACAGTAATTTCCCCCACATTGCCCCATATAGTAATTTGCCCCACACTGCCCCATAGCCCCATACAGTAATTTCCCACACACTGACCCCCCACAGTAATTTCCCACACACTGACCCCCCACAGTAATTTCTCCCACACTGCCCCATACAGTAATTTCCCCCACATTGCCCCTATATAGTAATTTTCCCCACACTGCCCCATATAGTAATTTGCCCCACACTGCCCTATACAGTAATTTCCCCCAAACTAACCCCCCACAGTAATTTCCCCCACGCTGACCCCCACTGTAATTTCCCCCACGCTGACCCCCACTGTAATTTCGCCCACACTGCCCCCACAGTAATTTCCCCCACACTGACCCCCCACAGTAATTTCCCCCACGCTGATCCCCACTGTAATTTCCCACACACTGCCCCCACACAGTAATCCCCCACACTGCTCCTACACAGTAATTTCCCCACATTGACCCCCCACAGTAATTTCCCCCACACTGCCCCCATACAGTAATTTGCCCCACACTGCTATATACAGTAATTTCCCCCACACTGCCCCATATAGTAATTTGGCCCACACTACCCCATACAGTAATTTGCCCCACACTGCCCCATATAGTAATTTGCCCCACACTGCTCCCATATAGTAATTTGCCTCACACTGCCCCATACAGTAATTTGCCCCACACTGCCCCATACAGTAATTTCCCCCACACTGCCCCATATAATAATTTCCCCCACTGCCCCATATAGTAATTTCCCACACACTGCCCCATATAGTAATTTCCCCCACACTGCCCCATATAGTAATTTGCCCCACACTTCCCCATTCAGTGATTTCCCCCACATTGCCCCATATAATAATTTCCCCCACTGCCCCCATATAGTAATTTCCCCCACACTGCCCCATACAGTAATTTGCCCCACACTGCCCCATATAGTAATTTCCCCCACAATGCCCCTATATAGTAATTTGCCCCACACTGCCCCCACACAGTAATTTCCCCCACACTGCCCCATACAGTAATTTGCCCCACACTGCCCCCACACAGTGATTTCCCCCACACTGCCCCACACAGTAGTGCCCCCACACAGTAATTTCCCCCACACTGCCCCCATATAGTAATTTCCCCCACACTGCCCCATATAGTAATTTGCCCCCACACAGTAATTCCCCCCACTGCCCCCACACAGTAATTCCCCCCCCACTGCCCCCACACAGTAATTTCCCCCCCACAGTAATTTCCCCCCCACTGCCCCCATATAGTAACTTCCCCCACACTGCCCCAACACAGTAATTTCCCCCACACAATAGTTTCCTTAACACTGCCCCATATAGTAATTTCCCCTACACTGCCCCCATATAGTAATTTTCCCCACACTGCCCCCATACAGTAATTCCCCCCACACTGCCCCATATAGTAATTTCCCCCACACTGCCCCATATAGTAATTTCCCCCACACTGCCCCATATAGTAATTTCCCCCACACTGCCCCCATATAGTAATTTCCCCCACACTGCCCCCATATAGTAATTTCCCCCACACTGCTCCCATATAGTAATTTGCCCCACACTGCCCCATATAGTAATTTCCCCCACACTGCCCCATATAGAAATTTCCCCCACACTGCCCCATATAGTAATTTCCCCCACCCTGCCCCATATAGTAATTTCCCCCACACTGCCCCATATAGTAATTTCCCTCACACTGCCCCATATATTCATTTCCCCCACACTGCCCCATATAGTAATTTCCCCCACACTGCCCCATATAGTAATTCCCCCCACACTGCCCCCATATAGTAATTTCCCCCCCACTGCCCCCATACAGTAATTTCCCCCATACTGCCCCATTTGTTTCCCCCACATGTCCTCCTGTGTCCCCCAAAGTTGGCACATAAAATAAAAATAAATAAAAAATAAATAAATAAAAGCTAAATACTCACCTATGTCTAGCCGGCGCTTGCTCGCAGAGGAAGGCGCTCACACTTCACTGTGCTGCTGCATCCCGGCACAGGTGCGCGCGATGACGTCATCGTGCACGCCTGCCCTGGGATTTCACTACCGCATAGGCCTGAAGCCTATGGCGGTGATCGGCGGCGGGGCAGGCAGGGAAGTATGCGCTCCCGTGCCCCGCCGCAGTATGTGGGTGTCAGCGCTCCAGCAATGAGAGCTTCCATCTGTATTGATGGAAGCGCTCATTGCTTCTGGGCCTGGCACCCCAGAGTTAGGGAGTTCCAGCTTACCCCCTGTCAAGGGAGGGTGTGCTGGGCACGTCTCTGCTGGACGTGCCCAAGCCAAACAAAGTCAGCCAGAGCACCCTCAGCTCTGCTGGTCATGGAGGCCACAGCTTAAAGCCTCAAGAACCAGGAGGAAAGTTCCCTGGCCTAATTGAGAGACGGACTACAAAGAGAGAAGTTGCAGCATACAGCAAAAGCAAAGTTATACAGCAAGCCTTTCAGTACAGTAGAGCCAGAGAGCAACAGATGTAGCAGAGACGAGTTTGCCTGCCAGAGTTTAAATGCTGAATCCTGCTGGAACCAAGACAAAGTTGGAAGAGTGTGTCTGATGAAAGTTTACCAAAGTAAATCTGCTTTTCAACTGCATCTTAAGGTCTGGACTGAAGTTTTTCTTTTATCCCTCAACTATTCCCCCTTTTTGTTTGCTTCGGAGCCAAAGCCTGGGGTCCAGCCGTAACCAGGTAGGAGCACCGTGACACTCACTTAACATAAAGGGACATTTTAGGCCACCCAATGCCACTCGGCCATTACTATACCTGGGTACTTGCTCCCTCTAATAGGGCCTCAGGGGGCGGCCCATTGCAAATAGATAGATAGATAGATAGATAGATAGATAGATACATATGAGATAGATAGATAGATAGATAGATAGATATATAGATATGAGATAGATAGATATGAGATAGATAGATAGATAGATAGAGCGATAGATATGAGATAGATAGATAGATAGATAGATAGATAGATAGATAATAGATAGATAGATAGATATGAGATAGATAGATAGATAGAGCGATAGATAGATAGATAGATAGATAGATAGATATTAGATAGATAGATATATAGATAGATAGAGCGATAGATAGATAGATATGAGATAGATAGATATGAGATAGATAGATAGATAGATAATGGGAAAATGAGGTTCAAATTTAATGAAAGGGTGGTGGACCCGTTTTTTTTCCACCCCAAACGCAACATTTCAGCTCAACACAACGAAGCCTCACTATGTTGGGCTGAAATATTGCGTTTGGGGTGAAAAAAGCAGGTCCACCACCCTTTCATTAAATTTGGACTGCTACCTTATTTTCCCATTATGGTATCCCACGGCCTGGAAGGATTGTACCCATTTTCTTAATTTTTTAACTTCTGCTGTTGTATATTGAGTTTTTAGATAGATAGATAGATAGATAGATAGATAATAGATAGATAGATAGATAATAGATAGATAGATAGATAGATAGATAGATAGATAGATAGATAGGAGATAGATAGATAGATAGATAGATAGATAGATAATAGATAGATAGATATGAGATAGATAGATAGATATGAGATAGATAGATAGATAGATAGATAGATAGATAGATAGATAGATAGATAGATAGATAGGAGATAGATAGATAGATAGATAGATAGATAGATAATAGATAGATAGATATGAGATAGATAGATAGATATGAGATAGATAGATAGATAGATAGATAGATAGATAGATAGATAGATAGATAGATAGGAGATAGATAGATAGATAGATAGATAGATTTTTTTTCTCTATGGCAGTCACAGCTTACATCCTTTTCTCTTGTCCCTCTCCCTGCAGAGTGACTGTATCAGGTTGGGTTTCCCTTTAAGCTCGGGGTCATTTTCCTCCAGCAGTTGATTCCACTGATTTCCATTTGATACTTTATTCTAAGGGACTAATTGACCCGACATCCGCCGTCCATTATGGAGTCATCTGATAAACTGTGTCTCATGTGCAGATTGAACTAAACAGTGATAATGACGCTGTCACCGCCGTCGACTATAAAGCGAGCGCCCATTGTTATCAGCGAACACAATGACAGCGGCCATCATAGTCACATTAACACGGGGGCTTTACAAGTGTAAGATTGTTAATGTGCCGCCTGTCTGTGCCCGCTCTGATGATGCCACTTTACTTAATGGTTACGAGGCTCGGCTGCTATTAGCGGCAGTTCACAGACAGCTCATTCCATGATATATCCACGGATAATGTCACATGGGGGAGGGGGGAACATCTAATATGTCGCCCTCCTAAGTGACTAATGAGCGTATCTGTACAACCAAGTCACCGCCGCCTAGAAATGCCAAGACACTAATAATCATTTGGATTTGTAGTGAATTATTCTGCTTGAACTATTGTGTTTTAATAAACCGCCTTCATAATGTAGACGTTTGTGAGTGAGACGTAATAAGCAGATCGTCTATACTGCGGGCGCATCCAAGAGATTGTAAATGTAACAAGGATTATATAATGTTGCAGAATTAAGGCTTACATCTCTTCTTATCTTCTGGAAGCTTGGTGTTGCTGTGTTCTTTAAGACGTTTGAACTCAGGTTGCTTAGCAACACTTGACTTCCTGTCTAGGTGACCACCATTAGAGTACATGAAGCTACATGTACAGGTTCTATCTTCTGTACCAAAGACTGACTTTTTCTGGTACACAGACTTGTGTGTGAAACTAGCCTAAATTGCATGGGGTGGGTCTGAAAGAAGTAAGGGACAGAGATTGAAGTGGGAGGATCAGACTACACAGGGATTGTTTGTAGTCTGTAACTATGGAGACACATAGATCTGTATGGGGGCTGGATACATGAAATATTTTTTGGTCAATTTTGGAGGCATAAGAGCACTGAGAAAATCTTGGTACATGTTTTTTAAAGCTAAAATATCTTCAATAGTTAAGGTTTAATTATTAATTCAATTTCTTCACAAATATCAAAATTAAGGACATGTAGTAGTGGTTTTCTACAATCGCTGGTGAAAAGCTATAACTTTGTTAATATTTAGAAGATCTGGTAACTTTCATTCCAGAGAGGGATTTTTTTTTTAACCATTTATGCTCACATAGTATTTGCATTTTTGCAGATATTGGATATGTGAAGGGCAGCTGTTTAGGGGTTAATATAATTCATAATTTCCTTTTCATGTTATGAGATGTCATAAAGGAGCAAATACAGGTCCTTTTCAAAAAATTAGCATATTGTGATAAAGTTCATTATTTTCTGTAATGTACTGATAAACATTAGACTTTCATATATTTTAGATTCATTACACACAACTGAAGTAGTTCAAGCCTTTTCTTGTTTTAATATTGATGATTTTGGCATACAGCTCATGAAAACCCAAAATTCCTATCTAAAAAAATTAGCATATTTCATCCGACCAATAAAAGAAAAGTGTTTTTAATAAAAAAAAAGTCAACCTTCAAATAATTAAGTTCAGTTATGCACTCAATACTTGGTCGGGAATCCTTTTGCAGAAATGACTGCTTCAATGCGGCGTGGCATGGAGGCAATCAGCCTGTGGCACTGCTGAGGTGTTATGGAGGCCCAGGATGCTTCGATAGCGGCCTTAAGCTCATCCAGAGTGTTAGGTCTTGCGTCTCTCAACTTTCTCTTCCCAATATCCCACAGATTCTCTATGGGGTTCAGGTCAGGAGAGTTGGCAGGCCAATTGAGCACAGTAATACCATGGTCAGTAAACCATTTACCAGTGGTTTTGGCACTGTGAGCCGGTGCCAGGTCGTGCTGAAAAATGAAATCTTCATCTCCATAAAGCTTTTCAGCAGATGGAAGCATGAAGTGCTCCAAAATCTCCTGATAGCTAGCTGCATTGACCCTGCCCTTGATAAAACACAGTGGACCAACACCAGCAGCTGACATGGCACCCCAGACCATCACTGAATGTGGGTACTTGACACTGGACTTCAGGCATTTTGGCATTTCCCTCTTTCCAGTCTTCCTCCAGACTCTGGCACCTTGATTTCCGAATGACATGCAAAATTTGCTTTCATCCGAAAAAAGTACTTTGGACAACTGAGCAACAGTCCAGTGCTGCTTCTCTGTAGCCCAGGTCAGGCGCTTCTGCCGCTGTTTCTGGTTCAAAAGTGGCTTGACCTGGGGAATGCGGCACCTGTAGCCCATTTCCTGCACACGCATGTACACGGTGGCTCTGGATGTTTCTACTCCAGACTCAGTCCACTGCTTCCGCAGGTCCCCCAAGGTCTGGAATCGGTCCTTCTCCACAATCTTCCTCAGGGTCCGGTCACCTCTTCTCGTTGTGCAGCGCTTTCTGCCACACTTTTTCCTTCCCACAGACTTCCCACTGAGGTGCCTTGATACAGCACTCTGGGAACAGCCTATTCGTTCAGAAATGTCTTTCTGTGTCTTACCCTCTGGCTTGAGGGTGTCAATGAAGGCCTTCTGGACAGCAGTCAGGTCGGCAGTCTTACCCATGATTGCGGTTTTGAGTAATGAACCAGGCTGGGAGTTTTTAAAAGCCTCAGGAATCTTTTGCAGGTGTTTAGAGTTAATTAGTTGATTCAGATGATTAGGTTAATAGCTCGTTTAGAGAACCTTTTCATGATATGCTAATTTTTTTAGATAGGAATTTTGGGTTTTCATGAGCTGTATGCCAAAATCAATATTAAAACAAGAAAAGGCTTGAACTACTTCAGTTGTGTGTAATGAATCTAAAATATATGAAAGTCTAATGTTTATCAGTACATTACAGAAAATAATGAACTTTATCACAATATGCTAATTTTTTGAAAAGGACCTGTATTGTGTTATAAAATTCTTCGGTTCTGGGCTTTTTGGATGTTGAGACTCATCCAGCTGCAAGTTGATGAAAATTGGATTTCTGTTAAATAGCGCATTAGAGTTATGATGCTCACAAGTGCAGGGAAGTGTGAGGGGAGCAGCGGGGGAGGGGCGGATCATTCACACAAAGATTTTGGACTTGAGAAGTGCAGAAGATGCTCGGGCCGCCTGTACAATCTCCGGGGCCAGGGACATCTTGGTCATCTCTATGGGTGCAACGTAGAGAAGCTCAATAATGATGGAGATCCACCGTGTGCACCAGCCACTCCAGCAACAGCTTATGTTTCTCCATTATCTATCCACCTGTATATTTATCTCATACATTAATCCTTTCTATGTAATGCACATCTATCTAGCAGTCTCTCTGTCGATATACCTACTATCTATCTATCTATCTAGAAATGGACTGGCCATAGACCTTACAGGGAAATCTCCCAGTGGGTCAATGCCCAAGGAGGGTCAACCAAGCATACCTGAAACCACCGACTGGGTACATAGTGATCTGATGCTCTCAGCATTAATTAATGCTTTGAATTTCAGGTATCTATCTATATTTGTATGTCATATATCTCTTATCCGAACTCTAATATTCTATTTCTATTTCTGTATCTATATTTTTCTATTATTTACCTACAGTGCTGCCCATAATTATTCATACCCCTGGCAAATTTTGACTTAAAGTTACTTTTATTCAACCAGCAAGTAAGTTTTTGATGGGAAATGACATAGGTGTCTCCCAAAAGATAATAAGATGATGTACAGGAGGCATTATTGTAGAAAAAAAAACTTTTCTCAGCTTTTATTTACATTTGAGCAAAAAGTGTCCAGTCCAAAATGATTCATACCCTTCTCAATAATCAATAGAAAAGCCTTTATTGGCTATTACAGCAATCAGACGCTTCCTATAATTGCAGACCAGCTTTTTGCAGGTCTCCGCAGGTATTTTTGCCCATTCATCTTTAGCAATGAGCTCCAAATAGAAACATAGAAACATAGAATGTGTCGGCAGATAAGAACCATTTGGCCCATCTAGTCTGCCCAATATACTAAATACTATGGATAGCCCCCGGCCCTATCTTATATGAAGGATGGCCATATGCCTATCCCATGCATGCTTAAACCCCTTCACTGTATTTGCAGCTACCACTTCTGCAGGAAGGCTATTCCATGCATCCACTACTCTCTCAGTAAAGTAATACTTCCTTATATTACTTTTAAACCTTTGCCCCTCTAATTTAAAACTGTGTCCTCTTGTGGTAGTTTTTCTTCTTTTAAATATGCTCTCTTCCTTTACCGAGTTGATTCCCTTTATGTATTTAAAAGTTTCTATCATATCCTCTCTGTCTCTTCTTTCTTCCAGGTTGGAGGGTCTTCTTGCCATCACCCTGATCTTTAGCTCCCTCCACAGATTCTCAATTGGATTCAAGTCTGGACTCTGGCTGGGCCACTCCAAAACGTTAATGTTGTTGTCTGCTAACCATTTCTTCACCACTTTTGCTGTGTGTTTTGGGTCATTGTCATGCTGAAATGTCCACTGGTGCCCAAGGCCACGTTTCTCTGCAGACTGCCTGATGTTGTCGTTGAGAATCCTCATGTATTGCTCTTTTTTCATGGTGCCGTTTACTGTGATTAGGTTCCCTGGTCCATTGGCTGAAAAATACCCCCAAAGCATTAGGTTCCCACCACCATGTTTGACAGTGGGGATGGTGTTCTTTGGGTTGAAGGCTTCTCCGTTTTTGCGCCAAACGAAGGAAACATCATTGTGACCAAACAATTCAATTTTTGTTTCATCTGACCATAACACAGAAGACCAGAAGTCTTCTTCTTTGTCCAGATGAGCTTTTGCAAAGGCCAAGCAAGCTTTTGTGTGTCTTATCTGGAGAAGTACGTCCTCCTTGGTCTGCATTGTGCAGTGTCCGTTGGATTGTCTGCCTTGAGACATTGCCACCAGCAGAGCCCAGATTCACCAGGATGGCCTTGGTGGTGATCCTTGGATTCTTTTTCACCTCTCTAACTATCCTCCTTGCCAGCACAGGTGTCACTTTTGGCTTCCGACCACGTCCTCTGAGATTTTCCACAGTGCGGAACATCTTGTATTTTTTAATAATACTTTGCACTGTAGCCACTGGAACTTGAAAACATTTAGAAATGGCCCTGTAGCCCTTTCCTGACTTGTAAGCAGCCACAATGCGCAGCCGCAGGTCCTCACTGAGCTCCTTTGTCTTAGCCATGACTGTCCGCAAACCAACTGCAGAGAGCTGCTGTTTTTCACCTGTTGAGTTGATTAAAAAAGCTGTTCCCAATTAATCAGGATGCTTTAGAACAGCTTAGACTATTGGAATGGTATAGAACTTTTGATTTTCCCACAGACTGTGACAGTTTGTGAAGGGTATGAATAATTTTGGACTGGACACTTTTTGCTCAAATGTAAATAAAAGCTGAGAAATGTTTTTTTTTACACAATAATGCCTCTTGTACATCGTCTTATTATCTTTTGGGAGACACTTATGTCATTTCCCGTCAAAAAATTACTTGCTGGTTTTAAGTCAAAATTTGCCAGGGGTATGAATAATTATAGGCAACACTGTAGCTGGTAGTGGTTTCCAGAGTATCATAGGAGGTGCTGGGAGAGAGTCCATTGTTATATGCAGGTTATAGAGCTGGAGGGTTGTTCCAGAATTGACTGCTTGACATGACTGAACTGGAAGTGGTTTCCAGTACTTATTTTTCCCATTGGGGGTTTTAATGGGAGGATTGAGCTGAGATTTATCCTGGAGTGGTCCTGGTGAGTTTCTCATATGCAGCGGATGTTCCCTGCAAACTATCAATGTATGTTTCAGGGTGTGTCCCTGTGAGAAGTGCTGGATCGGCGGTTACAAGCACTGTTATTACCTTCAGGCCTGGAGGCAATGTTTCCATCTCAGGAGCCATTTTGGAGTAGAAGTATACAGGTGCAGCTGAGCTAAACTTGATGGGCAACATGTTAAGTAAAAAATGGCACAAAAGGGTTAACTAACTCTTTCAATGTATTTCAATAGTTTGTCAAAATGGTAGAAGATAACTCTGTGCCATGTGTTATCAGAGTCATTTTTAGCCCAGTTACATCTGTGGCTCTGCACAGTGTGAGATCTTACAGGCTGATATGAACAGTCGTGGCCAAAAGTTTTGAGAATGACACAAATATTAGTTTTCACAAAGTTTGCTGCTAAACTGCTTTTAGATCTTTGTTTCAGTTGTTTCTGTGATGTAGTGAAATATAATTACACGCACTTCATACGTTTCAAAGGCTTTTATCGACAATTACATGACATTTATGCAAAGAGTCAGTATTTGCAGTGTTGGCCCTTCTTTTTCAGGACCTCTGCAATCCGACTGGGCATGCTCTCAATCAACTTCTGGGCCAATTCCTGACTGATAGCAACCCATTCTTTCATAATCACTTCTTGGAGTTTGTCAGAATTAGTGGGTTTTTGTTTGTCCACCCGCCTCTTGAGGATTGACCACAAGTTCTCAATGGGATTAAGATCTGGGGAGTTTCCAGGCCATGGACCCAAAATGTCAACGTTTTGGTCCCCGAGCCACTTAGTTATCACTTTTGCCTTATGGCACGGTGCTCCATCGTGCTGGAAAATGCATTGTTCTTCACCAAAC
Organism: Bufo bufo; assembly: GCF_905171765.1. Taxonomy (NCBI): domain Eukaryota; kingdom Metazoa; phylum Chordata; class Amphibia; order Anura; family Bufonidae; genus Bufo; species Bufo bufo. Next base: position 607,067,317 of record NC_053392.1, on the reverse strand, counting down.
TGTTGTTGGATTGTTGGAAGAAGTAGCTGTTGGAGGGTGCTTTGGTACCATTCTTTATTCATGGCTGTGTTTTTGGGCAAAATTGTGAGTGAGCCCACTCCCTTGGATGAGAAGCAACCCCACACATGAATGGTCTCAGGATGCTTTACTGTTGGCATGACACAGGACTGATGGTAGCGCTCACCTTTTCTTCTCCGGACAAGCCTTTTTCCAGATGCCCCAAACAATCGGAAAGAGGCTTCATCGGAGAATATGACTTTGCCCCAGTCCTCAGCAGTCCATTCACCATACTTTCTGCAGAAGATGAATCTGTTCCTGATGTTTTTTTGGAGAGAAATGGCTTCTTTGCTGCCCTTCTTGACACCAGGCCATCTTCCAAAAGTCTTTGCCTCACTGTGTGTGTAGATGCGCTCACACCTGCCTGCTGCCATTCCTGAGCAAGCTCTGCACTGGTGGCACTCCGATCCCGCAGCTGAATCCTCTTTAGGAGACGATCCTGGCGCTTGCTGGACTTTCTTGGACGCCCTGAAGCCTTCTTAACAAGAATTGAACCTCTTTCCTTGAAGTTCTTGATGATCCTATAAATTGTTGATTGAGGTGCAATCTTAGTAGCCACAATATCCTTGCCTGTGAAGCCATTTTTATGCAACGCAATGATGGCTGCACGCGTTTCTTTTCAGGTCACCATGGTTAACAATGGAAGAACCATGATTTCAAGCATCACCCTCCTTTTAACATGTCAAGTCTGCCATTTTAACCCAATCAGCCTGACATAATGATCTCCAGCCTTGTGCTCGTCAACATTCTCACCTGAGTTAACAAGACGATTACTGAAATTATCTCAGCAGGTCCTTTAATGACAGCAATGAAATGCAGTGGAAAGGTTTTTTGGGATTAAGTTAATTTTCATGGCAAAGAAGGACTATGCAATTCATCTGATCACTCTTCATAACATTCTGGAGTATATGCAAATTGCTATTATAAAAACTTAAGCAGCAACTTTTCCAATTTCCAATATTTATGTAATTCTCAAAACGTTTGGCCACGACTGTAGCTTGTATGTATGTATGAGCGAAGAAATATGTTACAGATACAGAACTCTGCAAAGAAACCCATAAAGCTGATGGTAGTATGTGCACCAACTGTGGACAATGTAGGAGATGTCTGCACCAACTGTGGACAATGTAGGAGATGTCTGCACCAACTGTAGACAATGTAGGAGATGTCTGCACCTACTGTGGACTATGCAGGAGATATCTGCACCAACTGTGGACAATTTAGGATATGTCTGCACCAACTGTGGACAATGTAGGAGATGTCTGCACCTACTGTGGACAATGTAGGAGATGTCTGCACCTACTGTGGACAATGTAGGAGATGTCTGCACCTACTGTGGACAATGTAGGAGATGCCTGCAGCAACTGTGGACAATGTAGGAGAGTCGTGCACCAACTGTGGACAGTGTAGGAGATGTCTGAACCAACTGTGGACAATGTAGGAGATGTCTGCACCAACTGTGGACAATTTAGGAGATGTCTGCACCTACTGTGGACAATGTAGGAGATGTCTGCACCAACTGTGGACAATTTAGGAGATGTCTGCACCAACTGTGGACAATGTAGGAGATGTCTGCACCAACTGTGGACAATGTAGGAGATGTCTGCACCAACTGTGGACAATGTAGATGTCTGCACCTACTGTGGACAATGTAGGAGATTTCTGCACCTACTGTGGAAAATGTAGGAGATGTCTGCACCAACTGTGGACAATGTAGGAGATGCCTGCACCAACTGTGGACAATGTAGGAGAGGCCTGCACCAACTGTGGACAATGTAGGAGATGTCTGCACCATTGCCTCCCAGCTGAAGGTCTCCAGTGCAGATGTGGTGCAGAGATTGTGGAATGGTTTACTTCTGAGCGGTCAGAAGCTTTCACTCTCTGGTCCTTTCTGCTCATATATCTATAAGATCTTGCTTATCTACAACTCCTTTACCTTATCTCCTGCCTCATTTCACCTGAATGTGGACTCTGTCTCTGTGATCAGGAGGATTTGCAAGATTTTATTTCATGATGGGGTACCTTCATTTACCTTCATTATTTAAAGCTGTGCTAGCTCACCTTGAAATGGTTGCATCTAGAGGGCATAAGCCCGAAATGGAGGGGGGAAAAAAGTATGGCAGGAGTATGGTTCCAGCCAGACAGGTAACATTATGTGGGAGCTAGATTACAGCCATGTCGTACAGATCCTGCAGTCTCAGCTCAGCGGGATAACCCCCCTAAGGTAATATTCCAGTGGCCGGTCTGTCTGAGAAGACTTTTTTCTGGCAGTCGGTTACTCCCTATGATCAGAAAGATTTCCTTCTGAAACATAGTAATTCTTTGTCTATGGCGGAGAGCAAAGCTTCTTTGGTTTCAGTTTCATAGTGTCATAGGGATTGCTTCCCCATAAGTTCTGCTTAGTCACTAAGATTGGGCGTCCATTCATAGAACCATATTCGATTTTGCGGACCACAAGTTGCCGATCCATAGGACACGGTGTATTCTGCATTGCAGTTCAGAACTTCCTGCTCTATGATGGTAATGCCCATTCTTGTCCGCAATATGGAAAAGGGTGGGACATTTTCTATCTCTTTCGGGGCCGCAAAATGGATGTGCGGATGTGGACGGCATACTGTGTGCTGTCCGTGTCTCACAGTCCCGTTGTAATAATGGGTCCGCATGATATCTTTAAATTGCGGGACGTGTCGGAATGAAAAAATTATTTCATGTGAATGGGCCCTGAATGTCCCTTTCAGTTCATGTGATCCCCATAGACACTCTGTGCAGCGGGACATTCTGTTAGAGAGGGGTCTCCTTTCCACAATATACCTCTAGGTCTAGTTTTATTCTTCTCATCTTCATTCCAAAGATCACCTAAGAGGGGCTCAGAAGAAACAGATAGAGCAGGACGTTTGGCATTTGCCAGAGAACACCAAGATTGCAAATTCGCCACTGGCGCCCTGTGCTCTTCACAGATGAAAGCAGGTTCACACTGAGCACATGTGACAGACGTGACAGAGTCTGGAGACGCCGTGGAGAACGTTCTGCTGCCTGCAACATCCTCCAGCATGACCGGTTTGGCATTGGGTCAGTAATGGTGTGGGGTGGCATTTCTTTGGCGGGCCGCACAGCCCTCCATGTGCTCGCCAGAGGTAGCCTGACTGCCATTAGGTACCGAGATGAGATCCTCAGACCCCTTGTGAGACCATATGCTGGTGTGGTTGGCCCTGGGTTCCTCCTAATGCAAGACAATGCTAGACCTCATGTGGCTGGAGTGTGTCAGCAGTTCCTACAGACTGTCCAGGAGTTGGCAGATGCTTTAGTCCAGGTCTGGGAGGAGATCCCTCAGGAGACCGTCCGCCACCTCATCAGGAGCATGCACAGGCGTTGTAGGGAAGTCATACAGGCACGTGGAGGCCACACATACTACTGAGCCTCATTTTGACTTGTTTTAAGGACATTACATCAAAGTTGGATCAGCCTGTAGTGTGTTTTTCCACTTTAATTTTGAGTGTGACTCCAAATCCAGACCTCCATGGGTTGAAAAATTTGATTTCCATTTTTTAAGTTTTGTGTGATTTTGTTGTCAGCACATTCAACTATGTAAAGAACAAAGTATTTCAGAAGAATATTTAATTAACTCAGATCTAGGATGTGTTATTTTTGTGTTCCCTTTATTTTTTTGAGCAGTGTACTTAGATCACGTTATTGCCAACCCATCGCAAGTTTTCAGGTTGGCCATCAGTCACCAGGGTATCTGATCTTCAATTCACTGCCCTTTGGTTTCATCGCCTGGTGTTTTTACTAGGGCCTCTCTCACACTTGCGTTGTTGGGATCCGGCGTGCACTTCCGTTGCCGGAGGTGCCCGCCAGATCCGGAAAAGCGCAAGTGTACTGAAAGCATTTGAAGACGGAACCGTCTTCCAAATGCTTTCAGTGTTACTATGGCAGCCAGGACGCTATTAAAGTCCTAGTTGCCATAGTAGGAGCGGGGAGCGGGGGAGCAGTATACTTACAGTCCGTGCGGCTCCCGGGGCGCTCCAGAATGACGTCAGAGCGCCCCATGCGCATGGATGACGTGATCCATGCGATCACATGATCCATGCGCTTGGGGCGCCCTGACGTCACTCTGGAGCGCCCGGGGAGCCGGACGGACGGTAAGTATACTGCTCCCCGCTCCCCACTACACTTTACCATGGCTGCCAGGACTTTAGCGTCCCGGCAGCCATGGTAACCACTCTGAAAAAGCTAAATGTCGGCTCCGGCAATGCGCCGAAACGACGTTTAGCTTAAGGCCGGATCCGGATCAATGCCTTCCAATGGGCATTAATTCCGGATCCGGCCTTGCGGCAAGTGTTCCGGATTTTTGGCCGGAGCAAAAAGCGCAGCATGCTGCGGTATTTTCTCCGGCCAAAAAACGTTCCGTTCCGGAACTGAAGACATCCTGATGCATCCTGAACGGATTTCTCTCCATTCAGAATGCATTAGGATAATCCTGGTCAGGATTCTTCCGGCATAGAGCCCCGACGACGGAACTCTATGCCGGAAGACAAGAACACAGGTGTGAAAGAGCCCTAAGTGGTGGCACTAACTCAGCACTTAGCTTCCAGTTAGACTCCAGCAACGGGTTGCTTAAGCTCTCACAGGAGCGGATCCAGAAATCAAGGTGGATGTGAGATCTAAGGTCCCATCACCAAGTGCCAGTGGGGTAACTAGAAATAACTGGGCCCCACAGCAAATATTTGAACATGGCTCCCCCCAGCATCTTCTGTGCAAGCCCCCCCCCTCCTCCCGTGCCCGCTGCTCCTGACACTAGTAAAGATCGCTATCAGACCTATTCTGACCTCTTAGATAGAAGCCGCAACATGGCCATTAGTGTACATTGCAAAGCAGCATTGTTTTAGGAAGAATCCAATGTTTATCAAGTCTGGTTCGTCTTGTGGTGATCAAGCCAGAAACCTCGGGAAGACCTGTATTGATGGCTTCGTCCAAGAAATACTGAACAAAGTAGGTTTTTCTGGCCATTCCGAAAACTATGGTCGGGAAGTACACTTCGAAATTCTTTGAGTTCAGGGGAGGCGGTCTCCTCAAGAAATGTATCTGTGATCCAATATCAGAGACCTGGGAGCAATATATCTAGTTCTTCATTTAGGGCAGGCTCAAGAGTCAGTCAGTGGTGGAGCAAACAGATAATATCTCCACCATGTGCTATATCAACAATTGGCACAGGACTCGCTGTGATCCACGTTACAGTCAATGCAGTCAAATTTTGACTTGGGCAGTGGAATGTCAAACCGTAGTCAGCCCTCCACATTTAGGGTATTCTGAATGTTCAGACGGATCTGTTAAGTAGGTCACAGTTCAAGTCTCAGCGACTATATTTTTAACAGATTGTGTGCAGATGGGATACCCCCATTTAGATGCTAAGGTAAAGCCTCCAATACAAAGCTCAAGAAGTTCTGCTCCCAGAATCCAGCGGATCCACCAGAAAGAATAGATGGCCTGTCTTTCAGTTGGGAAGGAATTTTTCATCCAAATTTTCCTCCATTTCCTCTCATATCCTGAGTGCTCAGGAAAATGAGATGAGTCTCAGCCATAGCCATAGTGCTCATCTGGCCAGGAGGGCATGATCCCTCACTGGCTACAACTTTCCAGAGGAAATTATTGGAGATACAGTCCAGCCAAATCTTCTGGTTCAAGCAGTCCTACAGAATCCACTGGAGAAGATTCAGCTTACAGCCTGGAATCTGACTGGTTTAAGACTGGAAAAGGGCTTGTAAGATGTAGTGGAGGAAACTTTGCAAAACCCTGATCGGTCTGAAGTCTTAAATTTTTTTACAGGAAGGTTTTAAGTTTAGGTTAAAATCCAACACTGTAAGAGTGCATTTCACGGCCCCCACTTCTTGCATAGATGGAGCTTTCATGCATTTATTTATTTTTTATATTCTTCATTCAATTTAATTTAATCGGTTAAGCCTCCTATTCCAGCCTGGGATCGGGCTGTTCTCCTCAAGACCCTGGTTGAATCTCTATTTCAGCCTCTTACAGAAGCACCACTAAGGTTGGTATCTTGGAAGGTTTTATTTCTAGTGACATGTGCATCAGCCAAGAAGGTGTCAGACTTTGCAAGGGCCATATCTGAAAGTACATTAAGAAGACTCGATTTTAAGGTTGATGCCCTATATCCTACCAAAGCTCTCATCTGACATGAATGTAAGTTAAGAAATTCATCTGTCAGAATCCTCAATCAGCTGAACAAGACAAGCTTCATCTACTGGTCATTGGGGAACCAGGGTCCTTCAGGTCGGCTGCTTCTAAATTCCCAGTACTCCAGTTACCAGGTGGAGTTACAGCACACTCAACACAGTCCACTTAGTCACTTGGGCAGAGGAAAGAGAAAAAAAAACATTGGACCAATTATGCAGCGCCTCTACATGGTCTTCTCCATGCACCTTTACAAAACAATATAGGTTGGCTGTATCTGGTGCTTGCGATTCAGCCTTTGACAGACAAGTGATTATTAAGCCTGCAATTTCAACCCCCCCCCCCGCCTAACTTGTTTAATACTGCTTTTCAGGTCCTTTTGTGTTGTGCTGCTTGAAGGACAATAAGGAAAGTCTACATTTGCTTACCGAAATGTATCTTTCCTTGCGTCCAAAGGCAGAACAGATATCCCTCCCTGAAAAAGACATTGCTTGGAAAAAACACATCTACCTAGTGGGTGTGCACTCCTTTATAGGGGGGTTAATAAGTCTGATTTACTAATGATTTATCTTCTGTCCTAGATGGGAGGAGCAAGACATTAACCCTTTTATTTTGCTGCCTTTAGACTCAGGGAAAGATTCATTTCGGTAAGCAAATTTAGACTATCTACATATCTATCTATTTCACAAGAAAGTAAAAACGAAAAGTAATGTTTCACAGTGAGTTTGTAAGGAGAAGACATCATACATCACACCGGCACAAAATATAAATGTCCTAAGCGTTGTCTCACAGAAAATATCGTTTATAGTTTTTAAGCAAGCACCTGGGTAAAAATCTTTTATCTATCTATCTATCTATCTATCTATCTATCTATCTCATATCTATCTATCTATCTATCTATCTATCTATCTATCTATCTATCTATCTATCTATCTATTATCTATCCATCAAGACATTTAGTGCAGAACCTGTTTTTCTCTTTTTTGTTAAAAAAAAAATCCAGACAGCTAAGACCTGTAATTATTTATTGGTTAATTCTGTAAAAATGCTTATTTGCAAGAAAGGAATAAATAAAAAGTAAATCATCTGCCACAAAGAGCTAGTAAAGACAAGGCATGGTACATTTCACCAATACAAAGGGGAAATGCTAGGGGGTTGACTCACAAAAACATATTCGACATGTATCCACCATCTGTCATCATTCTACATATCTTTTGTTCTCTGTTATAAATCTGAGACCTATAATTATTTTTCGGATAATTACATGGAAATGTTCTCTCGAGAGGAAAAATTGAATGTTAATGATCTTTCGCAGTGACCCTGTCAGGGATTTATATCTATATATCTGTTAATCTCTGTATCTATCTTTATAATTATCTCATATCTATCCTTCTATCTGTGATCTATTTATTTCTCAATCTATAATAAATGTATTATCTACATTCACTAGCTATTTTATATCTATCATCTATTTATCTATATTTTTATCGATCTATCTAAAATTGTTATTGATATCTTATATATATAAGCCTAGCTCACATCTAACTGTCTCATCTCTGAATCCTATCTATCTACCTATCAATCTCATAGGCAGGCTGTCAGTGTAAAAGCCGACAGGCAATTGTAATGCATTGTGGAGGGGACAAGACCCCCAAAAGTTGAAGTCCTACAGTGGGACAAAAATAAAATGCAAAAAATCTTTAGAAAAGTAAAACAAAAAAAAGCCCTTTTCCCATAATAAAAACATATAAAAGTGTAAAAAATAGATATAAGAAGAAAAACAGACATAATAGTTATTGCTACATCCGTAACAACCTGCTCTATAAATATATCACATTATGCACCCCATCAGGTGAATGTCGTAAAAAAAAAAAAACTGTGCCAAAACAGACGCTTTTTGGTCACCCTGCCTCACAAAACGTGCAATACCAAGCGGTCAAAAAGTTGCATGTACCCCAATATGGTACCAATCAATCCAACACCTCATCCAGCAAAAAACAAGCCCCTACATTACAATCGCCTGGAAATAAAAAAAAAACATTGCTTTCAGAAAATAGCAACGCAAAAACAGGATTTTTTCGTTTCTAAAATGTTTTTACTGTGTAAAAGGTAACAAAAATAAAAAAAATAGACATATTAGCTATGGGTGCATCTATAATGACCTGTTCTATAAAAATGTCACATGATTTACCCCCCTCAGCTGAATGCCGTAAAAAAAAAGTGCCAAAACAGCTATATTTTGGGTACCTTACCCCAAAAAGTGTACCAATAAAAATGTCAACTCTTCCCACAAAGAACAAGCCCTTACACAAGACACAGGGGCGTAACTAGAAGTGACTGGGCCCCACAGCAAATTTTTGTATGGGCCCCCCGGGTGCTTTGCAAGTCCCTCCTCCTGTGTAAACCCCACTCCTTTGGCTACTCACGATCTAGACCAGTGGAATGCAGACAGGCGCAAGGGGGGCACAGGCCAGGGGGGCTCAGACAAGGGCCGTGCACCTAATTAGCATAAACATAAAATACAGATCCTAGTACTCAGCATGATCAACCCTACCAGGCAATATGGTTTACTAGGGTTGATCATGCTGACACATGCTCTTTAATATAGAAAATTCTAAGACTTACTACTCCGCCTGTTCTTCATCATGACTATGGCGTTGAGGAACATCAAGATCCCCACTTCCCTCTGTAAGAAAACAAAAAATTATTTATACCCCTGAATAATAATAAATTCTGTGACTATATATTACCAACATACAGAGACTAAATACCACCATATTGGGTAATAGCTCATACCATGACTGGATAACAAACACTCCAACGTTATAGCACCATATCATGACTGGATAACAGCACCATACAGTGGTTGGTTAACACTGAAATACAGTGACTAGAGAACACCAGCATACAGTAACTGGATAACATGGCCATAAAGTGACTGGATAGCACCACCATACAGTGCCTGGATAACGCCACCACACAGTGACTGGATAATGTCGCTATACAGTGACTGGATAACAGAGTATAAGGGGGCACAGTACAATATATGACATGGGGCACAGTGTAGAGTATAAGAGGGCAAAGTACAGGGGTATCTCCTTATATTCCTGTAATATGCCTCCTACACAGTATTATAATGGAACATAGTGCAGGGAATAGGACACAGGGCAGGGGGCACAGTACAGGGTGGTGGACAAATACACGTTAGTGGGCCCAGTACAGGGCAGGGGGCACAATACAGCATAGGGTGCACAGTACAGGGCAGGGGGTGCAGTATAGAGAAGGGGGCACAGTACAGGGCTGGGGGCACAGGGTTTGTGGCACAGAGCAGGGGGCACAGTACAGGGCAGGGGGCACAGTACAGGGCCAGGGGCACAGGGATTGTGGCATAGAGCAGGGGGCACAGTACAGGGCATGGGGCATAGTACAGGGCAGGGGGCACAGTACAGGGGCACAGGGCTTGTGGCATAGAGCAGGGGGCACAGTACAGGGCATGGGGCATAGTACAGGGCATGGGGCATAGTACAGGGCAGGGGGCACAGACTCACCATTTTTGGTCAGGCTGGCAGAGAGTCCTAAAAAGGAGGTGGGCAGGAGACAGAAGCTGAGGGAAAAAGGGGGCAGGGATTCTGCAAGTCTGCAAATTTTTTCAGGTATCTCCCCCAAAAGCCCAGTGACTGATGTGCACATGTGCACTGCGCTCCTGCCGCTCCCTCCTCCTCCTCGGTTCAGGTCAGTAGGCGGGCCTAATTAGACCAGTGAGATGCTGGCGGGGGGGGGTTGGGGGGCGCCGCACTGTATGTGATTTGTGAAGGGGCCCCCGCTGTATGTGAAGGGGCCTCTGATGTATGTGAAGGGGCCCCCGCTGTATGTGAAGGGGCCGCCGCTGTATTAAACAATCATCCGAGACAGTCACACGCTGCTAGGCGCCGGGCCCCTTGTCAGCCCGGGCCCCGAAGCAGCCGCTTCCCCTGCTTCCCCGGTAGTTACGCCACTGCCTCCGTGTCATGTAATAAAATTGCATGATTTTCCTAACTTATGACGTAAAGTCATGATTTTATTAAAGACACGGAGGCGGGTATTGCCCCTCCCTGCTTTTTGTCTATACGTTTTACCTATCATCTTGCATGTTATTTAAACTTGTGCTGCCTATTTATTCGTCAGCAGGTTGCCTGTCCTTTGTACGCTTTCTTGTGCCTTATACAGTAATGCATTGCTGTTTGTTTCTTTTTCTTCTCTTCTGTTCTCAGGATGATAGATCACCATCATAGGGAGCCTGAAATCGACAGTTGTGTTTTCTCCAGCTTCGTTCTTCAGTTTGGAAAGTTCACGTTCCATTGAGGTTACATTTTAGTTCGTTTCGGTTAGAGATTGGTTCTTATCCGTTCAACAGTCCCGAAGAGGTGTCATCTTCAAAGAAAGAGGAAGAGTCTAAGGGGACCAGGACTATTATACTGGGTCATACACTGCGTGCAGAATTATTAGGCAAATGAGTATTTTGACCACATCATCCTCTTTATGCATGTTGTCTTACTCCAAGCTGTATAGGCTCGAAAGCCTACTACCAATTAAGCATATTAGGTGATGTGCATCTCTGTAATGAGAAGGGGTGTGGTCTAATGACATCAACACCCTATATTAGGTGTGCATAATTATTAGGCAACTTCCTTTCCTTTGGCAAAATGGGTCAAAAGAAGGACTTGACAGGCTCAGAAAAGTCAAAAATAGTGAGATATCTTGCAGAGGGATGCAGCACTCTTAAAATTGCAAAGCTTCTGAAGCGTGATCATCAAACAATCAAGCGTTTCATTCAAAATAGTCAACAGGGTCGCAAGAAGCGTGTGGAAAAACCAAGGCGCAAAATAACTGCCCATGAACTGAGAAAAGTCAAGTGTGCAGCTGCCAAGATGCCACTTGCCACCAGTTTGGCCATATTTCAGAGCTGCAACATCACTGGAGTGCCCAAAAGCACAAGGTGTGCAATACTCAGAGACATGGCCAAGGTAAGAAAGGCTGAAAGACGACCACCACTGAACAAGACACACAAGCTGAAACGTCAAGACTGGGCCAAGAAATATCTCAAGACTGATTTTTCTAAGGTTTTATGGACTGATGAAATGAGAGTGAGTCTTGATGGGCCAGATGGATGGGCCCGTGGCTGGATTGGTAAAGGGCAGAGAGCTCCAGCCTGACTCAGACGCCAGCAAGGTGGAGGTGGAGTACTGGCTTGGGCTGGTATCATCAAAGATGAGCTTGTGGGGCCTTTTCGGATTGAGGATGGAGTCAAGCTCAACTCCCAGTCCTACTGCCAGTTTTTGGAAGACACCTTCTTCAAGCAGTGGTACAGGAAGAAGTCTGCATCCTTCAAGAAAAACATGATTTTCATGCAGGACAATGCTCCATCACACGCGTCCAAGTACTCCACAGCGTGGCTGGCAAGAAAGGGTATAAAAGAAGAAAATCTAATGACATGGCCTCCTTGTTCACCTGATCTGAACCCCGTTGAGAACCTGTGGTCCATCATCAAATGTGAGATTTACAAGGAGGGAAAACAGTACACCTCTCTGAACAGTGTCTGGGAGGCTTTGGTTGCTGCTGCACGCAATGTTGATGGTGAACAGATCAAAACACTGACAGAATCCATGGATGGCAGGCTTTTGAGTGTCCTTGCAAAGAAAGGTGGCTATATTGGTCACTGATTTGTTTTTGTTTTGTTTTTGAATGTCAGAAATGTATATTTGTGAATGTTGAGATGTTATATTGGTTTCACTGGTAAAAATAAATAATTGAAATGGGTATATATTTGTTTTTTGGTAAGTTTCCTAATAATTATGCACAGTAATAGTCACCTGCACACACAGATATCCCCCTAAAATAGCTAAAACTAAAAACAAACTAAAAACTACTTCCAAAAATATTCAGCTTTGATATTAATTCGTTTTTTGGGTTCATTGAGAACATGGTTGTTGTTCAATAATAAAATTAATCCTCAAAAATACAACTTGCCTAATAATTCTGCACTCCCTGTATAGGGGAGGGTCTTGTCACCATGGTTACTTGTGATGGAGATGTTTTTCTTTGCTGCTATTGGTTGATTCAGTAAAGAAGGAGATAGCAATAGGAGCCTCCGTGTCTTTAATAAAATCATGACTTTACGTCATAAGTTAGGAAAATCATGCAATTGTGTGTTAAAAGGGTTTTCCAAGATTTTGATACTGATGACCTATCCTCTGGGGGTCCGACACTCGGAATTCCTGCTGAACAACTGTTTTAGAAGATACCGGCGCTCCTGTGAGCACTGCAGTCTTCTTGCAGCTTACCAAGCACAGCGCCGTACATTGTATAGAGCGCCGGTATCTTCTCAAACAGCTTATCTACGGGGGGTCCTGGATATCAGACCCCTACTGATCAGTTACTGATGACCTATCCTGAGGATAGATCATCAGTAAAAAAATTTCAGAAAACTCCTTTATATGTGAGTAGCATTTACCAGACCACACTGCCTCTAATATGTGCACTCTCTGTTCCTCTCCTGAAGAAACGGGCTCTATAGACTCTGATGCAAGATCCTTTTTATCCTGGTTGGAAGATCAGCTTTCTGCAACTATTTCTGAGGTCCAAGCTTCTCAGGCAAAGAAGAAGTTCAAAACCCACTCCTACGCCCATCGGACTGCTGCTTCCCCCTCCTCTGACAGTACACTCTCTTCATTTCTGATGATGATGACTCTGACGCTGTTGCATAAAGAAAAAATATCTCAGCTTCTCAAGACAGTCAAGGCCACGATGAAAATGGATAAAGATCCCCGGATAAATAAAATAAAAAATACTTTTTTATTTTCCTAAATACAAAAATAAAGATCTTCCTGGTCGACCCCCTCTGAACGAAAGGATGCAACGTGATCGGCCCAAACCTGATATAGGCTTTAAGATTTAGATCTGCTTACAAAATTGATCTCCAATTTACTGAGTAAGAGTCTGTATGTTCCTAAGGCCTCTTGCACACGACCGTATGTCCTCCAAGACATACGGTCCGTGAGCGGGCCATATGTCCCGGAGCGGCATTGATCGTGCGCACGGGAGTATACAGCATCATAGATTACAATGATGCTGGGCACGTCGGGCCGCCCGCGGGGCTATTGTCCCGCACTCATAAGATCATATGGGCGGCCCAACGTGCACAGCGTCATTGTAATCTGTGATGCTGTGGACTCCCATGTGCACGATCAATGCCGCTCACGGACCGCATGTCTCGGAGGGCATACGGTCGTGTGCATGAGGCCTAAAGTGGATTTAGCAGTTGATAAACTTTCAAAAAAAATCATATGTTTCCATCTGAAGAATCTTCTCTTTTAAAGGATCCCATGTACAGGAAAACGGACAGAACTTTGAAAAAAAAAAGTCCTATTCTTCTGTCGCTGCTTCTTGTAAGATATATTTAGCTTCTGTTTCTGTAGTTAGGTCCTTCCATATCTGTCTGAGTCATCTCAACTCAGGATTTACAAGATGTTGTCACAAGAACCTTTCAAATGAATGGTATTCTTAGATATCAAATCAGGTACCCTATAATTGCATCACATAAACCAAGAAGAAAAGTGGGTTACCTTTAAAACATAACTTTTAATGATAAATAAAACGCCCATATGTGAATAGTGCAAATTAAATGAGAATTTTGGTAGGTTTGTAGTGGTCTAGGGAGGGGAAAGGATAGTGGGGAAAGGGGCTGCTGGGTCTCTGCCCCTACTATGCACCCTAATTATAGAATCCCTATCCTGACCACCTGTACCTGACCACCTGTAGAGTGAAAATAAAAGAGTCCATTTGCCCCCCGAAACAATGCCAGAACAGGTCAGAAGCACAGAGGTTAAGAAATGATAAGCTCAGAGTCCTGTCTACAAATGCTCGCAGTTTAGGTAAAAAAATCTATGAACTTGATTCAATAATGGCATCTGAGAATGTAGATTTAGTGGCTGTTACGGAGACATGGTTTAATGAAAGAAATGACTGGGACATAACCATACCAGGGTACTCTTTATACAGAAGAGACAGAGAAGGCAAGAAAGGAGGAGGAGTGGCCCTGTATGTGAAAGATAGCATTAAATCTAACCTAATACAAGTTGGTGAGGCCAACATAGAGTCAGTTTGGGTTACGTTGCAGTTTGCTAACCATGCAGTAACTCGTGTAGGTGTGATATATAGACCACCTGGTCAAGTTAAAGAACTAGATGATCTACTAGTTGAAGAAATAGCTAAAATGACAATGAAAGGAGAAGTTATCATTATGGGAGATTTCAATCTCCCAGATATAAACTGGAAAACCAAAATAGCAAGTTCTACCAGGAGTACAGATATTCTAAATTCCCTGCTGGGGTTATCTCTACAACAAGTGGTTGAGGAGCCAACCCGGAGGGAGGCCATTTTGGATTTGGTATTCACAAACGGGGATTCGGTATATGATGTCATTGTAGGCGAAACCTTGGGAATTAGTGATCACCAGTCAGTGTGGTTTAATATAAGAACTGTGAAAGAGTCCCACCACACAAAAACAAAAGTTTTAGATTTTAGAAAAACAGACTTTTCAAATATGAAATTAGTCATAAATGAGTCCTTATCAGACTGGAACGGATTACATGGAGTCCAGGAGAAATGGGACTACTTAAAAGGTGCATTATTGAAGGCAACAGAAAATTGCATTAGACTTATCAGTAAAAGCAAAAAAAGGAGGAGACCACTGTGGTACTCAGCAGAAGTGGCCCAAATCATTAAAAATAAAAAGCTAGCATTTTGTAATTATAAAAAAACCCAGAGCAATGAAGATAAGGAAATCTACAAGATTAGGCAGAGAGAGGCCAAGCAAGTTATAAGAACTTCTAAAGCGCAGGCAGAAGAAAAACTAGCTCAGTCTATGAAAAAAGGGGATAAGACATTCTTCAGATATATAAATGAAAAAAGGAAATTAAAACAAGGAATAACTAAATTAAAAACAAAGGACGGAAGGTATGTAGAAGAGAATAAAGGGCTAGCCGACTGCCTTAATGAATACTTCTGTTCAGTTTTTACAAAAGAAAAAGGAGAAGGACCTCCACTAGAAAGAATGACTAATAAATCGTTTGATGCATGTATCTTTACAGAGGAAGATGTTCTAAGTTTGCTGTCTAAGGTGAAGACAAATAAGTCACAGGGGCCTGATGAGATACACCCAAAATTATTAAAAGAGCTTAGTGGTGAGCTGGCAAAACCGCTAACAGATTTATTTAACCAATCATTAGTAACAGGAGTCGTCCCGGAAGATTGGAAATTGGCTAATGTCGTGCCCATTCACAAGAAAGGTAGTAGGGAGGAATCGAGCAACTATAGACCAGTGAGTCTGACATCAATAGTAGGCAAATTAATGGAAACCCTATTAAAGGATAGGATTGTGGAACATCTAAAATCCCATGGATTGCAAGATGAAAAACAACATGGGTTTACTTCAGGGAGATCATGTCAAACAAATCTTATAGATTTTTTTGACTGGGTGAATAAAATAATAGACGGTGGAGGTGCAGTAGACATCGCATATCTAGATTTTAGTAAGGCTTTTGACACTGTCCCACATAGAAGACTTATCAATAAACTGCAGTCATTGAGCATGGACTCCCATATTGTTGAGTGGATTAGGCAGTGGCTGAGTGACAGACAACAGAGGGTTGTAGTCAATGGAGAACATTCAAAACAAGGTCATGTTACCAGTGGGGTTCCACAGGGATCTGTACTGGGACCGATTTTGTTTAATATCTTCATAAGTGATATTGCAAAAGGCCTCGCTGGTAAGGTTTGTCTTTTTGCTGATGACACAAAGATAGGTAACAGGGTTGATGTTCCTGGAGGGAAACGCCAAATGGAAAAGGATTTAGGAAAACTAGAAGAATGGTCAGAACTCTGGAAACTGAAATTTAATGTGGATAAGTGCAAGATAATGCACCTGGGGCGTAAAAACCCAAAGGCAGAATATAGAATATTTGACACAGTCCTGACCTCAGTATCTGAGGAAAGGGATTTAGGAGTAATTATTTCAGAAGACTTAAAGGTGGGAAGACAATGTAATAGAGCAGCACGAAATGCCAGCAGAATGCTTGGATGTATAGGGAGAGGTATAAGCAGTAGAAAGAGTGAAGTGCTTATGCCGCTGTACAGAACACTGGTGAGACCTCACTTGGAGTATTGTGCGCAGTACTGGAGGCCATATCTCCAGAAGGATATAGATACTCTAGAGAGAGTTCAGAGAAGAGCTACTAAACTAGTACATGGATTGCAGGATAAAACTTACCAGGAAAGGTTAAAGGACCTTAATATGTATAGCTTGGAAGAAAGAAGAGACAGAGGGGATATGATAGAAACTTTTAAATACATAAAGGGAATCAACTCGGTAAAGGAGGAGAGCATATTTAAAAGAAGAAAAACTACCTCAAGAGGACACAGTTTTAAATTAGAGGGGCAAAGGTTTAAAAGTAATATAAGGAAGTATTACTTTACTGAGAGAGTAGTGGATGCATGGAATAGCCTTCCTGCAGAAGTGGTAGCTGCAAATACAGTGAAGGGGTTTAAGCATGCATGGGATAGGCACAAGGCCATCCTTCATATAAGATAGGGCCGGGGGCTATCCATAGTATTCAGTATATTGGGCAGACTAGATGGGCCAAATGGTTCTTATCTGCCGACACATTCTATGTTTCTATGTCCCTATATGCTTCCCTGAACAGTGCAATGACTGCCCAGCTTCGTCCTGAAGGGGAAGGGGGGTAGGAGACCCTAAATCACAAACCCACCTTTACCAGATGTTGCGTACCCAGGTCCCTGGGACACAACCAATCTAACACAACGCTTGGATTAGAAAATACCGTGCGTCCTGCATATCCAGGCACTCAGGCGTCGCAGATCCTATGGACACCCATATTCAGTGGTATGAATAAATGCTGGAATCTGCACTCATAAGACACCATATGACAACCCGACGCGTTTCTCTGGTTTTACCAGTTCATCAGGGGCCTTGACACATTGGTGTCAACAACAAAAATGGACTATCCCTCCAAAGGAGGGGGTCAACACAAGCATCACAACAAAGTGCACAGTAACCAGTGACGATAACTGTCTCGGTATTAATGTCAATTCACAACCTCCCAGTGTATTGGCGATGTACAGATATGCCAAAGCTACATAGGGAGATTTGAACAAGAAGATTACTTATCTTAAGAGAGACAGTCAGTGGACATGTTCCCAAGATTGCAGGCCTAGCGATATGTTTCCCCTGGCCCAGCAGCTGGACCCCGCATATGGCAGCACCGCTCCAACAGCCGGCACGGCCGCACTATTTAAAGCCGCCCGCGCTGTGCAGAGACTGCCCATCTTTTCGATCACATGACCCATCACGTGACCACAAACGTCATGGTCACGTGGGGTGTCATGTGATCGCAGGTCCTGCGACCACACTGTACCGGAATAAGGTATGTGGGGAGGCAAGATATTCAAGCCCCGCCCACCTCTCCCTGGTGCTGTAGTTGTCCCAGAGTAGTGGCTATGTACCACGTGATCCCGTATATTGCGTCCTCTGCGGTAAGTTACTTGAGGATTGGGGGTCACCACTTTGGCTATATCTGAATCCAGCAAAAGGGTTCCCCAATGTTTTATCAGAATTCTTTTGATCTCCTCCGCCCCCATATCATATGTGCCAATCAGGCGTATCACATTCTTTTCGCTATGGGGTCCATTCGGATGCAATAAACCTGTGCGATCAGAAGTGAGTGCTCTTTGGTACGCCTTTCTCAGCACATAGTCCGGGAAACCTTTTGCAAGAAACCTCTGGCGGAGGTCCCCTGCCTGTTCCTTAAACTGCCGGATGGTAGAGCAATTCCTCCTCATACGGAGGTATTGTCCCGTGGGGATCCCAGGTGATAACTACCCCAATGAAGGAGGGAGTTAGTGGCCGTTGGTTTTCTAAACGTTTCCGTGCAGATTTCCCCCTCAGGTCCTCTATCAATATGAATGTCCAGGAATGGCAAGGACCGTACAGATGTCTCATATGTGAACCGCAGACCCAAGTTGTTTGCATTGAGGGTCTCCACTAGTTGTGAGAAGATGTTGTGTCTAGGGAACAGATTTTAGAAAATGCAGTATATTTTTTTTTGTCAGATGTTTCTGTGGATATTATTGAGTTCTCCTCCAGAGCTATGTCAATCTCAACAGCTGCTACAACAGGGATCAGCAACCTCCGGCACTCCAGCTGTTCTGAAACTACAACTCCCAGAAACCTTTCACTTCTATGGGAGTTACAAGAACAGCCAAGTAGAAGTATGTATGTTGGGAGTTGTAGTTTCACAACAACTGGAGTGCTGAAGGTAGCGGATACCTGTGCTAGAAGGTTTTTGTGACTCAAGCAATGGTCAGGTGATAATCCATCCAAGGCCCATTTTTGCAATTTACCATTTCAGCCAAGCAGTCTTTTTGAACCACCACTTGAAAAAAATACTGGAATCCCTTAGATAAAGGTCATGTCTTTCCACAGTCCAGTAACACTAGATTTTATCATTACCAAAAAAGAAGATCACCAAATTTCAAGAGGAATATTAGATTTCAAAGTAAACAAGGGAAATTCCGGCTGAGACGAACAAGCCGCCTCTAGCAAGAAAAAAACGGGTATCCAAAAATCAGAAAATTTGTGACACTGACAGTATGGGGCATCAAGTGAGAGGAAGGCTGAGTCTGTTCTCTTTCATTAGGTTGCAGACTTCCTCCAATGCCTGGGTGTCCTCAACCATTCAGAGAGGATATGCTATGGAGTTCAGAGAAGTTCCTCCAGACAGATTATACATCAATCAAGCATCTCCCCTAATTCTTCAACTTGTACAAGAATTCCTCAACAAGAGAGCTCTAGAATGGCGCCTAGTGAAAGACTTAACGTATCTTAACACATTTTTGTGAAGAAATTGAAAATGGAAACAATCCGATCAGTTCTAGCCCTTTTTCAGCAAGACAGTCTTAGTCAGATCTTCTTCTCTACCAATTCAAGTCCCTACTGTTCAGCACTACATCAAACCCTCAGGTGTTCACAAAATTGCAGTAGTCCTTTTCAGCAGCTTCGTCTGAAATAAGTCTTAGTATTTCTATACCTAGAAAATTGGCTAATCATTGCTTCATCCAGACAAGAACTTGTTCTACATCTACAACTGAACTTAGATTATCTGAAAAGGCATGGGTTCCTGGTGAATGTGCAGAAATCCTGTTTATCCATCTCAGTTTCTTGGATTCATTATCAGTTACCATAATATGACCACAAAACTGTCTCTATTGAGGAGAAGATTATTGCAGAGGTGAATCATATTATCTCAGTCCCCAGGATCAATGTCCGTACAGCCATGAGAGTGCTAAGCCTCCTAACCTCGGCCAAAGATACAGTGCCAAGAGCCAAGGCAAGGGAGAAAAACAGCTTTGGACTATCCAATGTCCCTTAAGTGCATTACCAGGAGACACCTGAGGTGGTGGATTTATCCAGACACGCTGTTTGCGGGCATATCACTAGTTCACCATCATCAAATAATCCTTACCACAGATGCCTCCACTTTTGGTTGGTTGGGATGCACATGTAGAGGACGGGTGCGTGCACCTAATCTGGTGATCAACCCAATACAAACTGCTGTCCACAAATCAGTGGGAGCTGTAAGACATCAAGCTTGCCTTAATTCATTTTCTTCTCACTCTCCGCCACAAGAACG
Source organism: Bufo bufo (assembly GCF_905171765.1). Taxonomy (NCBI): domain Eukaryota; kingdom Metazoa; phylum Chordata; class Amphibia; order Anura; family Bufonidae; genus Bufo; species Bufo bufo. The sequence continues at coordinate 607,047,329 of NC_053392.1, read as the reverse complement.
TCCTAGTTCAGGCAGATAATCTCGTTTTGAGAGTATTAGGAGCCCTCTCCAATGCAAAGTGTGCAGAATTATAATGTCATGGGCAGAAGCCAATCTCTTCAACATTTCAGCCGTATATAAATATATATGTATATATATATATGGTTCTCTTAACACAACAGCAGATTGGCTCAGCCGAAACCACTTACATCTAGGGGAATGAAGCTTGAACCCGCCAATCGTCAAACAGATTTCAATCAAGTAGCATATTTTGGACTTAGATGTTATGGCAACCTACAAGAACATGAAAGCAGAGACGTTTAGCTCCCTAGTACCCCAAGGTCATCTGATGGCAATAGATGGGTTATTAATCAGTTGGTCGAACAAACTAATCTGTTTTCTCCCCTTCCTCTAGTGCAGAAAGTTCTCAGGAAGATTTTAGACGACCAAGCAGAAGCTGTTGCAATAATACCTTTTTGGCCCCAAAGGGCTTGGTTTTCTATTGCGCTATATCTATTGAGAGGCAGATATTGGAAACATCCACCTCATCCAGACCTACTGTCTCATGGAGATATGTTCACAAGTGTAGAATAGACAACTAACAGCCTGGAGGCTGAGCGGAGAAGGTAATCAATACTTTACTAGCTTCTAGAAGGCCTTCAACTACCACTATCTACAATAGTCTAGAGAAATTGATTAATTATATTTAAAGGAGTGATCCCTATGACTAATGCAAAAAATTTAAATCAGCCATCATACAGAACATGACAACCTCTTTCTAACAAAGCTAGAACCAGCCCTGCACCTCACATGGGTCCAGAAATCTCCCCATTCATTGCTCTGCTAGATTTATATCAAGCTGACAGCTCAAGGGGAGTGTCTTTTCTGCTACAGCTAAGGGGGTGTGTCCATGCTCTGCCTATCACAGCTCAGGAGGCAGTTGAAGGATTAAACTGAGCATGTGCGGCCATCTCAGTGAGCAGGTCAAAGAAATGAGAAAAAAACTAATAGCAGTTGGCGGTATACAGATACATTTTATTGAATAACTCAGCGGCTATGCCAAAAATTTTATTACATGCAATTACAAAAAGATTCAGATCCAGGTGCTGGTTTGAAAATTGTAGAATATTTTTTGTGGGACAACTCCTTTAATTCTTCAATTTTTGCAGGAGGGATTTGATAAAGGCCTAAAGTCTAATACACTGAAAGAAAACGTCATGCTAGTTAACACCCTATTAGAAGCAAAATTCTCTAATCAACCTCTGAGAAGACGATTCTTTAAAGCCATCAGAAATTTAAAAAAAATTGTGCAAAAGTCGGTTCCATCTTGGAATCTTTATTTTCTTTTAATTTGAGGGTATTTACATCCAAATCAGGTGAACGGTGTAGGAATTGCAACAGTTTGCAAATGTGCCTCCCACTTGTTAAGAGACCAAAGGTAAATGGGACAATTGGCTTCTCAGTTGTTCCATGGCCAGGTGTGTGTTATTCCCTCATTATCCCAATTACAATGAGCAGATAAAAGGTCCAGAGTTCATTTCAAATGTGCTATTTGCATTTGGAATCTGTTGCTGTCAACTCTCAAGATGAGATCCAAAGAGCTGTCACTATCAGTGAAGCAAGCCATCATTAGGCTGAAAAAACCCAACAAACCCATCAGAGAGATAGCAAAAACATTAGGCGTGGCCAAAACAACTGTTTGGAACATTCTTAAAAAAGAAGGAACGCACCGGTGAACTCAGCAACACCAAAAGACCCGGAAAACCACGGAAAACAACTGTGGTGGATGACCGAAGAATTCTTTCCCTGGTGAAGAAAACACCCTTCACAACAGTTGGCCAGATCAAGAACACTCTCCAGGAGGTCGGTGTATGTGTGTCAATATCAACAATCAAGAGAAGACTTCACCACAAGAGGGTTCACAGAGGGTTCACAGAGGGTTCACCACAAGATGGAAACCATTGGTGAGCTTCAAAAACAGGAAGGCCAGATTAGAGTTTGCCAATCGACAACTAAAAAAGCCTTCACAGTTCTGGAACAACATCCTATGGACAGATGAGACTAAGATCAAATTGTACCAGAGTGATGGGGAGAGAAGAGTATGGAGAAGGAAAGGAACTGCTCGTGATCCTAAGCATACCACCTCAACAGTGAAGCATGGTGGTGGTAGTGTCATGGCGTGGGACTGTATGGCTGTCAATGGAACTGGTTCTCTTGTATTTATTGATGATGTGACTGCTGACAAAAGCAGCAGGATGAATTCTGAAGTGTTTCGGGCAATATTATCTGCTCATATTCAGCCAAATGCTTCAGAACTCATTGGACGGCGCTTCACAGTGCAGATGGACAATGACCCAAAGCATACTGCAAAAGCAACCAAAGAGTTTTTTAAGGGAAAGAAGTGGAATGTTATGCAATGGCCAAGTCAATCCCCTGACCTGAATCCGACTGAACATGCATTTCACTTCCTGAAGATAAAAATGAAGGGAAAATGCCCCAAGAACAAGCAGGAACTGAAGACAGTTGCAGTAGAGGCCTGGCAGAGCATCACCAGGGATGAAACCCAGCGTCTGGTGATGTCTATGCGTTCCAGACTTCAGGCTGTAATTGACTGCAAAGGATTTGCAACCAAGTATTAAAAAGTGAAAATTGTATTTATGATTATTATTCTGTCCCATTACTTTTGGCCCCTTAACAAGTGGGAGGCACATATGCAAACTTTTGTAATTTCTACACCGTTCACCTGGTTTGGAGGTAAATACCCTCAAATTAAAGCTGACAGTCTGCAGTTAAAGCACATCATGTTAGTTTCATTTCAAATCCATTGTGGTGGTGTATAGAGCCAAAACTCTTAGAATTGTGTTAATGTCCCAATATTTATGGACCTGACTGTATACACTCCACAAAAGGCTTTAGAATATATAACTGCACCGCTGAATGGCAAATATATTTATCTTTTTTTCCACTTATACAATCCATAAAAGGATTTAGAACATATAACTGCACCCCTGAACGGCAAAGAAATATTTTTTTTGTGCCACTAATACACACCAAAAAAGGCTGTAATTTTCGCACTTGACCATATAACAGCTAATAAGATCTTTTTCCATTAATAAAAGCAAAAAATGCTTTAGAACATATTACTGCACCGCACAAGGGCAAATAAGACATAGAATTATTTCCTTCTAATAAACCCTGGTAATGTCTGTATCACACAGCACTTGCGCCCCAATAACAAGAACGGTTTGTTGGAATTACAGAGCTGTATAATGGCAATTTGGATCCCCAGTCAGTGCAGCAAGGTGTAATAGGATTGTTCCTATTACCCAGTGTGATGAATACCACACCTCTTGCCCGCTTGACGTCAACTACGTTGAGCTCACGAGACGTGGTATGGTCACGGGGTTTACCAAAAACGTGAAGTGACGCCCTCCAGTGGAGCACGTAAGGTCAGGTTGGTATAGTTTACACACATACCTCCTGTCCACGCGGGCACAGAGAGGCAACAAGCTGAGAGAGCCTTTTCACTGCCGCAGTGAAACAGCGCCTCCTCAGCCCGGGTATCTGCCACCAGTTCTCGTTTGATATAAGCCCGGTCCGCTAACGGGATTATATAGGCTCAGAAACCAACCCGCGGTAGCTTATAACTAGGCCAAAACACGGACGTGGGGATTCGTGATCGAGATACAAGATAGCACAAGATTAAATTATAGATTTAATCGCTGTAAAGGCACACTAGATTTAACACAATATACACAGACAATATATACAGTGGTCTGAGGTTACAGGTTACAGGTTATATGGTTGCAACAGGTTTAAGCAGTGTAAGTCAGTTACCGGGTAAGATGAAAGTTCCTTTTGGTTGGGAGATGTTCTTTGCTGGAGTCCACATGAAGGGCCGTGATCTCAGCTATTTCCTGGGTCCCTCTAAACACATTTGTAGGATGTGACCCCTCTTCAGAGAAATACCCGCCTACTTGCTGGCACCAGACTTTTAACCTGTAGCCGGACCCTCCCCTCCCGGCCTCAGGGAGAGGTCCACTCCCCCTCTTCTGGGCTGGCAGCAAATGACCCACAAAACCCTTTAGGGTTCATAGCTCCAGACCAGAGGGTCACAGGGAGATGGTTCTGGGACCAATGGACCTGCCTGAGTTCCGGCTACAAGTAGAGTCCAAACCTGGTACCGTTATGTGGTTTCTATGGGGAGATATGGACCTTCCTCCCCTGACCTTGTCCCATTAAACAAAGACCATGGGCACGTACCTCGTGGCCACCGGGACACAAATATGTATCCGGTTTGCGCCTGCGATGGCCAGGCAAATCATAATTCCTTATGAAAGGTAGGTGCCAACATGTCTGGGAGGTCTCATTGATCCTGGACAAGAGCTGATACCCCATGCTGGGGGTTTTCCTGCAGGATCCAGAATGGCTCCAAATTGGTGGACTGAGGTGTGACCTTCTCCTTGAAGCCTGGACCCCCTGGGGCTTTCTTCCTTGCCAACTGACACTCAGATGGCTGGGGGGGTGGAAACTTATTTTGCCTGTACACTGACTATGCCAAGAGGTGCATCAAATGACAATCAGGGCTGGGGGCTTTGAAGCAGGGCCCTCCTGTGGAGTTCACTACCTCCGCTATCTGTCAGCAAATGGGGTGTGAGGACATGGCTGACAGTAAATATTAATCCGTATTCCTCACACCTCCCCCTTTTAGAGGGCGCCAGGGGGCAGCACATTCATGTGTTCCCTCGTGCGTCCATCCGCACCCTCTCCTTGTCGGGATAGCCCATCGGCATTCCCGTGGTCACGGCCCCTTTTGTGGCGAATGGTCAAATGATACTGCTGGAGAGCTAGGCTCCAGCGTAACAGCCTCCCATTCGTCCCGGATACAGTGTTTAACCAGCTGAGGGGGTTGTGGTCGGTCTCCACAGTGAAGCGGCTCCCGTATAAATGCGGCTGCAACCGTTGCAGTGCCCAGACAATTGGCAGGCACTCCTTCTCCATTGTGGAGTATGCCACCTCCCTCGGCAGAAGCTTCCGACTCAGGTACAGAACGGGGTGTTCCTGGCCCGTAGTGTCAACCTGGCTGAGTACGGCACCGAGGCCAAAATCACTGGCGTCGGTCTGTACTATAAACGGCAGCGTGAAGTCGGTCACCTGTAGTACAGGGGAGCTTGAGAGGGCGGCCTCCAGCGCTCGGAAGGCCGTCTCGCAGTCGTTCGTCCAATCGACTGCGGAGGGCAGCTTCTTCTTGGTGAGGTCCGTCAAGGGCTTCGCCAGGCTACTAAAGTGGGGGATGAGCCTCCTATAGTACCCGGCGGTGCCCAGGAAGGACATCACCTGCTTCTTGGTCCTGGGGGTGGGCCAGGATGCGATAGCATCCCCTTTCCTGGGCTCTGGCTTAAGGGTCCCTCCGCCTACCCGGTGCCCCAGGTAGTGGACCTCGCTCATGCCCAGCTGGCACTTTTCTGGCTTGATGGTCAAGCCTGCCAGGGGGATCCGCCCCAGCACCTGCGTCAGACTGAAGACGGCAATGTCATCCAGGTAAGCGGCCGCGTACTCTTCAAGTCCCTTAAGCAGCGTGTTGACCATCCGCTGAAAAGTGGCAGGGGCATTCTTCATGCCGAACGGCATCACCGTGCATTCGTACAATCCAAAGGCGCCTCCTGGGTCAGGGAAATCTGCCAGTACCCCCAGCTCAGATCTATGATGGTCAGGTATCGGGCCCCGGCCAACTGATCGAGCAGGTCATCGATGCGTGGCATAGGGTACGCATCGGTGACCGAGACAGCGTTGAGTCCCCTGTAGTCCACGCAGAACCGGGTGGTCCGGTCCTTCTTTGGGACGAGGACCACAGGCGAGGCCCAAGCGCTGTTGGATGCCTGGATGACTCCCAGCTTCAGCATCTCGTCAATCTCCTGGCGCATGTGCTGCTGCACCTCCAAGGAAACCCGATATGCTGAATTGGGGGGTGATCCCTAGTGTCCACGTGATGGACGGCCAACTCCGTCCTTCCGGGCTTGTTGCTAAACAACTCCCAGAAGGGGTGAAGGGTGGCCCATAGCTGGGACCGTTGGTCCTTCAAAAGCTGTTGGCCCACCTCCACATCCTCGATGGACCCACCCGCCTTCACCTGGGTGAGCATGTCCAGGAGGGTTTCCTCCTCCCCCTCTTTGGGAGGTTGCAGACAGGGAGGGCACATGCCTCCCTCTCATGATGGGCCTTCATCATGTTCACGTGGAAGGCCTTCTGCCTTCCTCGGGCGTGGTCCAGGGTGACCAGGTACGTCACGGCATTGAGGCGCTGATGCGCGAGGTACGGGCCTTCCCAGGCCGCCTGAAGCTTGTCCTGAGGTACGGGGACCAGTACCCATACCTTCTGACCCACATGGTAGGTCCTCTCACAAGCGTTCTGGTCATACCATCGCTTCTGGTCGGCCTGGGCCCGCTCCATATTATAGTGCACCAGCTGCGACAAGGCCTGCATCTTGTTCCGGAAGCGCATAACATACTCGACGACCGACACTCCAGGGGTGGCTACATCTCCCTAACAGGCCTCTTTCACCAGAGCCAGGGGCCCCCGCACACGTTGCCCGTACAGGAGCTCGAAGGGGGAGAACCCCGTGGAGGCCTGTGGGACCTCTCGGTAGACAAACAGTAGATGTGGGAGGTACCGCTCCCAGTCACGCCCGTGGGAGTCGACCAACATCTTAAGCATCTGCTTTAAGGTGCCATTAAATCGTTCACACAGGCCGTTTGTCTGTGGGTGGTACTGACTGGTCAACAGATGTTGCACCTGTGTTTGCCTACAAAGGGACTCCATCAATTGCGACATGAACTGGGTCCCCCGGTCGGTGAGCATTTCCTGGGGAAAGCCCACTCTGGAGAAAATCTCCAGCAAGGCAGTAGCCACCTTGTCGGCCCGAATGGATGACAAGGCTACCGACTCCGGGTACCGGGTGGCATAGTCTACTACCGTCAATATGAAGCGTTTCCCGGAGCTGCTGGGAATGGCAGCGGTCCAATTAGATCCACAGCCACCCTCCTGAAAGGCTCTTCAATTATGGGCAGCGTTACCAGTGGGGCTTTGGGGTGCTGCCCCGCCTTCCCCACCCGCTGGCAGGTGTCACATGAACGGCAGTAGGCAACCACATCAGCCACCATCTTTGGCCAGTAGAAATGCTGGGCTAATCTGGCCCTTGTCTTAGCGATCCCGAGGTGTCCAGCCATCGGAATCTCATGCACAACCTGCAACAACTCCGTCTTGAACTGATAGGGTACCACTAGCTGTCGGTCCCTAGGCCACGCCTCCCGTGAGCCCTGCTGGACCGTGACCCGGCACAGCTGTCCTTGGTCCCAGACCATCCGCTCGAGGTCTGAGTCCGAGGGGGGCTGTTCCGCTTGCTCCTTGGGAGCGTTCAGGCTGGCGTCAGCCGCTGATGCTGCCTGAAACTCCTGACTGGACGTGGCCAGAATAGACAAGACTGCCACATCCCCTGTCAGGTCCCCGGGACCTGTCTCCTGGCCTCCCTCTGACTCGGCAGCCACTTGGTCGGAAGGGGGAAAGCCATCAGACCCCTGAGGGGCCCCTAGGGCCACAGCACTCCCACTGCGCGTGACAGCAGCTATGGCCGCTGCCACTGCTGGTAGTGCCTGCTTTCCCTCGGCTCCCGACCAAGTCGCCAGTCCAGACGGACTAACCTGGCCCTCTGACATCCCAGTGGGGGAGGAACCCTGCACTGAGGCTTCACCTGGCAGCCCTACTTCTCCTGGGACAGCCCTGACCTAATTTGCATCCTCCTCCCCCGCAGCTGTCTGCCCACTGCTTGTCCCCTCAGTCACCACACTGGAGGACAACAGGGTCCAGCAGGCTTGCTGGCCACAGCCTGGGGTTTCAGCCCAGCTGGCAGGAATGACCCCCTCCCCACTAATGGGAGAGGCACCCATTACATCCCCCACCCCCACATCCCCAACAACAGGCATGTTAGGTACATTCACAGTATCATCAGGGGGGGACATTACCGGTACATCACATTCTGAGGAATCGGACATCGGAGGGTCAGCGGCCACATACTTAGACACAAGCCGCCCCAGGTCTGTCCCCAGCAAAACACTGGCGGGAATATTTGCGGATACCCCCACCTCCCTTACTCCTCGACCGGCGTCCCAGTCCAAATAGACCTTGGCGACGGGCAGCGCCGGTTCTACTCCTCCAATCCCGGAGACAGTGAGGGATCTCCCGGGCAGTAAATCATGGGGTGCCACCAGTTCAGGTCGTACCAGTGTCATTTCAGCGCCGGTGTCTCTAAGTCCCATGGCCACGGCCTGGCCCACGGTGACCGGTTGAACATTGTCAAGGGACCTCCCACCACCCCTACCCACACACAACACAGTGGACGGTTTCCGGGTTGATGACTGGGACGGATCCCTCGGGCGCTGGGGACAAATAGCTTTGAAGTGTCCTGGCTGCTTACAAAGGTGGCACAGTCGGTGTTCCCCCACCGACGTGGAAAGGGCAGCAGGGGCCGGTGCCCACTTGGGCCTAGGGGCAGGGGTAGCAGGTGCAGCGTGCGTCTTACCCCCTCTCCAGCCAACAGGTTTCCGGGCCTCTGAAATCCTGTTGTTGATGTATTCATCGGCCAGGGCTGCTGTTGCGGAGGCCCCCTTTGGCCTCCGGTCTCGGAGGTACTGCTGTAGGTCCTCTGGGCACTTCCACAAGAACTGTTCTGTAGCGATGAGCTCCTGAAGCTGCTGGACCGTGGTGAGCTCCAATCCGGTGGTCCATTGGTCGACCGCTCTCAGCAAGGCCCGCATGTGATCGGCCCAGCTCTGAGTAGAACCCCGCTGAAAATTCCTGAGCCTTTTCCGGTACGACTCAGGGGTTAAGTTATACTGCCTGACCAGAGCCTGTTTGATGTCCTCATAGCTCAGGATGGTCTCGCTGGGCAGGTACCCGAAGATTTCAAGGGCTTTTCCCCTGAGCCGTGGCATGAGGAATCTGACCCACTGGTCCTATGGCAGCTGGTATTGATGGCAGGCTATCTCAAATGACAACAAAAAGGTGTCCAGGTCCCCATCTTTGTCCAGTAGGGGAAAGTCCTCCGCCCGCAGTTTGGGAATCCGGACCTCTGGAGATTCACATTGGGCTGGGGAGGGCTGCTGGAATTGAAGCTTCAGCTGGAGCATTTGTAGCTGGTGCTCACGCTCGGCCTGTGCTTGCTCGCGACGTTCTGCAGTCTGCCCACGACGCTCTGCAGCCTCTGCTTGCTAGCGACGCTCTGCAGCCGCCAGGAGGAGCTCAGAGGCTGCCTGGTCTCCAGCCTGGAGACGGTCCATGGCAGCTTGTAGGAGAGCAGCTGAGCCAGCTTGGCTGGGGGGATGGGCAGGTGGAGTGAGGCCCACCGCGGACCTCACCTCTGGCGACTGGCTCCTTGGGGAGCTTAGGCTGTGCTCCCCCTCGCCTTCCACCTCCTCTCCGCCCCCCATCTGGACTGCATCCTCCCCGCCACCATTTAAAGCATCGGCCATCTCCTTAGCTTTTTTCCTTGTGATACTGGCCGTCATTGCAACGGATGGTCACTGACACCGACTGCAACCTGATGCCCACACACCTTATTGTATCTGCACTCAGACTGTCTAGTGCTGAGCTGATCTTAAGACTCCAGCGGCAAGAGCTACTGCTGGTCGTCTTTAGTGTCTGGGAGTATGGATCTCACACTCACACACACTAGTATCTTGATCCCACTTTGCTGCCACCAATATGTGGTGAATACCACACCTCGTGCCCGCTTGACGTCAACTACGTCGAGCTCACGAGACGTGGTATGGTCATGGGTCTACCCACAACGTGAAGTTACGCCCTCCCGTGGAGCACGTAAGGTCAGGTTGGTATAGCTTACACACACCTCCTGTCCAAGCGGGCACAGAGAGGCAACAAGCTGAGAGAGCCTTTTCACTGCCGCAGTGAAACAGCGCCTCCTCAGCCCGGGTATCTGCCACCAGTTCTCGTTTGATATAAGCCCGGTCCGCTAACGGGATTATATAGGCTCAGAAACCAACCCGCGGTAGCTTATAACTAGGCCAAAACACGGACGTGGGTATTCGTGATCGAGATACAAGATAGCACAAGATTAAATTATAGATTTAATCGCCGTAAAGGCACACTAGATTTAACACAATAGTGTCACGGCCATGGCTATGTCCGTGACTCTTAACCGCATGGGTTGCCTGCGGTTTTAGTTAGTGTGTTCAACCACAGGTGAGGGTCGCTGTTGGTGGCCTCACTTGTGGTTGCCGCGGGCAACTAGTTGTGTTCAGCATTGTCAGCTAAGCAGCCTGAGCGGTGCTAGGCAGCTTGCTGCTTTGGCATGCGGTTACACCTAGCAACCTTTATGTTAGGTGTGTGTGTATGGTGTACACTGTGTTTTATGTATTGTGTGCACTTCCCTTTTAGTGGTGTTTTTCCCTTCTGTGATGCTGGAAGGGTTAACTCCCTTCCCAGTGTGTGTGTGTGTGTCACTGGGTGTGTCCGACTGTGGGGTGTGGCTTCTTGGCCTATAAAGCCTCACTGTTATCATGGCTCTGTGGGTTGTTTCAGCCATGCTTGCTGGAGCAGCCTCCTGTGTTACTATCTGCCAGTGAGAGCCACCCCTGTGGTCATAAAGATATTGTCCTTATGTTTATGTCTGCTGTGTGTTGATGTTGTATGTTATGTACTGTTGGGATCTTTCTATGTGTTTGGTGCAGCTTACGGTTCTGGATTCCTGTTTGCGCAGGGATCCAGTCAGCAAGGCTGTGACAGGTTGGTGGAACTAATAGTTCGCCTGTCATTCCCATAAGGCTGTATGAGTTCCCCTTTTCCCAACAGCTTGGCCATTGAGACTCCTGCTCCTCCGTGCCTAGGAGGAGTAGTTCGTCTTACCCAGACTCCTAGCGCAGGGACCGGACGGAGGGTGAGTTAGGGATCCGAGGTTCCTGCGCATGGGTCCTCCTACCTTTAAGGACGGCCCATGCAGTTAGGAGTTAGGGTCAGGGTAGGGACGCTGTAGGAGGTGACCTGCTCCCTATCCTGTTCTCCTGGCCGAGTAGGCCTACAGCACACGTCAGCGCACGGCTGAAGATTTTCCCCATCCTCAGCCGTGACAAATATACACAGACAATATACACTGTGTGCAGAATTATTAGGCAAATGAGTATTTTGACCACATCATCCTCTTTATGCATGTTGTCTTACTCCAAGCTGTATAGGCTCGAAAGCCTACTACCAATTAAGCATATTAGGTGATGTGCATCTCTGTAATGAGAAGGGGTGTGGTCTAATGACATCAACACCCTATATTAGGTGTGCATAATTATTAGGCAACTTCCTTTCCTTTGGCAAAATGGGTCAAAAGAAGGACTTGACGGGCTCAGAAAAGTCAAAAATAGTGAGATATCTTGCAGAGGGATGCAGCACTCTTAAAATTGCAAAGCTTCTGAAGCGTGATCATCGAACAATCAAGCGTTTCATTCAAAATAGTCAACAGGGTCGCAAGAAGCGTGTGGAAAAACCAAGGCGCAAAATAACTGCCCATGCCCACGAGAAAAGTCAAGCGTGCAGCTGCCAAGATGCCACTTGCCACCAGTTTGGCCATATTTCAGAGCTGCAACATCACTGGAGTGCCCAAAAGCACAAGGTGTGCAATACTCAGAGACATGGCCAAGGTAAGAAAGGCTGAAAGACGACCACCACTGAACAAGACACACAAGCTGAAACGTCAAGACTGGGCCAAGGAATATCTCAAGACTGATTTTTCTAAGGTTTTATGGACTGATGAAATGAGAGTGAGTCTTGATGGGCCAGATGGATGGGCCCGTGGCTGGATTGGTAAAGGGCAGAGAGCTCCAGTCCGACTCAGACGCCAGCAAGGTGGAGGTGGAGTACTGGTTTGGGCTGGTATCATCAAAGATGAGCTTGTGGGGCCTTTTCGGGTTGAGGATGGAGTCAAGCTCAACTCCCAGTCCTACTGCCAGTTTCTGGAAGACACCTTCTTCAAGCAGTGGTACAGGGAGAAGTCTGCATCCTTCAAGAAAAACATGATTTTCATGCAGGACAATGCTCCATCACACACGTCCAAGTACTCCACAGCGTGGCTGGCAAGAAAGGGTATAAAAGAAGAAAATCTAATGACATGGCCTCCTTGTTCACCTGATCTGAACCCCATTGAGAACCTGTGGTCCATCATCAAATGTGAGATTTACAAGGAGGGAAAACAGTACACCTCTCTGAACAGTGTCTGGGAGGCTGTGGTTGCTGCTGCACGCAATGTTGATGGTGAACAGATCAAAACACTGACAGAATCCATGGATGGCAGGCTTTTGAGTGTCCTTGCAAAGAAAGGTGGCTATATTGGTCACTGATTTGTTTTGTTTTGTTTTTGAATGTCAGAAATGTATATTTGTGAATGTTGAGATGTTATATTGGTTTCACTGGTAAAAATAAATAATTGAAATGGGTATATATTTGTTTTTTGTTAAGTTGCCTAATAATTATGCACAGTAATAGTCACCTGCACACACAGATATCCCCCTAAAATAGCTAAAACTAAAAACAAACTAAAAACTACTTCCAAAAATATTCAGCTTTGATATTAATGAGTTTTTTGGGTTCATTGAGAACATGGTTGTTGTTCAATAATAAAATTAATCCTCAAAAATACAACTTGCCTAATAATTCTGCACTCCCTGTATACAGTGGTCTGAGGTTACAGATTACAGGTTATATGGTTGCAACAGGGTTAAGCAGTGTAAAAGTCAGTTACCGGGTAAAATGAAAGTTCCTTTTGGTTGGGAGATGTTCTTTGCTGGAGTCCACATGAAGGGCCGTGATCTCAGCTATTTCCTGGGTCCCTCTAAACACATTTGTAGGATGTGACCCCTCTTCAGAGAAAGACCCGCCTACTTGCTGGCACCAGACTTTTAACCTGTAGCCGCCCCCCCCCCCCCCCCCCCGGCCTCAGGGAGGGGTCCACTCCCCCTCTTCTGGGTTGGCAGCAAATGACCCACAAAACCCTTTAGGGTTCATAGCTCCAGACCAGAGGGTCACAGGGAGATGGTTCTGGGACCAATGGACCTGCCTGGGATCCGGCTACAAGTAGAGTCCAAACCTGGTACCGTTATGTGGTTTCTATGGGGAGATATGGATACCTTCCTCCCCTGACCTTGTCCCATTAAACAAAGACCATGGGCACGTACCTCGTGGCCACCGGGACACAAATATGTATCCGGTTTGCGCCTGCGATGGCCAGGCGATTCATAATTCCTTATGAAAGGTAGGTGCCAACATGTCTGGGAGGTCTCATTGATCCTGGGTAAGGGCTGATACCCCATGCTGGGGGTTTTCCTGCAGGATCCAGCTTGGCTCCAAACTGGTGGACTGAGGTGTGACCTTCTCCTTGAAGCCTGGACCCCCTGGGGCTTTCTTCCTTGCCAACTGACACTCAGATGGCTGGGGGGGTGGAAACTTATTTTGCATGTACACTGACTATGCCAAGAGGTGCATCAAATGACAATCAGGGCTAGGGGCTTTGAAGCAGGGCCCTCCTGTGGAGTTCACTACCTCCGCTATCTGTCAGCAAATGGGGGTGTGAGGACATGGCTGACAGTAAATATTAATCCGTATTCCTCACACCCAGGCTCTAACCTCCCCTACTGAACCCTGTTCTACATAAATGTTGTGGAATGATTCCTCCCTATCCTTTCCCTACACCTTGAATAATCTTTCCCTGAACTTGTAAATAATTTTTTCAGCACAATGAAGTCTTTCCTAGCACTGTCCCTAGTGTCTGCTGACGTCTCTCCCTGCACTAACTACACTGGAAAATGGCTGAGGCTATTTATAGGGCTGTGACATCACAGGCCTGGCTGGCTGCTGATTGGCTGCATGCATGGCATTATGGGTGATCCCATGTTCCCAGAGTTCCTTGCTCCATGTCCTCACACATGCAGCAGCCATTTTAGGAAAAAATTTGATTAGTTACCACAAAGCATGAGAAAATGTGGATTCGGTGCAAATCAAATTTTTTCGCTCATCTCTAATCTAAATTTAAGACAGCAAGGAAGCCGTCTTACATTTAGAATCGGCGCTAGATACGCCGAAGTTATGTAGAGGCTGGTGCTTCTACATAACCTTGGCGATCCACCACCAGCTAAAGGGCTTTTTAAGACCAGTGTCTAAAACACAGTTTTTCATAAATATGCCCTTTTTTTTTTCAATTCTATAGCAGTAAGAAAGGTATATTTGCCAAGCGGCTACATGATCTTCTCCATAAACTTTCATCAAACACTACAGGCTGGAGATCCTAGCTTCAGAGAGTTCAGTCTTTGACAACATGGTGCTCAACAAAGCCAATTCAATCCCAACCGATTAATATGGCTTTCTGAATCCCAATGGTGTACTGCCATATAAAAAAATAAAATTGCTTACCGAAATTTTAATTACCTGTAATCCGTAGGCAGCACAACTTTCCCACCCTACTAACGTTTTTTTAGTGTTTTCATTGCTGCATAAAATACACCAGTGGTGTGGTCTGTTCAGCCATTATGGGTTGGTCTCACTTAGTCGGTAATTAGCTTAATTTTTTGCTTGTTAATCTGTTCTATTCTAGTTCTCTTCTGGTTGAACCTAGGAGAAAAGATCCCAGTGGTGTTCTGCCTATGGATTCCAGGAAATGAAAATTTCAGTAAGCACATTTTTTTTCAAAAATGCTGCCCTGTATGTACAAGAATATATCGACTATATTACTGCTCCTATGTACAAGAATATAACTACCATAATACTGCTCCTATGTACAGAGATATAACTATTATAATACTGCCTCCTATGTACAAGAATATAACTACTATAATACTGCTCCTATGTATAAGAATATAACTACTATAATACTGCTCCTATGTACAAGAATATAACTACTATAATACTGCTCCTGTGAACAAGAATATACCTACTATAATACTGCTCCTATGTACAAGAATATAACTACTATAATACTGCCTCCTATGTGCAGGAATATAACTACTATAATACTGCCTTCTATGTATAAGAATATAACTAGTATAATACTGCCTCCTATGTACAAGAATATAACTACTATAATTCTGCTCCTATGTACAAGAATATAACTACTATAATACTGCCCCTATGTACAAGAATATAACTACTATAATACTGCTCCTATGTACAAGAAAATAACTACTATAATACTACTCCTATGTACAAGAATGTAACTACTATAATACTGCCTCTTATATACAAAAACATGACAGCTATAATACTGCTCCTATGTACAAGAATAGAACTACTATAATACTGCTCCTATGTACAAGTATATAACTACTATAATACTTCTCCTATGTACAAGAATATAACTACTATAATACTGCTCCTATGTACAAGAATATAACTACTATAACACTGCTCCTATGTACAAGAATATAACTACTATAATACTGCTTCTATGTACAATAATGTAACTACTATAATAATGCCTCCTATGTACAAGAATATAACTACTATAATACTGCTTCTATGTACAAGAATATAACTGCTATAATACTGCCTCCTATGTACAAGAATATAACTATTATAATACTGTCACGGCTGTATGTGAGCAACAAGAGCATACACAGTAAGTAGAGCTACTGACCGGACCAAACTAGGGAGGATAAAGGGTGACCCCTGTCAGACCCTCAAAGCTCTCCCTATGCTGCTAAAGCACATGCCCGGATCCAAATGGTGGAACGAGGCATGCCCGCGTACCTAAGACTGATGACCACTGTAACCCCTACAATAGTGGAAGGGGCACGGCTACCGGTGCCCTGCTCAGTATATGGAGGGAACCGTGGTCGCCTCAGATCCAGTCAGAAAATAAACAGATACACTAAAATGTCTGCACACTTAGCTGAAGGAGCTGCAGCAGCAGAGAAGACAGATCCAAAGACAGCTGGCAATCTCCGGAGTACTTGCTGCAGCAGAACACAGGTCCAGTGAAATGATAGCTTACAAGTGAAGATACTTAAGCAAGAGCTACAACTCAAATGAGAAATATAATCCACACCCTACAAAGGAGGAGGAGTGATTTAAAGGCAGGGAAATCAAACGCAGGAGGAACAGCTGGGAGGAAGTAAACAGAAAGTAAAAACGTCATCAGAGGGGCGGAGAAACAGAGCAGTGAGAACTCCTCCAAGCTCTAGTAGTGACATCATCACAGGGGTGGAGAAACAGAGCTGTGAGAACGTCTCAAAGCTCTGGTAGTGACAGTACCCCCCCCCCCTCCTCTACGGGTGGACTCCGAACACCCAGGACCCACCTTCTCAGGATGAGCCCTATGAAATGCCCTGATGAGGCGAGTGGCTTTAATGTCCGACACCGGAACCCACATCCTCTCCTCAGGACTATAACCCTTCCAATGAATGAGGTACTGAAGAGAACCGCGGACAATGCGAGAGTCCACAATTCTGGAAACCTCAAACTCCAGATTGCCATCAACCAAAATCGGAGGAGGAGGCAAAGAGGAGGGTACCGTGGGCTGGACATATGGTTTTAAGAGAGATCTGTGAAATACATTATGTATCTTCCAAACCCGTGGAAGATCAAGACGGAAGGCAACAGGATTGATGACTGACAAGATTTTATAAGGCCCAATAAACTTGGGACCCAATTTCCAGGAGGGAACCTTCAGTTTAATATTTCTTGTAGACAACCACACCAGATCACCCACATTCAGGTCCGGACCAGGCACACGTCTCTTATCAGCCACACGCTTATACTTCTCACTCATCTTTCTAAGATTACTCTGAATCTTTTGCCAAATGGTAGACAAAGACGAGGAAAATCTCTCCTCCTCAGGTAAACCAGAAAGAGCCCCTCCCGAGAATGTCCCAAACTGCGGATGGAACCCATATGCACCAAAGAATGGTGACTTATCAGAAGATTCCTGACGACGGTTGTTCAGAGCAAACTCAGCAAGAGGGAGAAATGAACACCAATCCTCCTGGTTCTCTGCCACAAAACAGCGCAAATATGTCTCCAGATTCTGATTGAGGCGCTCAGTCTGACCATTCGACTGCGGGTGAAAAGCAGAAGAGAAGGACAGCCGAACCCCCAGGCGAGAACAGAAAGCCTTCCAGAACCTGGACACAAACTGCGTGCCTCTATCGGAAACAATATCAGAGGGAATGCCATGCAATTTAACAATATGGTCGACAAAAGCTTGCGCCAACGTTTTAGCATTGGGTAAACCAGGGAAAGGTACGAAATGAGCCATCTTGCTAAAACGGTCCACCACCACCAGGATCACCGACTTCCCTGAGGAACGAGGAAGATCCGTGATAAAGTCCATGGACAGGTGTGTCCAAGGACGGGAAGGTATGGGTAACGGGAGAAGGGAACCTGAAGGCCGTGAACGAGGGACCTTAGCGCGAGCGCACGTCTCACAAACAGCCACAAAACCCTCCACCGACTTACGAAGAGCCGGCCACCAAAATCTCCGAGCAATGATATCTACCGTGGCTCTACTCCCGGGGTGACCAGCAAGAACAGTATCATGATGCTCCTTGAAGAGTTTGTGACGTAGCTCAGGAGGCACAAACAACTTCCCAGAAGGACAACGGGCAGGTGCCTCAGTCTGGGCAGCCTGGACCTCGGCCTCCAAATCAGAATATAGAGCAGAAACAACTACCCCCTCCGCCAAAATGGGACCCGGTCCTCGGAGTTTCCTCCTCCCGGAAAACAGCGAGAGAGAGCATCAGCCTTCACATTTTTGATCCCAGGGCGGAATGTAACAACAAAATTGAATCTGGAGAAGAACAGAGACCATCTGGCCTGTATCGGATTCATACGCCTAGCCGACTCCAAGTATGCCAGATTCTTATGGTCGGTAAAAACGGTGATAGGGTGCCTGGCCCCCTCCAACCAATGGCGCCATTCCTCGAAAGCCAACTTGATGGCCAACAACTCCCTATCTCCCACATCATAGTTTTTCTCTGCCGGGGAGAGTTTTTTAGAGAAAAAGGCATAGGGTCGCCATTTGGCAGGAGAAGGGCCCTGGGACAAAACCGCACCCACACCCACCTCGGAAGCATCCACCTCAACAATAAAAGGTAAGGAAACATCGGGATGCACCAAGACGGGAGCAGACGCAAAACTCTCTTTAATCTTAGAAAAAGCTGCAAGCGCCTCGTCCGACCAAGAGGAAAAATCCGTCCCCTTTTTTGTCATGTCAGTGAGGGGTTTGACAACAGAGGAATAATTCAAAATGAACTTTCTGTAATAGTTCGCAAAACCCAGAAAGCGCATCAATGCCTTCTGATTCTCAGGAAGCTCCCACTCAAGTACAGCACGGACCTTCTCCGGATCCATGCGAAAACCAGAAGCAGAGAGGAGAAAACCCAGAAATTGAATCTCCGATACCATAAAAAGACATTTCTCCAGCTTGGCGTACAATTTATTTTCCCGCAGAATCTGCAGAACCTGAAAAAGATGATCCTGATGGGTCTGAACATCAGGGGAAAAAATCAAAATATCATCAAGATACACCAATACAAATTTCCCCATTAAATGGTAGAAAATACTGTTAACAAAATGCTGAAAGACGGCCGAGCATTCATCAGGCCGAAAGGCATAACGAGATTCTCGAAATGCCCGTTAGGGGTATTAAAGGCCGTTTTCCATTCATCCCCCTCTCTGACCCTGACCAGGTTGTACGCGCCTCTCAAATCCAATTTGGAAAAAACCTTGGCCCCAACAATTTGGTTGAAGAGGTCCGGGATCAGAGGAAGGGGATAGGGATCGCGAATCGTGATACGGTTCAGCTCCCTAAAATCTAGGCAAGGTCTCAGAGAGCCATCTTTTTTTTTAAAAAAAAAAAAAAAACGCGGCAACAGGTGATTTTGAGGGACGAATATGCCCCTTATCGAGACTCTCGGAGATATAGGTTCGCATTGCGATTCTTTCCGGTTGTGAGAGATTGTAGAGGCGTGCTTTTGGCAGCTTGGCGCCAGGAATGAGGTTAATGGGACAGTCAAACTCCCGGTGAGGAGGTAGCTCCTGAACACCGCTCTCGGAAAACACGTCCGAGAAATCAGAGAGAAATGATGGCACAGTTTTAGTAGACACCTCTGCAAAAGTCGCTGTGAGACAATTCTCTCTACAAAAGTCACTCCACTCATTTATTTGCCTTCCTTGCCAATCAATAGTGGGGTTATGTCTAGTGAGCCAGGGTAACCCCAAAACTAGAGGAGAAGGCAATCCGTTAAGGACAAAACAAGATATATCCTCCACATGAGTGTCACCTACAGCTAGCCGGATATTGTGAACAATGCCCTTCAGAGATCTCTGTGAGAGTGGAGCAGAGTCAATAGCAAAAACAGGTATATCCTTTTCTAATGTGCGAACCTGAAAACCATGCATGGCTACAAATTGAGTGTCAATAAGATTGACGGCCGCTCCACTATCGACAAAAATCTCACAAGAAATGACTTTGCTCTCTAGCGCCACCCTGGCAGACAGGAGAAAACGGGAACTGCAGGTCAGAGGAAAAGCATCAATTCCTACATCAACTTTGCCCAAAGTAGCAGATGAAGCAGAATTTGATGATTTACCTTTTGAGGTTTTTCTCTTATTATCGCTCTTAGTACAGTTCAAGAATCTCCTAGACGGACAAACATTTGCCAAATGACCTATGCCCCCACAACAAAAACACACCATACTCTGAGGACTAAATCCTCTTTTATCAGGGGCAAGTCGACCTAGCTGCATGGGCTCCTCCTCCGAGGGGAGCGAGACAGGATGAGGCCCCTGCACACTGAATGAGTCCGCACCACTGCCCCTAGACTGACAATGGCTGGACAGAGAGGTCTCGTTTCTTTCTCTTAGACGCCTGTCAAGGCGTACCGCCAATGACATGGCCGACTCTAAGGACGTTGGTCTCTCATGGAAAGCAAACGCATCTTTCAATCTCTCTGAGAGACCATGACAGAACTGACTCCGGAGTGCAGCATCATTCCAACCTGAATCAGCTGCCCATCTCCGAAATTCAGAACAATAAAGCTCCGCAGACAGTTTGTTCTGGCATAAAAAACGTAAGTTAGATTCGGCCAGAGCAACACGATCCAGGTCATCATATATCTGCCCCTGGGCCACAAAAAATCTTTCCACGGATCGAAGGGAGGGATCCCCTGATGGCAGCGAAAAAGCCCAAGTCTGAGCATTACCCCTGAGCAGGGAGATGACAATCCTCACCCTCTGCTCCTCATTACCAGAGGAGTGGGGACACAAGCAAAAATGGAGTTTGCATGCCTCTCTGAAGCGAACAAAATTCTCACTGCCCCCGGAGAACGTTTCCGGAAGTGAGACCTTTGGCTCGCAACAGACTCCATGTGCCGGAGCAGAGCCCAATGCTTGAAGCTGAGTCATAGATTGACGGAGATCCGCTACCTCCAAAGAAAGACCCTGCATGCGGTCAACCAGGCCAGAAAGCGGATCCATGTCAAAAAAGACGGTTTTGGTGGATTATAATGTCACGGCTGTATGTGAGCAACAAGAGCATACACAGTAAATAGAGCTACTGACCGGACCAAACTAGGGAGGATAAAGGGTGACCCCTGTCAGACCCTCAAAGCTCTCCCTATGCTGCTAAAGCACATGCCCGGATCCAAATGGTGGAACGAGGCATGCCCGCGTACCTAAGACTGATGACCACTGTAACCCCTACAATAGTGGAAGGGGCACGGCCACCAGTGCCCTGCTCAGTATATGGAGGGAACCGTGGTCGCCTCAGATCCAGTCAGAAAATAAACAGATACACTAAAATGTCTGCACACTTAGCTGAAGGAGCTGCAGCAGCAGAGAAGATGGATCCAAAGACAGCTGGCAATCTCCGGAGTACTTGCTGCAGCAGAACACAGGTCCAGTGAAATGATAGCTTACAAGTGAAGATACTCAAGCAAGAGCTACAACTCAAATGAGAAACATAATCCACACCCTACAAAGGAGGAGGAGTGATTTAAAGGCAGGGAAATCAAACGCAGGAGGAACAGCTGGGAGGAAGAAAACAGAAAGTAAAAACCTCATCAGAGGGGCGGAGAAACAGAGCAGTGAGAACTCCTCCAAGCTCTAGTAGTGACATCATCACAGGGGTGGAGAAACAGAGCTGTGAGAACGTCTCAAAGCTCTGGTAGTGACAAATACTGCTCCTATGTACAAGAATATAACTACTATAATACTGCTCCTATGTACAAGAATATAACTACTATAATACTGCTCCTATGTACAAGAATATAACTACTATAATACTGCCTCCTATGTACAAGAATATAACTACTATAATACTGCCTCCTATGTACAAGAATATAACTACTATAATACTGCTCCTATGTACAAGAATATAAATACTATAATACTGCTCCTATGTACAAGAATATAACTACTATAATACTGCTCCTATGTACAATAGTGTAACTACTATAATAATGCCTCCTATTTACAAGAATATAACTACTATAATACTGCTTCTATGTACAAGAATATAACTGCTATAATAATGTTCCTATATACAAGAATATAACTACTATAATACTGCCTCCTATGTACAAGAATATCACTACTATAATACTGCCTCCTATGTACAAGAATATAACTACTATAATACTGCTCCTATGTACAAGAATATAACTACTATAATACTGCTCCTATGTACAGGAATTTAACTACTATAATACTGCTCCTATGTACAAGAATATAACTACTATAATACTGCTCCTATGTACAAGAATATAACTACTATAATACTGCTCCTATGTACAAGAATATAACTACTATAATACTGCCTCCTATGTACAAGAATATAACTACTATGGGGGCGGAGCCTGACCTTGGAGCTGAATGGCTGCCTGTTCCTGAGCTATTATAACCCCTTTTACTGGCTACTTACATTGTGCAAATGGGGAAACTACTTAAAGATCGTCACCCTCAGACACCAGAGCCGACAGGGGCTCGTTCCAGACAGCCTGAGATGGATAAATATCTCAAGAAACAATCCAGGACCCCTGCTGCTGAAGTGTCCAAGATGGCGCGGCAGCTCTCTGATGCAGAAGAAGGTTCAGAGGCAGAAAGTGCCTCCAATGTATCAAATCGCAGACCTATGCGAAAAAGCTCCTCACTCTCCAAAGCAGTCCTCAGGGATATCCTGGAGTCTGCACTTGCACCTCTGAAGAAGGATTTGGAGGAAATAAAAGGAGACACATTGGAAACCGAGTGGAGTCCCTGGAGCTCGCACAGGAAGCCATCCTGGTGCATGAGGATAAGACGACCGCGGCCCTGCAAACACACAGAGACTTGCTAAATGATGCGCTATTACGCATTGAAGACCAAGAAAATATTTGCATCCGCGGTCTTCCCGAAAATATTGGGATTGATGCGCTTAATTCGGCAGCATGCAAAATTTTCTCCTCCCTGCTAGGTGCTGAAAGAACTGCTCAGATTGTAATTGAGCGCATCCACAGGGCTTTGAGGCCCAAGCCGAAACCTGGTGAACCGCCGCGAGATGTAGTATGTGGCATCCTCAGCTACGTGGATACTGCGGCACTGCTTAGGGCGGGAAGAGAGGCTGACCGCATCATGTATGGTGAGACCCCCATCCTATTCTTTCAAGATCTGGCCCCCTCCACCTTAGCCAAGAGGCGCATCATAAGGCCACTCCTGGAGGCCCTTAAAGCCACAGCCACGCCATTCCGGTGGTTCTACCCCTTCGGCTTGGCCATCTTGAAAAATGGAAGGCAGTACACGGTGCGGACCCCGGGAGACCTTAAAGCTATATGGAGCCCTCTTGGCATTGCACCCATCGCAGTTCCCTCTTGGATGACGGCTGATCAAGGGGACCCCCTGCCTCTCCCCCCGGGTGTGGATTCGTGGCAGCAAGTCTCGCCATTCAGACCAGAGAAGCAAGGAAAAGGCCGTTCTCAAGTTGCTATCACAAGACTCTGCTCTGTGAGAAGCTGAAGTCTCTTATGTTTACTCACTACTGAGTCCATTGTCCTGGGACATTTTTGAGTTTCAGGCTGAAGGATCTTTGTTTTCTCTGCTCGAGCTGTTTATTGCCTGTTTGTTACCTATTTGTGGCCTTGATCAGGGTCTTAGCCCATTGCCCCGTTTCCATGGGCTTTGGGATTTGCCCCTTTTTATCGCTACCTTTCCTGCACAAGATACAGGTTGTGATTTGATGCAATATTAGCACTGATAACTTTGCTGGGGTTATATGTTTGCCTTTATGTCGGTAATGTTACTGATTAATTCCTTTCCCCCACACCCCTCCTTAAACCCCCTAGTGGCCCCACAGGAGCCCCCCTCTGATAGATCCCGGCTGTCCGCCGCTATGAAAAAGGATCTCCATCATGTCAGATGCTGGGTGGGACCACGAGCTCCCCGTCCATGGAGAGACATGCCTTGTTACATGTATAGTGTCTACGTCTTATTTGTTATGCCTTTTATTTTTCCTTTGACTTTCCCTTTAATCTCCTTCCCCTCCTTCTTCTCATTACTCCGTCCGTTGCTTTCCAGACTAGATGTCCTTTTGCTCTGGGCCGACTGGCCTCCTCTGTCTTTACTATGGCCTCTATTGTAGTTGCCTCATTGAATGCCAAGGGTCTGAACAAGCCATGTAAGCGGTCTCAGGTGCTCTCATTGTTACAGAAAGATGACGTTTCGATTGCATTTCTTCAAGAAACTCATTTTAAGACGGGAAAACTCCCGAAACTGTCCCCAAAAGTATTCTCACAATGGTTTCACAGCTCATATGCCTCAGCTTGCAGGGGTGTCAGCGTGGCCATCCACAAGCGTCTGCCCTTTAAACACTCCGCTGTACTTGCAGATACAGACGGTCGCTTCTTGTTCGTGAAAGGGCACATCGCTGACACACCTGTCA
This sequence comes from Bufo bufo, assembly GCF_905171765.1. Lineage (NCBI taxonomy): Eukaryota > Metazoa > Chordata > Amphibia > Anura > Bufonidae > Bufo > Bufo bufo. The sequence goes on along the minus strand of NC_053392.1, from coordinate 607,023,397 downwards.
CCCTGGCTAACATTTATGCCCCTAATAGGGGTCAGATCCCCTGGCTCGTTCGGACCCTTGCTCAATTATCAGCTTTTAGTGAGGGTATGCTTATATTAGGAGGTGACTTCAATGTGACCCTGGAGCCTGACCTTGACTCGTCCTCCCAGAGATCTGAGTTATCCCACAAACTTCTATGCCGTCTGAAGACTGCGCTGAAGAAATTGTGGGTTATAGATGTTTGGCGTACTATGCATCCCTCTAGTCGGGATTACACGTTCTATTCCAATGGAAAAAAGTCCTTCCATAGGCTGGATTACATATTTCTATCCTCCCCCCATATTTATCAGGTGGTAGATACGAGGATTGGTAACATCACGCTGTCTGACCACGCTCCTGTATTTCTCCGGGTGTCTATGACCGCTCTTCCTAAAAGGAAAAGAATATGGCGTCTTAATGACACCTTAATCTCTGACCCTGCTAACGCTACTAAAATCTCCCAGATTATGTCTGAATTCTTCTCTCTTAATACGGCGGGCGACCCCCCTCCCTCTCCCTCCATTCTGTGGGAAACCCATAAAGCAGTGGTTAGAGGAGAACTAATAGCCCTGGGCTCGCATGTTAAAAGACTGCGCTCCAAGGCTGTGGACGACCTGTTGTCCCGCATAGCAAGTCTAGAACTGACCCATAAGCAAACCCAGGCTCAGGCTGTGGCTGCTGAATTGGTGGAGGCCAGGACGGAACTGAAAAACCTGTTTAATGCTAAATCTGCGAAGCTTATATTTCGCTCCAAGTTTAAAGCTTATGCCCATGGGAACAAGGGGAATAAACTGATGTCTGCCATGGCTAAGCAACGCCACACGGATTCATTTATCCCTGCAATTCTGGACGCAAAAGGCAATAAGCATAAATCGACCCATGACATAGCAAAAGCTTTTAGCGCATTTTACGCTGATCTTTATAACCTTCCCACCCCAGGCCGTCCTGGTTCAACTTCGGTTGAGCAGGCCACAGATGAGTTCCTATCAACTCTACAGCTCCCCTCCATTAGCCCCCTCCAAGCCTCCCAGCTAGTCGCCCCTGTGTCAAGAGAAGAGATTGACAAGGTCCTATCCTCCATACCATCAGGTAAGAGTCCAGGTCCATAAGGACTTCCCATATCATATTATAAGACCTTCAGAGACATTTTGACCCCTCATTTTCAGACACTATGTAACTTCCTTCTGTCTGGAGGATCTCTGCCCCCCCCCATAACTATAATCCACAAAGAAAACAAAGACCCCCTCCAATGTGGCAGCTACCACCCTATCTCTCTGCTAAATGCGGATGTCAAGTGGTGGTCCAAAATATTAGCGCAGCGTATTCAGCTGATCCTGCCGGATCTTGTGGACAGTGAGCAAGTGGGATTTGTGCGTGGCAGATAGGGCTGTGAGAACACGATACGCCTGCTCCATCTTATGGATTGGGCTAGAAGCTCATCCACGCCTTTGGCCTTGTTGAGCACGGACGCAGAGAAGGCCTTCGACAGGGTCGGTTGGCATTATATGTCGCTGGCCCTGTCGAGGTTTGGTTTCCCAGACTCGTTCATATCCGCGATCTTTGTACTCAGCCCCGTCTGCCAAACTCAAAATAAACGGTACGCTTTCTCCCTCCTTCGCCATCTCTAACGGGACGAGGCAGGGTTGCCCCCTCTCTCCATCTTTATTTGTCTTAGTTATGGAGACTTTGCTCTGTAAGATCCGGCAGGATCCTGCTGTTAGGGGCCTTACCATCAATTCTCAGACCCACTTGACAGCCGCATTTGCTGATGACCTATTAATAATGACATCTAATCCCGTAACTTCTTTCCCTAGGCTCTTGTTCCTTTTTGAGGAATTTGGTTTTGTTTCAAACTTCAAAATCAACTATAGTAAGTCCATGGCCCTCAATGTCACCTACCCTGACTCGGTGAAAGAGACCCTTCAGAAAATTACCCCCTTTCAATGGGCTACAAAAGATATAGTATTTTTAGGGGTACATGTCCCGGCTCAAGCAAAGGACTTGTTTGCTCTTAATTATGCCCCCTTACTCTCATCGGTTAGGAAACACTTACAATCTATCAAACTCCCGTTTATCTCCTGGTGTGGAAGGAGGAGCTACCTCAAGACATTTATAGCCCCTAAATTTTTGTACCTACTACAAGTTTTGCCTATTTGGCTGCCGCACTCATTTTTTGTCGACACTCGGCGACTTTTCTCACTCTTTTTGTGGGGCAACAAACCTGCCAGAATTGCTTATTCTGTGCTGACCAGAGAGAAAAGGTTTGGCGGCTTTGGTCTGCCTGACATGCGCTCCAACTATGCGGCTTATCAACTATTCCGAGGTCTGTCTCTTCTTAATAACTCCTATGATGCGCCATATGTGCGTCTAGAGCGCTCTCTGCTTACCACTAAAATGAGACGGATACTCTGGGGTCTATCCCCTTGTTCACCTGGTAGCTCCTCCTTCTTGCCCCTATGGAAGAGCCTATTGGTAGAATGGGCCAGGCAATATAAAGCCAAAGTGCTTACATTTCCTATCCCAGGCACACCACTCTCCTCCTTACAGTTCCACGTTCACCCGGAAGCTAAGACGCCTTCAGGCATCTGGCCTCTCCTGGCTGAAATTCCCATTAGTGAGATCCAGACTCCAGATGGGAACCTAGATTGGACTCCAGTCTTGAATGACCTCAAAATTAAAAATGCCCACTTTCTTCAGGTGTTCGCCCTGCAGAAAGATATTAAATTAATTAAACTTCCACCTTCAACTACCACTAGCTCCCCTTCTTGGTTAGAAAAACGGATTTCAGACACATGTAAGATTCCTAAACCGCTGTCTACCATATATAAAGAATTGCTCTCATCCTCCCCTCCTGAGCTACACTTCCTCAATTCTTGGGAAAGGGAGCTCTCTATTCGGCTCTCAGATCCAGAAAGGGCTTTTATCCTCTCACACTCCCATGGCTTTAGTCGCTGTATTAGAATACAAGAGAATTCATATAAGCTGCTTACAAGATGGTACAAATCCCCGGAATTTCTACACAAGCTCAACGCAGACATCTCAAGTGAGTGTTGGAGGTGTGGGAAGGATATAGGTTCCCTATCACACATTTGGTGGTATTGTGAGAGGATCAAAGCATTCTGGTTAAGCATAGAAGCATTGATCAATGAGGTTTGTGCTACGCAGGTCAAACTAGATCCCAAACTGATCTTACTTTGGTGCCCCAATGACTCGCTGTCCCCCTGTAGATCTGATCTTCCCACTATGCTCATCACGGCGGCGAGATTGCTGATACCGCTGCTTTGGAAGAATGCTGAACCTCCTACTGTAATGATGTGGAGAGACAAGGTGGATCAGATTTATAGATTTGAAGAGCTGGCCCATTGGGAATCCTTCACCCGCCTTCGATTTCTTAAAATCTGGTCACCATGGAAAAACTTTAGAAAGTTTACTTGACGGAGTTAGATATCTCTTGATTCCCCCCCAACCACCCCCCCCCCCTTACCATTCCTTTCCTTTCCCGTTGTTCCTTACTGTTATTATTTTGCCATTAATTGTTATATTTTAGACACCATGTACAGCTTTGATTTACATTATTTGTCACTTCACTTCTATGAAATGCTTGTCATTCTGCCTTTCATCAAAGTATGATGGTATGTGATTGTATGGTGTACTTTATTCTTTTAATAAAAAGAAATTTGGTTAAGAATATAACTACTATAATACTGCTCCAATGTACAAGAATATAACTACTATAATACTGCTTCTATATACAAGAATATAACTACTATAATACTACCTCCTATGTACAAGAATATAACTACTATAATACTGCTCCTGTGTACAGGAATATAACTACTATAATACTGTCTCCTATGTACAAGAATATAACTACTATAATACTGCTCCTATATACAAGAATATAACTACTATAATACTGCCCCTATGTACAAGAATATAACTACTATAATACTGCTCCAATGTACAAGAATATAACTACTATAATACTGCTTCTATATACAAGAATATAACTACTATAATACTACCTCCTATGTACAAGAATATAACTACTATAATACTGCTCCTGTGTACAGGAATATAACTACTATAATACTGTCTCCTATGTACAAGAATATAACTACTATAATACTGCTCCTATATACAAGAATATAACTACTATAATACTGCCCCTATGTACAAGAATATAACTACTATAATACTGCCTCCTATGTACAAGAATATAACTACTATAATACTGCTCCTATGTACAAGAATATAACTACTATAATACTGATATTATGTACAAGAATATAACTACTATAATACTGCTCCAATGTACAAGAATATAACTACTACAATACTGCTTCTATGTACAAGAATATAACTGTTATATATTTGGAGCCACATACAAGAAAGCAGCAGAGGAAGACGTCTTTTTTATGTAAATGAGTCAGACATTAATCCAGAATCTCGGGAATGTTTGAATTCTTTGGATGTGAGATTGCGATATAAAAAGATAAGACATAAATTACACTCAACACAATTAGCCGCTGACAACTTTACATTCTGAGTCGCTGAAGGGAATTTCTACAGATTTAATTTTCTTCTCTTTGAGTTTTACTATTTGTGTTCTGTATGATGAGGGCGAGATAAAGACAATGATACTCTGAATTATTTCAGTGAAGAGAAACTTCTATAATATTGAAGAAAAAAATTATTATTCTTTTAAATTCTGCATTTACTGAAATTTTTATCTCCATAGAAACCTCAGCAGTCCCAAGTGTTTTCGCAATAGCATCTAGGACTTTTCCAATTCATTTTTTTTTTCTATTTTTCTGACTTCTTAAAGGGGTCCTCTGCCTCCGCTTTGGACATTCTCTACTTGTTAAATGCTTTCTTTACAATATGCAATGTGTCACCCTACTAGGACCCCTGGCAATTAGCTGTTATCTGCAGGGAAACCTGACGGTAAGTGTTCAGTTTCCTTACAGTGCCACCACAGGGGAAATGAAGTATTACACAGTGTCCATTCAGATAAATGATTTGTCTGTGTAATGCAGGCAGGACAGGTCCTCCAGAGTGAGAGATGTTCTTCAAACACCTTTTTAGGAATCTCCTTAAAACCCTTGCCACCCAGCGCTGTACATGTATGCCGCTAGGCGGGTCTTTAAAAAATAAAAAAACTACAAAATAAAATCCCCCCTTTCCCCAAAATTAAAACAAACAATAAAAAATCATGGGCATCACCGCATGTGAAAACACCCATACTATTAACCATTTTCAACAAAAGCCAGTGTGGACCAAATGCCGATGCCTCGTTTTTCAAATCTGACATTTGTCACGTTATAATGTAATAATTCTGGAACACTTTTACTGTTCCAAGCGATTCTAAGACTGTTTTCTTGTGACACGTCATACTTCATGGTAGTGGTGAATTTGAGTTGATATGTTTTGCCTTTATGTATAAAAAAAATCCATAATTTACAAAAAGTTTGGAAATATTAGCAATTTTGTCAATTTGAATTTCTCTGATTTTAAAGGGTTATCCAATACTATAAAAATGTCCCCCATATGCCCGGGTCCCTCACACTGAATATACTTACCCCGCTCTCCGCGCCGCTCCAGATTTTCCCCTTGCGTGGATGAAAACATCCGGTGTAAGTGGGGAGCAGCCAATGGCAGGCGGGGACAGGGAGGAGCCTCATTAGCATCGCGGGTGACGCTAAGGAGGCCCGTCACCGTCCCCGCCTGGCATTTGACTGCTCCCCCCGACACCGGCCGCCCGCTGGGAGAAGCAGCAGCAGCGGTTCGGGGAAAAAGAGCGGTGTAAGTATATTCACTGTGAGGGGCCCGGCATTTATATAGTATTGGATAACTCAAAATAAATAGTTATTCCAACTGTATGTTGGCATCATTTTCTAAATTTAATTAAAAAAAATTTGGATGTTAGAAGGCTTAGAATTTTGGAAGCAATTTTTCAAGAAAATTTTCAAAACCGTGTTTTTAAGGAACATTTCAGTTCTGAAGTGACTTTAAGGGGCTTACATAATAGAAATCACCCAAAAATGACCACATTTTAGAAACTACACCCTTCAATTTATTCAAAACTGATTTTACAAACTTTGTTAACTCACGGACAAAAACTCTGTAGTGCTTCCGTGGACTTCCGATCCATGCTTCCGCACCGCATCTCCCGGATTGCAGACCCATGCAAGTGAATGTGTCCGCATTCGTGATGCGGGGTGCACACGGCTGGTGCCTGTATATTGCGGACCCGCTGTTTGCAGGCCGCAATACGGCCACGGCCGGGCAACGGCCATGTGCATGAGCTCTTACACTGACATTAAAGGGGTTATCCTATGACTAATTAAAAAAATTATAACCAGACATCATATAGTACATGGCAATATCTTTCTAACAAAGCTAGAACCAGCCCTGTCTGTACCTCACATGGATCCAGAGATCTCCCCGTTCATTGCTCTGCTAGATTTATATCAAGCTGACAGCTCAAGGGGAGTGTCTTTTCTGCTGCAGCTCAGGGGTGTCATGGCTGAGGATGGGGGAAATCCTCAGCCGTGTGAAGCCAGATGATGTTATGGCTGCTTGGCCAGGAAGACAGGATTAGGGAGCAGGTCACCTCCTAAACGCATCCCTAACCTGACCCTGACTCCTAGCTACATGAGCCGACCTTGATGGTAGGAGGGCTCATGCTCCGGAACCTTGAAGTCCCTGCTAGCCCTCAAGATGGCCCTAAACTAGGAGCTGAGTAAGACAACCCACTCCTCCTAGGCACGGAGGAGCAGGAGTCTCAATGGCCAAGCTGCAGGAAAAGGGGAGACATAAACAGCTCTATGGATATGGCAGGTGAACAAAGAGTTCCACCTACCTGCCACAGCCTTGCTGACTGGATCCCTGTGTAAGCAGGGTGCAGATCACAAACGCATCCCCACACAGGGACCCAGATCCATAGCTGCACAAAATCACATGGAAACATCAAACAGACATCACACATAACTAGAAATAAACTTAATGTGACATTATGGTTATGACCACAGGGGTGGCTCTCACTGGCAGGTAGTAAAGACAGGCGGCTGCTTTCAGCTAAGCATGGCTGAAGCAACCTGCAGACCTGGAAAAGCAGTGAGGCTTTATAGGCCAAGAAGCCACATCCCACAGTCGGACACACCCAGTGAGACACACACACACTCGGAAGGGGGTTAACCCTTCCAGCACCAAAGAAGGGAAACACACACTAAAAAGGAAAAAAGTGTCCAAACAACACATACACTGTGGCTGTTGCCGCCGGCAACGACATGGGTGGCACTCATGTCCAGGGAGTCAGCCCGAAGGCCGGGACACTGCCACCACATGTACAACAACGACCAAACGTTGCCATGGGCAACCACAGTGAGGGGAAGATGTACGTGCACACCACACATAACACAGAGTGTACACAGACATACATACACACACACCTAACAGAAGGATTGCTAGGTGTAACCGCATGCACAACATAGCAAGCTGCCATAATACAGCTCAGAGTGCTATGCTGCCACATACATACCGTTGCCAGCGGCAACCACAGGTAAGGCAAATACCACAGCCCTCACCTGTGATTGACAATCAAACTAAACCGCTGACAACCGCATGCGGTTGAGGAGTCACGGTCATAGCCATGGCCGTGACAAGGGGGCTTGTCCATGCTCTACCTATCACAACTCAGAAGGCAGTTGAAGGATAAAACTGAGCATTTGCGGCCATCTCAGTGAGCAGGACAAAGAAATAAGAAAAAAACAAACAGCAGGTGGCGCTATACAGATACATTTTATTGAATAACTCAGTGGTTTACAAAAAAATGTATTACATGCAATTACAAAAGAATTCATATTCAGGTGCTGGTTTGAAAACTGTAGAATATTTTTTGTGAGACATCCCCTTTAAACCTGATCAGACCCTCAGGGTGTGTCAGGCTTAGATACATGGCAAGCCTGGATGGCAGCGGCCAGATGGGGGAGAGAGGGATCCCTGTTCCTCTGTTAACCCCATTGATGCCATGGGTGGCTACTGACCACGGTATCTAAGCGGTTAAATGGGCAGAATCGGTGCCAGCTCCAATCTCGGCTATTGCAGTAGAGTGTCAGCTGTATGTTACAGCTGACATTCTCTCCTGATGGCAAATAGAACCACCAGAGGACCGCACGAGGCGGTATGCGGGACACCAGGGGCAAGAGGTCGCACAGGGGGCATTGGGGGCACAAAGGGGGCAATGGCTGATTTCAGGCTCTGATCTCCAGTATGAATGCAACATTCTCAGGAGTGCACCACCAATGAGGCCAGGTGAGGCGATCGCCTCATGCAGCACCATGTTGTGCTTTTTCATAGGTACAACATTTATATCAAAATATCCTCATTATGGTGGATTTGGTATATAATAGGCCATGTGTGTCATATTCACCATGTTATGTATTTTAAAGATGGCCGAGAGAAGTTCATGAAAAGGACACTGTTCATAAGGTTTATTTTCTCATAGATGTACAAGTCTGAGAAGAGGTATTCTTGTCTCCTTATAGATTTATTACTAAGATAAGGATATTTTCTAGATGCAGCTGGTGCTAATTACCTCTACAGTTTGATATCTATTAATAAAGCAGAAAATCTGTAATATCTATATACACGTATAATCAACCTTGGTTTTTGTATAAGAAAATCAATAGGACCTATGTATTGTTTTACATTGAATGTTATGAAGGACGTTTATGTATCTGTTATCATAAATATATTTCTCAATAGGAACGCATACATTCCTAGAGTATGATGAAAACAGTTTAAGTATAAACCTTGTAAATGAGTCTCTGTCTAGGGAAAGATGTGTTATTTTAACTAACCATCAATCACCCATTGGAGTAGCAGAGAAGGCACAGATGTCTGTGAGAGAACAAGGTTCATTATATTATTATCTGTAACATAAATTAACAGTGTGAGAAACATCCAACTGGTACCTAAAAGTCTGTGCTTAATTGGTATACGTGTCAGAACTAATCCCTGGAGCTCTGATTTAAGGTTCCATATGTCATGTGTATAGAATGTGAGATAAAGTCAAACTTGGATATTTAACCCTTACTAGAATGATACAAATAGTTTAGTTAATAGTATCACCTAGGGGTAAATGAGTAACATTACACCAACAGCAGAAATGCATTTTGCGTAATACAATGACATTACCGTCATTGTCATATGTACACGCCTAGCCGACAATGATTGAAAAACTCAAAGTTAGAAAGGTGTGTCTAACTGATAAGTTTGTGATCATAAACCACACACACATGAGGGAAAAAGAACAGCAACAGGAGAAAAGACAGGGGGAACAAGGAAAACACAGAGAAACAAAGAAATTCCAGGAGAAAAATCCCAATGACTAGAACAGACTTTGGACCTCACTTCCCTTAGTCTCTGCAAATCATCTGCATTCTCGGGTAACGTATAACTTTATTTTGTGTAGTGTTGATATAAATTAATTAGCCTGATATTTAGAAAACTCCCCGTTGTATGGCGGATGTATAGTTGTTAAAAGTGCTACATCAATATTTGCACTATTCAGTAAAGATGCATATTACTGAATAAAAGATCAAAATATTAATTTCAGATGAAACTCTCTGATTAGAATCATTTCATTCCATAGTCAATACCAGGCTTGATAATTTATAAGTTGTGTGGCAATACTACTCGATTATCCGAGATTTGTCATAATTTTGTGCAGAGCAAGGGTTCGTATTTATCATTAACATTATTGAATTTCATATCTGATAATTGTGGTCGAGACGGATCGTATTACATTTTATGTTTGAGAGGTATTGTGTATACGTTGGTCTTGGTGTTAGTGCCATCTAGTGGCAAATTTTTGGTACTGCATATCACTGTGTGTTAATGCATATTATTGACTTTTATATTCATTAAGCTTTGATTGTATCTTAAGTTATTGCAAAATAAATCATTCATATTTTTGCATAGACGCTTGTACCATCATTTACTGATTGCACAACATAATTAAATTAACAACGATCTCTTTTTGAGGTGTTTTATATGTCCACCTCGAGGATCTATTCCCTTTGAAATTTTTCCTTTGATCCTTTCTTTTATATAAAGCATTTGCTTTATATCCCCGACAACCAGGTAGGGGCAAGAGGCGAGCAGCCGAAGGGCCATTGGCTGAAGGGAAGGGGTTAGCTTAAGAAATTTGCATTGGGGAGGGGGGGGGGGGCGCTGTTTCAGTTTTCGGCACAGAAAGGCTAGGTGGACTGTGATTGGTCCCTTACGTCCAAATACGGGAATGGGTTAAACTATAAAAATATTTATCCCATACAGTAAACGGCGAAACAAAAAGAAAAATCTAAATGGCCAATTCATTTTTGGTCATCTTCACCAAAATGCAATTAAAAGTTATCAAAAAGTCATACACAACCAAAAATAGTATCAATGAAAAGTACAGATTGCCCCACAAAAAAATTAGCACATTTTTGGCAAAGACAGCAAATATGGACCCACAAATCTCCATTCCTGAATTTACTTGCTAAACATGGCCAGATAAGGGTACTTTCACACTTGCGTTTTTCTTTTCCGGCACTGAGTTCCATCAAAAGGGGCTCAATACTGGAAAAGAACTGATAATTTATATCCCTATGCATTCTTAATGGAGAGCATTCCGTTCAGGATGCATCAGGATGTCTTCAGTTCAGTCTTTTTGACTGATCAGGCAAAAGATAAAACCGCAGCATGCTACAGTTTTATCTCCAGCCCAAAAAACTGAAGACTAGCCTGAATGCCGGCATTTTTTTCCACAGGAATGTATTAATTTTTCTGACTGATCAGGCATTTTTAAGACTGATCAGGATCCTGATCAGTCTTACAAATGCCATCAGTTGGCATACGTTTTGCGACGCAGCTGCTTGCCGGATCACTCTGCCGCAAGTGTGAAAGTAGCCTAAGAGCTAGAGTTCCGGCATAGAGTTCCGTCCTAGGGGCTCTATACTAGAAAAGACCTGATCAGTTTTATCCCCATGCCTTCTGAATGGAGAGCAATCCGTTAATCAGGATGCATCAGGATGTCTTCAGTTCAGTCTTTTTAAATGATCAGGACAGAGATAAAACCGCAGCATGCTACGGTTTTATCTCCGGCCCAAAAAATGGAACACTTGCCTGAATGCTGGATCCGGCATTTTTTTTGCATAGGAATGTATTAGTGGCGGATCCGGCATTCAAAATACCAGAATGCCGGATCCGTCCTTCCGGTCTGCGCATGCACAGACCGAAAAAATGTGAAAAAAATAAATGCCGGATCCGTTTTTCCAGATGACACCGGAAAGACGGATCCAGCATTTCAATGCATTTGTAAGATGGATCAGGATCCTGATCAGTCTTACAAATGCCATCAGTTGGCATACGTTTTGACGGATCCGGCAAGCATTTCCGGCGACGGAACTGCTTGCCGGATCACTCTGCCGCAAGTGTGAAAGTAGCCTAAGGAAAACCGAGTCACCCTCAATGCTGTTGAGGATCCAAGGTCCACACATCTGAGGGCTTTAAGCACTTCAACCCTTAACACATACGCATACAGACTTAGCAAACTTTAACTTAAAGAGGACCTTTCACCAGAGGAAAGCCTCTAAACTAACTATACAGAAGTGTAGAGCGGCGCCCAGGGATCCCCCTGCACTTACTGTTATCCCCGGGCGCCGCTCCGTTCTCCCGGTATAGCCTCCTGTATGTGAGTAGTTAGGCTCCACCCACTTGATCCTGCCGGCGTCTTCTTCTCCTATGCTGTAGCGCTGGCCAATCACAGCGCTCAGCTCATAGCCAGGCTGCGGCGCCGGGGATAACAGTAAGTGCAGGGGGATCCCTGGGCGCCGCTCTACACTTCTGTATAGTTAGTTTAGAGGCTTTCCTCTGGTGAAAGGTCCTCTTTATTATGTTAACTTAATATGTTAAACGCACAGTTGGAGCAAACTTTAACTTGACTTTTCCATGGCTTTTGTTTTGGCAATTTAAAGAGGGCTGAAACTGATGGGATATATGTGACTCCATTTTGTCTTGTTCAGCCATGTGTATTACATTTGGTTAGTGCACTACAAAACCTCCCTTCCCCCTTAAGGAATGTGTGTGACATATCCTGGGCTGTTTCAAGAAATCCATACATGCCTTAGTTTGAAAGTATGAACAGTCCAAGCCATATAAGGTCATCTGGCTCAAGTGTCTGCTAGCTTATGTGTATATACCTGATTGGTCAAATGCTGTTACTATGAGTCAGCTATTATGTTAATGCAGAGCTTATGTGTGACCATACTATTGGTCAAATACTAATGCTAACATATGATTGGATGTAAAGGAAGCTCAACCCCCTCTATTAAAACTGTTTGCCAGCTGTGAATAAACCAGAATGGATTGGAAATAGACATGTGTTCATCTGGTCAATCTAGTTCATTCTCCCGGTACCGGTTAGACTTAATTCAAGCTGATCGCCGAAATCTGAAGACAGGGACAAGTTAGGTAAAAGAGAGTAAATTTTCCTAACAGAAACTATGCATTTAACATATTGAGTGTTAAATTAATATTTGCTACATCTGTAGGGATGGGGCATAGAAACAAATGCATAGGGTTTTTGCACATGTGCCAGTGTGAAGGCTTCCTTCATACAACACTGGAGCAACAAAATTAATGATCTAAATTAGGGATGCCCAACCTGCGGCCTTCCAGCTGTTGCAAAACTACAACTCCCAGCATGCCTGGATAGCCTACAGCTATTAGGGCATGCTGAGAGTGATAGTTTTGCAACAACTGGAGGGCTGAGGTTAAGCATCCCTGATCAAAATAATAGCCTGGTGATGAATTGGCTCAAACCATCCAACGTGTCGCATAGCAATGTTTCATCAGTCTGCAGCAAGCATTCTCCAGCCAGCAGTCCACATGAGATCAGACGTGATGTCACCAGCAGGTCATTGCAATTTAATATAGGGGGTCCACATTTAGGATTCACATCTACGTCGCTCTCCCTCAGAACCTCTATGCATTGTACAGACGGCCTGTGGATTGCAATATAAAATGTGTAATGCTTTGTTTCTCCTGCGGAGGAGCTGTAGGAGAGTTGATTACTTCCTGCTTAGTCCACCAGATATTGCAGCCAATGGGTCTAATCAGTGATTAACCCTGTGATTGTTTTTCTGTTGAAGGACCCCACCAACCAAAAGACATTATCCACAGTGGAGAATATCTTTAAAGGGGTTGTCCAACCTCATATAGTGTTAAAATACCCCTCACCCATCAGGATCTGTTAAAAGAAGCATACTTACCTGTTTCTGGATGCTCAGTTTTGGCTCCATGATTCCACCACTTTCCTTTGGTCCCTGCATTTAAACTTCAGGATGTGGTCTTGTTGGCCGCTGCAGCCAGTGACTGACCACAGCAGTGCATGTCGCCCCATCCATGCCAGAAGTTTACATGCAGGGACAGTGAAGACGGCAGTGGAGCCACGGTGCCAGAATTAGACATTTCTTTAAAAAATTATATGAAGTTGGGCGACCCCTACTGTGGAGATCGGGGCTATTCTTTAGGTTCTGGCTGTTCCCTGCTGTGACTGCATCTCATCGGTTAGACAGAGGGAGAGGTTGTTATGGCGGCTGCGAGACTAGTGAAGGCCCCCAGGTCGGCCATCTTAGTAGTCCTGCCAGACCAAGGACTCTACAGACACAACATACAGCACTACGGAAGTACTGCAGTGTATTATACAAGCAATCACACAATCATCGGTTCAAGTCCCATAGAAGAGCTAAAAAAAAGGTGAATAAAAAGTAAAAAAATATCAACATAAATATTAAAAGTGAAAATGACTAATTTTATCATGTAAAGTTTTTAAAAATTTGATATTTTTCAGTGAAAAGGAGAACAAATACAAAAAATTAATTTGGCTTCGTGATTTTGGTTTGTTTTACCATTAAAGGGTTTCTGTCACCTGAAAAATGGGTATTAAGCTGGCGGACATTAGCGCTGTGCTGTCAGCTCAACATAACTCCATTAGCGCCATCTCACTGCCTAAAGCCTTTATTGAGAAAAACAAACTTTTATAATATACTAATTAGCCTCTAGGAGCGGGGGGGGGGGGGGGGGGGGGAGGCTCCGTTTGCCCACCTCTTTTCACGCCCCTTCTTCTCTTGGCTGACAGGGCCAGGCAGCACTGCTCTCCTCCCGCCGGCCGTGTCTGCAGTGTAAATCTCGCGTCGTTCAGTATTCGGTGCAGGCGCAGTAAGGGAAGTCCTGGCTTCCTCACTGTGCCTGCGCCGAATTTACACTGCAGACACGGCTGGCGAGAGGAGAGCAGCGCTGCCTGGCCCTGTCAGTCAAGAGAAGAAGGGGCGTGAAAAGAGGTGGGCAAACGGAGCCTCTAGGAGCAGGTGCAACGCCCCCCCCCCCCCCCCCCCCGCTCCTAGAGGCTAATTAGTATATTATAAAAGTTTGTTTTTCTCAATAAAGGCTTTAGGCAGTGAGATGGCGCTAATGTAGTTATGTTCAGCTGACATAGCACATCGCTAATGTCCGCCAGCTTAATACCCATTTGCCAGCTCCCTGGTTCATTATAATACAGGCAACTGTCTCTGCTTCCTATGGACAAAAGCGGGACATGCCTCCCCTGTACCGGGACAGCCACTGCAATCTGGGACTGTGCCGCTGGATCTGGGACGGTTGGGAGGTATGTGTGATATACTGTACATTACCAGGAAGCGTTATAGTGCCCACTGTAATATTACCAGGCAGTGTTATAGAAGTCACTGCAATATACTGTACATTACCAGTATAGAAGTCACTGCAATATACTGTACATTACCAGTATAGAAGTCACTGCAATATACTGTACATTACCAGTATAGAAGTCACAGCAATATACTGTACATTACCAGGCAGTGTTATAGAAGTCACTGCAATATACTGTACATTACCAGGCAGTGTTATAGAAGTCACTGCAATATACTGTACATTACCAGTATAGAAGTCACTGCAATATACTGTACATTACCAGTATAGAAGTCACTGCAATATACTGTACATTACCAGTATAGAGGTCACTGCAATATACTGTACATTACCAGGCAGTGTTATAGAAGTGACTGCAATATACCGTACATTACCAGGCAGTGTTATAGAAGTCACTGCAATATACTGTACATTACCAGTATAGAAGTCACTGCAATATATTGTACATTACCAGTATAGAAGTCACAGCAATATACTGTACATTACCAGTATAGAAGTCACTGCAATATACTGGACATTACCAGTATAGAAGTCACTGCAATATACTGGACATTACCAGTATAGAAGTCACTGCAATATACTGTACATTACCAGTATAGAGGTCACTGCAATATACTGTACATTACCAGTATAGAAGTCACTGCAATATACTGTACATTACCAGTATAGAAGTCACTGCAATATACTGTACATTACCAGTATAGAAGTCACTGCAATATACTGTACATTACCAGTATAGAGGTCACTGCAATATACTGTACATTACCAGTATAGAAGTCACTGCAATATACTGTACATTACCAGTATAGAAGTCACTGCAATATACTGTACATTACCAGTATAGAAGTCACAGCATTATACTGTACATTACCAGTATAGAAGTCACAGCAATATACTGTACATTACCAGTATAGAAGTCACTGCAATATACTGTACATTACCAGTATAGAAGTCACTGCAATATACTGTACATTACCAGTATAGAAGTCACTGCACTATACTGTACATTACCAGTATAGAGGTCACTGCAATATACTGTACATTACCAGTATAGAGGTCACTGCAATATACTGTACATTACCAGGCAGTGTTATAGAAGTCACTGCAATATACCGTACATTACCAGGCAGTGTTATAGAAGTCACAGCCATATACTGTACATTACCAGTATAGAAGTCACAGCAATATACTGTACATTACCAGTATAGAAGTCACTGCAATATACTGTACATTACCAGTATAGAAGTCACTGCAATATACTGTACATTACCAGTATAGAGGTCACTGCAATATACTGTACATTACCAGTATAGAAGTCACAGCAATATACTGTACATTACCAGTATAGAAGTCACAGCAATATACTGTACATTACCAGTATAGAAGTCACAGCAATATACTGTACATTACCAGTATAGAAGTCACTGCAATATACTGTACATTACCAGTATAGAAGTCACTGCAATATACTGTACATTACCAGTATAGAAGTCACTGCAATTTAATGTACATTACCAGTATAGAAGTCACTGCAATATACTGTACATTGCCAGTATAGAAGTCACAGCAATATACTGTACATTACCAGTATAGAAGTCACAGCAATATACTGTACATTACCAGTATAGAAGTCACTGCAATATACTGTACATTACCAGTATAGAAGTCACTGCAATATACTGTACATTACCAGTATAGAGGTCACTGCAATATACTGTACATTACCAGTATAGAAGTCACTGCAATATACTGTACATTACCAGTATAGAAGTCACAGCAATATACTGTACATTACCAGTATAGAAGTCACAGCAAAATACTGTACATTACCAGTATAGAAGTCACAGCAATATACTGTACATTACCAGTATAGAAGTCACTGCAATATACTGTACATTACCAGTATAGAAGTCACTGCAATATACTGTACATTACCAGTATAGAAGTCACTGCAATTTAATGTACATTACCAGTATAGAAGTCACTGCAATATACTGTACATTACCAGTATAGAAGTCACTGCAATATACTGTACATTACCAGTATAGAAGTCACTGCAATATACTGTACATTACCAGTATAGAAGTCACTGTAATATATTGTACATTACCAGTATAGAGGTCACTGCAATATACTGCACATTACCAGTATAGAAGTCACTGCAATTTAATGTACATTACCAGTATAGAAGTCACTGCAATATACTGTACATTACCAGTATAGAGGTCACTGCAATATACTGTACATTACCAGTATAGAAGTCACTGCAATTTAATGTACATTACCAGTATATAAGTCACTGCAATTTAATGTACATAGCCAGTATAGAAGTCACTGCAATATACTGTACATTACCAGTATAGAAGTCACTGCAATATACTGTACATTACCAGTATAGAGGTCACTGCAATATACTGTACATTACCAGTATAGAAGTCACTGAAATATACTGTACATTACCAGTATAGAGGTCACTGCAATATACTGTACATTACCAGTATAGAAGTCACTGCAATATACTGTACATTACCAGTATAGAAGTCACTGCAATATACTGTACATTACCAGTATAGAAGTCACTGCAATATACTGTACATTACCAGTATAGAAGTGACTGCAATATATTGTACATTACCAGTATAGAAGTCACTGCAATATACTGTACATTACCAGTATAGAAGTCACTGCAATATACTGTACATTACCAGTATAGAAGTCACTGCAATATACTGTACATTACCAGTATAGAAGTCACTGCAATTTAATGTACATTACCAGTATAGAAGTCACTGCAATATACTGTACATTACCAGTATAGAGGTCACTGCAATATACTGTACATTACCAGTATAGAAGTCACTGCAATATACTGTACATTACCAGTATAGAAGTCACTGCAATATACTGTACATTACCAGGCAGTGTTATAGAAGTCACTGCAATATACTGTACATTACCAGTATAGAAGTCACTGCAATATACCGTACATTACCAGTATAGAAGTCACTGCAATATACCGTACATTACCAGTATAGAAGTCACTGCAATATACCGTACATTAACAGTATAGAAGTGACTGCAATATATTGTACATTACCAGTATAGAAGTCACTGCAATATACTGTACATTACCAGTATAGAAGTCACTGCAATATACTGTACATTACCAGTATAGAAGTCACTGCAATATACTGTACATTACCAGTATAGAAGTCACTGCAATTTAATGTACATTACCAGTATAGAAGTCACTGCAATATACCGTACATTACCAGTATAGAAGTCACTGCAATATACCGTACATTACCAGTATAGAAGTCACTGCAATATACTGTACATTACCAGTATAGAGGTCACTGCAATATACCGTACATTACCAGGCAGTGTTATATGTAGTGTCCACTGTAATGTTACCATGGTATATGTAGTGCTCACTGTAATATAGGGTTGGGCAATATATCAGTATTTTCGATATACCACGGTATTAAGAAACAACAATAAGGCGATATCACCATTTCTTAATCACTGCGGTATTTCAGTCACGTCATAAGGAGGTCGCACTTAAGAGCGTTGACTGATTCGAAAACGGGCACCAGGTGGGCACATACCGGCATCCGGCGCACATTACATGTCAGTACTCTGCGCATGCAGGTCGGTACCTGTCACAGTGCATGTTGCACAAGAGGAGCGGGGAGCTCAGACTAAGGCCCCATTCACACAACCATTAGGGCTCTGTGCCCGCATTGCCGACTCCAGCGGCGGGGCCACAATATACAGGCACTGGTCATGTGACCTCTGTGCTGCGGACACATTGACTTGAATTTGTCTGCAACCTGCAAGATACGGCCAAAGATAGGACATGTCCTATCTTTTGAGGAGCGGAGGCACGAATCAGAAGCCCACGGAAACACTACAAGGCGCTTCCGTGGCCCGTGCCTCTGCACTGCAAAAAAAAACAAAAACATGTTCTATCTTTAGCCGTATCTTGTGGATCGCAGACCCATTCAAGTCAACAAGTCCGCACCGCAATACGGAGTGCACACGGCACGAGCCCTTTCACATTCCTCTGAGTGAAAGCCCTGGTCACCCCTCACTCCCTGGCCTGGGCCTCATTACAAGGTGTGAGACAGTGGGGCCCCAAGGAGACATTACTAAAATGTATGGGGGCCCCAAGGAGAAATAACTATAATGTATTGGGGCCCCAAGGAGACATTACTATAATTTATGGGGGCCCCAAGGAGACATTACTACAATGTATGGGGGCCCCAAGGAGACATAACTATAATGTATTGGGGCCAAAAGGAGACATTACTACAATGTATGGGGGCCCCAAGGAGACATTACTACAATGTATGGGGGCCCCAAGGAGACATTACTATAATGTATGGGGGCCCCAAGGAGACATTTCACTGTATAAGCCCCATACAGATTAATGTCTCCTTGGGGCCCCCATATAGTATGATGTCTCCTTGTGGCCCCTATACAGTATGATGTCTCCTTGTGGCCCCCATACAGTATAATGTTTCCTTGTGGCCCCCATAAAGTATGATGTCTCCTTGTGGCCCCCATACAGTATAATGTCTCTTTGTGGCTCCCATACAATATAAAGTCTCCTTGTGGCCCCCATACAGTAGAACATCTCCTTGTGGCCCCCATACAGTATAATGTCTCCTTGTGGCCCCCATACATTATAGGAAGGTCTCCTTGGTACCCCCATACAGTATGATGTCTCCTTGTGGCCCCCATACAGTATGATGTCTCCTTGGGACCCCCATACAGTATAATGTCTCCTTGTGGCCCCCATACAGTATAATGTCTCCTTGTGGCCCCCATACAGTATGATGTCTCCTTGGGACCCCCATACAGTATGATGTCTCCTTGGGACCCCCATACAGTATGATGTCTCCTTGGGACCCCCATACAGTATAATGTCTCCTTGTGGCCCCCATACAGTATGATGTCTCCTTGAGGCCCCCATACAGTATAATGTCTCCTTGTGGCCCCCATACAGTATAATGTCTCCTTGTGGCCCCCATACAGTATGATGTCTCCTTGTGGCCCCCATACAGTATAATGTCTCCTTGTGGCCCCCATACAGTATAATGTCTCCTTGTGGCCCCCATACATGGGATAAATGGGTATTTATTGTGATATATATTGTTTTGGTGGGAATATTTTTGCTATCATCCAACCCTACACTCACCAGGAACTGTTCACGTCCCCGGGGTTTGGCGGCACACACGGCACAACCGGCTTTACCAGGATGAAGCAAGAATCAGGAACGCACCCTTGTGAAAAATGATTTTATTTTTGAAGGACGGTCCGATTCAATGAGACCAATTCACCTTTAATACGTTTCAAAAACTTTGGTATTTTTTTTTTATTTCTAAAAAAAAACCTCATTAATACTCAGTCCAGATGCAGCGATACCGAAATACCCAACAGATTTTTTGCTTTTATTTATTATTTTTGTGCCAATTCATCATAAATTAATCTGCGATTCATAAATATACAAGTAAAATATATCTCTATATTACAGGTCAGGTCAGGAGCGCTGCTCCCGCCTCTCACACGGATACCGAGCGGAAACATTTTTAGGACCAAGGACTGTAAAGCGTAGGCTCGTCTTCAGTACATTACCATACTGCTGCATGGTTATCATTAGTATCACGTCATCTGCTCTAGTCACTCCCACAACTGCATCCAAAGTGATTCTGCCTTCTGACTTTACACATGTCTGCACCCCCTGCTGTTTCGGTGTCTTTTTCCTTATATTAGTTCAGAATACCATACTATACATGTATACAACACAGAATAAGGAGGGATGGTTTTTTCCAGACACTGAACCAGCAGGAGGTACTGAAATATGTTAATTTTGAAGCCTGAATTAGCCGGGGCACAGCTTTGGAAGTGACTGGTGTATAACAACAGTAGAGTAATTTTCTATATTGTTTATAACAAGAAGAATGGGAGCCAGCACTGAAATTTGAGTGTTCAGTGCCCCCCCCCCATTCCCCATGTGCTTTTATCTAGTCCCTTAAAGAGGACACGTCCCCTCTCCTCACCTGCCTATTTTAGTAACTACTTGCATTCCCCATGAGATAATAATTTACCAGCATCTATTCTGACTTTATGTTGTGCCATCCCTCAATTATTCCTCCTAGAGGTTTAAGAATGAATTGCCTGCAGCTTGCAATCACAGTATCTGGGTGTTACCAGTTGGGGGCGTGTCCCTGCATAGTCCCTGGATAGTCTGACACTATCCAATTAAGGCCTCATGCACACGACCGTTGTGTGTTTTTTGCGATCCGCAAATCACGGATGGCGTGGCGGACAAGTCCCTGACTGGTATCACCCAGCTGGACCTTTATTGCAGACTGCCAGCAATTCATTCAAACACTTCTAGAAGGAATAATAGAGGAGCAACACGACATAGTCATAAGAAATGATTCTCCCAGAATTGTTATTATATTGGGGAATGCAAGTAGTCACTAAAACAGACATGTCGGGAGAGGTGACAGGTTCTCTTTAAGTAACGTATATGAACGATGGCTGTGGAAACCTCTCGCAGGTAGGTCGCCTCTTCTCCAGTCCTTACAGCGACCTGAACCGGAAAACCAATAATTGTATCACGGTTTTGTTTTCCTGGATTTGGCAGCCATCACGTTCCCCGACTTTTTCTTGCCTTCTGCTCCTTAATCACTTTGTCTTTCTTGTCCCGTTTTACGTAATTGCAGCAGGGCGGTGGAACGCCGCGGAGTTAGTCTTTTCATTTTTCTAGTGAGATGGTTTCATTGCCTTCAGTGGAAGTCATGGAGGACCATCTCCCAGCGCTGACTGATAGCTGTCGTCTCGCACGGGTTGATTACAACCTCTCTGTTGTTCTCGTCGGTGTCGCCAATGATCTCGGTGTCCAGGCAGAAGTGAGATGCCATGTGTTCAATGTGAGAGCCCACTTTACTCCACCTCTGGGGCCAAGAAGAAGAGCACAAGGTGAGGGAGAACATTAGAAGAGCGGGATTTATGGGTGCTGGCGTAACTTTGCAAAGCAATACAGATATACAGTGTCTTGCAAAAGTATTCAACCCCCCATAGAAAAATCTACAGATTTGCGTGGATGACTAATCACCCTAATGTCGCGTGTTCCAGCCACAATTTTTCCCAGCAGGCTCTTAAAGGAGTTCTCCACCATTCGAACGATTTTTGGCTCTCATTTTCGCGACTGGACCAGTGGTGGGAAGTATAATAAAATGCTCCTCTCTGCTCAGTTCCAGCTCTTTTCGTTCACGGTGTTTGGGTCCCTGATTGTCAACTTCCATCATGTGCCGCTGCAGCCAATGACTGGCTGCAGCAGTGACTCATCCCCCCAAGAAGTACGTGACCACTGTCAGCCACCCAAGCTGGAAGTTGACAAGCGGGGACTGGAGGACCGCAAATGGAATGAGCCAGAACCAAGAGTCGGAAAGTACGTAGTTAAGCATAGTTCCCTCAAGAGGTCCAGCCGGGTGGGGGAATGGGGGATCCAGAATTTACTCTAAAGGTGGAGAACCTCTTTAAAGTTAGTGCCTCACACCGATCATTTTAGTTTCATGAATTTGATTTCAGTTTGTAGAACAGAAACAATGTATTCCCTCATTTTTTTTAAACATTTTTATTTATAAAATTTCCCCTGGGTCGGCCATATTGGATATACACTTTCCTTCCTGTGATACCTGTATAGGCAGTGCGGCAGGGTGTGTGCTGTATAGCAGGTGAGAGGCAGAGGACGGTCTTATAATACTGTATCCAGGAAGTGATGATGTATAGCCCCTCCCCCAAGGAGCAGGGAGTGACAGAGGAGCTGATTACTCCTCTGCACGGAGTATGGACGGTTACCTTCCTGCCTCATCTACGCTGACCATGTCCCAGAACACACAGGCAAGGCTGAAAACAGGAAATGTCATCTCCTTGTCTGTGTGCGCTATAAACCAGTAAAACCACCAGATTTCAAGACTTTTTATATGGATATTCACATAAAAATCATGTCACTCCCATCCTCCTCCACACACTCCCCTACAGGCTGCTGCAGAAGTTCTTCTCACAGTCATCTAGACATTTTTTCCCCCTATAGAGTAGTAATGGTGTGACTTTTTTCACTTTTGGGTAACACGATGGCACTGTGTGAACTTACCTGCCTGCCATCCCCGTCTTTACAGGGTAAGAGAACCACCTGGGTTCCTGGAAATAAAGTGTGCACCGACAGACACAGATCCTGCTGGCTGATCTGCTGAACCTGAGTGTAAATCCATTCCTGAAAAACATAACACACATAAACGGGTAAATGTCGCACCTTAAAGGGGTTGTCTGGGTATTATTCTTCTTAAAGGGTCAGAATAAGAAGGATCTCTTGATAACAAAGTGTCCTTCCGCTGTGACTCCCAGTGATCAGCTATGATCTCTGGGAAGCTTAGCAGTAGGTGTTAAATTTTCCTGCAGTGCCACCACAGGGGAAACTAAGCATTACACAATGCCTACTGAAATCAATGGGTGGTCTGTGTAATGCAGGACAGGACAGGTCCTTCAGAGCGAGAGACCATCTTTGTAATCAAGCGCCACTCTGGCTAGAGATAAGGATCCTGAACTGAGGACTAATAAGGTATATGGAAATGGGTTCTCTAAACCGGGCATCCACTTTGGGAAAGGTAAAAAAAAGAAGGACCCGGCTTTGTGTGCGTCGTTAAAAGATATCCACAGTATCCCCCATAACAGTGACCTCTACAGTACCCCGCCCCCTTAACAGTGACCTCCACAGCCCCCACCCCTTAACACTGCCCCCCCTCACAGTGCCCCGCCTCCTTAAAATGGGACATCCACAGCAGCCCATCCCCTTAACTTTGACCTTCACAGCAGCCCACCCCTTTAACAATGAGTTTCAC
The DNA here is from genome assembly GCF_905171765.1 of Bufo bufo. NCBI lineage: Eukaryota > Metazoa > Chordata > Amphibia > Anura > Bufonidae > Bufo > Bufo bufo. Next base: position 606,999,689 of record NC_053392.1, on the reverse strand, counting down.
AGCATCCCACTCCCTTGAAATTGACCTCCTCAGGGGTCTGCCCCTACAGTGACCTATACAGCACCCCATCCCTTAACACTGACCTCCCTAGGGGACCATCCCCTTATCTGTGACATCCACTGCCCCTGCCCCCTTAACAGAGACCTCCACAGCACCAGTTCCTTTAACAGTGACTGCCACAGTACCCTGCTGATTTAACAGTGATCTCCACAGCAGCTCCCCCTTTAATAGTGGCCCCTGCCCCCTTAACAGTGACCTCCACAGCACCCTGCCCCTTTAAGGCTAGGGCTACATGGCGACATGTGTTGCGCGACCATTTTTATAATGATAGGCTATGGTGTCGTACTGACAGTCGCAAAAAATCCATCCAAGATGGATGCATGTAGCAGTGTAGTTGTGCCCTATGTGTCGTGCGACTTATTATCGTCGTGTAGCCCTAGCCTAAAGCTGACCTACAGCAGTGAAGAAAAATGGCTGGGTTGTTATGGAAACCTGGAGCAAAACTGTGTGTATGTGTAGACTAAGAGCCTGCGAGCTTCTATTGGCTGATAAGGAACATGTGACCGTGTGTATGGCAGTTGGGATATGAAGAGAAAGACTTCCAGGCTTGTATTGGCTAATGCAGGTATATTTTGGGGAATATCTCAGGAACGGTACGTCCGAGAGAGCTGAGACCCGGTCTAAAACCTTCCCAGACACCTGATGTACCTGTGTGCCAAATTTGGTGAAGATTGGTCTAGTCGTTTGGTTGTGCATAAAGAACAGACAGACGTCCAGACAGAAACTCATTTTTATAAGATAAGAGATATAAACCTAAGATTTAGGGCTCATTTACACAACCGTATTTATGTGTCTGCATCCGTTTAGGAATTCTGCGGAAGACATGCGTACGCATTCATTTCGGTATCTCTACTTCTGTTTCCGCGGCCCCACAAAAATGATATAGCATGTCCTAATCTTGTCCGCGGACAGGAATTTCTATCATGGAGAAGGACGTTTCCGATTCGCAAAATGCAGAACGTACATGGCTGGTATCTGTGTTTTGCGGATCCGCAATTTGCAGACCGCAAAACACATACAGTCCTCTGAATGAGTCCTCATTATTAAAATTTTTAGAGTTCATAAAATGTTGTACTTTTTTTTATGTGTTTTATATCTTGTGGGAGCTCTTGACAGAAGATGGTTAAAACAAAGTTGTTAGGTCACATGACTGACAGCAAGGTGGAGCTAAATCTTTGACTGTTTCCTAGGTCAACCAGCGGAATTTTTTAAAAAGCTCTAAATGGATGCAGGAAACATAAAATAACACAAGACTGGTTTAGGTGGCAACCAAATATGCTTCCCTTAAATCAACTTGTCCCACCATGGATAAGCTCCACATTATGTTAATATTTAATCCCCATCCCCTCATCATATCACTTATACTCCAACTTTACGTGTGTTTTTTTTTTTTTTTTGTTATGGTATAGTTCTATTTTATATTGTTATGGCATATCTCTAGGATCTTCCATCATTGTACTCACTGGTTGTGGTTAAGATCTTCACCGATCCTGAAGACTAAGGGGCCGAGGTGTCTTCACAATTATTTCTACCCTTTGGAGCTCCTGGCCACCCTCTGTGCCCAATGGTCACTTCATTCTGACACACAACAGCCAGAAAATTATGCCCTATCATAGTGATATATTATCATGTGCCGATCACCTATTTGAATAGGCCAGGGCACTCCGGTGAGCCCCACGGCCTCCTCGCAGCTTACCAAGCATAGCGCTGTCTACTGGATAGTGGCCGTGTTTGGTATTGCAGCTCAGCCCCATACATTTGAATGGGACTAAGCAGCTCCTAGGCCACATGACCAATGAAAGTGACGTCACTGACCTAGGAAGGGGCCGAATCACTCTCCAGAGTGACACTGCCCCTTTAAACTGGAGATGCCAACTGGTCAGATACCGATGAGCTATCCTGAGGATAGGTCATCAATATTAAATACTGGGAAAACCCCTTTAAATGCCTGGTCCCCTTTCTGAAAAAAGGGTTGCCCAATAATATATTGATCAGAATATTTCCACCATGTGGGACCCCCAGAGATCAGTTGTAATCTGCAGAGAAAAAGAGCAGCTATTGCTCAATGTTACTGCAGTGCCACCACAGGTGAAATGAGGAATTACATCATTTAAAAAAAAAAAATCACTTTGCTGTCTGTGTACTCCATAGAAATGCCGGGACCTCCAGGGAGAGACCCTGTTTATAGATCTTCTCCCCTTTATAAACTAAAATTACCCACGGCAGGATTTTCGGAAGCAGACAACCCCTTTAATTTGTCTCACTTTACAGAAGACCCCACCTCCGCAGATGATTGCAGCGACTGTGTACATCGCTATCAAGGATTTACAATCGCTTTAATCTCTTACATCAAAATTATTATGACACCTTTAATTGCAGAACTACTTTCTAATTGATGCGAGACGTGGCACATGAATCATGTCACACTTACCGAGCTCAAAACGAAATTCATTAAAACTAAGATGTCAAAATGATGCAGAAGGAGGCGAAGAATCCAAAATCTTGGAGGAATCATCATGTCAACACGTGGAAGACCTGTGCACAGACCTATCCCTATACATACTGCAACAGCGTCTCATAGAGATACAGGAATAGGAACGTGTTCCAACTGAGGGGTAACATCTGTGTCATTAGGGGCACACTGGGAACTTAAAGTGGCCCTGGAAAAAAACTAAAAGTGGCCCCGTGTAGTAGACGGGTATAATTTGACAGAAGGCAGGGCAACATAAGTATACCGTAGTGCTGAACAAAATACCGCCCCAGAAGAACCAAATACCACAATGTAGTACAAAATACTGCCTGCATTAATTAATGCTGAGAGCATCAGATCTTTATTACCTGGCTGGCGGCCAAGAGAAAGGCTTGGACAGGCCTTTGGGCATCGGCCCACCGGGAAATTTCCCTGTAGGGTCTATGGCCAGTCCACCCATGTATGTCACAAAAGAATCGACTGCCTGCCACGTATCCCACAAATATCCAGCACACTGCGACCCTTAAGGAAAAACTTAAACTACTGATAGGGTAGGAGGCAGTATAATGGTAGTTACATTCCTATAAATAGGAGCAGTATTATAGTAGTTACATTCTTATAAATAGGAGCAGTATTATAGTAGTTATATTCTTGTACATAGGAGCAGTATTATAGTAGTTATATTCTTGTACATAGGAGCAGTATTATAGTAGTTATATTCTTGTACATAGGAGGCAGTATTATAGTAGTTATATTCTTGTACATAGGAGCAGTATTATAGTAGTTATATTCTTGTACATAGGAGGCAGTATTATAGTAGTTATATTCCTGTACATAGGAGCAGTATTATAGTAGTTATATTCTTGTACATAGGAGCAGTATTATAGTAGTTATATTCTTGTACATAGGAGCAGTATTATAGTAGTTATATTCTTGTACATAGGGGCAGTATTATAGTAGTTATATTCTTGTACATAGGAGCAGTATTATAGTAGTTATATTCTTGTACATAGGAGGCAGTATCATAGTAGTTATAGTCTTGTACATAGGAGGCAGTATTATAGTAGTTATATTCTTGTACATATGAGCAGTATTATAGTAGTTATATTCTTTTACACAGGAGCAGTATTATAGTAGTTATATTCTTGTACATAGGAGCAGTATTATAGTAGTTATATTCTTATACATAGGAGCAGTATTATAGTAGTTATATTCTTATACATAGGAGGCAGTATTATAGTAGTTATATTCTTGTACATAGGAGCAGTATTATAGTAGTTATATTCTTGTACATAGGAGCAGTATTATAGTAGTTATATTCTTGTACATAGGAGGCAGTATTATAGTAGTTATATTCTTGTACATAGGAGGCAGTATTATAGTAGTTATATTCTTGTACATAGGAGGCAGTATTATAGTATATATATTCTTGTACATAGGAGCAGTATTATAGTAGTTATATTCTTGTACATAGGGGCAGTATTATAGTAGTTATATTCTTGTACATAGGAGGCAGTATTATAGTAGTTATATTCTTGTACATAGGAGCAGTATTATAGTAGTTATATTCTTGTACATAGGAGGCAGTATTATAGTAGTTATATTCTTGTACATAGGGGCAGTATTATAGTAGTTATATTCTTGTACATAGGAGCAGTATTATAGTAGTTATATTCTTGTACATAGGAGGCAGTATTATAGTAGTTATATTCTTGTACATAGGAGCAGTATTACAGTAGTTATATTCTTGTACATAGGAGGCAGTATTATAGTAGTTATATTCTTGTACATAGGAGCAGTATTATAGTAGTTATATTCTTGTACATAGAGGCAGTATTATAGTAGTTATATTCTTGTACATAGGAGCAGTATTATAGTAGTTATATTCTTGTACATAGAGGCAGTATTATAGTAGTTATATTCTTGTACATAGGAGCAGTATTATAGTAGTTATATACTTGTACATAGGAGCAGTATTATAGTAGTTATATTCTTGTACACAGGAGCAGTATTATAGTAGTTATATTCTTGTACACAGGAGCAGTATTATAGTAGTTATATTCTTGTACATAGGAGCAGTATTATAGTAGTTATATTCTTGTACATAGGAGCGGTATTATAGTAGTTATATTCTTGTACATAGGAGCAGTGTTATAGTAGTTATATTCTTGTACATAGGAGCAGTATTATAGTAGTTATATTCTTGTACATAGGAGCAGTATTATAGTAGTTATATTCTTGTACATAGGAGCAGTATTATAGTAGTTATATTCTTGTACATAGGTGCAGTATTATAGTAGATATATTCTTGTACATAGGAGGCAGTATTATAGTAGTTATATTCTTATACATAGGAGCAGTATTATAGTAGTTATATTCTTATACATAGGAGCAGTATTATAGTAGTTATATTCTTGTACATAGGAGCAGTATTATAGTAGTTATATTCTTGTACATAGGAGCAGTATTATAGTAGTTATATTCTTGTACATAGGAGCAGTATTATAGTAGTTATATTCTTGTACATAGGAACAGTATTATAGTAGTTATATTCTTGTACATAGAGGCAGTATTATAGTAGTTATATTCTTGTACATAGAGGCAGTATTATACCATCTCTTCACAATGATTACAAGAAACAAATGATAAGCGGATGATGTAGAATAAGAAGTGCATTCAGCAATGCTAATTTCTACAATATCTAATATTTACTACATTACAGAGGTTAATACTCGTTGTGACTGGAACTGTGCTATAAATTATAATGCTATCTACTACATATACTTAGTACTTTTAATAACGGATGATATAGCTATTTTATGGGCCCAGTTATTATTTATAATAATGGTTTTAGGACCTAATGACATTATTAGCGGTACAAGGCGCATTTATATCTCTACCTCTCTGGATCCTTGTGAATTGATAGGCTCCATAGTGATTACATTTGCCTTTGCCTCCAGATTTACTATAATACTAAGGATATACAAAAGACATTGCATCAGGTTAATGTACCCACACCTCCATTGTTCCAGGTTTTTCCCGGCTGAGGATTGTTCAGCATGCCGCGCTGCCATCTCGCTCTCACAATGACTTTCACTATCTTATAATAAATGTGACAGCCTTCCTGGAAATAGCTGTGATAAATGGTCAATGAACAAGCATTTAGAGAAATGAATTCTTCACAATGATATCAGCCCGAGTCGCGTATTTCTGCCGAATCCATTTACATTTATGTGGAAAGAATTAAATGAGACGCCAGTGACCATGGAGGTAAAGTACCATTTAAGCAGCTCTGTCTCCGTCTCCCGGCTGCAGGTAAAATTGATATCTGCGGAAACCACGGCAAATAAATAAACCTATTGTATGTTACAAGGTATCACAGGCCAATGACATCGCCTATAATTCTGGAATATCGGAAGCTCTATTTTAACCCTCTTAAGAGCCATTATGAGTAATTATTATTCTTTTTTTTTATTTTGCAATGAATTTTGAATAACAGGAACATGGGGAATTAAGTCTTACGCTGCTTAGATAATGGCTCAAAGCGAAGTAGTTATGTTCCATCTATGGTTGGAGCCAGAGTGTTCCCCCTGTCATTAGAGCTGGTATGTTTGCCCCCACGCGCCATGTCATGGTGCCCCTGATGCTTGGTGGTGCTAGAAATCCTCCTCCTCTTCCGGTTTTCTCTTCTCCAATGACGTCGGCATCTTCGCTCCTCTGATGTCCCTTGCAAGTCTCCTGCTTCGCTCTAGTGAAACGGCACAATGTGGCCCCATGTCTAAACTTTTCACAGCGCACATAATTTTAATATGTGGTCAGTGTGTCTTGGTGGGTATATACGGTGTGCAATGGGCTGTCTGCACACACCACTTCGATGGTCGTGTCCGCTCTATGGATCCTCCCCCACGCCCTCATCAGTAACTGCAGTCAACATGGCTCCAGATACCTGTGACAACCTACCAGGACCTTATGGAGTCCCTCCAGCCTGTCTAGCTGCTGTCCGTGCTGCACACGGCAGTTACTCTGGATATTAGCTGGTCAGAATATTATTTCTCGACCATGCATGTATTTATATATATTGTGGGGACTCGCTCTGGTAGACAGGATTAGCGGACGCAGTATAGAGGCAACAACAAGTTCTTTGGATCAAACAGTTCAGTGTTTTATTCACACTTTAGCCAAGTGACAAAACAAACAGTCATAAACAAACAAAAAGTCACCTTGCGGTGTTGGTGGTAATTCACACCATGCGGCAATTCTGCCTCGAAGAGTCCTTGCTGATAGCAGCACCAACCTGTTTTTATGCCAAACAGGTAGCGAGCCTTCATCCAGACACAAGGCTCCCAGATCCCAACACAGAGACCTGGCTTCTGAGACCAGCTGCCTATTTAAGGACAGCCAGGTGCTGCCAAAACCCAGACCGGCATTTAAAATCGGGTCCGGTATTTGACCTCACTTGGCTGTAAATCAGCCCAGCAGCACATACTGGGAGGAAAATACCTGTTTTCCCAGACCAATCCTCTCACTGTGTCACAATATATATACAGTATATATATATATACAGTGGGGGAAATAATTATTTGACCCCTCACTGATTTTGTAAGTTTGTCCAATGACAAAGAAATGAAAAGTCTCAGAACAGTATCATTTCAATGGTAGGTTTATTGTAACAGTGGCAGATAGCACATCAAAAGGAAAATCGAAAAAATAACTTTAAATAAAAGATAGCAACTGATTTGCATTTCATTGAGTGAAATAAGTATTTGAACCCCTACCAACCATTAAGAGTTCTGGCTCCCACAGAGTGGTTAGACACTTCTACTCAATTAGTCACCCTCATTAAGGACACCTGTCTTAACTAGTCACCTGTATAAAAGACACCTGTCCACAGAATCAATCAATCAAGCAGACTCCAAACTCTCCAACATGGGAAAGACCAAAGAGCTGTCCAAGGATGTCAGAGACAAAATTGTAGACCTGCACAAGGCTGGAATGGGCTACAAAACCATTAGCAAGAAGCTGGGAGAGAAGGTGACAACTGTTGGTGCGATTGTTCGAAAATGGAAGGAGCCCAAAATGACCATCAATCGACCTCGCTCTGGGGCTCCACGCAAAATCTCACCTCGTGGGGTGTCAATGGTTCTGAGAAAGGTGAAAAAGCATCCTAGAACTACACGGGAGGAGTTAGTTAATGACCTCAAATTAGCAGGGACCACAGTCACCAAGAAAACCATTGGAAACACATTACACCGCAATGGATTAAAATCCTGCAGGGCTCGCAAGGTCCCCCTGCTCAGGAAGGCACATGTGCAGGCCCGTCTGAAGTTTGCCAATGAACACCTGAATGATTCAGAGAGTGACTGGGAGAAGGTGCTGTGGTCTGATGAGACCAAAATAGAGCTCTTTGGCATTAACTCAACTCGCTGTGTTTGGAGGAAGAAAAATGCTGCCTATGACCCCCAAAACACCGTCCCCACCGTCAAGCATGGGGGTGGAAACATTTTGCTTTGGGGGTGTTTTTCTGCTAAGGGCACAGGACAACTTATTCGCATAAACGGGAAAATGGACGGAGCCATGTATCGTGAAATCCTGAGGGACAACCTCCTTCCCTCTGCCAGGAAACTGAAAATGGGTCGTGGATGGGTGTTCCAGCACGACAATGACCCAAAACATACAGCAAAGGCAACAAAGGAGTGGCTCAAGAAGAAGCACATTAAGGTCATGGAGTGGCCTAGTCAGTCTCCGGACCTTAATCCAATCGAAAACCTAGTTGCACAGAGACAGCCTCGAAACCTTAGGGATTTAGAGATGATCTGCAAAGAGGAGTGGACCAACATTCCTCCTAAAATGTGCGCAAACTTGGTCATCAATTACAAGAAACGTTTGACCTCTGTGCTTGCAAACAAGGGTTTTTCCACCAAGTATTAAGTCTTTTTTTGTTAGAGGGTTCAAATACTTATTTCACTCAATGAAATGCAAATCAGTTGCTATCTTTTATTTAAAGTTATTTTTTCGATTTTCCTTTTGATGTGCTATCTGCCACTGTTACAATAAACCTACCATTGAAATGATACTGTTCTGAGACTTTTCATTTCTTTGTCATTGGACAAACTTACAAAATCAGTGAGGGGTCAAATAATTATTTCCCCCACTGTATATATATATATACAGTACAGACCAAAAGTTTGGACACACCTTCTCATTCAAAGAGTTTTCTTTATTTTCATGACTATGAAAATTGTAGATTCAAACTGAAGGCATCAAAACTATGAATTAACCAGATGACCTGGCCTCCACAGTCACCGGACATGAACCCAATTGAGATGGTTTGGGGTGAGCTGGACCGCAGAGTGAAGGCAAAAGGGCCAACAAGTGCTAAGCATCTCTGGGAACTCCTTCAATACTGTTGGAAGACCATTTCAGGGGACTACCTCTTGAAGCTCATCAAGAGAATGCCAAGAGTGTGCAAAGCAGTAATCAAAGCAAAAGCAAAAAACCATCTCAATTGGGTTCATGTCCGGTGACTGTGGAGGCCAGGTCATCTGGCGCAGCACCCCATCACTCTCCTTCATGGTCAAATAGCCCTTACTTTCAAAGTTTTCCCAATTTTTCGGCTGACTGACTGACCTTCATTTCTTAAAGTAATGATGGCCACTCGTTTTTCTTTACTTAGCTGCTTTTTTCTTGCCATAATACAAATTCTAACAGTCTATTCAGTAGGACTATCAGCTGTGTATCCACCTGACTTCTCCTCAACGCAACTGATGGTCCCAACCCCATTTATAAGGCATGAAATCCCACTTATTAAACCTGACAGGGCACACCTGTGAAGTGAAAACCATTTCAGGGGACTACCTCTTGAAGCTCATCAAGAGAATGCCAAGAGTGTGCAAAGCAGTAATCAAAGCAAAAGGTGGCTACTTTGAAGAACCTAGAATATGACATATTTTCAGTTGTTTCACACTTGTTTGTTATGTATATAATTCCACATGTGTTAATTCATAGTTTTGATGCCTTCATAGTCATGAAAATAAAGAAAACTCTTTGAATGAGAAGGTGTGTCCAAACTTTTGGTCTGTACTGTATATATATATATATATATATATATATATACACACACACACACACACACACACCGTATTTTTCACCCTGTATGACACACTTTCCCTCCCCCAAAGTGGGGGGGGGGGGATGTCAGTTTGTCTTATGGGGCAAACACTAATGAGCTCTACTATTATGGAAGCGCTCATTAGCACAGGAGGACTGTGAACCGGTGAATGCAGCTTTCCCGGGGCTCTGTACTCACATCTTCCTGGTCTTCTCCTGCAGGCTCCTCGCGCTGTGCTGTGACCTGCACACAGTGTAAGGACATCAGCGCTTTTTGACCTCACGCTGTGAGATGTCAGGGACAGCACAGCGCGGCCGGATGACCAGGAAGAGCGCTGGATTTTAGGAGCTGCGGCAGCGTCCTGAGTAGGAGAGGTAAGATTTTTTTTTTTTTTTTGTCTACTCTGAGCATCGGGGTCTGAATGTGGGTCATTCATATTGGTGGTCTGACCGGAGGTCTGAATGGGTTGTCTTATTCACATTGGGGTCTGATCTGAGGTCTGAATGGGGGTGTTTTTCACATTGGGGATCTAAACTCAGGTCTGATTAACATTAGGGGACTGATATGAGGTCTAATATAAAAATGTTTTCCTCTTCTAAAACCTAGATGCGTGTCATGGGCAGGTGCGTCTTATAAATATACAGTATATATATATCAAGAACATTTTGACTAGCACCAAAGTCACAGGTGCACATCCATAAGGCTAACTTACAAACAGAACAAGGCAGCTTCTATTTTTGGCTGAACATTGTAAGCTTAAGTTAGGCCCAGGAGCGGCAGTTCTGTCCGTGTTAGGTACCCATCTGCAGAAGACACCTTGATGTTGGTAGATGGGCCCAACACACGTTTAATCAAAAATGTTCACGGAGAGTTTCCTTTTTCCATATATAGTTGGTATAGTACCACTGTAATCCAGAATAAACCCTAATCCCTTCTTCTATTGTTTGCATGTATAACAGTGTGCAGCCATATTCTGTTTGCTGTATATATATATATATACAAACCGGATTCCAAAAAAGTTGGGACACTAAACAAATTGTGAATAAAAACTGAATGCAATGATGTGGAGATGGCAAATGTCAATATTTTATTTGTAATAGAACGTAGATGACGGATCAAACGTTTAATCCGAGTAAATGTATCATTTTAAAGGAAAAATACGTTGATTCCAATTTTCACGGTGTCAACAAATCCCAAAAAAGTTGGGACAAGTAGCAATAAGAGGCTGGAAAAAGTAAATTTGAGCATAACGAAGAGCTGGAAGACCAATTAACACTAATTAGGTCAATTGGCAACATGATTGGGTATAAAAAGAGCTTCTCAGAGTGGCAGTGTCTCTCAGAAGCCAAGATGGGTAGAGGATCACCAATTCCCACAATGTTGCGCAGAAAGATAGTGGAGCAATATCAGAAAGGTGTTACCCAGCGAAAAATTGCAAAGACTTTGCATCTATCATCATCAACTGTGCATAACATCATCCGAAGATTCAGAGAATCTGGAACAATCTCTGTGCGTAAGGGTCAAGGCCGTAAAACTATACTGGATGCCCGTGATCTCCGGGCCCTTAAACGACACTGCACCACAAACAGGAATGCTACTGTAAAGGAAATCACAGAATGGGCTCAGGAATACTTCCAGAAACCATTGTCAGTGAACACAATCCACCGTGCCATCCGCCGCTGCCAGCTGAAACTCTACAGTGCAAAGAAGAAGCCATTTCTAAGCAAGATCCACAAACTCAGGAGTTTTCACTGGGCCAGGGATCATTTAAAATGGAGTGTGGCAAAATGGAAGACTGTTCTGTGGTCAGACGAGTCACGATTCGAAGTTCTTTTGGAAATCTGGGACGCCATGTCATCCGGACCAAAGAGGACAAGGACAACCCAAGTTGTTATCAACGCTCAGTTCAGAAGCCTGCATCTCTGATGGTATGGGGTTGCATGAGTGCGTGTGGCATGGGCAGCTTGCATGTCTGGAAAGGCACCATCAATGCAGAAAAATATATTCAGGTTCTAGAACAACATCTGCTCCCATCCAGACGTCATCTCTTTCAGGGAAGACCCTGCATTTTTCAACAAGATAATGCCAGACCACATTCTGCATCAATCACAACATCATGGCTGCGTAGGAGAAGGATCCGGGTACTGAAATGGCCAGTCTGCAGTCCAGATCTTTCACCTATAGAGAACATTTGGCGCATCATAAAGAGGAAGGTGCAACAAAGAAGGCCCAAGACGATTGAACAGTTAGAGGCCTGTATTAGTCAAGAATGGGAGAGCATTCCTATTTCTAAACTTGAGAAACTGGTCTCCTCGGTCCCCAGACGTCTGTTGAGTGTTGTAAGAAGAAGGGGAGATGCCACACAGTGGTGAAAATGGCCTTGTCCCAACTTTTTGGGGATTTGTTGACACCATGAAATTCTGATTCAACATATTTTTCCCTTAAAATGGTAAATTTTCTCAGTTTAAACTTTTGTTCCGTGATTTATGTTCTATTCTGAATAAAATATTAGAAGTTGGCACCTCCACATCATTGCATACAGTTTTTATTCACGATTTGTATAGTGTCCCAACTTTTTTGGAATCCGGTTTGTATTTATAAAATCAATGGCCCAAACTCAGACCCTACAGGTAAACTCTATTAAACGTCTAGCATTTCAGTATGTCACATCTTCTTGAACCATATTTACCAGCACTGAATCTAAGGATAATTTGTTTCGCAGCCACCGGCGAGTGTTACATTGTTGCAGGACAGATACGCCGCTTATCACACAGGGGAATCACTGGGGCTGCAGTCGACTTTCACAACGCAATAGGCATTTATCAGAAAGCTCCCCACGAATGGCGCTGACCTGGCGTTTGTTACACGACTGAGCCCGGCCATCTATTAATCTGCTGGTAATGGGAAACTGGAATGAGAAACATGGCGGTAACAATTGGCGGTGATGGAGCTTTGTAAATAGCGTCTATGGCCTGGGAAGAGCTGACACAATGAATCTCCTGCTTTATGATATAATTGGAGGTCAGACCGGGCTGTGCATTCACTTTATGTGTCAGGAAGAAAAGCTCGGAAACGTAAGGTAATGGATTTTGATAAGTGTGCCATATAAGTCTACATTTATTCGGCAGCACGGAACCCGCAGTTCAGAAAATAAAGCGATATCAGCAGTTTATCTGTCAGTGCAAAGAGCAATATACTTCCTTTATCTCTATGGTTTATCTATCCTACAGTCGGACAGGAGTGTGCTGATACTAATCATCGTGTATTCTTTCTTGGGAAGTTTGCCACTGTTGCAGGTCTTCAGAGGTGCAGCTTTAAGGGGTATTCCCGGATATTGCTAGGATCTGGTGTTACTTGCATATCAGCGTCTGTCCAAAAACCATGACCTTCACCAGTGACATGAATAAAAGGACCAAGGTCTCTCAAGACCTGAGCCCACCTAAAAGAATAGAAATAAACCCTTTCGGCACTTCTTTCCCATACGGCAACCCTAGGCAGCATGGTCCTGTTAAGGATATGTATGAGCTCTGACAAGGGTAAGCAGTAAACCGCCAGCCACCAGCAGTGACATAGATAGAGTGTCACTCTCTCAGGAGAAGATGGAGGGGCTCCTTTTCAAGGGGTGGTCCAGTGCCATATTGTCTGGGCCCTTTCGACGTGCCCTCATTCCATCTGCTGGGAGTAAGTGCAAGGAAAGGCCTGCTGCAGCAGGTCCACTAAGTTCATGATCCTACAGAAGGCCAGGATACTGTCCATGTCTAGAGAAGCAACACAACCGGTTTGGGAGGAGGACACAGCCCAAGAGAAGGTGGAAGTGGTGGACACAGACAGGAAGATAGGTTGAAGAGCAGGACACAGCCCAGAAGAAGGTTACAAAGAAGGAGACATCTCTGAAGGTCACAGACAACAAGAAGCTGGAGGAGGTCACTAGTATCATGTGGACCATCCTGTGTAAGTGTTATGTTGGCGGCCCATGCTCACCACTATCCTGCTCCTCTCACATTGTTACTGCTGCTCCCCATACAACTTCCCCAACCCACCAGCCCTCCTCTTCCCGCCTGCAGAAGGTCTGGAAACCGGAGCCCTGTGTCTGTTCCTCTGTTTCAGGCTGCATCCTGCACTCGCTAAGCAGGTCTACAACCTTCAGGGGCCAGCGCATGGCAAACCCTAATCTTTGCCAACAAATGGATGGCAAACCAGGGATACTTTAGGTTAGTTTTGGACTAGTCTTGCAAAGGTGTGCTACTCTGTTTGTCCATGTACTGACCACAGCCTGTTACCCGACTCTGACTCTCCTCTGCCTGTCCTGTGCCTGTTCATCAGGTCAAACCAGTTGGTTGATGCAGTGGTCCCAATCACTGCATGTAACAGGAGCTCACCATGGGGAGCGGCATGTGAAAAAGGGGTGACCGTGCAGAACAGTACGTGAGAAAGGGGAGAATCACTGGGGGCAGTATGTATGTGTGAAAGGGTACAGGGAGCAGGCTGGGGTTACACGTCAACATGTGTCACGTGAGAGCAAGACTTGTGCAACTTGTCTACCATTTGTTGTTGTGTGACTGATTTATTGTACAGCTGTGATTTAGTTAGAATGGTCGCAGTTGCGCAGGACTTGCATTGATGATTGGTGATGGCAAAGTCTTATACGGGTCGTATCGTAACTCCATAAACAAACATTGCATACAATGTCGCAATGTCTCCCAAGCAGACGAGAAAGCTGCAGACAGTGTGATGACCTGCAGATAAGACAGCTGCAGGAGACAGCACGAGACTGCAGTGACAATGAATGTCTCCAAAGTGGCAGGTAAGAAGCTGAGAGAGGAAGCAGTATGGTTCTTCCCACCAGGCCTGAAGAGAAGCTAAAGCCCTGGTCTTTTTGTGAGCCCCTGGAAAGGCTGGAGTAGCGGGAAAAGTACTGCCCCAGGCAAGTGTGTGCGGGACACTTGACACACTTACATGTTGTGCAATTAACTGCATCTCTGCCACATTCAAGCTTGAACCTGCATAGTGTTGTGCATGGAAAAATATAGCCGCTAGAGGAATTTTGCAATGCTGTGCCTGCAGCCACCACTAGAGGGAGCTCACTGCATGCTGTTTCATTATTGAGCTGAATGTATATGCCATAAGCTCCTGAGCTCCCTCTAGTGGTGGATGTAGACAGCCTGAATTTTGCTAAGGGATCTGTGTGGAGACAAAAAAAAAAAACTGCCTGCATCTGGACTTCAGACTATTACTGCAGAGTTATAATGGAGCTTCCACTAATACATGAGGGCCTAGATCCCACTCTAGTAACTCAGGGGATATGAAAATGCATATTGTACAGTAGACCTGTACCTGAGATTTTTCTGACACTCCTTTAAGGCTGCTACAAGGTACTAGGTTTAGAGTAGGTGCATCCTGTCCTCCAGTCTTCTGGGACTCGATGCATCGCTGTCTC
Source organism: Bufo bufo (assembly GCF_905171765.1). Lineage (NCBI taxonomy): Eukaryota > Metazoa > Chordata > Amphibia > Anura > Bufonidae > Bufo > Bufo bufo. The sequence continues at coordinate 606,984,614 of NC_053392.1, read as the reverse complement.
TGTCGGATTATTCCTGATTTTGATAAAGATTCCACTGGAATTCTGCAAAACACATGGACAACATCATGTAGGGTCATCAGACGAGGAAGGGACTTGCAATATAATCCCATCAGACTCCTAAGAACCATAGAAGTTACCTGTCCTCCATTCCATAATGGTACAGATGACACAAAACCATAAAAAAAACAATGTAATCAATAATATTTTAGATCTGAAAATAAAATGGAAACAGAGCAACAGTCCTGGATAACTATTTTAATTTCTCTTTATGTCGGCCACAGCTCCAGTTTTCTGTCACAAAGCTCCAAATACCCTACAATGATGGAAAGACATGCTTGCTACCTGCTGTCACCACTAGAGGGAGCTTAGAAGCTTACTGCATTTGTATTCAGTTCAATGTCTGCAATAAGCTCTTAAGCTCCCCCTAGTGGTGGCTTATTATTTTTTTAAAATCTATTTCTATGCAGAGGATTTGGAGCACTGCATCAGCTTCTATGTGTGAACTTACCCCAAAGAAAGAAGAGGCTATGCCATAAGTGCAAACTGTGCACAGCAAAGGGGCCTATTAGGTTGGGGGGGGGGGGGGGCTTTCTCTTTAAGTGCAACTTCTCACTGTATGAATTTCATAACTTACTGTTACAGGTGGATTGTTAGAGAGTTGTAAGGGTGTCTTCTATACACACATACCTTATACTGTTCACATTAATAGAAATCGATGTGCAGTTAATAAAAGGAACTTACTGGAGTTCTGGATAAACATTCTCCAAATACCATTTAAACGGTCGGCATTTTAAGCTCTTTCGCAGTGACAATCTCTTCTGGATGCTGCAGAGGGAGAGAACACTCGTTAACCCAATGCTAATTCATCACAGGACGTCTATGAACTTTCAAGGAAAGCAGAGCAGATGTGTAAAGCAATAAAATATTCTATACTCCAATCACCTCCAAAGCTGCATCCAGAATTCTGCAGGTGGCATTCAAAAACATGCATACCAACTAAAAACTGCATCATCTGGGGAGTAACTAAACCAGCAGAATCATGAGTGCAGCTCTGGATATCTTTAAATAAAGATATTTTTGCTTTACCAGCAGCTGCCTGGCACCATGTTAATGGGAGCTCTGCTTTTTAGAGGCTTTAGAGCCGGTAAGTAAAGCAGGCGGCAACCAAATAATACAGACCTCAAAGCAGACTATGCATAAAATAAAAGACCCTAGGGCAGACTATTCCCAAAAAACAGACCTCAGAGTACACACTAAACCCCGACCCCAGACCAGACTATACAAATCAAATAATAACCAAATTCCCGACCTCAGACCAGATTTATAGATACCTCTTCATACAAGAAGTAGGGTTGTTGTGGTATGGTGCACCAGGAAGGAGCCAGTCTTTGGTATTGTGCCCTGTCTCCTCTAGGAATGGCTCTTGCATTCTGCTATAAAACACGATCATGCTCCATGGGCACAGATACAACCTGGTATGGATTTGGGATATTGAGTAGCACCATAATTTACAGATCTTGGTACTATGCACTCTGCCATACATTAATACCCATGGTTGGACTGGCCCACCGGGGAGGCGGGGGATTCCTCGGTGGGCCCCCAGTCTCCTGCGCCCAGGGATAAAACGGAGGAGTAATTATTTCTCTTGTTTCTCAGGAGAGATAATTATTGTAACCACTAGGTGGCAGTATGGCACAGTGATGCAGCCTCGGCCCCCGCAGTATCTTCTAAACTTCCTGGCTGCTGGCAGTGAAGGAGGAGAAAACATGTCTGGCCATCCTCCTGCCCTCCCTGCTGTCAGAAAACTGGCTGCTGGAGAGAAGGATTCCTCTGTGGTGCTGGGCCGATTTTTCAGGTGTGTGACAGTAGTGAGCTGTAGGAGACTGTAAGGGGGAAATAGAGGATTTGTTTAAATCAGACTCAGATCTATGAATGTGTGCTGCTCTCTGCAGAGTTCAGAGTGGCATTGGGGGGACTCTGCCCTAGGTCCCCCCCAATGCCTCTGCTTTAGGTGCACCTCCATAAATGCCCCAGATGCCCCCACTCTAAATGCACCACTAATATTGCCTCTTCTCCAGTTACCCCTGCTTCAGGATCCCGACTATTACCCTGCCTCAGGTGACCCTAATGCCTCTGTTTCAGTTATGACCCTCCGTTTGTGCCCTTTGCTCACGTTGCTCCTGTAGCACCTTTGCTTGGGCTTGGTTAAAGGTTAGGACCTGCAAAGGGGGTTGGACTTATGACTGAACAATTCTGCACAGTGCGTCACATTCTCCAGTATTGACACGTACGGTTTACATGGCGGTAGTGATGATATTCCGTATTTACAGGCATCTCTGCCTGAGATACTGGTGGTGGAGTGTGGAGGATTTAAAGGGGTTGTCCAGGTTTTCAAGTTATCCTCTCTACACCAGAGGGCATAACTATATGATTAGTGGGGTCCGATTCTGCGACCCCCACTGATCCCAGGAACGGGTCCTGTTCCCCCTTGTTGATGGTGTGCCAGGCCATACATATGCTCTGCTGCTCCATTTACTCTCTTTGGGACCACAGGAAATAGCCAGCGCTGTACTCCGCCATCTCCACTGACCCCATGGATGGAGAGGCAGGGCATATGCTCGACCTGCCACTCAATCAAGAAGGGTTCAGACCCCCACGGATCACCTATCCTGTGGATAGAGGATAACTAGAAAAGTGGACACAGGTACTTTAACAGGCGAGCATTTCTATTTTATGCCTCATGCACACGACCGTTCCGTTTTTTGCGGTCCGCAAACCGCGGATCCCCAAAAAACGGAAGCCGCCCGTGTGCCTTCCGCAATTTGCGGAACGGAACGGGCGGCCCATTGTAGATATGCCTATTCTTGTCCGCAAAACGGACAAGAATAGGACATGCTATATTTTTTGGGGGCGCGGCCACGGAACGGAGCAACGGATGCGGACAGCACACGGAGTGCTGTCCACATCTTTTGCGGCCCTATTGAAGTGAATGGGTCCGCAAAAAATGCGGCTCGGATGCGGACCACAACAACGGTCGTGTGCATGAGGCCTTAGTCGGACACATATTTTGGGCCAGATTTTTTATTTTTTCATTTTTTACACCCAAAGAAAACCTTTAAGGATAGGGAATGTGAAAAGGTGAAACAGCTATGACACGACAGGTGATAAGCGTCTGATCGGTGGGGGTCTGACCGCTGGGACCCCCCATGATTAAGGGAACATGGTCTTAAGACCCTTGTGCACATAGATTGGCGGTAATGTAATTGAATGTCTCAGGACCCCTTTTTTCATGATCAGTGGGTGCCCCAGCAGTCAGACCCCAGCAATCGGATACTTATCACCTATCCTGTAGGTAGGCGATCGGTCATTATGGTAGGACAACCCTTTTAATTATACTGTAGATTATGTACAATCTGAGGAGGTTAAGATTTGGTAAATTTCATGCCAGACATTTATGCTTAAAGGGGTTAAAGGGGTCCTCTCACTTCAGTAAATGGCATTTATCATGCAGTTTATACCAGGCACTTACTAATGTATTGTGATACTCCATATTGCCTCCTTTCCATCACATTATACACAGCACGTATCCGTGGTTATTACCACAGTGTAATCCAGCAGTGGTGGCCGTGCTTACACACTATAGGGAAAGGCTGGAAGTGCGCACAGGCCAACACCTTTACCTATAGTGAGCAAGCACGGCCACCGCTGCTGGATTACACGGTGGTCATAACGTGATGGAATGGAGGCAATATGGACAATCACAATACATTAGTAAGTGACTTGTATTAACTTTCTCTACATGATAAATGCCGTTTACTGAAGTGAGACAACAAAAAATAAGTTTGTGTGCAGGAGCCCTAAGGTGGGCCCCCCGAATCAGTTACACTGGTGGGCCCTAAGTACCCCAGTCCGACACTGTTAATATTTGTAAGAAATCTACAGGTATAATTCATATAATGCCGTCAATGACAGAGGTTTGTCTCCAGGCTTGGACCGCACACCCTTTACCAGTGCTGAGCATGAGGAGCGAAGTCTCGCAGGCAGATTACATTCAGTTATGAGTTCTGGGTTGTGTAGTGGGTATAAAGTAGAATATTGGTGTAAATCACAGCAGTAAAATGCAGCTAAAAGTTTCCATACAACTCAATATCTCAATGAATACACATTACAAGTCTTATCTCCCATTTATATTCAATCCTCTGGAGGGGAGACGTACTCGCCGTATGGTCTTCCTTGAGCAGCCGGCCTTGCTGCATAGTAATGGTTTTTGTATTCATCCATCCATACTTCAGCCGTGCGCTTGGTGTTTCTGACGGATGACAGGAAAAGAAGAAGTTATCGGGCTGTGTTTACCGCCTGTGCTTGCTTCTTGCAGATAGCGCTGTGTGTGCAAGCAGAAACATTTCTCGAAAAATACCCCTCCACAGCATTGCCATATGTTCTGGAAGGTTCTATGAACTTGATAAACAAACGTTGTACAGTAGCTTAAAGGGAAATTCCACGCACAACAGACATGAACCACTGCAATAATACGGTAGCCTTTATATGAGCTGTGAAGAGCAATGGTGACGAAAAGGGTGTGGCTGATATAAAATTAAAAACTAATCTTAATATTCTATAATACTGCCAACTGTATACAAGAATATAACTACTATAATACTGCCTCCTATGTACAGGAATATAACTACTATAATACTGCTCCTATGTACAAGAATATAACTACTATAATACTGCCCCTATGTACAAGAATATAACTACTATAATACCGTTCCTATGTACAAGAATATAACTACTATAATACTGCTCCTATGAACAAGAATATAACTACTATAATACTGCTCCTATATACAAGAATATAACTACTATAATACTGCTCCTATGTACAAGAATATAACTACTATAATACTGCCTCCTATGTACAAGAATATAACTACCATAATACTGCTCCTATGTGCAAGAATATAACTACTATAATACTGCCTCCTATGTACAAGAATATAACTACTATAATACTGCTCCTATGTACAAGAATATAACTACTATAATACTGCTCCTATGTACAAGAATATAACTACTATAATACTGCTCCTGTGTACAAGAATATAACTACTATAATACTGCTCCTATGTATAAGAATATAACTACTATAATACTGCTCCTATGTACAAGAATATAACTACTATAATACTGCTCCTATGTACAAGAATATAACTACTATAATACTGCCTCCTATGTACAAGAATATAACTACTATAATACCGCTCCTATGTACAAGAATATAACTACTATAATACCGTTCCTATGTACAAGAATATAACTACTATAATACTGCCTCCTATGTACAGGAATATAACTACTATAATACTGCTCCTATGTACAAGAATATAACTACTATAATACTGCCTCCTATGTACAGGAATATAACTACTATAATACTGCTCCTATGTACAAGAATATAACTACTATAATACTGCTCCTATGTACAAGAATATAACTACTATAATACTGCCTCCTATGTACAAGAATATAACTACCATAATACTGCTCCTATGTGCAAGAATATAACTACTATAATACTGCCTCCTATGTACAAGAATATAACTACTATAATACTGCTCCTATGTACAAGAATATAACTACTATAATACTGCTCCTATGTACAAGAATATAACTACTATAATACTGCTCCTGTGTACAAGAATATAACTACTATAATACTGCTCCTATGTATAAGAATATAACTACTATAATACTGCTCCTATGTACAAGAATATAACTACTATAATACTGCTCCTATGTACAAGAATATAACTACTATAATACTGCCTCCTATGTACAAGAATATAACTACTATAATACCGCTCCTATGTACAAGAATATAACTACTATAATACCGTTCCTATGTACAAGAATATAACTACTATAATACTGCCTCCTATGTACAAGAATATAACTACCATAATACTGCTCCTATGTGCAAGAATATAACTACTATAATACTGCCTCCTATGTACAAGAATATAACTACTATAATACTGCTCCTATATACAAGAATATAACTACTATAATACTGCTCCTATGTACAAGAATATAACTACTATAATACTGCTCCTGTGTACAAGAATATAACTACTATAATACTGCTCCTATGTATAAGAATATAACTACTATAATACTGCTCCTATGTACAAGAATATAACTACTATAATACTGCTCCTATGTACAAGAATATAACTACTATAATACTGCCTCCTATGTACAAGAATATAACTACTATAATACTGCTCCTATGTACAAGAATATAACTACTATAATACTGCTCCTATGTACAAGAATATAACTACTATAATACTGCTCCTATGTACAAGAATATAACTACTATAATACTGCCTCCTATGTACAAGAATATAACTACTATAATACTGCGCCTATGTACAAGAATATAACTACTATAATACTGCTCCTATGTACAAGAATATAACTACTATAATACTGCTCCTATGTACAAGAATATAACTACTATAATACTGCTCCTATGTACAAGAATATAACTACTATAATACTGCTCCTATGTACAAGAATATAACTACTATAATACTGCTCCTATGTACAAGAATATAACTACTATAATACTGCTCCTATGTACAAGAATATAACTACTATAATACTGCCTCCTGTGTACAAGAATATAACTACTATAATACTGCTTCTATGTACAAGAATATAACTACTATAATACTGCTTCTATGTACAAGAATATAACTACTATAATACTACTCCTATGTACAAGAATATAACTACTATAATACTGCCTACTATGTACAAGAATATAACTACTATAATACTGCTCCTATGTACAAGAATATAACTACTATAATACTGCTCCTATGTACAAGAATATAACTACTATAATACTGCTACTATGTACAGGAATATAACTACTATAATACTGCCTCCTATGTACAAGAATATAACTACTATAATACAGCCTCCTATGTACAAGACTATAACTACTATAATACTGCCTCCTATGTACAAGAATATAACTACTATAATACCGCTCCTATGTACAAGAATATAACTACTATAATACCGCTCCTATGTACAAGAATATAACTACTATAATACTGCCTCCTATGTACAAGAATATAACTACTATAATACTGCTCCTATGTGCAAGAATATAACTACTATAATACTGCTCTTATGTGCAAGAATATAACTACTATAATACTGCTCCTATGTACAAGAATATAACTACTATAATACTGCCTCCTATGTACAAGAATATAACTACTATAATACTGCTCCTATGTACAAGAATATAACTACTATAATACTGCTCCTATGTACAAGAATATAACTACTATAATACTGCTCTTATGTACAAGAATATAACTACTATAATACTGCTCCTATGTACAAGAATATAACTACTATAATACTGCTCCTATGTACAAGAATATAACTACTATAATACTGCTCCTATGTACAAGAATATAACTACTATAATACTGCTCCTATGTACAAGAATATAACTACTATAATACTGCTCCTATGTACAAGAATATAACTACTATAATACTGCTCCTATGTATAAGAATATAACTACTATAATACTGCCTCCTATGTACAAGAATATAACTACTATAATACTGCCTCCTATGTACAAGTATATAACTACTATAATACTGCCTCCTATGTACAAGAATATAACTACTATAATACTGCTCCTATGTACAAGAATATAACTACTATAATACTGCTCCTATGTACAAGAATAAAACTACTATAATACTGCTCCTATGTACAAGAATATAACTACTATAATACTGCTCCTATGTACAAGAATATAACTACTATAATACTGCCTCCTATGTACAAGAATATAACTACTATAATACTGCTCCTATGTATAAGAATATAACTACTATAATACTGCCTCCTATGTACAGGAATATAACTACTATAATACTGCCTCCTATGTACAAGAATATAACTACTATAATACTGCTCCTATGTATAAGAATATAACTACTATAATACTGCCTCCTATGTACAAGAATATAACTACTATAATACTGCCTCCTATGTACAAGTATATAACTACTATAATACTGCCTCCTATGTACAAGAATATAACTACTATAATACTGCTCCTATGTACAAGAATATAACTACTATAATACTGCCTCCTATGTACAAGAATATAACTACTATAATACTGCTCCTATGTATAAGAATATAACTACTATAATACTGCCTCCTATGTACAAGAATATAACTACTATAATACTGCCTCCTATGTATAAGAATATAACTTCTATAATACTGCTCCTATGTACAAGAATATAACTACTATAATACTGCTCCTATGTACAAGAATATAACTACTATAATACTGCCTCCTATGTACAAGAATATAACTACTATAATACTGCCTCCTATGTACAAGAATATAACTACTATAATACTGCTCCTATATACAAGAATATAACTACTATAATACTGCTCCTATGTACAAGAATATAACTACTATAATACTGCCTCCTATGTACAAGAATATAACTACTATAACACTGCTCCTATGTGCAAGAATATAACTACTATAATACTGCTCCTATGTACAAGAATATAACTACTATAATACTGCCTCCTATGTACAAGAATATAACTACTATAATACTGCTTCTATGTACAAGAATATAACTACTATAATACTGCTTCTATGTACAAGAATATAACTACTATAATACTGCTCCTATGTACAAGAATATAACTACTATAATACTGCCTCCTATGTACAAGAATATAACTACTATAATACTGCTCCTATGTACAAGAATATAACTACTATAATACTGCTCCTATGTACAAGAATATAACTACTATAATACTGCCTCCTATGTACAAGAATATAACTACTATAATACTGCTCCTATGTACAAGAATATAACTACTATAATACTGCCTCCTATGTACAAGAAAATAACTACTATAATACTGCTCCTATGTACAAGAATATAACTACTATAATACTGCCTCCTATGTACAAGAATATAACTACTATAACACTGCTCCTATATCCCTTTTTATACATGATGAGTGTTATACTCATTCCTGCAGCATATGTTGAGCAGTGCGGCAGTGACACAGACACAGGAGAACTTTGCAGAATTATAGGAGAAGAAATGTAAATGAGTATTTCCTCATTACCCATGCACCTGCTGTTCCCTTTTCAGAAATTAATTATCAGTGGAGGCAGTAAAGCCTCAGATCGGCGGCTCCGGTGTGTCACACTAACACCTGTCTACTTCACCATCAATAATATGCAATCCCTACGCTTCCAGCCTCTGCAGGGGACTGAAGACACGGTTATGGTTGATGAATGAACCAGAGGGATAGAAAAGTTGTCTCCTATATTTCTTGTCTGTTGTGTTCTAGATTCTAAACCAGAGATGTAAAACCACCTCATTTTACAGCGCTCCTCCAAATTTGGCAAAATTCTGCAATCGGATGTGTTGAGTAACTTTTAATAGATTTTTTTAACATTAACATTATTTCAGCTTTTGATGTGAGTAGGGCAGACACAATCTACGTTATCTTAGAGTAGTTATTTTATCTATTTTTCCAAGTCTTTTACATTCTCCCCTCCGCTTAAGCTCCTTTTGAGCTTAATGTGAATGTCTACCCTTGAAGTTCAAAATTCTTCATCTTTCAATTTGATGGAGCTTTTTCTTTTTTTTGGCACAGAGCTTCAAATATCCTGCATAGACACAGATTTTAAACATAACGCGCTGGCTGCCTGCAGTCACCACTAGAGGGAGCTCACTGCATACTACAGCACATGGGCAGTAAACCCTTCCTACTGGCTGCCTGCAGTCACCACTAGAGGGAGCTCACTGCATACTACAGCACATGGGCAGTAAACCCTCCCTACTGGCTGCCTGCAGTCACCACTAGAGGGAGCTCACTGCATACTACAGCACATGGGCAGTAAACCCTCCCTACTGGCTGCCTGCAGTCACCACTAGAGGGAGCTCACTGCATACTACAGCACATGGGCAGTAAACCCTCCCTACTGGCTGCCTGCAGTCACCACTAGAGGGAGCTCACTGCATACTACAGCACATGGGCAGTAAACCCTCCCTACTGGCTGCCTGCAGTCACCACTAGAGGGAGCTCACTGCATACTACAGCACATGGGCAGTAAACCCTCCCTACTGGCTGCCTGCAGTCACCACTAGAGGGAGCTCACTGCATACTACAGCACATGGGCAGTAAACTCCCCCTACTGGCGGCTGCAGGCAACCAGGACATTCACTTTTAGTTGATCCTTGTGGACAACAGATGCACTGTGGATGACCAGCCTTTCAATTTACTTTTAAATAATGCCAAAGCACAAAAAAATCACTACTTAGCCAGATAGACTGTGGATTACCCAGTTCCACCCTGTTCGGCCCAAATCGCATCCATAATTGGCTTTTGTATAAATGGCTAATAATCAACAATTTTGATGGTCTGAGTGTGGTGCCCTGTTGAACTTTGGTTTGTCCTGAGAAGCCACCTTGTCCTTCTTCAGAGTTGCATGGACCTTGTAGATGGTGTAGACTTGGTCAGAGAAGAGCAATGTCGGGTTATAGGCTGGAGTGGCTTGCCTACTGAAGATGTAGAGGTTGGACGGAGGTTGGGAGGAGTGATAAGCTGAGAAGAAGCCATGCAGATGATCCCTTCATGTGTGCGGAAGACTCTCTGGAGAGGAGTGTTTCAGAGGCTTAATTGAGCAAGGTTTAGAAGGGTGTAACGGGAGCAGTGAGCTACCAAACTAGCAAGCTTGGCCAAGGAAGCAGGTGGTGTGCAGTGCTTCGTGCAGAAGAGGTTGAGTGTAGTGTCAGCTTGGCTGGGTTAGCTCTGGGAGAGTCTGCTGAGAAGGAGCCAGGAAGCGGTAAATGTGGTGGAGGTCATACCCGGTGAAGCTGAGAGCGAGCCGTGGAGGCATATCCAAAAACAAGGCCAAGGTCAGGAGATGAATCATAAGCAGTAGCACAGGGAACAATATCCAGGACAGGACAGCACCTCAAACACCAGGCAAGCCATGGGAAGGTAGTTCCCCTTTACATAGGTCTGTTGTCATCTTCGTGCCCTCCAGCATTGCAATGGATCCAAAGCAGCAGAGCAATGGTGAAGACCAGGAGCCAGAGGAGGAAGCAGATGAGGCCTTTGGCAGGAGGTGCGACCATTCACCAGACCACATCACTGGAACCAGTCTGATGAGATGTCCTTCATCAAACACGTAGACCATTTATGTCATTCTAGAACAAGGATCAGCAACTTGTGGCCCTCCAGCTGTTGTCAAACTAGAACTCCCAACACGCACATTTGCTCGGCAGTTCTCCTATATGGAACATGATGGGAGTTGTAGTCTCACAACAGCTGGAGTGCTAGAGATTGCTGACACCTGCTCTAGAAGGCTAGATCTGAATCAACCGCATAACAACCAGTCTGAAATGAGTGATCGACATCTAATCAAACTTTTAAATCAAATCTTTTAGTTAGTTGGTTGCCCGTCTCCTTAGAGTTTTTACTGGGCACGGTATAAAGCCCTTAATAAAATGAGCGCTCCTTATGGCCAAGCATCAGCCGGCCTAAAAAGGACCCTTGGGCTCCATTGTGTTAAAGGTCCTAAAGCAACAATGGAGGCCATCAGAATCTGCACTGAGGACTACGGGGCTGAATCAGGTGCTTGGCCACACACGTTCATACTAACTAACTAAATCCTAGGAAAGCGTAAGAAAATAAGGTCGAGGCGCCTTTAAATCCCCTGCATCATTTGCATGAGAAGACAGAATATATGATGGGATACAACACATTTAACCCTTGTCAAATGGGCTTGTGAAACTATTGATTCCCATCGTGTAGCCTAGTCATTTTTCTAGATAAGACAAGGCGAGATTGCCTCCTAGATGCTGCTATTTCTTAATTAACAGTGTCACAGTGTGTAAAAAATCAATTTCTGACTCGATGCGACATGGCGATACGCTGTACGCCTGCGAAAGCAAATAATTTACAGCGGCCTCTCCCCGGGCAGTTTCTTCATTATCCGCAGAGAAAACACTCTACCTACTTTATGTAAGTGTTGGCGTTCCCCTCTGGAAAGACATAAGGATGCTTCTTCCGAAATACATGTCCCACTCGGCTGCAGGGTAGAATTTCCAGGCTCCCTCCGCACATCCACACGCGGAATGAGATTTCTGAAAAACATTACATTCAGCCTGCTATCAGATCCCAGTGTACTGCGGATTATACAGGTTGTGTAACATGCCCCAAAACTAATCAAAACCGGACTGGAAACCAATTGTACTGCAGTAATACCTAACCTACAGAGGCAGCGGAATACTCACTGCCTGCACCGATACATTGTATCCAAGGCAGAGCACAAAGTATCTTTCATATTGAAAACATTCCTTTTTTTTTTTTTAAAGGGCAGATTTGTACCTATGACACCGTCTGACCTGTTACATGTGCGCTTGGCAGCTGAAGACATCTGTGTTGGTCCCATGTTCATATGTGCCCGCATTGCTTAATATATGCAAATGAGCCTCTAGGAGCAACGGGGGCGTTACCATTACACCTAGAGGCTCTGCTCTCTCTGCAGCTGCCACGCTTGTAGTTTATAACCATTCAGTCCCGGCTGTAGTAAAAATCAATTCTCCATGTACCGACTTCCTGTAGAGCCTAAACGCAGCAACAAGTCAGAAAAAAGCAGAGCTGCAGTGTAAAGCATGGGGCCTGAATACATCCTACAGCTCTAAGGCAGTTATTCAGCAGAAGCAGACGACCTTCAGTGAATGTTGCAGAGAATCGGATTCCTCTGCTGAAATTGCAGCCATGTGTAAGGATAACGGCCGGCGTGTTATATTCTCTAGAGTTCCTATATACTATGGGGAATGGACACCTCAAAGGTAGAAAAGAATCAATGTCAAATATTCAACTCAACTGAACACAAAAATGTCTTATTAAACCAAATTAAACAGATTCTTCCCATAAGGCTCCTCAAAGGAATTTTCCGGCAGAATGACATTTTTTTTATATAAAATGGGCAGAACGGGTTAAACAAAAATACTCATTACTCACCTGGCTGCACTTCCGATGCTTGTGGGTCTCCACTTCCTAAACCCAGCTCGACACACAGGAAACGGCAGGAAATATCTTCTCAGCCAATCACTGACTGCACCGGCGACCCGCCTCCCTCTGTGATTGGCTGCATGCGGGGCCGGGATCAGCAGGCAACCATTGGGTGACTGAATGGAAGGGGGGCGGGATCTTGAGGTGACGAATGTATTTCTTTTTAACCCTTTCTGCCCCAATATAAAAATTGTTAACTGACCCCACCCCCACCCCTGGACGATCCCTTTAAGAGCTGAGACTGTACGCAGCTAAAGAGGTAAGTGGTGGAAATGCAATCCCTGTACAATCAGATGCCGGCCGAGCTCATGGATCATCGACACCTACTATACCGTATACAACGCATACTACCGCCTACCATGTACATAGCTAGCAAATGTACAGCAAACAAATGAGCAAATAGAGTAGATACCAGGGGCCAATACAGGAGAAGAAAGCCCTGTCTATAAGAGCTTACAATCTGCAAAGAAGACGGGGGACAGAAAGGGGGTCCAACCTAATTACGGATGTGGCGGTAGAGAATAATGCATTATCATATGTTAGGCCTAGTGCCTAGTCCCCGGCATCCCCACCAATCAGCTGCCGGCACAGGAAACTATACAATGGATGGAGCTGGAAGCACAAGGCTCTGTCCACCGCGTAGTGGCCAGACCGGGTACTGCAGCTCAGCTCCCATACAAGTGAATGCTGCAGTACACTGACGCCTACAGTACACCGACGCCAGAAACTACACAGAGGACAGAGTCTTCTGCTTTCAGCTCCATCCACCATATAATTACTGGCACCGGTAGCTGCCATAGCTGATCTGTGGGGGCTACGGGAGTTGGACCCCCAGCAATCTGAGGATAGGTCACCAATATGGTGATCCCTGAAGATCCCTTTAAAGAGTGTCACAGCCATCGACCTGTCTTTTCTTGTCCTCGTGGTACTTGTGCATAGTGCATGTGTAGCGTCGTTTAACCCTTTCCCCCGTGCACGCAATTTTTTTTTCATTTTTTGATCGTCACCTTTCAAGAGATATAACATTTTTATTTGTAGCCGTAGGAGGGCTTCTTTTTTTGTGGGGCAAGTTATAGTTTGTGAATGTCATTATTTTGTGATACACACAACTTACTGATTAAGGCCTCATGCACACGAACGTATGTATTTCGCAGTCCGCAAAAAACGGATCCTCAAAAAATACGGATGACGTCAGTGTGCATTCCGTATTTTGCAGAACGGAACAGCCGGCCCCTAATAGAACAGTCCTATCCTTGTCCGTGATGCGCACAATAATAGGACATGTTCTATATTTTTGTGGAACAGACATACAGAAACATAATGCACACGGAAATGAATGGTTCCGCATACGATCCACAAAAAAAAAAAACGGAACAGACATGGAAAGAAAATATGTTCGTGTGCATGAGCCTTCACTTTTATTAATGCTTTCTGGGAGGGGGAAGGGGAAAAAACCAGAAACACTGCCGCTGAGTTTTTACGTTATACATTTGGCGGTGTTCATTTTTTGCCATAAAAAGATAACAAGATAATTTTACGATTACCGCAATATTTTATACATTTTATCCATGAATTTTATAACATTTTATTGGTCGCGAATAAGCAAAAAACAGCAATTCTGGTGTTGTTTTGTATTTTTTTAAGGCATCACAGGATAAATGACAGGACAATTGTGTAGTGCAGATCGTTATGGACGCAGCAATACCAAATATGTGGAAGGGGTTTTATTTTTGCAATTTTTTTTTCCATTGAAAAGCATTTTTTTTTATGTTAAAAAAAGGTGTATTATTTAAATTGGGGATTTATTTTTATTTAATAAAATGTTATTTAACTTTTTCTTTAACCACATACTAGCCCACAAGGGGGCTCCTCTTTTGATTGCTTCTATGATGTACAGCTTATCCTGTACAATACATTATACTGTAAGCGCTATACTGACAGTCACCAGCAGGGAGCGCCACAGAGGCACAGCCTAATGGGAAACACTACAGGCAGGTGCTGGGGCCTTTATTACGCCCCAGGCTGCCATGAACAGAAGGCTTCCGCAATCTCATTCGTGGGATGCCGATGGGAGACAGAGGAAGTCTGCTCCCTCTGTAACCACTTCGCAAGCGTGGTCGCTATCGACTGCGGCATATAAGGGGCTTAAAAGCCTGGATCGGCGCTTCTGACGATCAGTGCCCTTAGGCTGGGATCACACGGGCGTTGCGGGAAAATGTGCGGGTGCGTGCGGGAACACCCGCGATTTTTCCGCACGAGTGCAAAACATTGTAATGCGTTTTGCACTCGCGTGAGAAAAATCGCGCATGTTTGGTACCCAAACCCGAACTTCTTCACAGAAGTTCGGGCTTGGGATCGGTGTTCTGTAGATTGTATTATTTCCCCTTATAACATAGTCATAAGGGAAAATAATAGCATTCTGAATACAGAATGCATAGTAAACTAGCGCTGGAGGGGTTAAAAAAAATAAAAAAATAATTTAACTCACCTTAGTCCACTTGGTCACTCTGGTCATCACATGATCCATCACCATGGTAAAAGATCATGTGATGACCGGAGTGATGTCACCAAAGGTCCTTTACCTGTAATTAATGCTCACCACAGGTCCTGTTCAGCAAAGGAGACAGAAGGAGATGCCGGGCCGCGATCAAGTGGACTAAGGTGAGTTAAATTATTATTTTTTTAACCCCTCCAGCGCTGTTTTACTATGCATTCTGTATTCAGAATGCTATTATTTTCCCTTATAACCATGTTATAAGGGAAAATAATAATGATCGGGTCTCCATCCCGATCGTCTCCATCCCGATCGTCTCTCCGCGTGAAAACCGCACCGCATCCGCACTTGCTTGCGATTTTCACGCAGCCCCATTCACTTCTATGGGGCCTGCGTTGCGTAAAAAACGCTGAATATAGAGCATGCTGCGATTTTCACGCAACGCACAAGTGATGCGTGAAAATCACCGCTCATGTGAACAGCCCCAGAGAAATGAATGGGTCGGTATTCAGTGCGGGTGCAATGCGTTCAACTCACGCATCGCATCTGCACGGAATACTCGCCCGTGTGAAAGGGGCCTTAGAGCAGGAGCCCGGCTTTCTTGTGTGCTCCGCTTCACTGGAGAAGGCTTAAGGCCTCGTTCGCATCCCCGCGTCAGGGTCACGTCCGTGAAAAAAAATCATACGTGTTTCACCTGTGAAGATGTCCATGAAGGATCCGTGGTTGGTCTCTGTGTGTCCGTTTTTACCTTCCGTGTGTCAGCTTAAAATATAAATTTTAAGAGTATTTCCTATCTGCACCGTGCATGACATCCGTATGGTGTATGTGATTTTCACAGACCCATAGACTTTATGTGATTTCCACAGACCCATAGACTTTATGTGATTTTCACAGACTCATAGACTTTATGTGATTTCCACAGACCCATAGACTTTATGTGATTTTCACAGACCCATAGACTTTATGTGATTTTCACAGACCCATAGACTTTATGTGATTCTCACAGACCCATAGACTTTATGTGATTTTCACAGACCCATAGACTTTATGTGATTTTCACAGACCCATAGACTTTATGTGATTCTCACAGACCCATAGACTTTATGTGATTTTCACAGACCCATAGACTTTATGTGATTTTCACAGACCCATAGACTTTATGTGATTTTCACAGACCCATAGACTTTATGTGATTTTCACATACCCATAGACTTTATGTGATTTTCACAGACCCATAGACTTTATGTGATTTTCACAGACCCATAGACTTTATGTGATTTTCACAGACCCATAGACTTTATGTGATTCTCACAGACCCATAGACTTTATGTGATTTTCACAGACCCATAGACTTTATGTGATTTTCACAGACCCATAGACTTTATGTGATTTTCACAGACCCATAGACTTTATGTGATTTTCACAGACCCATAGACTTTATGTGATTTTCACAGACCCATAGACTTTATGTGATTTTCACAGACCCATAGACTTTATGTGATTTTCACAGACCCATAGACTTTATGTGATTTTCACAGACCCATAGACTTTATGTGATTTTCACAAACCCATAGACTTACATGGGTACGTTTGGTCCGGGACACGTATCCAAGTCGGACATGCTTTCGCTGTTTTCCTGCGGATGCACGGAACATAAAATTGTGAACAGACCATAGATTTCCTATGGGTCAGTATGCTGTCCGCTAAAGATGCCGACAGTACACGTGCGATCTGCCGCGGCTGCTCAAGTTCGCCAGGGCCTCCTCCGTACATTGCATCGCTGCCGTCTGCTTTGAGTTGCAACAAAGTAACTTTCACAGGAAACTTTCTTATTTGAATGTGATAATAAGTGATACAGAGTGGGAGGTGGGGGGGGGGGAGCGCTCTGCACTTCTGCAAAGAAAAATGAAAAACAAAGGTGGCGAAGAGCGGCTCTGTGCTTGCCAGAGGCTTGAAATTCAATCAGAATATTGACTGCGTGGATGCATAGCACCAGATAACACATACATAATGGCTTTCGGGATCCCAAAGGAGGACACTTTCACTTGATGAGTCAATAAATTCCAGGAAAAAAAATATATAAAAAATCTGGAAGGGGAAAAACTGATTAGGCCGATTCAGATTTTCATATATTCTGCCTGGTATATAAACCAATTTGTCACTCTCAATATGTCTGCCGGCTGTGACAGGGAGGGCGGCCTTTTTTTTATTAGTCAGCGACCGAGCATCATGGAAAGGAGATGTATAAATATCTGATGACTGCGAGACATATTTTATTTATTCAGTTCTCAATAGAGAAACCGTTCCCCCTATCACCTTTCCGAAATATATCGTCCTGCTCGGAGCCGGTGACAGGTAGCGTACCAAAAATAACGTATTACCCGCCAGGTCCCATGTCAGACGGGTATACATCTGATTCAGAGGTTCCGTTAAGAGTGGCTGTTGTGCGCCTTGGCTGAACCCATTACATCAGCAGCGGGGTGTACGTGGTGCCGCCATTGTGTGCATCTTGTCCGTTATGAACGGAAACCGCAATGCTGACGGGAAGGGAGCCTGAGCTGTGATTTGTATAAAATGTGAGGGCGTTACGCTTTCTGTGCGGAGGAACCACATCTTATAGTCACTCATATTATTGATATGATAACAGCAGCAGAAGAGTGTGCTGAACTTGCGGAAGGAAAGTGACCTGTCCACTTATGTGACGATGCGAGTACAAGGCTGTATGTGACACGGGGAGGGTCATGATGTGAGATTTACCATCACAGCCCCCCTGCCTTTAGATGGACATCTTCGCTTGTCGGGATGAAGCTGAAGATGTGCACAGGCACCATTCTGGACGTGAGCGTGCTCTAGCGCCATCAATCTAGAGGCAGGGGGCGTGATGAAAAGCAGAGGGG
Organism: Bufo bufo; assembly: GCF_905171765.1. Lineage (NCBI taxonomy): Eukaryota > Metazoa > Chordata > Amphibia > Anura > Bufonidae > Bufo > Bufo bufo. The sequence continues at coordinate 606,966,038 of NC_053392.1, read as the reverse complement.
GGCGTCATTATGGAGCACCAGGGGAGTTGCTGGAGCACCGAACCGCATAAGCCCGCCTGCTGGTGCTCGAATGGTTAATTTGCCCGATTTTAAGAGTTCATTTTTCTCCGCAGCGATACCACCGACAGACGTAAGACAGGTATCGTTTTAATCAGCGTCATCCACCCTACCCATAGTTAGGGTGGGGTTGATCCAGGTGACAGAGCCACTTTAAGTTAAAGTTTGCTACATCTGTGTTTTCTGTTAATAAATTGGCTTCATATCACCCTCAGTAATTCTTCATTGGAGCTGGGACATGCTGGAAGAGTCCAGGACCGGGAAAGGAGCTAGGGTTGCCTTAGACATTAGATACTTCAGGGGTCTATGTGCCACCTTCTCCTCCCCCAGAGGTGAGTCTTATGCTGTTGATTTAATTTCTAAGGCTCCACCTTGTTTCTTCATCCTGTTCTTTATGATGTGAGAAGGGAAGCGGGAAAAGAAGGCTTTACTACAGTATTTCATGAGAGGAGTGTGTTGACTTTGTGGGGGAAAGTGACCTGACTTATGTGAAACTGCTGGTGAGGAATCTAGGGGAACATCACAAAGTAAAAGAAGAAGCATGAGGGTCCACAAGCAAAATGTATTTTAACAGCACACCAACTGGTCATGTTTGGAATTGCAGGTGGGATCAATTGACAGCAGCAAATGTAATTGAAGAGCTATGGCACCATATGGATGATTCAAAGTGACAGCAACAAAATATTACAACACATTTGCATTCATCTGAAATTAAAAATATTTCTTCTCTCCAGAGAGCGGCCTCTTAGTTCCTGTCTTTGTGTTCTGGGTCCATTTAAATTAGCATTTTTATAGCTTAACCGTGGAGACTCTGTATTTATGGAGCATTAGCTCGGGTCTTTCTTTTTTTTTTTGCAATTCTTCCCATTCTGAATACATTTCTCAGATGAAATTGATTCAGTGCAATCGTTTGGGAGAAGAATAAACCGGCATCTATCACGGCTTTCACCATGCATTTAGGGTGATGCTACCTGCTGGAGCGCAGCTGTCTGCTTGTAGATCAGGCGGTATAATAGAAAGTTCAATCAATGGCCGGCTCCATAAATCATGCATACCATTTTATTTTAAAAATAATTCGCATAAAAATACCAATTGAACAATCTAAAAATGGAAATAAAAAATACATATACAATATAGAATTATATATACATACACTGCCTGTCCAAAAACAAAAGTCGCCAGCTGGATTTAGCTAAGCAGATAGTTCTGAGCCTCCTATTGGATAATTACTGCAGGGGCGATTATCTTTCAGCTGGCAATAAGTTATTTAACCCCGACTGGTGCAATGAGTTGCTTCTCATTTCTTAAACAACCATGTCGAAAGACACATCTCGTGGTCGTGGAAAAGATGATAGTGTGTTTGCGAAGGGTCAAATCATTGGCATGCATCAAGCAGAGAAACCATCTAAGGAGATTGCAGAAACTACTAAAATTGGGTTAAGAACTGTCCAACGCATTATTAAAAACTGGAAGGATAGTGGGGACCCATCGTATTCGAGGAAGAAATGTGGCGGGAAAAAAAACCCTGAATGATCGTGATCGGCGATCACTTAAACGTTTGGTGAAATCAAATCGAAGAAAAACAATAGTAGAACTCAGGGCTATGTTTAATAGTGAAAGTAAGAGCATTTCCACACGCACAATGTGAAGGGAACTCAAGGGATTGGGACTGAACAGCTGTGTAGCCGTAAGAAAACCACTAATCAGTGAGGCAAAGCAGAAAAAAAGGCTGGGAGCATAAAGATTGGACTCTGGAGCAATGGAAGAAGGTGATGTGGTCTGATGAGTCCAGATTTACCCTGTTCCAGAGTGATGGGCGCATCAGGGTAAGAAGAGAGGCAGATGAAGTGATGCCCCCATCATGCCTAGTGCCTCCTGTACCAGCCTGTGGGGGCAGTGCTATGATCTGGGGTTGCTGCAGTTGGTCAGGTCTAGGTTCAGCAACAGTAAGTGCTCCAAGAATGAGGTCAGCCGACTACCTGAACATACTGAATGACCAGGTTATTCCATCAATGGATTTGTTCTTCCCTGATGGCACGGGCATATTCCAAGATGACAATGCCAGGATTCATCGGGCTCAAATTGTGAAAGAGTGGTTCAGGGAGCAGGAGACATCATTGTCACACATGGATTGGCCACCACAGAGTCCAGACCTTAACCCCATTGAGAATCTTTGGGATGTGCTGGAGAAGGCTTTGCGCAGCGGTCAGACTCTACCATCATCAATGCAAGATCTTGGTGAAAAATTAATGCAACACTGGATGGAAATAAATCTTGTGACATTGCAGAAGCTTATCGAAACAATGCCACAGCGAATGCGTGCCGTAATCAAAGCTAAAGGCTTTTTTTTTGTGGCAACTTTTTTTTGGGACAGGCAGTGTATATATATATATATTAATAGAGAAAATATCACGATCAGTATGGGGGAAAACTCCACACTGAACACAGGAGGAAAGGGGAACAGTAACTGGGCCTGGAAACGAGGGACGGAACAGGTCACCTCCTAAACAACCCCAATCCAGGCCCTAACTACCTATTAATATGAATAGACCTTGAAGGTAGACATATTCATATGCTGGATACCTAGGCCCTTATATCCCTATAAGGCCCTGGAATGAGGTTAGGACCAGAGACAACCTATTCCTCTCTAGATGGATGAATGGAAGTCTCTGTCTCAGGCCCAGATACAAACAGGGAATATAACAAACACAAAACAATAACTGAAAGTAGAAAACTGGCTACTCCAGAAGCGCCACAGAGTACAACCGACCAGCTAGTAAGAAGGCAGTAAGAAAATCTATAAACCGCACCTCCAAGAGTGAGAAGCGTTTACTTATGGGAAAAGTAAATTACCAACAAGTAACACCTGAAGCAAGGGGTGTTCACCAAAACACAGACACACTAAGATCCACAGTGAACTTGTCAATTTAACCCACGAGTTGCCCGTCTCTCTGATCTCCTGGTACCTGCCACGGGGACGTCCGTGACAGAAAAGCATTAAGAGTGAGTAAAGATATCGCAATATGTGAATGAGAGATAAATAGCAAATGTAATCCGGTCCAAGTTTTTAGTTATTACACTAGCCCGATATAGTCTAGTCCGGGTTTATAAAGATCATACTGACTCAATATAGGGAGTGATTTGTCCCTCATTTTATATTATATACAGTATCTGACCATTGAAGAAGAAACGAGTCAGGTTTCGAAACGCGTTAGGCAAAGCAATACAAAGGCAAGATAGCGGCAATATAGAAGGGAAAATACAAAGATCCTCTATGAAAGAATAAAATATATGCCACGGAGCAAATTTGGCCTCCCGATATTCCTAATCCGCGCATGCGCTAAAACGAAAGTGCCGCCACCAGCGCGCGGACTAACTGCGAGATCCAGCGTGTTTGGAGGGGAACAGCCATACAGGAGAAAGCCACGTATGTACTAATTATTATTCCCAGCATCGAATAAACACGCCAGAAGACGGCTAAGTAGATAAATACTGTATCTGGCCCAAGTGTGCACAAAGTATGCTGCATACGGAAAAGTAAAACAAAGTGGCAACAAGATTATATTGTATCAATACAAAACGATACATGATAAAGGCTGCGCTGTATTCCAGGGAGCTCCTCATAAAAATTGTATGCTGGTATAATAGAAAGTGTCAGCTTCTAAACTGCGGGCTTGTTCCGGCTCAGTCATGCAAGCCCTCTCCTCCTGACACCAGACACGGTTCTGTTTCTAAGTAATTCCATTTGTATTTGTGCTCTTGTCACATTCCTCAGACAGATACCGACAGGTATTGAGTTTTCTTTCAGCTCTATCTCATTAAATCTGTACAGCTCGGTAAAATGTGATACACAAATAGGCCACTTAATATGGCAAGTGCCGTCCATTTTCAGAGGAAACTCACATTTAAGTTCAACTCAATCAAGGTCGTATAGAATTAATAGGCTGGAGACGGTCGATGTGCTTTAACTAACTAACTAACTGCCGCACTACTGTCACCAGGACGCTGCAGTTATGGTACGAGCATAGGAGACGTCAAATCATCACTCACCGGTGTCAGCTGTATTATACAGGCAGCTGCAATGGCCGCCCCTGGGCAATTTGTAAAAATACTAAAACAGACTAGGCATGTTTGGCATCACCAAGTTTCCCCCAGAATAAAGGGATGCCATGATTTACCATATAATGCATGGTATATGGCATAAAATATCAGAGTTGACATAAAAAATATCCCTAAATGGTGCCATTGGAAAATGCAACTCTTCCTGGAAGAAAAAATAAAACCTTCATTTAGCTACATTATAAGAAAAAAACTAAAGGTTATAGTTCTTGGGATGAAAAAAAAAAATTCCCTGCGACCTAAAGGGCCAAAGCAGTCTGGTCCTTAAAGGGGTTGTCCGGGTTCAGAGCTGAACCCAGACATATCCCCATCTTCACCCCTCTTGATATGAGCATCTGAGCATTTCATGCTCCGATACTCTCTATTGCCCTGTGCCAGTGACGTACCGGGCTCTCCATGGAGAAAGCTAGGAGGAGGCCTCCGCTGTCACGGACGTTCCCGCGACAGGTGGCAGGAGATCAGTGAGACTGGCAACATGTGGTTTGATCTGACATGTTTTCCGTTTGGATCATATGACGTCTGTGTTGTTTATGGTGCTTGCCATACCTTCTTTCCCCAGGTGTGGCTATTAGGGTAATTTTACCTTCTCCATTTATAGTTGCTTCTCCCACAATACTGTGCAGTTTAAAGCTTCTGTTTGGACCTTTGGATAGATTGTGGTTGGATCTCGGCGGAGTTTGTGGTGCTTCCATAGCCCCTTTGAAGTTAAGTCTTTATTTTCCCTTTTGTATTTTGTTTGGGTTCTGTGTGTTGCATTGTTTGAATTAGGCCTGAAGTAGACTCCTGTTCGTCCTTCCTTTTGGAGGAACATGTAGTCTCATCCCTGCCATTAGTACCAGGGTCCTATAGGGCTTAATAGGACTCTAGGTATTCCTGTGTATGAACTCACCTACCTTTGGGGTCTGTTCATACTGGTAGTCAGTCAGGATTTTGGTTAGGGTTTTCACTAGGAGGTTTCCATTTTCCGTCCCTAGTTCTCAGGCCTGATTCCCTGTTTCCCCCTTCCCTCCTATGCTCGGTGTGGTGTTTCCCTCCCACACTGAAGCGTGACATCCGCCCAGCCGTGAGCCACTAATGGGCCGGCTTTAGTGCTGCCCTAGCCTGCAGTGCTAAAGCCCGCCCATCAGAGCCGGTGACATCACCAGGAACACTGCTAGGCAGAAGCCTCCGCCTAGCAGTGTAATAATATAAACAAAAAAGCCCTTTCCAGGCGTGATTCAGCTCATATGAGGGGGGCCGGGGGGATGAAGAAGGGGATAAGGGTTTAAGCTCCATACAGTCTGAGAAAAAGTTTGAAAATATAAGCGAAATAATAATAATATAAGTTAAATAAATAAATACATAAATATACAAATATGAAAATAAACAAATACAAGCAAGAGAAATAGATAAAATATAAATATAGGCAAGAAAAATTTAATTTTTTAAAATAAATTAATAGTTCAGACATTTTTGGACCTGAGGGGAAAGATTTAAACTTTTAATATTTTGGTGTTTTTTTTTTACTTTTTATTTAATAACCATTAAGTTAAGTTAGGGGCTAGAACCTGGGATCTTTTAATCCCTTGTCCTATTCACCCTAATAGAGATCTATTAGAGTCAATGGGATATTGACACTATCCCTGCTGAGCTGTGCCTCGTGAATAGTTCAGCAGGGAGCTTACCATGGCAGGCCTAGAAGGCTTCAGCAGCGTCCAGGCTGCCATGGTAACCAATCGTAGCCCCCACGATTTCACTGGAAAGCAGAGGGAGCGCCATTCCCCGTCACTGAGGCAGGGTACCTGATGTATGATACCGCAGCAGCCCGCTCCCTACAAATGCGGGTGCATAATTCCATACATGTAAGGCATTATGTGTTACGGAGTTAAAGGGATTGTGCCACAAAACACATTCTACATTTTTTCAAACCAGCACCTGGATCTGAATACTTTAGTAATTTGCATGTAATAAAACAGTTAATATAGCCACTTTCAATAAAAAGTATATGTGTAGTGCCCCCTAGTGTTCTTCTCTTTATTTCTTGTCCCCCTCACTGAGGTGGTCGCACGCGCTCAGTTTAAATCTTCAATTGCCACCAGCCATATCTATTGTAAGAAGCTGTGAAAGTCAGAAGGAAAGAGCTACAGCAGCAGGGACAGGTCTCCTGAGCTGTTATAGGTAGAGAGCTGCAGCAGAAAGTACACCCCCCCCCCCCCCCAAAAGCAGCTATGCTGAAGAAAATATAGCAGAAAAATTGGAGAAATGAACGTGGAGAACTCTGGATCCATGTGAGGTACAGGGCTGGTTTTAGCTTTGTTAGAAAGAGACGGCGAGGTACTATATCACTTATGTCATAACCCCTTTAAGGGATGGAAAAAATGTTCCAAGGACAAATGGAAAACTTTGTAAGCAATACAGAATTAAACATAGTGGGATATTTGATATGAGAAGCCGGGACAGGACGTCAACCTAGTTTTAGAATTATGGACATGGAGTTTAGTGCAGATTGTAAAGCAGAGAGATGGGAAGCGGAGAGTGGAGATAACAGCGCTAATCACAAGGAGGAGGGAGCGGAGGGGATTAGAGAGTTATCTGCCGAGTGACAGAGGAGAAGAGGCGTCTCACCTGTTATACCAGAGAGAAATCACAAGAAGGCTCTTCATGGAAGAGAGGACACAAGTCACGTCCTTGGGAATAGGAGGCAGCAGCCCGAGAAGAATCAGGGTCCAGAAAATGCAAGGCAAACCCAAAACTGACATAAAAATTGCACAAATATACAAAAAAAAAGAAAGTTTATATTGGGGCACAGTGGCGGACTTTACCTCCATGCAAACCGAACAAATGCTTGGGGCCCCAGAGAACAGGGGGCCACAAGAGGTTGACTTAAAAAAAAAAAAAAAAACAGGGCAGAGAGGGCCAATGTGGGAGGGGGGCCTTCGCGGGCGTAGAGCAGTAGCAGATGTGCCCAGGCTGCACTGCTAAGCCGAGAGAGGGGTTTAGCGGGGCAATGGGGGTGGCGCTTTGGTGGTGCAACAGGGGTGGAGCTTAGTGCTGTGACAAACTGGAAATGCCAAATCCACCCCTAATTGGGCAGGACCTTTGAAGTTAAGTCTTTCTTTTCCCTTTTGTATTTTGTTTGGGTTCTGTGTGTTGCATTGTTTGAATTAGGCCTGAAGTAGACTCCTGTTCGTCCTTCCTTTTGGAGGAACAGGTAGTCTCATCCCTGCCATTAGTACCAGGGTCCTATAGGGTATAATAGGACTCTAGGTATTCCTGTGTATGAACTCACCTACCTTTGGGGTCTGTTCATATTGGTAGTCAGTCAGGACCTTGCTCAGCATTATTCCCACTGCTGGGACCACCCAGGAATGTCCCCAAAGTACTACTTGTGTCCCTCAGCAGGTAACATGGGATGCATTTGGTACTAGCGCCCCATTCTCCAAGTCTCATGACCCCAGTTGATTCTACTGTCTTGACACCTCCATCTCCATAAAATCCTCATGAAGGGTCCATGGTTATTGAGACATTATTAGTCAGGCGCTGGAGCAAAGTGCCCTGGTAAGCAACCATAGAATTCTAGGAGTTGCGCAAGATCTCAAACATGGCTAATTTCTTCCAAAAACAGTGCCACACCTGTCCACAGGTCATGTGTGGCATTGCAGCTCAATCCCAATCAATTCTTCGAGGCTGAGCGGCAATACCTGAACCTGCAGACAAGGGTGGACGGCCCCTTAAAACTAAAAAAATTCTAGCTGCCTTTGGCCATCACTAGGGGGAGCTCACTTCATGCAGAATTCTAGGTGTACTATAAAAGTAAATGGGAGCACTATATGGAGGGAGCTCCTCCTAGTGGTGGCAGACCGTAAGAGCACTTTTTTTTGTTGACGAGGAACCTGTGCTTCTTTCACTCTCCAGGTCACTGCCCTCCACAGAACGCCAACACTTCCCTTCTGCTGCTGTGAAGCGCCCCTTACGATGGTGACTAATGCGCGACCGCCCCATATATCATCATGTATCCCTTGCCTAATGACTGTATCGTGTACCATGTCAGAGCTTTTACTCTATTTGACTTTTTATTTGCAGTTAATTTGCGTCTACATCATTTTCTGTAGCGGTGAAATTAGCATGCGGGGCCCCTGAGGCCCCCGGGGAGGATATTGATTAATGTAAACCAAAAATAAGAAGTCATTTGAATTGATTTCCCCTTTTCATCCCATCTGCAGCCGTGATTTATGTACTTTCTATTCTTGTGAAAATCCCAGGATCTCTCTAGGTAAATACTCATCTATTTAATGACATTTTGTAGGTTGCAGAATGAGGGTTTAATAATTCATTTTTATGAGCGTTTGGAATAACTGTGCATTGTGTTCTCCCCATTTCCACATTCAAGTCTAGGATTGAAGTGCAATTAGCTCTGCAACGCAGCGGAACAGTCCTAGCGGGATCCTCATCAGGCCCAATGCATCTCCCATCCGAAATATACAGTAACTTTAGAAATACTTTGCTTCTCTCCTACTGATCCGGAATGTCTTCTCCATTCACATCTAAAGCTGCTGTCAGAATTGCGCTGGTTATAGCGTGTCCATTTCTAAAGGAAACCAGCAGAACTTTGAAAAGCAGCTCTGGAGGCGAATGGAAAGCAACATGGAAATGACTCAAAATTGGTGCAAAATAAGAAAACAATTGCAAAAGTTATCAACCCAAATGAAGAAATATAAATTTTTTTTTTTTTTTTTTTAGAAACAGCTCCACCTTTATGCATAGACTGCATGTGGTAATGCAGCTCAGCCTCATTAGCTGCAATACCAGACACAGCCTGTGGACAGGGGTGGCGCTGTTTCGACAGACAAAAGACCAAAAAATTATATATACTGTATATATATGTTTACGGTTTAGCTTTTTCTTGCTGTTTCTGCTGCTTTTATGTTTTCTGTACTTTTATTAACCCTGTACCAGGTGTAAGCTTGTGACCCCATGCTTGCTTGTGTGACACCCCAGCAGCATGCACAATCAGACTGGACAAGAAGGATTGCCGGTGGGACTTGGGGATAAGCAGCTGCCAGTCACATCCGGTGCTGCTTATCTCGTGGAAGAACTCAGGCTGCCTCCATATACATTGGACTGTCAGCAAATGTGGTTGAAGAGGACTGCAGTCTTGGGTATTCATTTCATGTTGATTATGCCCCTTTCACACGGGCGAGAATTCCGTGCGGGTGCAATGTGTGAGGTGAACGCATTGCACCCGCACTGAATCCGGACCCATTCACTTCAATGGGGCTGTGCACATGAGCGGTGATTTTCACGCATCACTGGTGCGTGGCGTGAAAATCGCAGCATGCTCTAGATTGTGCGTTTTTCACGCAACGCAGGCCCCATAGAAGTGAATGGGGCTGCGTGAAAATCGCAAGCAAGTGCGGTTGCGGTGCGATTTTCACGCATGGTTGCTAGGAGACGATCGGGATGGGGACCCGATCTTTATTTTTTTCCCCTTATAACATGGTTATAAGGGAAAATAATAGCATTCTTAATACAGAATGCATAGTAAATTAGGGATGGACGGGTTTAAAAAATAAAAAACAATTAATAAACTCAACTTAATCCACTTGAACCCTCAGCCTGGCATGTCCTCTTTCTTTTTTTTTGATGAAAAGGACCTGTGGTGAGGTCACTGCGCTCATCACATGGTCCATCACATGATCCATCACCATGGTGATGGACCATGTGATGAGCGCAGTGACGTTATCAAAGGTCCTGGAGAAAGTAGAAAGAAGAGGAGATCCGCTACGTGATTAAGTGGCTGGGGTGAGTTAAATTTGTTTATTATTTTTAACCCCTCAATGGACATTTTACTAAGCATTCTGTATTAAGAATGCTATTATTTTCCCTTATAACCATGTTATAAGGTAAAATAATAAAATCCACACAATACCGATCCAAAACCCGAACTTCTGTGAAGAAGTCCGGGTTCGGGTACAAAACATGCCGATTTTTCTCACGCGCGTGCAAAACGCATTAAAACGCTTTGCACTCGTGCGGATTTCCCGCAACGCATCTTGTCCAGCCCTCAAACGCGACGCCCGTAATACCGACACATTCCACAGCGCAGTACACAGTCACCACAATTCCTGACGCCGATGGGACTCATGATCTCGTTTCCCTTCTCTCAGCCTCACACAATAGGGACCATTTCACAGACGGACAATTATCCGCCTGGTATCAGCAGATTGGTGAAGCTGGTTCTGTGGGATTGTATCTAGAGGAGCTGTTTGCCACTATCTCTCGAAGACTATATGATCCTGGTATTTGACCGCTCTATGGCGTCGGTATGTGAGCACTCTATGTTGCTATCATCAACAACTCATCAAAGCCTGCGCTGATGCAGAAGCTTCTAAAATCCAGGAAGCCTTTCCCCAAGAAAAAGCAGAGATGGAAGCTGTAGCTGCACGGAAGAAAGCAGAGATGGAAGCTGAAGCTGCACGGAAGCAAGCAAAGATGGAAGCTGAAGCTGCACGGAAGAAAGCAATGATGGAAGCTGAAGCTGCACGGAAGAAAGCAATGATGGAAGCTGAAGCTGCACGGAAGAAAGACAGTATATATTGCTGTCACATTAGCAGGAAATGGCATTATTATTTCATGGCGCTATTACATGTGCACTGTCTGATACGCTTTCTATTGGGTATATCTAGCTGTTATCTGGGCACTATAAGGAGCTATTAGTTGAGCGCTATGCTGTATGTTGCTATTATTTGAGAACATTACGTCATTATTGATGTTGAGCGAAGTTCTTGAAAATTCAATTCAGCTGCTTCGCCGAATTTTACTAAAAAAATTAGCTTTGTGACAAATTACTTAATTTCTTTGTACGTAGTTAGTGCAATGATAGGAAACGGCGATTGAGCTGCCCCCCGTCATTGTACCCCTCAGATACCACGTTCATTGCTGATCGCAGCATCTGACATTAATATTAAGGTCTATAATAAAAATAAATAAATAAAATCATACTTACCTCGTCCATTTGATCGCTTAGAGCTGGCTACCATCTTAATTGAAGATCCAGCGCAAAATCTCGTGTGGCACATGATGATGTTATCACGTTGCGGGGTGGTCATCGGGTGCCCACGCTGCTGTGACAGGGACCCGATGGCAGGGAAGGCAGCCCGATGCCTTCCTTAGGCATCGTGGCTGCCATCCCTCTTTGCCTGTGAGATCCAGCCCCCTGTATTACACTGTGTAATACACTTTCAGCCAATGCTTTACAATACAGAAGTATTGTAAAGCATTGTAAAGGGAATCAGACCCCCAAAAGTTAAAGTCCCAGAATGGGCCACAAAATAAAGTGAAAAAAGAAGTAAACTAAAAAAAAATTACAAAAAAATTAAAAGTTTCAAGTAAAAAAAAAGTGTAATATAGAGCAACCAAAAATCATATGTACCCTAAATAGCACCAACAAAACTGCCACCTTATCCTGTAGTTTCCAAAATGGGGTCATTTTTTGGGAGTTTCTACTCTAGGGGTGCATCAGGGTGTCTTCAAAAACCATATGGCATTCCTTTCCTTCTGCGCAATGCCGTGTGCCCGTACAGCAGTTTACAACAACATATGGGGTGTTTCTGTAAACTACAGAATCAGGGTAATAAATATTAAGTTTTGTTTCGATGTTAACCCTTGCTTTGTTAGCGGAATTTTTTTTATTAAAATGGAAAATCTGCCAAAAAAGTGAAATTCTGAAATTTTATCTACATTTTCCTTTAATTCTTGAGAAACACCTAAAGGGTTAAGAAAGTTTGTAAAATCAATTTTGAATACCTTGAGGGGTGTAGTTTCCAAAATGTGGTCACTTTTTGGGAGTTTCTACTCTAGGGGTGCATCAGGGGGTCTTCAAATGGGACATGGTGTCTAAAAATCAGCCCTGCAAAATCTGCCTTCCAGAAACCATGCAGCGCTCCTTTTCTTCTGCGCCCTTCCGTGTGCCCATACAGCAGTTTACGATCACATTTGGAGTATTTTTGTAAACCGCAGAATCAGGGTAATACATATTGGGTTTTGGAAATTTTCTGAAAAATGTCAAGATTTGCTTCTAAATTTCTAACGTCCCAAAAAAAGAAAATGTCATTTACAAAATGATCCAAACATGAAGTAGACATATGGGAGATGTAATGTAACTATTTTAGGAGGTATCACTATCTGTTTTAAAAGCAGAGAAATTGAAATCTTGAAAATTGCAAATTTTTCCATATTTTTGGTAAGTCGTCTCCGTCCTTTACACTTTCTCTCCTATTTCGAATTTACTCCTGATTTTGGTTTCCAGAACTGTATCAGGAAGTCGTACCCTCAGGATCCTGATCTTCCCCTAATTACTGGACACCATTTATATTAGGAAACAAAACTCATCCGATCACAAAACATTTCTGGGCTGATATGTACAGTATGTGACCGGCACAGAATTCATCTTTTTTTTTGTTGAACAAATCTCAATACAAACTGAGCACATTCCACGGTTTTTAGTGATCCACAGAAGGTACAAATCTCTTTGTCTACACCAGACACAGGTAACTAAAATTGGAGTCTTGATTAACGTAACCCCGACATTGCCTTCAATGTGGAGGTTCACGAACATTTTATTATCCTATGAATCATATTATTTTTATCTTTTTTAAATTTTTTATACTTTTTATTTTTTTTATTACATTCAGCTCTGCTACATCCATAAACCACTTACCAAAATTCTCTCCTCCCCAGATGTCCATGGCTGTGTCGTACTTCCCCAAGTGGTTAAACCAAGACTTGTCTATCACAAAGAGTCCACCGGCTATTACAGGAGTCCTATGAATGAGACAGAAAAGAGACTAAAATCGGAAACTGAGTTAATAAGGCTCATACATACGAACGGATTTTCTTTCCGTGTCTGTTTCGTTTTTTTGCAGACGGTATGCGGAACCATTCAGTTCAAAGAGGCCGCAAAAAAAAATGGAAGTTACTCCATGTACATTCCGTTTCCATATTTCCGTTCTACAAAAAAAGTAGAACATGTCCTATTATTGTCCGCATAACGGAGAAGGATAGGACTGTTCTATTAGCGGCCAGCTGTTCTGTATGGAATGCACACGGATGTCATCCGTATTTTTTGCGTATCCGTTTTTTGTGGACTGCAAAATACATACGTTCGTGTGCATGAGCCCTTACTCTGCAAAAACGGATATTCACTATTACCATGCCATGCTTTAACTGTGCTGTACAAAAGTGTTCACACCCACGTCCTTGTTAGATATCCCCCATTACTACTTATTTGTTGCACTTTAGTTTGCAATTTTTCAGCACCATGTTAATTAAGGATAGGGCCGTGGGCATGGAAGATATCGGGCAGCGCATGGAAGATGTACCACATGAAATGTACATGCCCCTCCGGGGGGTGGTTCTGAGGATCTCATTGCACTCTTTAAAGGGAGATTGTGATATTGATGACCTACCCTCAGCAACTCGGCCTCCTTGCATCTCACCAAGCACAGCGCCATACATTGTATAGTGGCCGTGCTTGGACTTGCAGCTCAGCCCCAGTCACTTGAATGCGGCTGAGCTGTGCCTAGGCTTTGTGAATGATGAACGTAATATCACATGGCCCAGGAAGAGGCCTAAACACTCACGGACAGGCAGCGGCCTCTTCAGACAGCTTATTGGTGAGGGTGCCTGGAGTCAGACCTCCGCCGATCTGATATTGATGACCTGTCTTGAGGATAGACCGTCGATATCAGAATCTCAGAAAAACCCTTTAAATGCAGCCATGGTAGCTGAACCTGGCTCAGGACGGACATGAGTATCATGGTTTAGGTACCTGGTGCGTTATACTCACTTTATCGGTTCTGTTGGGTCTAATCGCTTAGCTTTTTGTTCTGAAGACAGCTGCTCCCATTTAAAGTGCAAACTCCAGTCAAAACCTGATCAGAAAAAAAATCCAAAATATATAAAAACCTTTAAGTTATGGACTAAATCCACATATAATGTGCACACATACAACACATGGGGCCGGGAGCAGCAGTCGGCTATTTCTGGCAGTCCCACAGAGACGAAGCAAACCGTCACTTGAGACAAAATTTACGACTTTTCTATGGAAAACAGGAATTGAGTGATAGGAGATTTTCCTCTCTAGAAATTAGTCGTCAGACCACACATGGTGGCTACAGGACTGGGCACCTTGTGAAGAAGGAAATGAAAGACTGGGTGCAGAGGAGACGACCAAGGTAAGTAAGGGAACGGGTGGCCTGCAGTAGAGAACGGGTCATCAGACTTGGAGTTACCCAATATGTCTTAGGGGTGACCTAATTACAATGTACAAATACATGAATGGACAGAACAGAGATCTTTCTACTGGTCTTCTTATAACTCGTCTTGCAGGAGGACATTCTCTACATCTAGAAGTCAGAAAGTTTCATCTTCAACATCATAGATGGGATTCTTTACGGTAAGAGCAGTGAGACTATGGAACTCTCACAGGAGGTGCTGATGGCAGATCCATTGCCCAAGGTAAAAGATTATTCTGCTCATATAAATGAGAATGAAGACCCCATACCCCATAAAGACCCCTGAAATGAATGGAGCAGTCAGTTGGGCATTCTGTTGATTTTGGGGGGGCTTTACTGGGTACGACACCCCCATTCTTGTGATCGGTGGGGTCCCAGTGATAGTGACCATATCCACATTCAAGTCTTGGCTTAAAAGAGGACCTTTCACCACTGCTGATATGCCCAAGCATTTCCCATGTCATAACAATTCTGGATCATCTATTCTTATGTCTCTATGTTGTGCCATTCCTTTATTATTACTACTAGAAGTTATGAATGAATTGCTAGCAGTCTGCAGTAAGGGTACAGAGGGGCGGTAACCAGTTGGGGGCGTGTACCTGCACAGACTCACTCTAGCCAATCAGTGCTGCCATTTTCAGACTGTGCAGGTACACGCCCCCAACTGGTTACCTCCCCTCTGTACCCTTACTGCAGACTGCTAGCAATTCATTCATAACTTTTAGTAGTAATAATAAAGGAAGGACACAACATAGAGACATAAGAATAGATGCTCCAGAATTGCTATTACATGGGGAATGCATGAAGCTATGAAAACAGACAAGTCCTCTTTAAGGTTCTGTTCCATGCTCCATGTCTGACCTTCCACGTCTGGCCGCCAACTGGTGACTATTCCGGAGGATAACCCTTCAGCAGTGTCTACACCCCAGTCTAGGCAGTGCCAAACCAGCTGCGGCCACAAGGACCCACTTTCTTGGACAAGAACATAAACTGTTTTCCAAGTCTCGGAAACATAAGAATTATATTACACAAAGAATTGACGATTTGCCTTAGACACCATGCATTATAATTAGTGATGAGCGAAGTATTAAAAAAATTGATTCGGCTGTTTCGCCAAATAAAAAAAAAAATTCGCTTTGTGACCAATTACTTAGTCAAAAAGTGCATTTCTTTGTAAATAGTGGGTGCAATAACAGGGAGCGGCGATTGCACTGCGCCCCCGTCATTGTACCCCTCAGATGCCGCGTTCATACATGATCGCGGCATCTGATAGCAATAATACAGTGTAAAATTTAAAAAAAATAAATAAAATCATACTTACCCTTATCCATTTCATCGCAAAGAGCCGCCCGCCATCTTGATTAAATATCTAGCGCAAAATCTTACATAGCCCGTGATGACGTCATTGCGTCGGCCGCAGCAGTGACGTCAACGCGTTGGCTCTTCGTGCTCAAATGGATGAGGGGGTCTATGATTTTTTTTGTTTCTTACCCAGTGCTACAGACTAAAAAAAATACCTAGTAGCCATTGGCTCCTGAACTGAAAAATTTAGGAGCCAAATTAAATTTTTAGTCGCCAAATTGAAACCGAATCAAAATTTTGGTATCGTGGCAACGCTACGCCGATCAGATCGACGTAGGGTTGTTTTGATCCAAAATTTTGATTCGCTTTCGTCACCATAAAAAAGTATTGCGATACTCAATACCGTGCAAAAAAAAAAAGAAAAGCCGCGTGCATTTCACATTTTATGAAACGTTCGGCCCATAATAGAAAAGTCCTATCCTATTTTTTGGGGTGACAAGGTGACTAAAAAATGGCGAATCGCATGTTTTTTATTTATTTATTTCTGTTACGGCGCACACCGCATAGGAGATATTTTTTAATAATTTAATAGTTTGGACTTTTCGGACGCAGCGCTATGTAATATGTTTATTTATTTATTTATTTATTTATATATTTTATATGTAAAATTGGGAAAGGGGGGTATTTAAACTTAATATTTTAGGGTACTTTCACACTAGCGTTTTTCATTTCCGGCATAGAGTTCCGTCACAGGGGCTGAATACCGGAAAAGAACTGATCAGGCATATCCCCATGGTTTCTGAATGGAGAGCAATCCGTTCAGTTTGCATCAGGACGTCTTCAGTTCAGTCGTTTTGACTGATCAGGCAAAAGATAAAACCGCAGCATGCTACGGTTTTATCTCCGGTGAAAAAAAACTGAAGACTTGCCTGAATGCCGGATCCGGCATTTTTCCCCATAGGAATGTATTAGTGCTGGATCCGGCATTCAAAATATCGGAATGCGCAGACCGGTAAAAATGTGTAAAAAGATACAAGACGGATCCGTCTGTCCGCATGACAAGCAGAGAGACTGTTCTGTCCTTGCAATGCATTTGTGAGATGGATCCGCATCCAGATGCGTCTCACAAATGCTTTCAGTCACATCCAGATCGGCGGATCCGGCAAGCAGTTCCGACGACGGAAATGCTTGCCGGATCACACTGCCGCAAGTGTAAAAGTAGCCTTAGTGTTTGTGTTTTTTTTTTTTTTTACTTACTATTAGCCCCCTTAGGGGCTGAAACCCTTGTCCTATTCACCCTTAGGCCCCTTTCACACGGGCGAGATTTCTGCGCGGGTGCAATGCGTGAGGTGAGCGCATTGTACTCGCACTGAATCTGGACCCATTCACTTCTATGGGGCTGTTCACATGAGTGGAGATTTTCACGCATCACTTGTGCGTTGCGTGAAAATTGCAGCATGCTCTATATTCTGCGTTTTTCACGCAACGCAGGCCCCATAGAAGTTAATGGGGCTGCGTGAAAATCGCAAGCATCCGCAAGCAAGTGCGGATGCGGTGCGATTTTCACGCATGGTTGCTAAGATGACAGTCTATTCACTGTGTTATTGTCCCTTATAACATGGTTATAAGGGAAAATAATAGAATTCTTTAATACAGAATGCATAGTAGAAGGTCAATTGAGGGTTAAAAATATATATATAATTAACTCACCTCCTCCAACTGATCGCGTAGCTGCCGGTCTCCTGTTCTTTCTTCAGGACCTGTCAAAGGACCTGTGGTGACATCACTGTGCTCATCACATGGTACATCACATGATCCATCACCATGGTAATGGACCATGTGATGAGCTCAGTGACGTCACCACAGGTCCTTTGACAGGTCCTGAAGAAAGAACAGGAGACCGGCAGCTACGCGATTAATTGGAGGAGGTGAGTTAATATATATATTTTTTTAACCCTCATTGGCACTGCGCCACCAATGTTTATTATACTGGGGTGTTGGGGGGGGCGCACTGCGCCACCAATGTTTATTATACTAAGGTGTTGGGGGGGCGCACTGCGCCACCAATATTTATTATACTGGGGTGTTGGGGGGGGCGCACTGCGCCACCAATGTTTATTATACTGGGGTGGGGGGGGGGGGGCGCACTGTGCCACCAATGAAGATAACTGACCTGAAATACAAATACAGGAGGTGGGTGCCGGAATCAAATAGCCGGCACCGGACCTCTATGACAGGGAGCTGTGATCCGCTGCAGTTAACCCCTCAGGTACCGCACCTGAAGGGTTAACTGCCGCTGATCGCAGCTCCCTGTCATAGAGGTCCGGTGCCGGCTATTTGATACCGGCACCCACCTCCTGTATTTGTATTAACAGGTCAGTTATCTTCATTGGTGGCGCAGTGGCCACAGCCCCTCCCCTCCTCCCGTCTCTCTTCTTATTGGCAGAGGCGGCGGCAGCAGCACAGGGGGGAGGGAGAGACTGCTTCTCCACTACGCTGCTGGGAAGAACATCGGCGGCGGGCAGAGAACTGTCATCTCCTGTGCCCCGCCGCTGTATTCAACTGCAGAGCTGCGGCGGGGGGTCTAGTCGCAAAGGGCGACAAAACTAAAAAGTCTTGTCGCCATTTGTAAATTCAATTTGCTGCTTTGAAGCGCAAGGAAATTCGGCTTCTGAGCAAATCGACTTTTCCCTGAAATTCGGATCGAATTCCACTTTGTGGAGTTAAATTCGCTCAACACTAATTATAATGTCCAATACTCGAGTGATGATGTCACAAGATGAATTGCTAAATGCATAATAATCAGTCCCTTCCACTGAGTAACGTCATGATGAAATTGGAAGAGGGGTAATACTTTATATTAACAGCTATGTGACCTTCTGGTAGGGGGGCCGAATAAATAATTTAGCATAAAAAACACACATATGTATTGTACGGTTGATGTAATAGCAGGGAAGCCCCCTGGGCAGTAATTACAACTCCCTACATCCCTGACCCCCTCTGCTACGAGAGTAAATTATAATCCGCCTGCAGCTTGTTCTCCGCATTAGGTGCAGCGTTCCTGAGTGGGTCTGGGTCTGCGGTGGAAGGAACATCTGCTCCGGTGGAAGTTAAGGCGGTGAGCTCCACTCGTCCGTAATCTCTCTCCACTTACGCCATTTAATGCTCTGCACCGAGACCAGGTGCACACATTTTCGATCGGCTACCAGAAGTAAATGAAGCGTGTAATGTAAAATATAATGTAAAAATAACTACCGTATTTTTTGGACTATAAGATGCGCTTTCTAGCCAGGAAAAATATTATTTCGCCTGCACTCAGGGGAGAATAAAACTTGTCTGTTTCAAGAACCTATGAACTTTATTAGCTACAAAGTCATCACTGCCAGAAAAGGATCAATGGGTCAGTGCAGGGGAGCAAGAGACGCTAAAGGCAATGAGCGCAGGACACCACCTGACATATAACCAGAGCCACGAAATCGGGAGTAAAATACCGGACCACCTGCCATTAACCCTTTCAATAACCTAGATCACCAGGGAAGGAAGTACTACTACAAACCAGTAAAGAAAGAAACATTAACCCAGCCACTAACTTTAGGAAACTTTTAATAAAATGTATAAAACTTAACATGGAAGCATAGTCCAGTATAACTACTGGTCTAAACTGGTAAAAAAGGGGAAGGGTCATAGCTGTGGGGGTGGAGCATGTATGGACTATCAGATTACTAGAGCATATTCACCCCATATTGTGTATGTTTTGTTTGTAAGAGAGAACAAGGAGGTATACAAATATAAAATATATCACAAATACAAATAAAAAAAGAACAAAACAAAAAAAAAAAAGGGGGGGAGAGGAATATAAAGTAAAGGTGAGAAAAGAAAAAAAAAAAAAAGAGGAAGAAAAGGAGGTAAAAAGGGGGGAGAAAAGGGAAAAAAAAAAAGGGAAAAGATAAAGGGAAAAAAATAAAGAAAAAAATGAAGAAATAAAGGAACAGTTTGAAAAAGGAGGGGGAAGAGAGGAGGGAAAAGGAAAAAAAAAGAAAGAAATGGCTCCAAAAAATAGTAGGCGCTCCGCGGATCTCTCCGGCCAGAAACCGAATACCAAAACCTTTGAAGCGACAAAAATAGATCAATTCTTGAGGTCTCCAAGGGTGAATACGAGGGGGGGACAAAAGGACATTGGTTCCAAAAAAAATGATAATTTTGGGGTGACGGAAACAGAATCACAAAAAGTCCCTGGACACTCTCAGGAGGAAGAGGGAATGGAGGGAGAAGATACGCCTAGTGTCAATTCCTCCCCACTAAAAGAAATATTGCTAGCGGTAAAACAAAACGGGGATTTAATAAAGGGCATTACAACTCAGCTCGGGTCCATCCAAGTTGACGTGGGAGTGATTAGAGACGATATGTCAAAAATTCGAGACAGAGTCAAGAATGTGGAGAGCACCATGGGTCTTATACAGAATGAATCCCAAAAAACAAACTCTGAAATCTCCACTCTGAAGGTAGAATTGAATCTTCTGAAGAAAAAGGTGGTGGATCTTGAAGATAGATTGCGAAGATATAACGTGAGAATTCTGGGGGTCCCAGAGGGCGCCGAAGATAATAATTCAATTCAATTTATACAGACGTTAATCCTGGAGAACTTCGGGAGGGATCCGTTTTCTCCACTATTTATGATAGCAAGAGCTCATCGGGTCCCAGGTGGCAAACCAATCCCTGGGAGACAACCTCGGACATTTCTTGTTAAATTATTGACTACTAGGGACAGAGATATGCTACTGAGAAGGGCGAGGGAATGCTCACCGGTGGTATATAACGGAAATAGATTGGCCTTTTTTCCTGATTTTTCAAAAGACATTCAAGAAAAGAGACGCTCATTTATGATGGTAAAAAAGAAGCTAATAGAAAGGTATATTAAATACTCCCTTATGTTCCCAGCAAAACTTCGGATTATTTGTAAGGACACAATCCTATTTTTTGATACTCCGGATAAAGCCGCGGATTGGCTTGAACGCAATGATATGCGACTCAGTTGTTCTAGGACCTGCGGGGAACAATAACTACTAGAGTTTTTTTTTTATAACCGTAATATATTTTTTCTCCGTTATTTAGTCGGGAGGTGCCGAGCAGGGGGGAGTGTGGGAGGGATGGTCACAGGAGAGAAATCTGCTACAATATGTGGTGGATTATTTGTACGGGGGGTGGGATCTGAGCTGTGGTGCGTCCTTTTTTTTTTCTTTTTTCTTCCTTCTTCCTCTACCCCACCTAACCGCTTTTTATAATGTCTATTCGAATTCTCGCTTGGAATGTACGTGGTTTGGGGGAAAGAGACAAGCGGTTTTTGATCTGACACGGATCCATCTCCCAGCAATAGTATGTTTGTTGGAAACGCATCTCACTGGGGAGACCTCCAGGGTGGTCGGCAGGGGATGGGCTGCGCACACGTATCATTCCACTTTTTCCAGCTACTCCAGAGGTGTTACTGTTTTTATACATAGAATGATTGATTTCGTGAGCGAGGCATCCTCTGTCGACCAGCAGGGGAGATTTATCTTCCTATATTGTAGGTTGAGGGGGAAGACATGTATCTTGGCTTTTGTCTATATTCCACCGCCATTCTCTTTTTCAGTCCTCAATTCTTTGCTATCATTCATGGATAAATGGCCAGAGTGTCCAACATTGATTATTGGCGATTTTAACGGTGTCATTAATCCTGTATTGGATAGGGTTTCTACGAGTAGCAAGGGAGACAGTCCGGTTCAGGGGTCACCCTTGGCGCGGTTTTGCTCTGAGGCTGGGTTCGAAGATGTTTGGGGACACCTAGGACAGGGGAAAAGGGCCTTTTCATGTATTAGTAAAGCAGGTAAATCTATGTCCAGAATAGACCTTGCCCTGATAAATAGAAAATATGTGAGACTGGCAAAGCGAATGAAGTATGAAACAAGGTCATTCTCGGACCACTTGCCGCTATTCCTTGAACTTTGTTTGACACATACAGAGACCCCCATTTAGATTAAACCCCTATTGGTTATCAGTAATAAAGGCACATGAAATAATTCAGAATGAAATCAACCGATTCTGGGATAACAACTATGGCTCAGCAAAGATCCAGGTGGTATGGGACACTTTTAAGGCCTATATGAGGGGAATAATGGTCAGTAATATCGCGAACCTCAGAAAGGAGTACGGGAAAAAATTGAAAAACCTAGAAGAACTTGCATCTCTGGCGACACAATCCTTCTATACAAATAAGACGGAGGAGAATAGGGAAAGTATGCAAAGGACCACACAAGCATACTCTAACTTCTTGCTGGACAAGGCCCAACAAAGTTAATTTTTTAAAGGGCAAAAATATTTTACAGAGTCAGAGCGACCTGGTAAACTTCTGTCCAGAGTGATCTCGAGTCAAGAATCTAAAAAATATATAGACAATATCCGACTGGCCAATGGTAGGACGGTTAGTGGACAGGGTCCTGTAGAGAAAACTTTTGTGGACTACTTTTTAGATCTTTATAAAGCTCAATCCAAGATTACAGATGAAATGATGGATTCTTATCTTGATGGCATTGTTTTGCCAACTATTACTGGCGCTCAAAAGAAAGCACTTAGAGGTAGAGTTCTCAATGCAGGAACTTGAGGGGGCAATTAAATTAAGTTCGGCCAATTCCACCCCCGGTTCAGATGGACTCCCATACGAATACTATAGTAAATACAAGGAGTTTATTCTTCCTAGACTGTTGGGGGTCTTTGCTGAATCGGTGGAGGATGGGAAACTGCCAGACTCAATGATGGAAGCCGTAATAACATTAATTCCAAAAAAAGGCAAGGATCCTGCAGATCTGGAATCGTATAGACCAATCTCACTGCTTAATGCAGATGTAAAGCAAGGATTTTGGCCACAAGGCTCTCTAGGGTTATTTCCTCCATTGTCCATCCAGATCAGAACGGCTTTATTCCAAACAAGGGTACGCATCACAATCTGCATTGGCTCCTTGCCAACATACAGGCCCCTGGGGGGACCGCTCGCTCCATCCTGTCACTGGATGCCTCTAAGGCTTTTGACAGGGTTGAGTGGCGCTTCCTATGGAGGGTTCTGACAAGGATGGGCTTTGGGGAAAGATTTATAAATATCCTTAAATTATTGTATAAATCTCCCACGGCAAAACTGAGTCTTAATGGGATTCTGACCACTAGTTTTGACTTAAATAGAGGCACGCGGCAGGGCTGCCCACTATCCCCATTGTTATTCGATATTTATATTGAACCCTTAGCTTTGGCCATCAGGCAGGATGATCAGGTTAAAGGATTTGGAACACTAGGAGCGCAAGACCGTATCTCTTTATATGCGGATGATGTTCTTTTTTTTATAGACCACACGGAAACAATTCTTCCTAGAACTATTCAAATGGTTAAATCATTTGGTGAGGTCTCTGGTCTTCTTATAAACTGGTCTAAGACCAGTTTGATGCCAATAGACCCGTTACCACAGAAAGAGGCTCTCGTGACCCAATTGGACATTGTTGACACTTTTCAATACTTGGGCTTGACTATATCGCCCAGGGTTGAAAATTTTGTACAACTTAATCTGATCCCCCTAATAACAAAAACTAGAGCTAAAATAGGGATCTGGCTGAGACTTCCCCTATCCAGAGCTGACCGAGTTTCACTGGTTAAAATCGTGATACTACCACAATTCCTTTATGTGCTCAGGAATACACCTACTTGGAAAGAAGACAAATATTTTAAACTCATGGAAAGAATAATTAATGATTTAGTGTGGGAAAGAAAACGAGTTCGAATAAAACTCGAATATCTATATAAACCACTGGAGTGCGGGGGTTTAAACCTCCCCTATCTTAAAGGGTATTTTATTGCTGCCCAGCTATTGATGTGCTATGTTGGATTGTCCGAATATACAATTAGAAGGATGGGGGATATCTTTGTGAATTTAGGTTCACTTTCCCAGAACTTTAACCATGTTCTAGTACATTTTAATATTTGCCATAGATTATATGTCACCCCTACATGGTTGAATAAATGTGGGCTAAGAGATACGTCCAAGTGCCCTAGATGTGACACCTCAGGTGCGGACTATCTCCCTATGATCTGGACCTGCCCAGAACTTATAAAATACTGGAATAGTATTAATAACTTCATCACTTCTAAACTTAAAATACGAATACCCTTTGAACCACAAGTGTTTTTGCTTAATGAGTTTTCCGAAATAAGTAGCCATAAGTATCAAAAGATCCTCTTAGGCAGGATACTGCTGCTAGCTAGAATTCTGGTTAGTCGGACCTGGTTTGCTCGACATACTCCAGAACTAAATACATGGATAAACCTAGTTAACAAGGTAAAAAACTACGAGCAAATCTTGTATAGGCAGAGAGATGCGGATGTAAAGTGGATCAAGATATGGGGCGGTTGGAAGATTTGACTGGTTGTGATCATTTCTAAAACTTTATTTCTGAATTTATTATTATGTTTTGTTTTTTTTGACGCATCACAGGTTCGGGGTGGGGGGGAGGGGGGTTGGTACAGGGAATTGGGATAAGGGGAAAATATATTCAAGAGGGGGAGTATTTACTTAATTCTTTTGTTTATTGTAAGTTGTTTTGATATATTAATAAAGATAATTAATAAAAATAAAAAAAATATAACAGAAAGTGGCGTTTTCTATAGCCATCCCCTAGCTGGCCTAGAAGTCAGATTCTGGTGCATGCTGAGACAGAGATATGCCTAAGTTATTACGTGGCATCAGCTTCTTAATAAGTTAGGCGCATCTCACTTCCCCACACAGGGTATCAAGACTCTTGGTAAACCTCAAACAGTACATTTTAGGAATGTGAAAGTCCAAACAGATCACATAGTTAACACTCTGGAAAAAGTGGTTGGAGACAAAAACATTACTATAATAATGTCCTCGATATACAAGAACATAACTACTATAATACTGCCCCTATATACAAGAATATAACTACTATAATACTGCTCCTATGTACAAGAATATAACTACTATAATACTGCTCCTATGTACAAGAATATAACTACTATAATACTGCCTCTATGTACAAGAATATAACTACTATAATACTGCTCCTATGTACAAGAATATAACTACTATAATACTGCTCCTATGTACAAGAATATAACTACTATAATACTGCTCCTATGTACAAGAATATAACTACTATAATACTGCCTCCTATGTACAAGAATATAACTACTATAATACTGCCTCCTATGTACAAGAATATAACTACTATAATACTGCTTCTATATACAAGAATATAACTACTATAATACTGCTCCTATGTACAAGAATATAACTACTATAATACTGCTTCTATATACAAGAATATAACTACTATA
Source organism: Bufo bufo (assembly GCF_905171765.1). Taxonomy (NCBI): domain Eukaryota; kingdom Metazoa; phylum Chordata; class Amphibia; order Anura; family Bufonidae; genus Bufo; species Bufo bufo. The sequence continues at coordinate 606,940,914 of NC_053392.1, read as the reverse complement.
ATACTGCCTCCTATGTACAAGAATATAACTACTATAATACTGCTCCTATGTACAAGAATATAACTACTATAATACTGCTTCTATGTACAAGAATGTAACTACTATAATACTGCTCCTATGTACAAGAATATAACTACTATAATACTGCCTCTATGTACAAGAATATAACTACTATAATACTGCTCCTATGTACAAGAATATAACTACTATAATACTGCCTCCTATGTACAAGAATATAACTACTATAATACTGCTCCTATGTACAAGACTATAACTACTATAATACTGCCTCCTATGTACAAGAATATAACTACTATAATACTGCTCCTATGTACAAGAATATAACTACTATAATACTGCCTCCCATGTACAAGAATATAACTACTATAATACTGCTCCTATGTACAAGAATATAACTACTATAATACTGCCTCCTATGTACAAGAATATAACTACTATAATACTGCCTCCTATGTACAAAAATATAACTACTATAATACTACCTCCTATGTACAAGAATATAACTACTATAATACTGCCTCCTATGTACAAAAATATAACTACTATAATACTGCCTCCTATGTACAAGAACATAACTACTATAATACTGCGCCTATGTACAAGAATATAACTACTATAATACTGCTCCTATGTACAAGAATATAACTACTATAATACTGCTCCTATGTGCAAGAATATAACTACTATAATACTGCCTCCTATGTACAAGAATATAACTACTATAATACTGCTCCTATGTACAAGAATATAACTACTATAATACTGCTCCTATGTACAAGAATATAACTACTATAATACTGCTCCTATATACAAGAACATAACTGCTATAATACTGCTCCTATGTACAAGACTATAACTACTATAATACTGCCTCCTATGTACAGGAATATAACTACTATAATACTGCTCCTATGTACAAGAATATAACTAGTATAATACTGCTCCTATGTACAAGAATGTAACTACTCTAATACTGCTCCTATGTACAAGAATATAACTACTATAATACTGCTCCTACGTACAAGAATATAACTACTATAATACTGCTCCTATATACAGGAATATAACTACTATAATACTGCTCCTATGTACAAGAATATAACTAGTATAATACTGCTCCTATGTACAAGAATATAACTACTATAATACTGCCTCCTATGTACAAGAATATAACTACTATAATACTGCTCCTATGTACAAGAATATAACTACTATAATACTGCTTCTATGTACAAGAATATAACTACTATAATACTGCTCCTATGTACAAGAATATAACTACTATAATACTGCTCCTATGTACAAGAATATAACTACTATAATACTGCCTCCTATGTACAAGAATATAACTACTATAATACTGCTCCTATGTACAGGAATATAACTACTATAATACTGCTTCCTATGTACAAGAATATAACTACTATAATACTGCCTCCTATGTACAAGAATATAACTACTATAATACTGCCTCCTATGTACAAGAATATAACTACTGTTATACTGCCTCCTATGTACAAGAATATAACTACTATAATACCCTCCTATGTACAAGAATATAACTAGTATAATACTGCTCCTATGTACAAGATTATAACTACTATAATACTGCTCCTATGTACAAGAATATAACTACTATAATACTGTCTCCTAAGTACAAGGATATAACTACTATAATACTGTCTCCTATGTACAAGAATATAACTACTATAATACTGCTCCTACAGGGAGTGCAGAATTATTAGGCAAGTTGTATTTTTGAGGATTAATTTTATTATTGAACAACAACCATGTTCTCAATGAACCCAAAAAACTCATTAATATCAAAGCTGAATATTTTTGGAAGTAGTTTTTAGTTTGTTTTTAGTTTTAGCTATTTTAGGGGGATATCTGTGTGTGCAGGTGACTATTACTGTGCATAATTATTAGGCAACTTAACAAAAAACAAATATATACCCATTTCAATTATTTATTTTTACCAGTGAAACCAATATAACATCTCAACATTCACAAATATACATTTCTGACATTCAAAAACAAAACAAAAACAAATCAGTGACCAATATAGCCACCTTTCTTTGCAAGGACACTCAAAAGCCTGCCATCCATGGATTCTGTCAGTGTTTTGATCTGTTCACCATCAACATTGCGTGCAGCAGCAACCACAGCCTCCCAGACACTGTTCAGAGAGGTGTACTGTTTTCCCTCCTTGTAAATCTCACATTTGATGATGGACCACAGGTTCTCAATGGGGTTCAGATCAGGTGAGCAAGGAGGCCATGTCATTAGATTTTCTTCTTTTATACCCTTTCTTGCCAGCCACGCTGTGGAGTACTTGGACGCGTGTGATGGAGCATTGTCCTGCATGAAAATCATGTTTTTCTTGAAGGATGCAGACTTCTTCCTGTACCACTGCTTGAAGAAGGTGTCTTCCAGAAACTGGCAGTAGGACTGGGAGTTGAGCTTGACTCCATCCTCAACCCGAAAAGGCCCCACAAGCTCATCTTTGATGATACCAGCCCAAACCAGTACTCCACCTCCACCTTGCTGGCGTCTGAGTCGGACTGGAGCTCTCTGCCCTTTACCAATCCAGCCACGGGCCCATCCATCTGGCCCATCAAGACTCACTCTCATTTCATCAGTCCATAAAACCTTAGAAAAATCAGTCTTGAGATATTTATTGGCCCAGTCTTGACGTTTCAGCTTGTGTGTCTTGTTCAGTGGTGGTCGTCTTTCAGCCTTTCTTACCTTGGCCATGTCTCTGAGTATTGCACACCTTGTGCTTTTGGGCACTCCAGTGATGTTGCAGCTCTGAAATATGGCCAAACTGGTGGAAAGTGGCATCTTGGCAGCTGCACGCTTGACTTTTCTCAGTTCATGGGCAGTTATTTTGCGCCTTGGTTTTTCCACACGCTTCTTGCGACCCTGTTGACTATTTTGAATGAAACGCTTGATTGTTCGATGATCACGCTTCAGAAGCTTTGCAATTTTAAGAGTGCTGCATCCCTCTGCAAGATATCTCACTATTTTTGACTTTTCTGAGCCTGTCAAGTCCTTCTTTTGACCCATTTTGCCAAAGGAAAGGAAGTTGCCTAATAATTATGCACACCTAATATAGGGTGTTGATGTCATTAGACCACACCCCTTCTCATTACAGAGATGCACATCACCTAATATGCTTAATTGGTAGTAGGCTTTCGAGCCTATACAGCTTGGAGTATAACAACATGCATAAAGAGGATGATGTGGTCAAAATACTCATTTGCCTAATAATTCTGCACGCAGTGTATGTACAAGAATATAACTACTATAATACTGCTCCTATGTACAAGAATATAACTACTATAATACTGTGTCCTATGTACAAGAATATAACTACTATAATACTGCCTCTTATGTACAAGAATATAACTACTATAATACTGCTCCTACGTACAAGAATATAACTACTATAATACTGCCTCCTTTATAAGAATGTAACCATTATATTCCGTTCCTGGGCAGTGTTACCAGTATGAGGTATCCATAGATAATATATAGTACTGACCATGGCACTCACCTCCTCTGAGATCTGAAGATGCAGCAATATATGCAAATGTGTCGAGGCTGATGATGTCTATAACAGGACTCACCACGCGAGTTGGATCCTATGAACACAGAAATACATATATATCTATTTTTGGTTTGCACTTTTTGAATTTTACCATAATTTCCCTCAGTAATATTGCAGTGGAGCGGTTCTCACCTCTTTCACGCTTTTCAGCAGCGGAGGGAGCCAGTCCTTATTAACTTCACAGTGACTGTCCAGAAAGGTGAGCACTCCGGCTTTAGCAAGCTCCGCCCCTCTAACTCGAGATCGAATCAAACCTGCTTAGATACAAGTTACAGTGATCACTTACACAATACATTTAAATGAACAGTAAACATTATGTCAGCAGGTAGGTATTATACAGGAGGTGAGTCCTTTAGAAAGAACACATGATATGGAACAACACTACAGTCCGCCTGTTCCTAGTCTTACTGTAAATGGCAAATAATGGAACAATAGTAACCTATACTGATAGTGTTTATTTTTATGGCATTCACTGTGCAGTATAAATGTTATTTTAATCCATGAGTCATTATGATTATAGCGAAACCAAATTTTTAAGTGTTTTTTAAAATTACTGTTGCATAATGAAACTTGTTTTTGTGTCGCCATAACCCATAACCCAAGACCTATAACTTTTTATTACCCCCGATGTAGCTTTAAAAAGGCGTATTTTTTGTGAGGCGACTTATACTTTTCATTCAATTTTCGTCAATTTTGTTTCACTTTTTTTTTTTACATAGGATTTCTTTTAATTTTCCATGCACTTTATTTAAAGGGATTTTTCGATATAATAATGAAATTTGTTTAATCTGCATTCAGTACTCCAAACACTGCATATTTCTGCCACATATATCAGTTTGTCATGTTAGTACTTTCTTTCCCCTGTTCTCAGCATCACCTACTCCTGACAGGTTGTTTACATGCAGAACTTCCTGTTATTCATCAGCTTCCTGTTGGGTTTTCTAAACATTCCCAGCATGCGTTACTGTATAATTCACAGGACCTTCACTGTTCTCTCTGCAGTAGTCACACCACCTACACCTCCCCTCTCCATGTTAAGTAGGCAGAGAAAGTCCTGTGAAACATTACAGGGCAAAAAACTCATCAGAAAACTGTTGAAAACAGGAAGTTCGGCATGTAAACATCCTGCCAGGATGCAGTGATGCCAAGAACAGGGGAAGGAAAGTGCTGAGATGCAAAACTAGTACACAGGGCAAAAGTACAAAGTGTTTGTGATATTCTAGGCAGATGAAAAAAAAAATGAATTAAGGAAAAATTTAGTCCCACTCAATAATGCTTCCTCTCTTAGTTAGTTGTCACCATTAGGAGCTATATCCAACACCACCCATCGCAGGAATGTGCCAGATGTATATAACAGCTGACACCTGCTGAGGAAGGAGGGGGCATCGCTTCTGAGCCCAGGTCATCCCAGCACCATAACAGTATGGAGTGGTCTAGGGTAAGGACAATGCCAGCAACTGTAAGCCAAAAAGTTTAGACCTGAAGACGGGGGAAGTGGGAGGTAAAAGTGAACAGGGTTGTCAGACTTCAGCCCTGCTCTATGTTGCTACCTGCTAACAACAGCCTATATATAAAAAGCAAGGGGAGACCAACAGCGCCACTCCTGCCAATGGGTTGTGTCTGGTATTGCAGCTCACTTTCATTGAGTTGAATAAGGTAAATCTGCAATACCACCAGGTGTGGCGCTGCTTTTGGTAGCAATCAGCCATGTTTTTTCTAATCCTGTACAACCCCTTTAAACTACATCACCTCACTAGATGTGGGGACATCATCAGTGCCACCCTGAAGGCCCTGGGTTGGCTCCGGAGTCTTGTACTGTCGGACGCTTTTTTACAGCCTCTCTCTGCATAAGCTTTAGAAGATTAACGTCTCCTGGGCTCCGGGTAAACAAGAACGAGACCCTAGCGTTGGCCGCGTATTTACCGCAGGAGTCTCCCTGCTCTGTATGCATCGTGTTGTCTTTTGAAGACATGACTGGGGAAGGATGAAACATAACGCGCGCAAGATCATAAAAGTGAATTTAGAATTCAGAACTTGGAGAGTTCACAGGCGATGTGCACTTTTCGGATGTACTCCGGGGTCTCAGCAGGATTCTCGGAAGAAGAGATTCACCGCTTTCAGCCAAACCATTTGTAACGGAGATTTACAGTACCATGTAAATGGCATAAGGCTAGAAATTACGACTCCATACTCGACATTTCCAGCAGGCAATGAGAACATAAAACCTCAAATACTATTATTGGCACAAATACTGATATGAACATCTATTGTAGGTTCCAAAAATGTAGTAAGTTTCACCCTGGTCTGGACTTTATCATGGGCACAAGGGGTAATAGCCCATCTGGTAGGAGCATGCGCTATAATTCCCTGGCACCAACAGTGAGATTATTCAGGAATTTATATTATGTGGGCAGAGTATGGCAGGTTCTTGACACTGGGTGGTGATATTATTGAGGCACAGTATGGCAGTACGACCCTCTATACACATTTTGCCAAAGGGACTTCCCTGGTTCCACCCTCACCATAGTTTTAGATGCGTTTTGATTACAATCCAAGAAACCTCCCAGTAAGTGAGCTGGGAGAAAACAATCTGTAGCCAATCAGCTCATGGAAATTACAGCAGCAGAAGAGGAGTGAGCTGATTTTGTTTGAAGGCAGTGACCAGTCTACAGATGCATTGCCAATTAAAGGGGTTATCCCATAAAAATCATCACCCATCCTCAGCATAGGTGACAAAAATCGGACCAAGTATTCCCCTAGGGGTTAAATGGAGTAGTCCGCGAGTCCCTTTTCTGAATGGAGCGGTTGTGCACATGTCGATCGACAGCTCCATTCACTCCTATGGACTGATGTAGACAGCAATCCATCAGTCCCATGTAAGTGAATGGAGTGGTGGACTGACATGAGAGTCATGCTCAGGATCCTGGGGAGTCCCAGTGGTCCTATGGATAGGTGATTAATAATTTACCTGTGCTAACCCCTTTAAGGCCTCTTTCACACGGGCGTTGCGGGAAAAGGTGTGGGTGCGTTGCGGGAACATGCGCAATTTTTCCGCGCGAGTGCAAAACGTAATGGTACCCAAACCCGAACTTCTTCACAGACGTTCGGGCTTGGGATCGGTGTTCTGTAGATTGTATTATTTTCCCTTATAACATGGTTATAAGGGAAAATAATAGCATTCTGAATACAGAATGCATAGTACAATAGGGCTGGAGGGGTTAAAAAAATAAATAAATAATTGAACTCACCTTAATCCACTTGATCGCGCAGCCCGGCTTCTCTTCTGTCTTCTTTTTTGCTGTGTGCAGGAAAAGGACCTGTGGTGACGTCACTCCGGTCATCACATGGTCCATCACATGATCCATCACCACGGTAAAAGATCATGTGACGGACCATGTGATGACCGGAGTGACGTCACCACAGGTCCTTTTCCTGCACACAGCAAAGAAGAAGACAGAAAGAGATGCCGGGCTGCGCGATCAAGTGGATTAAGGTGAGTTTAATTATTATTATTTTTTTTTTAACCCCTCCAGCGCTGTTTTACTATGCATTCTGTATTTAGAATGCTATTATTTTCCCTTATAACCATGTTATAAGGGAAAATAATAATGATCGGGTCTCCATCCCGATCATCTCCTAGCAACTGTGTGTGAAAATCGCACCGCATCCGCACTTGCTTGCGATTTTCACGCAGCCCCATTCATTTCTATGGGGCCTGCGTTACGTGAAAAACGCACAAAGAGGAGCATGCTGCGATTTTCACGCAAAGCACAAGTGATGCGTGAAAATCACCGTTCGTGTGCACATCCCCATAGAAATTAATGGGGCAGGATTCAGTGCGGGTGCGATGCGTTCAACTCACGCATCGCATCCGCGCGGAACACTCGCCCGTGTGAAAGGGGCCTAAGTTATGGGTACAGGTGGCAGGGTCAGTGCAAGGAGGGCAATGGAGACTAGTGGAAAATCAGACAATGAGACTTAGGTAGTGAAAGGAGCAGAGCCTTCAGCAGCTGTTTCTCCATATTTACTGTTACTTTTTTTCCCCTTACTGTTCATCCCCATTTAAACATGGGCCCCAAGGACAATGCTACTGACGGTGTGTCCTGTGCAATGTATGCGTGCCTTGAAGAGCACTAGATGCAAGCATGTTGCATATTTGGAATTTAGATCCAGAATTTGGAATATTCTGGATCTAAATGCGCAGTTTGCAACACGAAGAAGCATTGGAAACCTGGAGAGCGGCTTAGACCTCCCTGTGCAGGCACTGACTGGGGTCAGTGAAATGGAGGTGGGAGGAGGAGGGCAAGGTCAGGACTTCGGGGTCAGTAGTTGGGTTAATGTTACAAGAAGGGGTAGAGGGAAAAGTGCCAGGGAGGCTAGTCCTGAGCTGGAACGCCCAAGTAAATATGCCTGCTTGGCTGATATTAGGGACGAAAGCCGAGGGCCAGCAAGACTGCAGCAGGGCGATGGTCCTAACAACCTGGAGGATAACTGCTGTAAAAAGGATGGGAAGAGGAGTGCAGCAAAGGTCAGACAGATGCTGGTGGTAGGGGACTCGCTTTATTAGGAGGACAGACAGGGTCATCTGACGCCGAGACTGTGAATGCCAAACAGTGTGTTGCCTTCCGGGGGCAATCCCTCCGACTAGTGAAGAAAATCTCCAGAAGCGTCAAGGATTCTTTACTGTAAGAGCTGTAAATCTGTGGAATAGTCACCTCAGGACGTGGTCACAGCAGGAACAGTGGACAGTTTTAAAAAGGGTTTAGATGAATTCTTAAAAGTAAATTACATGAATGCTTATGAAAACGTGTAGACATCTGAGTCTCACTTCCTTCTGGGATTCTCGTCTCCACCGATCCCTTGGTTGAACTTGATAGACTTATGTCTTATTTTTAACCTTATTAATAGAGATGAGCGAATTTCTTAAAAGTTCGATTAGGCTCATTCGCCGAATAAAAAAAAAAAAAAAAAAAAAAAAAAAAAAAATCACATTTTTTTTGTAAGTAGCGGGTGCAGTGACAGGGAGCTGCGATAGCGCCTCCCCCGTCATTGTACCCCTCAGATGCTGCGTTCATACATGATCGCGGCATCTGAGTATAAAATTAACAATAAAATTTTTTTTTTTTAGCAAACTTACCGCCTCCATTTGCTCGCGACGGGCCGGCCACCGTCATCTTGCTTGAAGATCTCAGCCGAAATCCTGTGCGGCGCGAGATTTCACCATCACGCCACCTGGCGTTGTGACGTATGACGTCAGCGTGATGATGTAACCTCTCGCTCCTTACGGGATTTCAACTGAGATCTTCAAGAAAGATGGAGGCTGGTGGCCCTTCGCGAGCAAATGGAGGCGGTAAATTTGAATTTTTTAGTTTTAGTTATACTATTTCAGGTTAATTCGATTCGCTGACACGAAGCACGAGGAAATTCGGCTTCTAGGCGAATCGAATTTATCCTGAAATTCAGATCAAATTCCACTTTGAGGGATTCGATTCGCTCATCTCTACTTATGAACTGTGTAACTATGTAAGAGTATGTGAGAAGGAGAGCAGTGTGTTGTTCTAGGGAGGGCAATGACTGTCCTCTGATGTGAAGACAGGAAAGTGTCAGGATGTGAGGAGGGGAATGGACACAAGAAGGAGGTCACAGACTGAGAGTTACATAGGTTAAAAAGGACACAAGAACATCAAGTTCAACCTTTCTCAGATCAATTAGATGAATCATACCTATTAAAAGTGCCGCACTTTATACTGTCTAACACTACAAATCACAGACTCAATATCAGAGAGATTTATTACTCTGGCGCATGGACCTTAATAAAATTAGAAATATAATTCCTGCGCCAGATCTACGCTATAAATTCATTCCATGCACCAAAAATTTCTCTATGCGTCAAAAATTGTGCCTGTGTGCCCAAAAAAACCTGTCTAGTCTAGGCTTACACCACCTATAAGTTGGTGTCATTTTATGCCATGGCACTGGCATAGTACCTTATGAAAGAAGCAAACTCCTCAGCAGCACAGAGCATTTCAGGAGAGGAGCGTGTTGATCTTTTGGGAGGCTGTGACCTGTCCACTCATGATGATGTTAGTGAGGACATGACTGCAAGTGATAGGGGCAATGCTATGCTGCAAAAAGGGGGGGGGGGGGGTAATAATTTTTTTTTTTAATCTGCAATATTTTAACAATATATTTATTCAGTTCCGTATAGTGAATTGGATACATTTTGTGTTTTGTATGTCCGGGTGTGCTGTGGTTCTATGTAGGGGTAACGAGAAGGGGAGTATACACGTAGTCAAAAATATGGAGCCTAGGTAAGTTGCGAATCTCAGACTCCGGTCCAAGGGCCGCAGCAGTTACCCGCCTCTGCCAGTGATTGGTGGAGCAGGCGGTCGAGTCGGGAGCAGCAGGGGCGGGGGGTGAGTCAGGTGGTTAACGTATAATTTTCTAAACAATTCTGATAATTTACCAAAAGAAACAAAAAAATAATAATCCGTAAATCTAGAAACCGCAGGAGCCTGAAACAAACCCGACGTTCCCTCGATAAAGCAGAAGCCACAGAAATGACACTTGGCAGGGAAGATGAAAGACCTGGAGAGGCCTCCATCATTTTGATAACTAATTTAGCTCGTTCCACAGAGGAGAATCAGACTATGAATTTTAAAGAGGTTCCGACGCGCTTTACTGCACATCTACAGCAACAATCTCCCACCATCGCAGGAAGTTCCTTTCAAACTTTCTTCGCTCAAAACACTGATTGAATCAGCGACGACCAAATGAATACACATTGGATTTGGAGATGAAGTGATGCGCACAATACGTTTCATCCGCCGGCGCGGCAAGGAAAGATCTCGTGCGATCACATGATGCTTTGTATGGAATATGTGTGAAATAGGAAGGTAAAAACCACCGCCGTGTGTCATATTTAAGACTATACACATCTAAGGGCTTGTGCACATCACCCTTATGGCTTTCCGTTATAACATGGTTATAATGGAAAATAAGGGAATCCATAAGACGGAAATCAGGACAGAGACCTTTAGAGGCATTCCGTTTTCATCGGTCATAATAGAAGTATACGGGCAAGCATAACGGATCCGTCTGGTTTCCTGTCGACAGAACTTTGTTTTCCGTCCAGCATAAGGGAAAACAGGCGGATCCGTTATGCTTGCCCATATACTTCTATTATGACGGATGAAAACGGAATGCCTCTAAAGGTTTCCATTTTGATTTCCGTCTTATGGATTCCGTTATTTTCCGTTATAACCATATAACTGCCTGCCGGAATCCTCTGCCGCAAGTGTGAAAGTAGCCTTATTCAATAGTACATGGTTCAATAGCCAAAGAGGCTATCTGATTCCTGTATTTGGTATTTATATTTAAAATGTAACTCCTTTAAGAGCAACAAACAGCCCAAAAATAATTAAAAAATAACTTAAAAATAACAGATGGTCTGTGAAGGTTCTCATTTATCCAGGTCATGGTATATCTGTAAAGAACAAATCAAGGCAACTGGACGCGCTGTAGATTTCTTGAAAACGTTTCACTCGTTCTTCCAACGAGCTTTCTCAATTTTCAAGAAATCTACAGTTGCATCCAGTTGCCTTGATTTATTCTTTACAGATAGATGGTCATATGTTAGTAGTTTAGGATTCCCCTGTTTCCGTTTTTTCTAAGCCTTAGGCCTCGTGCACACGACCGTTGTGTGTTTTGCGGTCTGCAAACCCCGGATCCACAAAACACGGATGGCGTCCGTGTGCGTTCCGCAATTTGCGGAACAGCACGGACAGCCATTAATATAGCTGCCTATTCTTGTCTGCAAAACTCGGACAGGTTATATTTTTTTTGCGGACCACGGAACGGAGCAACAGATGCGGACAGCACACGGAGTGCTGTCTGCATCTTTTGCGGCCCCATTGAAGTGAATGGGTCCGCATTCGAGCCGCCAAAACTGCGGCTCAGGTGCGGACCAAAACAACGGCTGTGTGCATGAGGTTATTTATATGTAAGGGCTAAGGGCTCTTTCACACCTGCGTTCTTGTCTTCCGGCATAGAGTTCCGTCGTCGGGGCTCTATGCCGGAAGAATCCTGATCAGTTTTATCCTAATGCATTCTGAATGGAGAGAAATCCGTTCAGGATGCATCAGGATGTCTTCAGTTCCGGACCGGAAGGTTTTTTGGCTGGAGAAAATACCGCAGCATGCTGCGCTTTTTGCTCCGGCCAAAAATCCCGAACACTTGCCGCAAGGCCAGATCCGGAATTAATGCCCATTGAAAGGCATTAATCCGGATCCGGCCTTAAGCTAAACGTCGTTTCGGCGCATTACCGGATCCGACGTTTAGCTTTTTGTGAGTGGTTACCATGGCTGCCAGGACGCTAAAGTCCTGTTTGCCATGGTAAAGTGTAGCGGTGAGCGGGGGAGCAGCATACTTACAGTCCGTGCGGCTCCCCGGGCGCTCCAGAGTGACGTCAGGGCGCCCCACGCGCATGGATGACGTGATCACATGGACACGTCATCCATGCGCATGGGGCGCTCTGACGTCATTCTGGAGCGCCCCGGGAGCCGCACGGACGGTAAGTATACCGCTCCCCGCTCCTACTATGGCAACCAGAACTTTAATAGCGTCCTGGCTGCCATAGTAACACTGAACGCATTTTGAAGACGGATCCGTCTTCAAATGCTTTCAGTACACTTGCGTTTTTCCAGATCCGGCGTGTAATTCCGCCAAATGGAGTACACGACGGATCCGGACAACGCAAGTGTGAAAGAGGCCTTATCTCAATGGGATATTAGCTTCGTATCCCTATGAGCTGCTATGCTTTAGCAATATTGTATCTTGTTATTATTCTTGCTAAAAGGCAATAGGCTGAGCAACTATATGACCAACGTTTTACAAATAAATTGCCCTGCAAGCTCTACATGCATAGCGATGGGATATTGCTATTAGAAGTCACTGGTTTCCTTTATATATTCCCCTAGGTTTGTGTTCCTAGGCTGACACTTTCCCTGATCGCTATAACGCCCTTACTAACTGATATCTCTGTATGTTACCAATACACAGGGTGCCTGCAGCGCACCCCATTGTTACATCTATTTAAAAGCAAGAGCGCAGCTTCCCCGACATGTTTCACCGCTGAACGCGGCGTCCTCAGGGGTACTGGAGCCTCGTTCTGGAGGAAGGTATGGATCCTAAAAATATGCCTTGAATGACTAAGATGGTAATACCCCTATACACTGCGTGCAGAATTATTAGGCAAATGAGTATTTTGACCACATCATCCTCTTTATGCATGTTGTCTTACTCCAAGCTGTATAGGCTCGAAAGCCTACTACCAATTAAGCATATTAGGTGATGTGCATCTCTGTAATGAGAAGGGGTGTGGTCTAATGACATCAACACCCTATATTAGGTGTGCATAATTATTAGGCAACTTCCTTTCCTTTGGCAAAATGGGTCAAAAGAAGGACTTGACAGGCTCAGAAAAGTCAAAAATAGTGAGATATCTTGCAGAGGGATGCAGCACTCTTAAAATTGCAAAGCTTCTGAAGCGTGATCATCGAACAATCAAGCGTTTCATTCAAAATAGTCAACAGGGTCGCAAGAAGCGTGTGGAAAAACCAAGGCGCAAAATAACTGCCCATGAACTGAGAAAAGTCAAGCGTGCAGCTGCCAAGATGCCACTTGCCACCAGTTTGGCCATATTTCAGAGCTGCAACATCACTGGAGTGCCCAAAAGCACAAGGTGTGCAATACTCAGAGACATGGCCAAGGTAAGAAAGGCTGAAAGACGACCACCACTGAACAAGACACACAAGCTGAAACGTCAAGACTGATTTTTCTAAGGTTTTATGGACTGATGAAATGAGAGTGAGTCTTGATGGGCCAGATGGATGGGCCCGTGGCTGGATTGGTAAAGGGCAGAGAGCTCCAGTCCGACTCAGACGCCAGCAAGGTGGAGGTGGAGTACTGGTTTGGGCTGGTATCATCAAAGATGAGCTTGTGGGGCCTTTTCGGGTTGAGGATGGAGTCAAGCTCAACTCCCAGTCCTACTGCCAGTTTCTGGAAGACACCTTCTTCAAGCAGTGGTACAGGAAGAAGTCTGCATCCTTCAAGAAAAACATGATTTTCATGCAGGACAATGCTATATCACACGCGTCCAAGTACTCCACAGCGTGGCTGGCAAGAAAGGGTATAAAAGAAGAAAATCTAATGACATGGCCTCCTTGTTCACCTGATCTGAACCCCATTGAGAACCTGTGGTCCATCATCAAATGTGAGATTTACAAGGAGGGAAAACAGTACACCTCTCTGAACAGTGTCTGGGAGGCTGTGGTTGCTGCTGCACGCAATGTTGATGGTGAACAGATCAAAACACTGACAGAATCCATGGATGGCAGGCTTTTGAGTGTCCTTGCAAAGAAAGGTGGCTATATTGGTCACTGATTTGTTTTTGTTTTGTTTTTGAATGTCAGAAATGTATATTTGTGAATGTTGAGATGTTATATTGGTTTCACTGGTAAAAATAAATAATTGAAATGGGTATATATTTGTTTTTTGTTAAGTTGCCTAATAATTATGCACAGTAATAGTCACCTGCACACACAGATATCCCCCTAAAATAGCTAAAACTAAAAACAAACTAAAATCTACTTCCAAAAATATTCAGCTTTGATATTAATGAGTTTTTTGGGTTCATTGAGAACATGGTTGTTGTTCAATAATAAAATTAATCCTCAAAAATACAACTTGCCTAATAATTCTGCACTCCCTGTAAATGAAAATGCAGCCAATTGTTTCCAAACCCCTCCATAAACTCTGCAATAGTCTGCATAGGAGATGGTCCTTCTTTTGGATAAAGCATGGAGAGATTACTATTTCCATTTGGAAGCAATGGACTGTATGTAGACTTAGCTGTGCCCCCTTAATGACTAGAGCGGGAATCCTCAAACTGCAGCCCTCCAGCTGTTGCAAAACTACAACTCACAGCATGCCCGAACAGCCTACAGCAGGGCATAGTGGGAGTTGTAGTTTTACAACAGCTGGAGGGCCGCAGTTTGAGGATGCCTGGACTAGAGTATAGGAAGCCAGTCTCCTGCCCAGGTCATTCCTCCAGAATTTTAAATCTTCTGCTCTTTATGATATCAGTAGGGTGTTATATGTAGCACCTTCTTATCTACTGTACCATAAGAAGTCACCTGAACGCGCCTTGCTTTTACTAAATATGGATACATTTTACTTGTAATACCAGGTGTGACCATATGGAGTGCTGTGAAGAAAAAGAACATCCAAGAACAAAGTAATTATTCAAGCACATGTAGTGGAATACTCTATGCTGCCATCTAGTGGTATTCCTAGAATTTCTGATTGGTTGCTGCGAAATATAGTCCATATGTGTCACTCATTGCAGCTGCAGCAGGAAGCGGAATCCAGCTCTTGCCGGGATGATATAAGGACAGCATCCGGCATGACTCGATTGATGATATATACACATGTCACTTCTGTTTACATGCATAATTATTACTTTCATTCCTGCTGGAAAAATTGAATTTTTGCCGTCTAAACGGTTTTACCCAGAGCTCAGTAAGGCGGCGACAGCTTTGATCAGGTCTGTCTATGAATCATCGGCGAGCACTCGGCTTCCCAGTCATGACAGATATGCATGAGATGTGTTATAGGCATCTACTCCTCTGATATTAGAGGTGGTACAATCCACGGGTAATGTCGGGGAGGCGGCACCGCTCCATTAGAGTCAATGTAGCTCGTTAGGCGAGATTTATTCTCAAACACAAAGGAATTGATTTTATATCAGGAGCCGGATACTGACTGATTACCGCCAAAACTGTAAGAGGAATAACGCGCTGAATTTTACAGCGATCCTTAATGCAAAGACAGGCGCAAATCAGATTTGAGGCGCCTAAAAATTTCCAAGATAACGAAACAGATAACATAAGGAATCATTCATGACTAATGCAAATAAATAGAGAGAGAAAAAAGACAATGCAGCAGCACTCTACGAACACAAATAAAGTACAATAATGCCATAAATGATAGAACACATGGTGGCTATTAAGGCACATAACAGGTAGGATTTAGTGTTAGGTTCCTGTCTTATAGAGATCGCCTTGGCGCTGGCAGACGGGCCCAAATTATTTTGTACAAAATGCATTTGTAAAGAATCTCAATTTTGCAACATAAGCGTAGCATTAGCACCAGAATGTAATTATGGCATTATTGTACTTTATTTGTGTTTACAGAGTGTTGTTGCATTGTCTTTTTTTCTTTGTGTTTCTAGCCATGGCAGCGTGCACCTGCACATTGGGATGTGCTGATTGACCCCCTTTTTTTTGCAGTTGTACTGGAGCTGGAGGTGTGGCTGACTCCAGTTGGTCTTGCACCCCTGACCAGCCTGTCTGCCCCATAGGCTGATTTTAATTAGAGTAAGTATAAAGCTGTAGCCTGCTCTCATTGTATTTATTGGAAGCCATTTGGCACCAGGAGAAGTATAGAGTGGGCTCAGCATGCATGTTGGTACCTGCATCCCTGGATTTAATGGAGCTCGTTATGGCACCAAAAATGGTAAAAAGCAGAGTAGACCCAGCATGCATGTGGAACCTGCACTCCCTGAATTTGATGGTGGCCATTAAGGCACATAACAGGTAGTATTTAGTGTTAGGTTCCCGTCTTACAGAGATCACCTTGACGCTGGCAGACTGGCCCAAATAATTTTGTACAAAATGTATTTGCCAAGAATCGTAAATTTGCAAAATAAGCGTAGCATTAGCACCAGAATGTTTTCTATAATTATGGCATTATTGTACTTGATCTGGTTTGCAGAGTGCTGTTGCATTGTTTTTTTTTCTTTGTGTTTCTAGCCATGGCAGCGTGCACCTGCACATTGGGATGTGCTGATTGACCCCTCTTTTTTGCAGTTGTAATGCAAATAAATAGTTACATTGTAACAAAGAAACATAAAGCAGATTATACCTGATCAGGTTCCGGGGTTTCTGTCACCAAATACATATTTCTGTAAAATTTACACCTGCGTGCTGTAACTACTAGGGGGATCTGTACGACGAGTCCCTGGTTTTCCAGTTTTATAAAAATATAGTTTTAAGCCTACGTCCACCTTTACAATTATTTTTTTTCTATTTCTTTAGTGCATCTACAATAAAAAGGCACCTTTAAAAATCATCTTGTACCGTTCCGTGTATACAGCTCCTATGCAAACCTATGTTTCTCCATGGTTACACAACACACAAAGCTGGCCACACACATTGGATAAATGTTGGCCAACCCCGATGATTTCTGTGGGACGGTTTAAAGGGGTTGTGTCACCTCAGATACTGGTGGCATATCACTAGAATATTCCACCAATGTCACATAGGGTGAACGCGGTAATCTCTAGAACCTGGCTCCCAAATTGAAGGAGAGTACATTGCACCTGCGCAGCACGCTTTCTATTGACTTCTAAGGGAGTTTCAAAAGTAGACGAGCAAGCGTGCGCGGCTATTTTCGGAGGTCCCATAGAAATGAATGGAGGGTGTATTGCGCAATTGAGGCCACCGCTCCATTCACTTCCATAAGACCTCAAGAAATAGCTTGGCTATTTTCGGAACTCCTATAAAAATGAACAGAGGGCGCCTGCGCATGAGCTGTGTGCGACTGCTCACTTTGGGGTCTTCATTCTAGCGATAGATGCCGACCACAGAAGTGGGACCAAGGGTGCACCACCAATGAGGCCAAGTGAGGCGATCGCCTCAGGCAGCACCAGGTAGAGGCAAGAGAGGGGCAGCCGAAGGGCCAATGGCTGAAGGGAAGGGGTTAGCTTAAGAAATTGGCATTGGGGAGGGAGGGGCGCTGTTTCAGTTTTCGCCTCAGGCAGCAGAAAGGCTAGGTGCACCCCTGGACCTGCACCTATCTGACACTAGTGGCATAGCCTAACAATATGTCTGAGATGAGACAACCCCTTTAACCATCTAAGGTGTAACAGGGCCTCCCAACATTTTAATCTGCCTGATAATTCTGGTGGCCACCATCAGAGATGTATGGCTGCAGTTAACCCTCCTCTCCATAAAGAAAGCACATCATGCAAACTGGACCAAACTGAGGTTGCATGTGCAGGGGCCAGGAGAGACCGCTATGGGCGAAGGAGCATTTGGTGGACACAGCTATCTCATGTATACGGTCGGCCTTACTCCTTTACCCCTCTTCTAGTGTCAGGTAGAAAGAGTGGAGTAACACACGACTACAGTATCAGACTACATAAGCTTTGTTTGTAGTCTGTAACCATGGAGACACATAGATCTCCAGAGGAGCTGTAGTCACAAAACGGTAGGAGATTTTTAATCTCCTACACAAACTATCCTTTTCTATACTCTTAATCTTGGTATCATCCAGCATGGCTACCATTTATAAACCCCACCTCAACCCGCAGCCATATAGTGGGGGGGGGGGGGGGGGGGGGGGTGTATTGCTGCATTCATTTTCCATTCAGAAGTCAAAAATGGAGGCAGAATGTGTTGCAGCTGTACTGACATTGGTTGTCATCCAGCTTTGCCAGGAACATTAACTTTAGGGGTAAATAACTTTCTGAGGAGTAGATCTGTTCCTATAAAATATCACCAGGTTGTTCTGCATTTTGCTGCTCTGAGCTTATCAGCTGCTCCCAGCCCATCTTCTTTACGCTCCCAGCTCCTGTCCATTAATATTATGTCTGTCGATGGGTCCCCCGATAGGCCCGTACCTTCCCTCTGGTCGTTGCGTAAGCACTTCACTTTCGGTAACTTGCAGAGAAGCCGGCAGTCATCAGCTGTCAAAGCAGAAAAAACTGTTAATAGAAAAGCTCTGGGTTATGAAAAGTCCAAGGAAGAAAGATTTAGGTCAGAGCCGAGGGAAGGATTAAAACTTCATGTGATACAGATCCTATGTATACACCGAGCATTCAGAAAGTCTTTAGACCCTTTCACTTTTTCCACATTTTATGGTCATGTTTTTTCCCCCCTTTTCTGCACTCAGTATCCCATAATGAGAAAGTGGAAACAGAATATTAGAAATATTTGCTAATTTATCGAAAAGGAAAAACTAAAATCTTGCATTGACATAAGTCTTCAGCCCTTTTTGTAAGTCTTTAACCCCTTTACTCAGGACATAGGTCTTCAGCCCCTTTACGCAGGACATACTTGAAGCCCCTTTGGCAGTGATTCCAGCCTCCAGTCTTCTTAGAGATGATGCCACAAGTTTAACACCTGGATTTGGGGACTTTCTGCCATTCTTCTCTGCAGATCCTCTCAAGCTCTGTCAGGTTGGATGGGGGCCGTCGGTGAACAGCCACTTTCAGGTCTTTCCAGAGATGTTTCGTTGGGTTCAGGGCTCTGGCTCAGCCACTCAAGGACATTCTCAGAGTTGCTGCTCCTGTGTTGTCTTGGCTATGAGCTCAGGGTCATTGTCTTGTTGGAAGGAGAACCTTCAGACCAGTTTGAGGTCCAGAGCTCTGGATCAGGTTCTCATTAAGAATATCTCTGTACTTTGCTTCATTCAGCTTTCCCTCCACCCCGACCAGTCTCCCTGTCCTCCCAGCATGATGCTGCCACCACCATGCTTCACTGTAGGGATGGTACTGGGCAGGTGATCAGCGGCGCTTGGTTTCCTCCAGAAAATAATGCTTAGAACTGAGGCCAAAAAGTTCCATCTTGGCTTCATCAGACCAAGGAATCTTGTTTCTCACAGTCTGAGGTCCTTTAGGTGCTTTTTTGCAAACTCCAGGCGGCTTTCATATGCGTTTCACTGAGGAGAGGCTTCTTTCTGGCCACTCTGCCATAAAGCTCAAATTGGTGGAGGCTGCAGCGATGGTTGACCTTCTGGATGTTTCTCCCATCTGCACACAGGATCTTTGAGGCTCAGCCATAGTGCCCATTGGGTTCTTGGTCACCCCTCCTACCAAGGCTCTTCTCCCACGATTATTTAGTTTGGTGGGGCGGCCATCTCTCGGAAGAGCCCTGGTTGTTCCAAATTTCTTCCATTTAAAAATGATGGAGGCCTCTGTGCTCTTGGGGACTTTCAGTGTAGCAAAATTCTGTTTTCATTTTCTCATTATGGGTTGTTTAGAGCAGATTGATCCGGAAGACGGGTCTTGTGTTTTTTTTTTATTTTAGTACAAGTCTGCATCATTACAAAATGTGAAAAAAGTGAAAGCGTCTGAAGACTTTCCGAAAGCACTGTACATTCTTATCATCCAAATCACACATTGTAGCAGTGAGTCCTTATGCTGGGAGTTGTAGTAATTGCAAAGGTGTACACAGAAATCTTAGGGCTCCATAACAAAACTAAGAAGGGGGCTTACGGAAAAGTTTGCAACTCCTTTATTTTTTTTTATATAGAGCACCAAATTGATTTCATAGTGCTAGCTAATTATATTCTGAATTCATGCAGTGGCCACTAGATGGAGCTCACTGTCCGTGGATTGATACAAGCTAGAGATGAGCTAATCGATTCTAACACATTGATTAGTATCATTGGCAGGAGCTCCCCCCCTGTGAGAGGCTGTCCCCACAGGTGAAGATGCGCTCACCTGCACTGTCAATCTTTTGGTTTTGCCGCTGTTCAAAGTAGTGGTGCAAACATAGAAGCGCAGATTCGGGTGCAGCAACTGGGCATATGCCGCTACGCATAAGTGATAAGAGTAGCGTCGCATGTGCCGACACTGCTCCCGATGCCGAATGAGTGCCTCTACACTTGCACTGTGTAACAGCGGTTGCTGTGCGCCGCTGTTCCCCTGCTTACCGCCGCTTCCCATTCACCGCTGCAGTCCTGGGCTCTGTCTGTGTAGGTACTGTGGTTCTGAGATCCGTTCCACAGTTTCCTCTCAGCCCTGGCTAGAGCATGCTTGCTGCTTGTTTCCTGCAGTACTTCCTTAAGAGACGGCGCGCGTGTCACTTCCTGGGCTTTATGGGGTCATGTGACCTCGCTGACCAATCCTAGCCCTCCATCTCATATATAAGTGCCTCAGCCCCCTTCCCAGATGCCTCAGTGTCAAGGTCCTTGTGTCCTGCTAAGGTTCCTGATAACCACTTGTGTTCCTGGATTCTGCTACCAGTCCGATCCCTGCCTGCTTGCCTTGACTCTCTTGTTGCTGACCCAGATTGCCTGACCTGTACCTGTGCCGCATGCCCTGACCCTTTGCCTGTCTGACTACGCCTCTGCCTCATGCTTCGGTCCTGCGCTGTTGCTCTTGGTAACGTGTACCTATCCTCCTCAAGAGGTAGCGACCTGGTGTTCCCCTCATTAAAGTCTATCCTCACCATCAGGGGTACTGTGAAGATCCAGGGGTTTACTTAGACAACGCCCTTAGAGGAGGAAGGACACGTGGCACAGTGGGTTCACACCCGCTGGTTCGTGACACACTGCTAATCTGAGCAGTTGGCACAGGCAGAAATTGATAGGGCTATGCTAGATACCTAGACCTGTGGCAACTGGGTGTTTCTTCACCCGTGGGGGCAGCCACTCACAGGTGAAGGGCTCCTGCTAATGAGATGAATCGATCTGCTCATCTATAACAGAAACAGTGCGCGTTAAGCTCTTAAGCTCCCCCTATTGGCAGCACCAGGTAGAGAGAATTTTTATCATGTATGTCTCTGCAGAGGATTCGGAGCACTGTATCAGGAAAAACAAAACCCCGACCAATAAGAACAAAAAATGATACAGCTGAAAAAGTTAAGGGTCACTAACACACTAAAGGCTCATTCACATGACTATAGGCCGTCTGTGCCCATTTTGAGGACTGCATTGACTTGAATGGGTCTGCAATCCGCAAGATATAGCACAGAGCGGAGGCATGCATCGGAATCCCACAGAAGCACTACGTAGCGCTTCCGTGGGCTTTTGGGTTGGCTCTATACTGGAAAAGAACTGATCAGGCATATGCCCATACATTCTGAATGGAGAGTAATCCGTTCAGGATGCATCAGGACGTCTTCAGTTCAGTCATTTTGACTGATCAGGCAAAAGAGAAAACCGCAGCATGCTACGGTTTTATCTCCGGCGAAAAAAACTGAAGACATGCCTGAATGCATAGGAATGTATTAGTGCCGGATCCGGCATTCAAAATACTGGCATGCGCAGACCGAAAAAAAGGTGAAAAACATAAATGCCGGATCTGTTTTGCCGGATGACACCGGGAAGACGGATCCGGCATTTCAATGCATTTTTTTTGACTGATCAGGCATTTTTAAGACTGATCAGGATCCTGATCAGTCTTACTAATGCCATCAGTTGGCATATGTTTTGCCGGATCTCTCTGCCGCAAGTGTGAAAGTATCCTAAGGGCTCTTTCACACCTGCGTTCTTGTCTTCCGGCATAGAGTTCCGTCGTCAGGGCTCTATGCCGGAAGAATCCTGATCAGGATTATCCTAATGCATTCTGAATGGAGAGAAATCCGTTCAGGATGCATCAGGATGTCTTCAGTTCCGGTACGGAACGTTTGTTGGCCGGAGAAAATACCGCAGCATGCTGCGCTTTTTGCTCCGGCCAAAAATCCGGAACACTTGCCGCAAGGCCGGATCCGGAATTAATGCCCATTGAAAGGCATTGATCCGGATCCGGCCTTAAGCTAAACGTCGTTTCGGCGCATTGCCGGAGCCGACATTTAGCTTTTTCTGAATGGTTACCATGGCTGCCGGGACGCTAAAGTCCTGTTTGCCATGGTAAAGTGTAGCGGGGAGCAGGGGAGCAGTATACTTACCGTCCGTGCGGCTCCCCGGGCGCTCCAGAGTGACGTCAGGGCGCCCCAAGCGCATGGATCATGTGATCGCATTGGACACGTCATTCATGCGCATGGGGCGCTCTGACGTCATTCTGGAGCGCCCCGGGAGCCGCACGGACGGCAAGTATACTGCTCCCCCGCTCCCCACTACTACTATGGCAACCAGGACTTTAATAGCGTCCTGGCTGCCATAGTAACACTGAACGCATTTGGAAGACGGTTCCGTCTTCAAATGCTTTCAGTACACTTGCGTTTTTCCGGATCCGGCGGGCACCTCCGGCAAATGGAGTACACGCCGGATCCCAACAAGGCAAGTGTGAAAGAGGCCTTAGAACTCTAACAGCTGAGTTGTTTGTTACAATTGTATCCAGTCTCGACAATCTTCAGGCTGGACTCCAGATTGATACATTTTATTCCCACTGATACATTGTAACAAACTGTCAGGAGAGGAGAGAGATGTGCGCTGTGGAGGTGTTTGACAGGTGTGAGAAGTGTTAATCTAGACTTTTTCTATTCACTGACAGCAACAATAGATCTTGAAAATTGTGAAGAATTGAAACCCCGAGTCTATTAGTGAGCTGCATAAGCTTTACCAAGGTCAGATCTTATATAGGGAGCGTCAATGGCGCAGTGCCTTACAGTCCATGACAAATCCAGCTCTGCTACATCTCTAGGCTAGGATCCCTGTCTATATGCCTTCCAGCTCCCTTTCTGAAACAGTCACCCGGCGCCTCGTGAGGAGGCTGATATTACACTGCACAGGCGTTCGGCAGCTGATGACAGTCGTATCCTACATTGCGGATCTCCATCTGCTTCTTCGACGCTCTTAATAGACAGAGAAACCGATTCTGGCAGATGTCACAGCGTCTCGTCTCTGCATGTGACTGCAGAACATTACACTGGAAATGAATGCGACGCACACGTCCCACCGCTCTCCAGCATGAGGGGGATTTTATTATATCTGAAGATCAGTCAAGAGCCACCATGCAATGATGCTGATGAGAGGACCCCATAGATGGGGATGTCACCTGCCATATACTGTAAGGAGGCGATAGTGTCCTGTATACATACTGGAGGACTGAATAGAGATGTAGCAGAGCTGAATTTGGAGCTATTGGGAAGGCCAATGGAGGGCCTACAGCATCCTCAGCCAAGGCCCCGGCTTAGTGCAGACCCATGATGCGTTTACGAAAATGTAGGCTCCTCTTTCCGAATCGGCAGAACTTGAAAAGGGCAGATGATAAGTCCACTCAGAATGGAGATGCTACAGCGGGATACAGTAGCTAATCACGCTTACATGCCGCGGAAACTCCCGCAAACTTACGTTAAAAATCTGCACCACTTCAATTTCTGGCACAGATTTGTTGCAGATTTTCCTCATCGACTTCAAAGGGGAAATAAAGCACTGCGATGAAATCCGCAAGATATGCATTGTTTTGGATTTTGCTGAGGATTACTTGAGGATCGGCAGCAAACTCTGCAAAATCGGCATGATTTGGTAAGGATTTCCCCCTGCAGATTTGGACTCACAGGATATATAGGAGCCTTTTCCTGAGGAGGTGCCACACCTGCCACCTGGGCAAGATGTTAGATAAAGAGGAGCAACTTTATTCAAGATGTGCCGCATTCTTCCCCAAGGCCGGGGGTAACTATCAGGGCAGCAGGCACAGCAGCATACTGCAAAGAGAGTCCTCGGGTATGGATGATACTCGCTTCTCCTCGCTCCGAGGCCGCTCTCCTGCACTTGGTTCTCTGATTTCCACACGTGCTGCACAATGGAATTTAAAGTCTATAGACACCTTATGGGCAATTTGTTTATGATTACATTTTACTAATTTTGGGCTAAAAAAAACAATCATTTTTTCAATTGTGTTTTATCAAAAATGTTCAGCAGTTTTTGTGATACGTGTGGTTAAAAATCAGTTCCGTCAGCTAAAGGGCTCCTATAAGGCCTTATCTCTGATCTCCTGACCTCCTAAACACTCATTATAGCTAAACTCTTATAAAACTGATAAGAATATGGCTTAAATGAGCGTTTATGAGGTCAGGAGTTCAGTGATAAGGCCTCACATGAATGATTTTTAACCACATGTATCACAAAAACCTCTGGAAACTTTTAATCAAGACCAATTGAAAAACTGATATTTAGCACAAAATGAGTAAAATGCAATCATGCCCTGAAGGTGTTCATAGACTTTAAAGAAAACTGTCCCTTTTGCCAGGTTAGCATCCCGGACTATCACTACTCCTTATAATTGGCACCTGGTACCTTCTCTGAGCTTGGCTCTGCCTTATGGGCTTTGTACGTTTTGGATTACCCCAAGCACTCTGGGCCTGCCTGTCTGTATTATCACCATATCTCTGGCTGGCATTGTCATTGGGGCATATTCCACCAATCTGCTAACCAAGAAAGTCCATATTACCACTGCGGAGGGGTCATGGGGCACTGTGCACACCGCATTTGAGCCTTCCATCAGAAGTATATGTCAGGAGCGGATTCGCCATGTGTACCTCCGATGAGGGGCTCCAATGTATCCCACTGTAAAGGCCTACATCACCCATTGACTCCATTGTCCAAAAAAAGCTATACCGCGTGGAATACGTTTCTCTCTCGTCATCCCAGCGCATGCTGGACTTAGAGATTTGACATATCAGGAGTTTCTCACCAAATACGCCAAACATGGTGCCTGGGTGCATCATTCTGGATGAGTGTGGAGGAAGAGGGAAGAAACAACGGATAATGGGAGGACCAAGAGGCCATGAGGAGAGGAAAGGACCCAACTGGTTGACTCATTGATGCTCGTCATGTCCATATGGAGCTCCATTCCAGGCTTGACTATGGGGACCCTTGGATACTGGTGGAGAATCTGGCAGAGGTACAGTACCATGTGTTTTGAGGTCTTCAACATGGGACCTTGTCATGGCAAGTGACGGCAGGATTTAGTGTCACCTGCTGAGTGCTGGGAATGAAGGGCCCGCCGTCTTCTAAGGTGACTTTTCACAGCACAGTGCGGTTGCCCTACAGGTGAAGAGCAGGTACTGCAATCTCCTTCACATGAACGGGTGGTGATCCACAGAACAAGAAATGGCGCTGCGCAGGGAATACGTCCTTTTGATCAGTGGGGGTCCCTGTGATCTCATCAGAATGCCCCTTTAAATGTTGCCATATCTCACGGATATTGCAGCAGCTTCAGCTCTGTCATGGTAGGGAGAAGGATGAAAAAGTCCTCCACCCTCACCCGACGAGTCGCTCACTGACAGAAGGGTTCATTTACTTTCATGACTATTGAATACAGAATTAAAGGAATTAAAGAATCCATTAAAACTTATTAAACTCATCCATTTCTACCGAGAGGATTCTCCGGGGCTATCAGTCACCGATGTCACATCAGCTCAAAATCCTGTACTTCAGGCTCCTAATGGCCTCTGGTTTATGCAGGATTTCCTCCCCGGGTCCCTTGGGGGCCGTCACTCGCTGCTCGGTCTTCATTCCTCTTTATTGAAGCTTTTGGCTTATAAATTACTCGTCAGATTCATGGCCGCTTCATTAGGAAGTTTCATGCCCGGATGGAAGAACGACCATTCTGCCAAAAAGGTCCCACTGAAGGCTTCTCGTTAGGGCTCCTTAGGGCCCATCCAGGCTGAATATGTCCATGCCAAAGAGGCACCACGAGGAAACAGCCTCCCATTGGGGAGGCTGTGCAGCCGATCTTGCTGACATGTCCTTTCTTGTGGCGGTCGCAGCCATAAACCACGGCCTCCCATTGAAAACAATGGAAAGTCATCTCCAATCACTTCAACTCAATCTGAACAGCCCCTTAGAGTTAGTCTGGCCAACTAGAGGGCATATAGTGGGGGGCTCATCAATTCCATTCCCCTGCAGTGGGCGCTAGGGCTACATGGTGCTGTCTACTCTTAAAGGGGGTTGTGCCACAAAACACATTTTATAGTTTTCAAACCAGCCCCTGGATCTGAATACTTTTGTATTTATGTCTTTAAAAATGTTATATAGCCACTGAGATATTCAATAAAATGTATCTGTATAGCGCCACCTGCTGTTTGTTCTTTTCCTTATTTTTTGTCCGTCTCACTGAGCTGGTCGAGCATGCTCAGTAAAAATCTTTAGCTGCCACCTGCCATATGTTCTGTTAGAGTCTTTGTGTCACGGTCTCGGTGGTGTTCGCCGTTGTTGCAGCATGTAGGTGCATCCTCCTTTCTCTTTCTGGCTGGGTATGGCCACTAGGTGTTTATATTGCCTGTGGCTTCCAGGCTGGAGTTAGTTGTCCTCCAGCTCTGGTGTGTGCTGGAGTTATGCTCCTGTCCTGGATATGCCATCTGTCCAGTGTGAGGGCCACCTAGTTGGACATCGATGTCACCATGATGTCTCCCCTATATTCCCTCTGTCCCTTTCTCATCCTCACCTGTTGTCTTGTTTGGTGTGGTTTATGTTATGGGTGTGTTATTATGTCTAGTTTGGTGTTCCATGTCTGGTATGTTTGGTGCTGTAGTCCAGCATGGTTACTAGACATTTCCCCTGTCTGTGCCTTGGGAAGAGGGCTCCAGGGTTCCCCGGAGTGGGAACTAGGAGTCTGTATGCAGCTCTGTCTGGGGCCACCATGCATCCCCTCTGCTTGGAGCTCCAGACAGTATCTGGTGTGCTGGATACCTGTGTGTAGTTGTTGGTACGGTGTCCTGTATGGTGTGTGGGCACCAGTACATATGCATGGGTTCCAGTTGTGGTGGCTGCGGCATGTAAGTGTGTTGTTCTGTGTGCTTACCTGACGATCCAGTTGCTGTATACGGTCTTCACTTTTTCCTGGCATCTAGGCCGGTTGAGACTCCGGTTCATTCGTGTATTGGAAGAACAGGTCGTCTCTCCCCCTGCTCCTATTTGAGGGATTATCAGGGCGACTTAGGGTCCTAGGTTCCTGGGTATGAGCCGTCCTACTATCCAGGTCTGCTCATATGGTTAGGAGTCAGGGCGAGGATTAGGGATGCATTAGGAGGTGACCTGCTCCCTGTTCCTGGTATCCAGGCCTAGTTGCTGCCTGGTTTACCTTACTTTATACGGTGGGGAGTTTCCCCCACTCCCCACTGTGACACTGTGTCAGTTACAGGGAGAGAGGTGCAGCAGAAAGGACACCCTCCCATGAGCTGCCAGGCTGAAGATAATCTAGCAGAGAAATTGGAGCAGGGAATGTGGAGATCTCATGTGAGGTACGGGGCTGGTTCTGGCTTTGTTAGAAAGAGATTGCCATGTACTGTCTATGTGATGTCTTTTCATTTTTTACACCAATCATGGGATAACCCCTTTACATGCCTCCAATTTATTAACAAAAAACACAGGTAAGTCTGACACAGACTACAATTCATTAGTTAGTGATACCTTATGGGGGTTTCTCCCCTTTGAACAGTCCCTCACAATAACAAACTGATTGCAGAGTGTTCTTCTGCTGGGATCAGAAGTGATCAGCTCCAACCTGTGGGTCAGCTAGTGTTCATTTTCCCAGCAGCGCCACCACAGGGGAAGTGAAGTATTACACGTTTCTGGTCCTCCAGGGCGAGAGATAACCTTGGTACCTGATCTCCATTCTGGCTAATAGTTGGGTCCCTGTCTATGAATTTTATGAAGAGGTCAGATGAATATAGGCCCCATTAGACTTACAGTTATCGCTGTAGTCGTCCACTAATATGATTTCATGGATGAGGTGCATAGGTGTCCGATTCAATACACTGCAAAAAAGACACAAAAGAAATCAGGTGAAGGTTCGTGCTCCGGTTTGCTTCATTCACAGACATAGAGAAGTAGGTGATGTGCAATGAATGGAGTCTACAGGTGAAGAAGCCTTTGGTGTAACATTTACCGTTCACGGCTCACATGACTACTGTATCCCGTTTTCCATACGGGTAAATGGAGATGTGTTTCCCAATCCTAGACCGTGATGCAATGGCGTGCACTAAAGTCCGCTCCCTCTGTACAGATCTCAGGAAATCCCTGCGGAATGTAAACTGCGATATACTAAGTGCACGTTCACACGGTCAGGTTTTCTGATGCAGTTTTGGAAGAAAAAAACAAAAGTGAATTACAAAATGAAGAGAAGTTGATTTCCCTCTGAAACTGCATCAAGAAACCTGACCGTGGCCACAGCCAAACATTCTAGTCGTCATTCAGAGTCTAAATGTTCCAGTCCTTCTGCCACAGCTGAGGGTTTGTTACAATGTACCTGTTCAGGCAGGTCCTCTGAACTAAAGACTGCAGCAGAAACCCTCTCCAGGACAGATTTGAACAAACCCTCAGCTGGGACAAGCATTGCTTCAAGCTTCTAGATTTAAATGAAAATGTTCCCATTCACTAAAAGCAAGCAGAGATCTTGAAAACTGTGAAAAAATGAAAGTGGTAGAAATGTTTCATTATTCAGCAATAAACGTGTGAAAATGAAAGGAATATGATTGTTTGCTATAAAGCCCAGCGACCCTATGACAACACCTCGGACACAGGGCAGGAAGCGTTGTCATAAGGCAGAAATAATCTTCGATTTTAACCCGAATACACAGAATTAAGGTCGTATTTTTTTTTCCCCACAATTTTAACACAAGTTAAAAGGGATTTACTAGGTAAACTAGTAGAGAGTTGCTGCAGAAAGGACACACCACCTGAGATGTGACAGGGAGAGTACTGCTGCAGAGTGGACATGCCCCCTTAGCTTTGCCAGGGAGAAAGCTGCTACAGAAAGGACATGCCCCCCGAGATGTGACATGGAGAGAGCTGCTGCAGAAAGGACATGCCCCCTGAGATGTGACATGGAGAGAGCTGCTGCAGAAAGGACATGCACCTGACATGTGACAAGGAGAGAGCTGCTGCATAAGACACAACCCATGAGGTGTGACAGGAAGAGAGCATCTGCAAAAGGACATGCATCCTGAGATGTGACAGGGAGAAAGCTGCAGCAGAAGGGACATGCCCCCTGAGATGTAACATGGAGAGAGCTGCTGCATAAGACAACCCATGAGGTGTGACAGGGAGAGAGCTTCTGCACAAAGGACGTGCATCCTGAGATGTGACAGGGAGAGAGCTTCTGCAGAAAGTACATGACCCCTGAGATGGGATAGGAAGAGAGCTGCTGCAGAAAGTACATGCCCCCTGAGATGTAACATGGAGAGAGCTGCTGCATAAGACAACCCATTAGGTGTGACATGGAGAGAGCTTCTGCACAAAGGACGTGCATCCTGAGATGTGACAGGGAGAGAGCTGCTGCAGAAAGGACATGCCCCCCCCCCCCCCCTTGATATCTGACAAAGAGATAGCTGAAGCAGAAAGGGCATGCCCTCTGACATGTAACATGGATAGAGCTGCTGCAGAAAAGACACAACCCATGAGGTGTGACAAGGAGAGAGCTCCTGCAGAAATGACATGCCTCATGAGATGTGCCAGGAAGAGAGCTGCTGCAGAAAGGACACACCACCTGAGATATGACATGGAGAGAGCTGCTGCAGAAAGGACATGCACCTGACATGTGACAAGGAGAGAGCTGCTGCATAAGACACAACCCATGAGGTGTGACAGGAAGAGAGCTTCTGCACAAAGGACATGCATCCTGAGATGGGATAGGGAGAGCTCCTGCAGAAATGACATGCCTCATGAGATGTGACAGGGAGAGAGCTGCAGCAGAAATGACACGCCCCCCTAAGCTGTGATACAGAGAGAGCTGCACCAGAAAGGTCATGCCCCCTGAGCTGCCAGCCCGAAATAAATCTAGTAGAGTAATAAATGTGGAGATCTCTGTCGGATGGAAAACCCCATTAAGAATTAGACAAAAACAACTAGATGTAGCAGAGCCAAGTTGATTTTGACAAATGTAGCACAGTTGAGCTGGTGAAGTAGTAACGTTTACCCATATGGCACAATTCGTGATGATACCAAAGTGTGCTTTTACATTCAGTTAGTGCTATGATAATACCCACACCCATAAAGAACAAAAAGACACATTGAGCTCTGCTACATCTGCACATATAAAGCCACGTGATGCGGTGCTGGAGCAGTACATTGAAATATTAATTGTGCCGGATAACAAAGACCTGGACGCTGGTAAAGCAGGCTATTTCCCTTATCCGCTTCCTCATGAGCAGTGCGGCGATAAGACAAATAGCGAGACGTCTAATTCCTATGCGCAAATGTAATAACGTACAATCATGTCAGATAAGGAGAACGCCTGTGCGAGGATGTGAATCCCTGCAAATGTCTTATGGAGCCGGGTAGAGATAACGTGTGGACAATGGGAGGACGTCTACATCACCGAAAACGGGGGAAGGGAGGGTTAATGGGGGCGACTTATTATAATAGCGCAGTAGATGAGGGGAGAAATCATCGAAAGCAGCCAATCAGATTTCAGCTCTCATTTATTAGAGACCCTATAGGAAATGGTGGAAGTAAGATGTTCTTTAAAGAAGACCTCTCACCTCTTTAGTAACTACTAGCATTCCCCGTGTAATATCAATTCTGGAGCATCTGTTCTTATCACTCTATGTTGGATCACTCCTCTGTTGTTCCTACTAGAAGTTTCTAAGTTAACTACTAGCAATTTGCAATGAAGGTCAGGCTGGGTGTAACCAGTTGGGGGGCGTGTCTCTGCACAGTCTGACACTATCCAATCAGTGCTGCCATTGTCAGATTGCATGGACACCCCCAACTGGAAATGCCCAGAAGGAGATTTTTTGCAGAGTATTGTTAATTGATTTACAACTTCTAGCAGGAATAATAGAGGAACTGCACAACACAAGAGTCATAAGAATAGATGTTATTACATGGGGAATGCAGGTAGTTACTAACAGACATGTCATGAGGGGTGAGACCTCCTCTATAAAGAAGACATTTTATATCTAAACTCAATGTAAGGAGCCAGGGGGGTAGGAGAGGTTTTCTTAAAATCAATGTATCTATGAGTTAGGACTACTTACTTCTCTGTGTCATGGAGTTACTGTACATCCCCAAAAATATCAAGCTAAACTCTACAAAATCTCCTAAATCACGAATACAATTCCAGAAATACAGTGAAGACTGACACACACAGAGCACTGGCACTCCGTATCTTCCTTTAAGGTTCTCTGAAGATCTGGACGTCCCCATAATGGATACAGTTAGTAGATTATAGGGGCTGTACAATATTAATAAAATATGGCCGCTTCCTTACAAAAAACAGCGCCCCACCTGTTAACAGGTTGTGTGTGGTATTGCAGCTTTGCTTCATTGAAGTGATCAGAGCTGAGCTGCAATACCAGACACAACCCACGGACAGGTGGGGCGCTGTTCAAGGTCCTCTAACCCTTTATATTTCGGATGGGAATTAGCAATTATTAAAATTCCATTTATATTTTGTAACTTGGGTGGGACGTATAGTTCAGTTAATTCTATGTGTCCAGATCCATGAATAGAATCCCAGATCAACAGTAAAGACTGACACATAAAAAAAAGCCAACAGGTTGTGGATTGGGAGGGGTATGCCTCTCGGGATCTCTGAAAAGTTAGGTGGGTTGCGTAATTGCTGCATTAACGTCTTTGATTTTAGTCGAGAACTTTTCTGCGTCACCCTCGGGGGTCTAGCATTTTCGTTTATTTTTAGAGCGACGCGTCAGATGGCTTTACTTGTCTCCCAGTCCTGCAGAGCGACAGAGCTGAGGACGGCCATCTGCTCTGCCATGTCACTTGTGTGCACATGACAATATGGCAGGAGTTCGGAATACTGAGCGGCGCCTCATCCTGATGGGAAACGTTCAGTCCTCGTAGGAATGAAGCGCTACAAATCCACAAGACACAAAGAAACACGCAGATCTAACCATATGGTGTGAAAAGACACATTTAAAATCTTGGTTACATGCTCCAGTCACATCCAAAGCTGCTTCCAGTGTCTGCTGGCTGACCTTGTAGACTGAGGATAAAATGTTAGTACTCATGGCTGCCATGGTTGATGAGGAGTACTGTGATGGAAAACACCTTGCCCGTCATGGGGACATGACCTGTGGGGTTCACACAGAACGGTTCTAATCTCTTAAAGGCACAGTCCTTACATTCTACATTCCATCAGTCTCAAGGGGTGATGTTCCGATGCCTCAGGTCAGGGTCTCCTCTCTGCTCGCAGCTGTCACACTTGCTTGGGACCTCTATCCTCCTGCTGCTCCAGAGGTCCAATGGGCCAAGGAGTTTTTCCCTCTTTGACCCATGGCACTAACCCTATTCTTCTGCTCTCTCTTCTTTCCAGCTGACCTGACTTCCCTTCCTCATCACTTCGCTGGGGTGGGAGACACCCTCTCTTCCCATCTTTAGGTCTTTGCTGCAGCTCCTCTCAAGCTATTTTTGGTTCCCAAGGCGTAATTCAAGACTCGGGCCTTTTCCATTTCACAGGGGGATTCCCACTGCTTACCCCACTACTGCAACACTCCTGAAATTCAAAAGCAGGAGGGAAATTTCCTCCCCTCCTATAGAACTCAACTTCCACCCACCTGAAGCTGCTGCAGCAGGCCATACTCCAGCTCCCACCCCCAGCAGCCACACTACTACTAGGATGGCACCACCAGTGGATATATAACAGCTCTTCCTTTCATCCCAGAGAACAGAGGATCTTCTGGCCGCGTCAAATTTCTGCTAATTTACGGTGCAACAGGACCATCCAGTAAGGGGACTGCGCCACAGCTAAGCTAAACACTATACCGTCACCGCAAGGAAGCCAGACGGTGGCACAACGAGCATTCCCAGTATCTGAGCCGATGCGCTGCTCGTTTCTTCAAGGGGTGACTGCCCCCACCTGACACAGAGTCTCTGGCCCCCTACCTGACATAGGGTCTGTTCATTCTGAGGTATGATGAAGGAGGTCATACTTTTATTATGGAAATGAAACATGGCTTTCTAGGGGAAAATACAGCAGCCAACATAACCGGCATACGTCCCAGGAGGTCTAAACCCCAATTTAGATAGGAAAACCCCTATAAATTTTGCTGTAGATTACGGTATATTACCCACTGCACAGTCAGAGACGCTAAAGGCTATGCAACCGCCTTCGCTTGAAACGAAGATTAGACACCTAATAAGAGAGAAGCAGTGCAAACCTCGCTAAAAGGCAATTATTTATGGGCCGGAGCTCCGAAACGTACATCACGTATAATTGCTTTGATTACTTACTGACGACTGTAACCAGCTAAAACAACACCGCGCCATTCCTCTAATAGAGGAGGCGAGGATTTATGGCGCTTCGGGGAGGGATAAACATGACTCCACTTTCTTCTATTTTTTCCGTCTCGAATGTAAATATCATATAATTTTCCAGACAGAACGTCATGAATTTCCTCCGGTTTATAACACCGCACTGGGGACGTCGAGTCGTTTCTCAGGGCTGAAATATTCCCATTTTTCATAAATTGCTGATTTTATTTCCAAATTTATCTTTTCTTTTAGCTTAAAACCTGAAGCATAAAATATCTTGTGTCTATAACTCGCAGCCATAACTCAGCGGCACGCGGCCTCATCCAGCTATTAACATTAAGCAAGAGGCTCCCGAGAGCCACAAATGATACATCACTCCAGGGTTAATTTGCAGTTTTGGATAATTGGATTGATTAAAGTTGAAAGTAACGGGGTGAAACTGCTGACCAGAAATCTAACATGAAACGGAACGGAGACACAATGGATTAACGGCTTTTTATGATGTGGGTCTGAGATCGGGAGGATGAAGGGAACGATGTGTCCGTGCTGCTCCTAACTCAGAATAAAGGGCGACACGAAGAGAGAGTCAAAAGTGTAACAAACATGGAAAGACAAAAGTACAAACGACACCTTCTAAAAGCCGTATTCATATTACTAACTGCGGAAGTTCTTACTGCACATACCGTATTATAGTAGTTACTGTATATTATTCTGCATAGAAGCAGTATTATAGGAGTTATATTCCTGTACATAGGAGGCAGTATTATAGTAGTTATAATCTTGTACATAGGAGCAGTATTATAGTAGTTATATTCTTGTACATAGGAGCAGTATTATAGTAGTTATATTCTTGTACATAGGAGGCAGTATTATAGTAGTTATATTCTTGTACATAGGAGCAGTATTATAGTAGTTATATTCTTGTACATAGGAGGCAGTATTATAGTAGTTATATTCTTGTACATAAGAGCAGTATTATAGTAGTTATATTCCTATACATAGGAGCAGTATTATATTAGTTATATTCTTGTATATAGGAGCAGTATTATATTAGGTATATTCTTGTACATAGGAGCAGTATTATAGTAGTTATATTCTTGTACATAGGAGGCAGTATTATAGTAGTTATATTCTTGTACATAGGAGGCAGTATTATAGTAGGTATATTCTTGTACATAGGAGCAGTATTCTAGTAGTTATATTCTTGTACATAGGAGCAGTATTATAGTAGTTATATTCTTGTACATAGGAGCAGTATTATAGTAGTTATATTCTTGTACATAGGAGCAGTATTATAGTAGTTATATTCTTGTACATAGGAGCAGTATTATAGGAGTTATATTCCTGTACATAGGAGGCAGTATTATAGTAGTTATATTCTTGTACATAGGAGCAGTATTATAGTAGTTATATTCCTGTACATAGGAGGCAGTATTATAGGAGTTATATTCTTGTACACAGGAGCAGTATTATAGTAGTTATATTCTTATACATAGGAGGCAGTATTATAGTAGTTATATTTTTGTACTTAGGAGCAGTATTATAGTAGTTATATTCTTGTACATAGGAGGCAGTATTATAGTAGTTATATTCTTGTACATAGGAGCAGTATTACAGTAGTTATATTCTTGTACATAGGAAGCAGTATTATAGTAGTTATATTCTTGTACATAGGAGCAGTATTATAGTAGTTATATTCTTGTACATAGGAGGCAGTATTACAGTAGTTATATTCTTGTACATAGGAGCAGTATTATAGTAGATATATTCTTGTACATAGGAGCAGTATTATAGTAGTTATATTCTTGTACATAGGAGCAGTATTATAGTAGTTATATTCTTGTACATAGGAGCAGTATTATAGTAGTTATATTCCTGTACATAGGAGCAGTATTATAGTAGATATATTCTTGTACATAGGAGCAGTATTATAGTAGTTATATTCTTGTACATAGGAGCAGTATTATAGTAGATATATTCTTGTACATAGGAGCAGTATTATAGTAGTTATATTCTTGTACATAGGAGCAGTATTATAGTAGTTATATTCTTGTACATAGGAGGCAGTATTACAGTAGTTATATTCTTGTACATAGGAGCAGTATTATAGTAGATATATTCTTGTACATAGGAGCAGTATTATAGTAGTTATATTCTTGTACATAGGAGCAGTATTATAGTAGTTATATTCTTGTACATAGGAGGCAGTATTACAGTAGTTATATTCTTGTACATAGGAGCAGTATTATAGTAGTTATATTCTTGTACATAGGAGCAGTATTATAGTAGTTATATTCCTGTACATAGGAGCAGTATTATAGTAGTTATATTCTTGTACATAGGAGGCAGTATTATAGTAGTTATATTCTTGTACATAGGAGGCAGTATTATAGTAGTTATATTCTTTGTCAATTGTCTTTTTATTGAAAAGCATATCAAAAGAGATGTTTACATACATTGATGCACAAATCAGAGTTATTACAGACAAGTCTAAAGCGTACTTTGACAGTATAGTGCATAGTATACATATGACATATATAAAGTGCATGTCTTCAGAGCAAGGTCATCTAGAACCAACTAATTGACATTTGGTGTGTGACCTGATGTAGGTAGGTCAAACAAACATATAAAAAGGGGGGGGAGGATGGGGGATGGGGGGGGGTGTCCTTAGAACTGGACAGATACGGTCTGAGGCTGTTAAGATAACCTTTGATGATTCCAAAGGGAGGAAGAAGGTTTAGCACCCTCCATTCTCCCTAATGTGTCGTTCCTGTCTGGGGGGACATTTTCAAAGTTGTTTGTCTGTTGAAAATTGTTTAAGATGTTGGTGTACCATTCGCATATCTATATGTAATCCATGGGGCCCATAGCTTTTTGTGCTTCTCATGTGCCCTAAGTTCCCAGCCCGCTAGCTCTTCCATACGATGAACGTGATCTAGTTTGCTTAACCACTGAGAGGTGGTGGGGGGTTCTTTACTCAGCCACTTTTGGGGGATAAGTAGACGGGCAGCTTGAATCAAGTGTATAACAAGTTTGTTCCTTGATGGCGATAGTTCTTTTGTTGGAAGCCATAAAAGAACCAACTCTGGGGTTAATGTCAGGTTAGTGTTTAGAATTTCATTAATGGTCCGAGAGACGTCATCCCAGTATCCTCTTATTTTAGAACAGGACCAAAAAATGTGTAGAAGAGTGCCACTCTCTTCCCCACACCTCCAACACCTGTCATGATCACTCAGACCACTAAGAAATAGTTGTTTAGGGGTGAGGTACCACTGTGTGAGGACCTTATATGAGTGCTCTTGGATCTTCACGCAGCGGGAGAAGCCATGCGAGTGTGCGTGCATACGGAGAATATCTGTCTCCGAAAAGGTAACCTTAAGGTCATTAGCCCAGGTGTGGACATATTGTGGAGTAATGCGACGTTGTGGTGAGATCAAGGCCAAATATATAGTGGATATCAATTTGCGTTGAGGGGAAGGGGGGGTTGCTAATTTTTCAAACCATGTCGGGGTCATTACACATGACTTCTGAGTAGTTAGTTGTTTCCCAGCAGATTTTATAGTTATTAGGTCTAGAAAGTTAAATGTACTCCAGGCTAAGCTAAGGGGATGTTGATCCGGTAAAGTGCCGTTTACCTTTCCTATAAAGTCAGCTGTGGAGAAATCTCTTAATCTGTGCCAAATCTGCGAGACCTGAGATCCTGGAGGCTGAATCGAGTGTGGTATGAGATCTGCTGGCATTATACTAGGGGGGTTCTGTAGGAGCCCATGTGTCTTGTTGAGCTGTTTAATGACCAGGCTAGTGCCCTTTAAGAGGACATGTGAATGGAGTGATGCATTTGCCTGACCCCATAGTGCTGCTTTCTGTGGTTGGGTGAGCTGCATTAGTTCCAGTTCCGTGCCCAATGTGCGGTAGACAGGGGAATAAAGCTGCAACCACCTCCTCAGGTGAATAGCCCTGTAATATGTTTGGACATCCGGCAGTGCTATACCTCCATGACCACGCCCCAGTACCAGCCTCTGGTGAGGAGCCCTAGCCTTCTTGCCGCCCCATAGGTAAGTCATAAAAAGCCTGCGAATCCTTGTAAAATATGAGTTAGGTAAAAATATTGGCAACATCTGTAGTACGTACATAATTTTTGGGAGGACAAACGCTTTTAGTATATTCTTCCTTCCCATCCAAGAGGAATAAGGGAGGCGTAGCGATTGGAGCAGGTTTTGGACCTCTGATATTAGGGGAGTATAATTAAGCCGGAATAAATCTTCCGTGCAGGCGGAAATCCTAACTCCTAGGTAGGAAACACAGGAGGACTGCCATTTAAATGGTGTATTTGATTTCAAAATGGCTATGGAGCTCGCCGGAGCATTAACGTTTAAAGCTTCTGACTTGGTATAATTCATTTTGTAGTTTGATAGCCTACCATACTCTTTAAACAGTGTCAAAAGATGCGGGAAGGCCTCGACCGGGTTAGAAACCATGATCAGTAGATCGTCAGCATATGCCACGTTAATGTATTCTATGGCGTCATTTTCTGTTTTCACACCACGTATATTTACATGGTCTCTAATGGCCTGAAGAAGGGTCTCCATGACCAATATATATAAGGCAGGAGATAGGGGGCAGCCCTGACGTGTCCCGTTGCGAATAGGGAAGGATGGGGACAATGTGCCATTGACCCTGATTCTAGCACTCGGATCCTTGTACAATGACATGACTGCCTCCTGAAATCTCGTCGGGATTCCAAACCTCAGTAGAGTCCTCCTCATAAAGTCCCAGCTCACCCGGTCGAAGGCCTTCTCCGCATCCACACTGAGCAGCGCCAAGGGGAGGTTTTTCTTTTTGGCCCACTGTATTGCTGTGATTAACCTACAGGAATTATGATTCCCTTCCCTCCCTGGAACAAAGCCAGATTGGTCAGGGTGGATAAGTTTAGGAAGTAGATTTCCCAGACGTGTCGCCAGAAGTTTGGCCCATATTTTTATATCTACGTTAAGTAACGAGATTGGCC
The DNA here is from genome assembly GCF_905171765.1 of Bufo bufo. Taxonomy (NCBI): domain Eukaryota; kingdom Metazoa; phylum Chordata; class Amphibia; order Anura; family Bufonidae; genus Bufo; species Bufo bufo. Next base: position 606,902,323 of record NC_053392.1, on the reverse strand, counting down.
TAAAACTACCGCAGAGAAGGGGATCTTTCCCCGGTTTGGGGAGGATGGTTACCGTGGCCTCCAGTGATTGTTTATGAAGGGTTTCACCATTTAGGAGTGCATTGCACCACGTTACCAGGTGGGGTATTAATATATCTGAGAATTTTTTATAATAGCCCACTGGAAAGCCATCTGGGCCAGGACTTTTACCCATGGGCATAGAGGCTAGTAACTTTTTCACTTCTAGTTCGGTGACTGGCTCTAATAATGTGTCACTTTCTTGGGAGGTTATCTGGGGTAGATTGAGGCCTTTCAAAAACAAGTCTGTTGCTTCTGGTATTGATGGATCTGGGTGATTAGGGTCTGACAGGCCGTATAGTTGCTTATAGAATTTTTGAAATTCTTCTGCAATGTCAGCTGTTTTATGCAGCATATTTCCAGTACTGGATTTGATATTGGGTATGAACATGGACTCTTTCCTTTGTTTAATAAGGGAGGACGTCAGTTTAGAACCTTTATCCCCGTGTGAGTAGTGTTTAAATTGGGCATATTGATAAGCCTTTGCGTTTTGAATGTTTAAATGGTCTTTTAGTTGTGATCTTAGCTGGGTCAGTTCAGTCTGGACTTTTATTGCTCTAGACCGTTTATGGACTGCTTCTTTATCTGCTATCTGAACCAAGAGATCGTGTAGGATCTTTTGTTTCTCTTTTTTAACCCTACTACCTAAGGCTATTAACTCTCCCCGGATAACCACCTTGTGCGTCTCCCACAGTGTCGTCTGGGGCATACCTGGTGTCGCATTATCTATAAAGAAGTCCTTTAATTTTTGCTCCAGGATTGAGGTATCTGCTTGTCTATCTAGCAGCGTCTCGTTTAAGCGCCACTGTCTAACTGAGGCAGGCAAGCTGGAAAATCTGAGGGCAGCAGAGACTGGGGCATGGTCAGAGACGGACACAACACCTATGTCAGCCGAGTCCACCATATCCACGGCATTGCTTGACAGTAGGATATAGTCTAACCTCTTATGTGATTTGTGTGGGGCCGAGAAGAAGGTGAAGTCCCTAGTATCTGGGTGGGCTAGTCGCCAGACGTCCAGCAGATTCATGTCTGATATGTACCTATTGATGCACCCCAGTGCTGATTGGGTCAATTGGGAGGAGCCGTCAGAAGCATCAATCAAAGGATTCAGTGTGACATTGAGGTCTCCCCCAATCAATCTAATCCCCTCTGCAAACAGATCTAGTTTACTTAGTGTGATCTTGATCCATTGTTTCTGGCCACGGTTAGGGCTGTTATAGTAGTTATATTCTTGTACATAGGAGCAGTATTATAGTAGCTATATTCTTGTACATAGGAGCAGTATTATAGTAGTTATATTCCTGTACATAGGAGCAGTATTATAGTAGTTATATTCTTGTACATAGGAGGCAGTATTATAGTAGTTATATTCTTGTACATAGAAGGCAGTATTATAGTAGTTATATTCTTGTGCATAGGAGGCAGTATTATAGTAGTTATATTCTTGTGCATAGGAGGCAGTATTATAGTAGTTATATTCTTGTACATAGGAGGCAGTATTATAGTAGTTATATTCCTGTACATAGGAGCAGTATTATAGTAGTTATATTCTTGTACATAGGAGCAGTATTATAGTAGTTATATTCTTGTACATAGGAGCAGTATTATAGTAGTTATATTCTTGTACATAGGAGGCAGTATTATAGTAGTTATATTCTTGTACATAGGAGGCAGTATTATAGTAGTTATATTCTTGTACATAGGAGCAGTATTATAGTAGTTATATTCTTGTACATAGGAGGCAGTATTATAGTAGTTATATTCTTGTACATAGGAGCAGTATTATAGTAGTTATATTCTTGTACATAGGAGCAGTATTATAGTAGTTATATTCTTGTACATATGAGCAGTATTATAGTAGATATATTCTTGTACATAGGAGCAGTATTATAGTAGTTATATTCTTGTACATAGGAGCAGTATTATAGTAGTTATATTCTTGTACATAGGAGCAGTATTCTAGTAGTTATATTCTTGTACATAGGAGCAGTATTATAGTAGTTATATTCTTGTACATAGGAGCAGTATTATAGTAGTTATATTCTTGTACATAGGAGCAGTATTATAGTAGTTATATTCTTGTAGTAATATAAACTGGACGTCGGTAACCAGACTCTTATCACTGATCTCTGTGACCATGCAGGGGATTTGGAACTGTGTATCAGAAAAATAGAGCTCAAACTCTTATGATAATAAAAAAAGGATCAGTGAATTTTCATAAATGAATGTTTGGATCCTAGATGTGCGTTCCTCCTTGTTTGCCTCCAGCTGAGAATAATTCAATGGTTAATTATATTTTTCTCTCTCTGTTATCAGAAAAGCTGTCAGATAAATGGAAATATAAACTGACAATTTGGAGAAAAGCGTCAGATAAGTTTATGCAGCAGCACATATTGTATACTAAATTGAGACGGGTAATTTGTTCTCCCACATATTTTCAGAGTGATTTACAGCTATAAAATACCTTCCCAGTCACACGTGGAGCAGATGCTGCTTATGCTAATGCTGCGTGTTAATAACAATATCAGTCGCAGAATTACAATTTCCTTGATGAGACAATAGTGAGAAAGTATTAGGACCGCTCCCGTCTTCTGCAGTGAAAAGTCAATTTACACATTGCTGATAAATATAAATCGGACATCTCTTCTCATCATCGGGGAATTGTGAATTTTAATTGCTTCATTGTATTCCCTGCTGAATGGATAGTGTGCCGCCATTAGCGATAATTTAGTTGTTTTCCACATTCCAAGTCTGCAAAGTAAAATGAGTGGAAAATGTTTATAAAGGTTTTCTCATATTAGATGTCAGATATAAGGTCCAATGTACAGTCGTGGACAAAAGTTTTGAGAATGACACAAATATTAGTTTTCACAAAGTTTGCTGCTAAACTGCTTTTAGATCTTTGTTTCAGTTGTTTCTGTGATGTAGTGAAATATAATTACACGCACTTCATACGTTTCAAAGGCTTTTATCGACAATTACATGACATTTATGCAAAGAGTCAGTATTTGCAGTGTTGGCCCTTCTTTTTCAGGACCTCTGCAATCCGACTGGGCATGCTCTCAATCAACTTCTGGGCCAATTCCTGACTGATAGCAACCCATTCTTTCATAATCACTTCTTGGAGTTTGTCAGAATTAGTGGGTTTTTGTTTGTCCACCCGCCTCTTGAGGATTGACCACAAGTTCTCAATGGGATTAAGATCTGGGGAGTTTCCAGGCCATGGACCCAAAATGTCAACGTTTTGGTCCCCGAGCCACTTAGTTATCACTTTTGCCTTATGGCACGGTGCTCCATCGGGCTGGAAAATGCATTGTTCTTCACCAAACTGTTGTTGGATTGTTGGAAGAAGTTGCTGTTGGAGGGTGTTTTGGTACCATTCTTTATTCATGGCTGTGTTTTTGGGCAAAATTGTGAGTGAGCCCCCTCCCTTGGATGAGAAGCAACCCCACACATGAATGGTCTCAGGATGCTTTACTGTTGGCATGACACAGGACTGATGGTAGCGCTCCCCTTTTCTTCTCCGGACAAGCCTTTTTCCAGATGCCATAAACAATCGGAAAGAGGCTTCATCGGAGAATATGACTTTGCCCCAGTCCTCAGCAGTCCATTCACCATACTTTCTGCAGAAGATCAATCTGTCCCTGATGTTTTTTTTGAGAGAAGTGGCTTCTTTGCTGCCCTTCTTGACACCAGGCCATCTTCCAAAAGTCTTCGCCTCACTGTGCGTGCAGAGGCGCTCACACCTGCCTGCTGCCATTCCTGAGCAAGCTCTGCACTGGTGGCACTCCGATCCCGCAGCTGAATCTTCTTTAGGAGACGATCCTGGCGCTTGCTGGACTTTCTTGGACGCCCTGAAGCCTTCTTAACAAGAATTGAACCTCTTTCCTTGAAGTTCTTGATGATCCTATAATTTGTTGATTGAGGTGCAATCTTAGTAGCCACAATATCCTTGCCTGTGAAGCCATTTTTATGCAACGCAATGATGGCTGCACGCGTTTCTTTGCAGGTCACCATGGTTAACAATGGAAGAACAATGATTTCAAGCATCACCCTCCTTTTAACATGTCAAGTCTGCCATTTTAACCCAATCAGCCTGACATAATGATCTCCAGCCTTGTGCTCATCAACATTCTCACCTGAGTTAACAAGACGATTACTGAAATGATCTCAGCAGGTCCTTTAATGACAGCAATGAAATGCAGTGGAAAGGTTTTTTTGGGATTAAGTTAATTTTCATGGCAAAGAAGGACTATGCAATTCATCTGATCACTCTTCATAACATTCTGGAGTATATGCAAATTGCTATTATAAAAACTTAAGCAGCAACTTTTCCAATTTCAAATATTTATCTAATTCTCAAAACTTTTGGCCACGACTGTATAGTGTTATAAGACTCCCTGTATGGTGACACACTGACTCTCTGTATAGTAGTATAGGACTCCATGTATGGTGACACACTGACTCCCTGTATAGTGGTATAAGACTCCATGTATGGTGACACACTGACTCCCTGTATAGTGGTATAAGACTCCATGTATGGTGACACACTGACTCCCTGTATAGTGGTATAGGACTCCCTGTATGGTGACACACTGACTCCATGTATAGTGGTATAGGACTCCCTGTATGGTGACACACTGACTCCATGTATAGTGGTATAGGACTCCCTGTATGGTGACACACTGACTCCATGTATAGTGGTATAAGACTCCCTGTATGGTGACACACTGACTCCATGTATAGTGGTATAGGACTCCCTGTATGGTGACACACTGACTCCATGTATAGTGGTATAAGACTCCCTGTATGGTGACACACTGACTCCCTGTATAGTATTATAGGACTCCCTGTATGGTGACACACTGACTCTCTGTATAGTAGTATAGGACTCCATGTATGGTGACACACTGACTCCCTGTATAGTATTATAGGACTCCCTGTATGGTGACACACTGACTCCCTGTATAGTGGTATAGGACTCCCTGTATGGTGACACACTGACTCCATGTATAGTGGTATAGGACTCCCTGTATGGTGACACACTGACTCCATGTATAGTAGTATAGGACTCCCTGTATGGTGACACACTGACTCCATGTATAGTGGTATAGGACTCCCTGTATGGTGACACACTGACTCCATGTATAGTGGTATAAGACTCCCTGTATGGTGACACACTGACTCCATGTATAGTGGTATAGGACTCCCTGTATGGTGACACACTGACTCCATGTATAGTGGTATAGGACTCCCTGTATGGTGACACACTGACTCCATGTATAGTGGTATAAGACTCCATGTATGGTGACACACTGACTCCATGTATAGTGGTATAGGACTCCCTGTATGGTGACACACTGACTCTCTGTATAGTGGTATAGGACTCCATGTATGGTGACACAGTGACTCTCTGTATAGTGGTATAGGACTCCCTGTATGGTGACACACTGACTCCTTGTATAGTGGTATAGGACTCCATGTATGGTGACACACTGACTCCATGTATAGTGGTATAAGACTCCATGTATGGTGACACACTGACTCCATGTATAGTGGTATAAGACTCCATGTATGGTGACACACTGACTCCATGTATAGTGGTATAGGACTCCCTGTATGGTGACACACTGACTCCATGTATAGTGGTATAGGACTCCCTGTATGGTGACACACTGACTCTCTGTATAGTGGTATAGGACTCCATGTATGGTGACACAGTGACTCTCTGTATAGTGGTATAGGACTCCCTGTATGGTGACACACTGACTCCTTGTATAGTGGTATAGGACTCCATGTATGGTGACACACTGACTCCATGTATGGTGGTATAAGCTGAGAGCCTGAGTCCACCTTATGAAAAATGCTCCCAAGAGAAAATGAGCATCACTGATGCCTAAGCAGCATGGCCAACATGAGCCAGGCTGTGCTGCTGGTGAAGAAAAAGGCCAGCCTCATCCAAAAAGTTGGTGCACTCTGTCGAAGAGGAGTAAGGTATAAATAACCTAGTGGGAGACATCTTCTTGCAGAGTGGCGGATACCTCGTTGTGTGCACTATTCAACCTGCTGGGGGTGAGCACTGCAGAAGGCATGCTGCAGCATGTATGAGAAAACACCATGTAAAAAGTACACCTCCTGCAAATAGGCCTCCTGTGCAGTGATGGCCAGTTCGCAGTGTTCGCCAGAGAACACATGCGGGCTGCCATCTTGACTCACAAGTCCGGCGATGCACAGGTAAGCCCTTACCTGTGCCTGTGCCGCGAACCGGTCTGAAACAAATGCGGTCACCGGGAGCAGGCAGTTCCGAGAACAGCCGCCGGGGGCCTTCATCGGAACTGCCTGCTCCCGGTGACCACATTTGTTTCAGACCAACTCGCGGCACAGGCACAGGTAAGGGCTTACCTGTGCATCGCCGGACTTGTGAGTCAAGATGGCAGCCCGCATGTGTTCTCTGGCGAACACTGCGAACTGGCCATCACTGCTCCTGTGTGTACATGGAAAAAATGTCTCAGTAGCACTGGGAGCTGTGTACATCCCCCAGTCACATATTTCCGAAATAACAAGGGCCATAGACAAGATTTGAAGTGAATTCCCTGACTAGTCATGGAGCAGTGTCTGATGTCAAAGGTGGTTTAGAGGAGAGGTACTCTCCCTACCTGCTGGTGTGCCACCGAACTGCAGATGTGATAGCTGCAGCAATTATGAATATAAAAAGGGAATGTCCTTCCCGGCCAAAGTGCCAGGTCAGAAGTCCCTTAAAGGGAGTCTGTCACCAGCATTTCACTTTTTTAACCCTTCCCACAGCTCCCTAGCATGCTTACAGTTAATAAAAACGTTACCTCTGGCATCAATCCTGGACTTATAGAACCCTCAAAAACGATCTTTATAAGATATGCAAATGAGGTCTCGCAAGTGCCCAGGGGCGGCGTTACTCTCGTAGGTGCCCTGCTTGCTCAGCCTTCTCATTGCGTCCCCTCGCCCCTTCCTACCCTCTGCCCGCCTATCCTTTCCCTCTGCCCGCCCATCCTTTCCCTCTGACAGCCTTTGTACTAACTTGTTATTCTGCCGATATCCCGCGCCTGTGCACTCATTCCTTTGGCCGGCGCATGCGCACTGCGATGCCCATTCCTTGTACGGCATCACAGTAACTATTGCGCATGCGCCGGCTAACGACGCGAAAACACAACAAAGGAGGCGGTCCATCGGCGTCGTTAGCCGGCGCATGCGCAATAGTTACTGTGATGCCGTGCAAGGAATGGGCATCGCAGTGCGCATGCGCCGGCCAAAGGAATGAGTGCGCCGGCGCGGGATATCGGCAGAATAACAAGTTAGTACAAAGGCGGTCAGAGGGAAAGGATGGGCGGGCAGAGGGTAGGAAGGGGCGGGGGGACGCAATGAGAAGGCTGGGCAAGCAGGGCACCTAAGAGACTAACGCCGCCCCTGGGCACTTGCGAGCCCTTATTTGCATATCTTATAAAGATCATTTTTGATGGTTCTATAAGTCCAGGATTGATGCCAGAGGTAACGTTTTTATTAACTGTAAGCATGCTAGGGAGCTACGGGAAGGGTTAAAAAAGTGAAATGCTGGTGACAGACTCCCTTTAAGAAGAAGAGGCAGCAGGGTTAGGGCTGCTGGGTCAAAGAGAAGTCAAAGCAAAGCCCTGGTCCATGCATCAGCACTGGGGTACTCTGGATCCATGGGAAGAGTAATGCCCTAACCAATTGGGACAGCTGCTAGAAGAGGGAATAAACCAAGCTAAACCCCTCGAGGCCTGGAGGGAAATGACGCTTTATCAGGCAAGTCCCTTTTGGAGTTGGGACTGTAAGTATTGTGACACAGTGAGAGGTTTGGTCTGGGAAAACAGGTATTTTCCTCCCAGCATGTGCTGCTGGGCTGATTTACAGCCAGGTGAGGTCAAATACCGGACCGTATTTTAAATGCCAGTCCGGGTTTTGGCAGCACCTGGCTGTCCTTAAATAGGCAGCTGGGCTCAGAAGCCAGGTCTCCGTGTTGGGATCTGGGATCCTTGTGTCTGGATGAAGGCTAGCTACCTGTTTGGTGTGAAAACAGGTTGGTGCTGCTATAAGCAAGGACTCTTTGAGGCAGAATTGCCGCATGGTGTGAATTACCACCAACACCGCAAGGTGACTTTTTGTTTGAATATGACTGTTTGTTTTGTCACTTGCCTAAAGTATGAATAAAACACTGAACTGTTTGATTCAAAGAACTTGTTGTTGCCTCTATACTGAGTCCGCTAATCCTGTCTACCAGAGCGAGTCCCCACAGTATGAACTGCATATACAGTCTTGTGAAAAAATTAGGACACCCTTTGAAAGCATGTGGTTTTTTGTAACATTTTTAATAAATGGTTATTTCATCTCCGTTTCAACAATACAGAGAGATTAAAGTAATCCGACTAAACAAAGAAAACTGAAGAAAAGTCTTTTCAAGATCTTCTGTAAATGTCATTCTACAAAAATGCCTATTATAACTGAGGAAAAAGATAGGACACCCTTGCCCCTAATAGCGAGTGTTACCTCCTTTGGCTGAAATAACTGCAGTGAGACGGTTCTTGTAGCCATCTACCAGTCTTCGACATCGGTCTGAGGAAATTTTACCCCACTCCTCAATGCAGAACTTTTTCAGCTGTGAGATGTTTGAGGGGTTTCTTGCACGTACAGCCCTTTTCAAGTCACCCCACAGCATCTCAATGGGATTCAAATCTGGACTTTGACTTGGCCATTCCAGGACTCTCCATTTCTTCTTTTTCAGCCAATCTTTGGTTGATTTACTAGTATGTTTTGGGTCATTGTCATGTTGCATGGTCCAGTTCCGCTTCAGCTTTAATTTTCTAACTGATGGTCTCACATGTTCTTCAAGCACCTTCTGATACACAGTAGAATTCATCGTGGATTCTATGATGGTGAGCTGACCAGGTCCTGCTGCAGCAAAGCAGCCCCAAACCATGACACTTCCACCTCCATGCTTCACAGTTGGTATGAGGTTCTTTTCTTGGAATGCTGTGTTTGGTTTACGCCAAACATGTCCTCTGCTGTTGTGTCCAAATAATTCAATTTTGGACTCATCTGTCCAAAGAACATTATTCCAGAAGTCCTGGTCTTTGTCAACTTTATCGCTGGCAAATGTCAGTCTGGCCTCGATGTTTCTCTTGGAAAGCAAAGGTTTCCTCCTTGCACACCTCCCATGCAAGTTAAACTTGTACAGTCTCTTTCTGATTGTAGAGGCATGTACTTCTACATCAACAGTAGCCAGAGCCTGCTGTAGTTCTCGAGATGACACTTTAGGGTTTTTGGATACCTCTTTTAGCATCTTGCGGTCTGCTCTTGGGGTGAACTTGCTGGGGCGACCAGTCCTGGGCATGTTGGCAGTTGTTTTGAAAGCCCTCCACTTGTAGACTATCTTCCGGACAGTGGAATGGCTGATTTCAAAATCTTTTGAGATCTTTTTAAATCCCTTCCCAGACTCATAGGCTGCTACAATCTTTTTTCTGAAGTCCTCTGACAGCTCTTTTGCTCTCACCATGGTGCTCACTCTCACTTCAACAGTCAGGAGCACACCAAACTAAATGTCTGAGGTTTAAATAGGGCAAGCCTCATTCAACATGCAGAGTAACGATCTACTAATTATGTGCACCTGGTGTGATATACCTGTGTGAGATCTGAGCCAATTTAAGAGGGAATACATGTGAGGGTGTCCTATCTTTTTCCTCAGTTAGAATAGGCATTTTTGTAGAATGACATTTACAGAAGATCTTGAAAAGACTTTTCTTCAGTTTTCTTTGTTTAGTTGGATTACTTTAATCTCTCTGTATTGTTGAAACGGAGATGAAATAACCATTTATTAAAAATGTTACAAAAAACCACATGCTTTCAAAGGGTGTCCTAATTTTTTCACATGACTGTATGTAGTTTAGGGTCTCCCACCTATCAGAAAAATGTGGCACGGGCATCTCTTTTTGTTTTTTTCTTCCTGGATGGCACTGCCTCTGGCTCCCTTAGGTTTCAAAACAAGGATCTCATTATCTTATCCGGCTGATATGTGAGAGCCTCACTCATGAAACATTTATCCAATGAATATATCACAATGAATATATATATATAAGTAAATTTGGAAATCTCCTGCCCCTCCTTCTCAGCTACAGTCTTCTGTCTGTCTTAGCGCCAAACTACAGTAGACATGAAACAAGAGGTTCCCCTGCATTGTTTGTGGATAGCAGATGAATGCATCATGTATGGTGTGGATAAGTATATAGTGTAACTTGTAACATAATGATCTAATGGTCGGACCTAATCAGTGATCGACAGGAAACAGCGGTCAATCACTGGATATAGCTGCCCATCGGACTCCTATTCTAACATGTCACAATCCGATAAGTGGGTGCAGATCTGGCGAGGGGGGCAATATCCCTATAGATGGCAAGAGCAAAAAGGCTGCAGTGCTCTTCCATGTCCAGGGTTTGGTTTACCCTAACTCTTAAGAATATCTTGCCCTCAGGGATAAAGATGCAAAAATTTGTAAAATGTTTGACATGGAGAGTAAGATTCTCAATAGAAATATATGAGCTAGAACCCAAGGTCTGGCGATGCACATAAGCGATAGTTTACATCCCTTGATTAAATGTCAGTGTCTGCCGCCATCTAGAAATAATAGAAACAGTGGAATCTCCATGAAAGCGCGGCCAGTAAAAACAGAAAAAATCATAAAACAATACAAATAATGTTATTAAAGCCGAGGAAAATGCACCTCTTCAAGGGCAAAAGAGGAAGAGTCATTACCGGCTGACAGAGATCTGAGCGGACGGAAGAGTTACAGCCCAAACTGTGCATAAAGACCGGCGGAAAATCACCGCTCAAGGACACTGGTTAAAGGGAACAGCAGATGAAAAGTGCGGTGAAATATTACCGCTCAGTATCCAGACCAAGGACTTCAAATTTTGCAAGCACTCCCGGGGGCGGCATTGCGGCGGTCTATCAGTGGAGCGCAACATTTGTTTGCTTTAGGCCTAATGCACACACTGCAACCAGGTTCAAGAGGCCTATGGAGCTCCCTGTAACTCCACACTATGGGGCAGCAAGGACTCCTGTTGACCACGCATGGTGCTCTGTGCAGCACCATATATCGGGCACATTCCACCCTACAAACAATGCATCTGGAGGATGAAATATCTATTTTTTCTGTAAGGGTTGTATGAAATGAAATTGGAGGCATGCAGAGGTTTGGTAGGGCCCCATAGCGGTCTATGGGAGCTACAGACATAAGGCGAAGCTCCTAGCCCAAATGCAAAACCTGTGCCACTTGTAATATATTACTGGTGTCTTCTTATCTGGCAACCAGGGCCCGGGTGAAACTTCTACCTAGGCACCCCCTATAGCTACGCCCCTGATGGGTGCCCTGTTACAGCCCCTTTGGCTATATAGAGCTGTAATATGGCTATGTGCATAAGGCCTGCTCCTCTGCGGTCATTTACTTTGTACTTGGTACTAAATCCTTAAAATCCAAAGAATTGCAGGACTTAGATCTAAAACTTTAATAGAACAAGAAAACATTTACTCGACTGTTAGTCTGCAAGTCCGTCAAAGAAAAAAAACAAGAGTCCTTCTCCTCCTCAACCCCAGCTCAGTAATCATTGATGGCTGGAGTCTAGATGTAGGGTATTACCTTGCCTGATCTATATAGAAGATATAGGGGTAGGGGGAGATTTATACTGCAGTGAGAAGCCTCCCTGCTGATGATCAAGTGAGATCCACCCTTATTGTCAAAGTTGTTTTTTTTAAAATAATTTATACATAAGATCCACCATCTTACAATCGTAGGTTCATATGTTGCATTATAATGTATGTTGAGAACCATGACTGTGCCTTAAACTCTCAATCTCTCTATCTCTTCTGGTAACTTCCCCTCCTCTTTCAAACATTCTGTCTAGAGATGAGCAAATTTTTCGAAAATTCGATTCGCCGGTTCGCAGAATTTTTAGGGAAAAATTTGCTTCTATCCGAATAAATTTGCATCGAATTACGTTAATAAACGGCTATTGCCTGGCTGCAGAGAGCCTTTATAGTGGTGTAGAACACTGTGCCTGTATAGCGGTGTAGAACACTGTGCCTTTATAGTGGTGTAGAACACTGTGCCTGTGTAGTGGTGTAGAACACTGTGCCTGTATAGTGGTGTAGAACACTGTGCCTTTATAGTGGTGTAGAACACTGTGCCTGTGTAGTGGTGTAGAACACTGTGCCTTTATAGTGGTGTAGAACACTGTGCCTGTGTAGTGGTGTAGAACACTGTGCCTGTATAGCGGTGTAGAACACTGTGCCTGTATAGCGGTGTAGAACACTGTGCCTGTGTAGTGGTGTAGAACACTGTGCCTGTATAGCGGTGTAGAACACTGTGCCTGTATAGCGGTGTAGAACACTGTGCCTGTGTAGTGGTGTAGAACACTGTGCCTTTATAGTGGTGTAGAACACTGTGCCTGTATAGTGGTGTAGAACACTGTGCCTGTATAGTGGTGTAGAACACTGTGCCTGTGTAGTGGTGTAGAACACTGTGCCTGTGTAGTGGTGTAGAACACTGTGCCTTTATAGTGGTGTAGAACACTGTGCCTGTATAGTGGTGTAGAACACTGTGCCTGTGTAGTGGTGTAGAACACTGTGCCTTTATAGTGGTGTAGAACACTGTGCCTGTGTAGTGGTGTAGAACACTGTGCCTTTATAGTGGTGTAGAACACTGTGCCTGTATAGTGGTGTAGAACACTGTGCCTGTATAGAGGTGTAGAACACTGTGCCTGTGTAGTGGTGTAGAACACTGTGCCTGTATAGCGGTGTAGAACACTGTGCCTGTATAGTGGTGTAGAACACTGTGCCTTTATAGTGGTGTAGAACACTGTGCCTGTATAGCGGTGTAGAACACTGTGCCTGTATAGTGGTGTAGAACACTGTGCCTGTATAGTGGTGTAGAACACTGTGCCTGTATAGCGGTGTAGAACACTGTGCCTGTATAGTGGTGTAGAACACTGTGCCTGTATAGTGGTGTAGAACACTGTGCCTTTATAGTGGTGTAGAACACTGTGCCTGTATAGCGGTGTAGAACACTGTGCCTGTATAGTGGTGTAGAACACTGTGCCTGTATAGCGGTGTAGAACACTGTGCCTGTATAGTGGTGTAGAACACTGTGCCTTTATAGTGGTGTAGAACACTGTGCCTGTATAGCGGTGTAGAACACTGTGCCTGTATAGTGGTGTAGAACACTGTGCCTGTATAGTGGTGTAGAACACTGTGCCTGTATAGTGGTGTAGAACACTGTGCCTGTATAGAGGTGTAGAACACTGTGCCTGTGTAGTGGTGTAGAACACTGTGCCTGTATAGCGGTGTAGAACACTGTGCCTGTGTAGTGGTGTAGAACACTGTGCCTGTATAGTGGTGTAGAACACTGTGCCTTTATAGTGGTGTAGAACACTGTGCCTGTATAGCGGTGTAGAACACTGTGCCTGTATAGCGGTGTAGAACACTGTGCCTGTATAGTGGTGTAGAACACTGTGCCTGTATAGTGGTGTAGAACACTGTGCCTGTATAGCGGTGTAGAACACTGTGCCTGTATAGTGGTGTAGAACACTGTGCCTTGCAGTAACTCGCATAGGGAGTCTGCTGTGGTAGTGAAATAATACTGTGAGTCAGTATGACATGCAGATGACAGGCGTCGCTCTTAGAATCACTGCACACTTCACTTATTTGGGCAGTTACGGGGCCAAAACTGACCAAATAATTCAAGTATGAACTCAGCCTTACAGGTCGATGTTAGTGTCAAGAAGAAGTGCACTCCTTTTACACAGTCGCCAGCTGATTCCACATAGATGTCTACAGATCCTGTTCTATTAAATGCTTATCAGGGCTCCAGATGGCGACCAAAATGGTCGTCAAAGCGACTTAGAATTTACAAATGGCGACAAGACTTTTTAGTCTTGTCGCCATTTGCGACTAGACCCGCCGCCGCAGCTCTGCTCAATACAGCGGCGGGGCACAGGAGATGATAGTTCTCAGCAGCGCAGGAGGAGTCTCTCCCTCCCCCTGTGCTGCTGCTGCCAATAAGAAGAGGCAGGAGGAGGAGGGGAGGGGCTGTGGCCACTGCGCCACCAATGAAGAAAACTGAGCTGTAATACAAATACAGGAGGCGGGTGCTGGAATCAAATAGCCGACACCCGACCTCTGTGACAGGGAGCCCCCCCCCCCCCCCCCCAGTATAATAAACATTGGTGGCTCAGTGGGAAGTGCCAATGAGGGTTAAAAATAATAAAAGAAAATTAACTCACCTCCTCCAGTTGATCGCGCAGCTGCCGGTCTCCTGTTCTTTCTTCAGGACCTGTGGTGACGTCACTGAGCTCATCACATGGCCCATTACCATGGTGATGGATCATGTGATGAGCACAGTGATGTCACCACAGGTCCTGAAGAAAGAAGTAAGAACAGGAGACCGGCAGCTACGCGATCAACTGGAGGAGGTGAGTAAATTTTCTTTTATTATTTTTAACCCTCATTGGCACTTCCCACTGAGCCACCAATGTTTATTATACTGGGGGGGGGGGCGCACTGCGCCACCAATGTTTATTATATTGGGGGGGGGCGCACTGTGCCACCAATGTTTATTATACTGGGAAGGGGGGGGCGCACTGCGCCACCAATGTTTATTATATTGGGGGGGGGCGCACTGTGCCACCAATGTTTATTATACTGGGGGGGGGCGCACTGCGCCACCAATGTTTATTATTCTGGGGTGTTGGAGGGGCGCACTGTGCCACCAATGTTTATTATATTGGGGGGGGCGCACAGTGCCACCAATGTTTATTATACTTGGGGGGGGGGGGCGCACTGCGCCACCAATGTTTATTATACTGGGGTGTTGGAGGGGCGCACTGTGCCACCAATGTTTATTATATTGGGGGGGGGCGCACAGTGCCACCAATGTTTATTATACTTGGGGGGGGGGGGGCGCACTGCGCCACCAATGTTTATTATATTGGGGGGGGGCGCACAGTGCCACCAATGTTTATTATACTTGGGGGGGGGGCGCACTGCGCCACCAATGTTTATTATACTGGGGTGTTGGAGGGGCGCACTGTGCCACCAATGTTTATTATATTGACCTTCTACTATGCATTCTGTATTCAGAATGCTATTATTTTCCCATGTTATAAGGGAAAATAATACAGTGAATAGACTTTCATCCTAGGAACCATGCGTGAAAATCGCACCGCATCCGCACTTGCTTGTGATTTTCACACAGCCCCATTAACTTCTATGGGGCCTGCGTTGCTTGAAAAACGCACAACAGAGCATGCTGCGATTTTCACGCAACGCACAGGTGATGTGTGAAAATCACCGCTCATGTGCACAGCCCCATAGAAGTGAATGGGTTCGGATTTAGTGCGGGTGCATTCCGGTATTTTGAATGCCGGATCCAGCACTAATACATTCCTATGGGGAAAAATGCTGGATCCGGCATTCAGGCAAATCTTCATTTTTTTTTCGCCGGAGATAAAACCGTAGCATGCTGCGGTTTTATCTTTTGCCTGATCAGTCAAAATGACTGAACTGAAGACGTCCTGATGCAAACTGAACGGATTACTCTCCATTCAGAATGCACGGGGATATGCCTGATCAGTTCTTTTCTGGTATAGAGCCCCTGTGACGGAACTCAGTGCCGGAAAAGAAAAACGCTAATGTGAAATACCCTAAAATATTAAGTTTAAATCGCCCCTTTCCCAATTTTACATATAAAATATATAAACAATAAATAAATAAACATATTACATAGCGATGTCCAAACTATTAAATTATTCAAAAATATCTCCTATGCGGTGAGCATTCGCCATTTTTTAGTCACCTTGTCACCCCAAAAAATAGCATAGGACTGTTCTATTATGGGCCGAATGTTTCATAAAATGCGAAATGCACGCAGCTTTTTTTTTGCGCGGTATTGAGTATCGCAATACTTTTTTATGGTGACGAAACTGAATCAAAATTTTGGTATCGTGACAACGCTATGCCGATCAGATCGGCGTAGGGTTGTTTTGAAACCAAAATTTTGATTCAGTTTCGATTTGGCGACTAAAAATTTGATTTGGCTCCTAAATTTTTCAGTTCAGGAGCCAATGGCTACTAGGTATTTTTTTTAGGCTGGAGCACTGCTTATACAAGTAGAGCCCCTGACAGAGTGGAGAGGGTGTCAGCAGTAAGTTTGTGTTGATGTCACTGATTATTTTGCCCTTCCTCTGATCCGTCAGAACAATAACCCACAAAAAACGGATCCTGTCTGTGGAGCATCTGCCTTCACTCGGTCAGCATTTGGTCAGTAATCCATCAGTATTGCTAAAGCCAAAAGAAACAGGAGTGGATCCAAAACAGAGATGACACGTGAATGGAATATTTGCATGTCTTCTGTGTTTTGTACCCACTCCTGCTTTTGGCTACCAAATCATAAGCCAATTCTGATGGGACCATACAGGCCTTACAGCTGCTACACAGACAAGATCTGTTGTGCGTGTTGACCAGTCATTAAGTGGGGAGGGTGGGAACAGCATGAGAAGTCCACAGAGTGGACCTATGACATAGTGATAAGGTGGAAGCAGCATGAAGAGACCACAGAGTGGCACAATGACAGAGTCTGGAGTTAGCAGCATCAGGAGAAGGCCACCGAGTGGCACAATGACAGAGTTTGGAGGTGGCAGCAGTATTAGGAGGCCACCAAGTGGCACAATGACAGAGTCTGGAGGTGGCGACAGCAGCAGCATCAAGAGAAGGCCACCGAGTGGCACAATGACAGAGTCTGGAGGTGTCGGCAGTATGAGGAGGCCACCGAGTGGCACAATGACCGAGTCTGGAGGTGGCGGCAGCATGAGGAGACCACAGAGTGGCCCAATAACAGAGTGTGGAGGTTGCGGCAGCAGCGGCGGCATAAGGAGGAGACCACAGAGTGTGAAGGTGACATAGTGTGGAGATGGCAGCAGCAGCATCAGGAGATCACAAAGTGACCCGGTGACAGAGTGGGGAGGTGGGTGGCAATACCAGTACACACTGATGACGGTGGGTGAAAGAAGGAGTATGGCATCAGGCGGGTGGCAGCATCAGAGTAGTAGCTGAGGCAGGTAGCCAAAAGAAACTGGTCTTTTTTTTTTTCAAGGTTTGGGTGAGGCAGCATGGATGATCTAATCAGATGCATCAGGCATTGGTGGGTGGAAATCCTGGCTGATCCATGCCTGCTTCATCTTGACAAAGGTCAGTCTCTCCACATTTTAGGTGGACAGGCGAGTTCTCCTTGGGGTAATTATGGCCCCCACCGCACTAAACACCCGCTCTGATGCCACACTACTGGCCGGGCAGGAAAGCTTTTCCAGGGCAAACTCGGTCAGTTGTGGCCACAAATACAGTTTGGTTGCCCAGTAGTCCAGCGGATCTTCAATGTGGGTTGGCAGAGTGCTGTCCAAGTATGCCAGCACCTATTGGTTCAGGTCCCGCTCGAGGTCTACCTGCTGCTGCTGGTGAGTAGTTTCTTCACTATGCGGGTGAAGAAAGCTACTCATCAGTGACTGTAGACGCAGGCTGCTACTGATGGAGCTGGTACTGCTCCTGCCACCCCACCCCTCCCCAGCAGCCATGGCAGTGGAACGTGAGCGCAAAAGGCCCCCTCCTCCTCTTCCATTTCAGCCCCCACAGGGCTCATGTGGCCGTGAGATCTAGGCGCCACATCTCCTGTCCCCTGACCAGTTATTGTTACCACCATCTGTTCTAGGACATGAAGCAGTGGAATGACATTGTTCATCCCGTAGTCCTGGCAACTGACAAATAACGTGGCCTCCTCAAAGGGCCTGAGCCAACGGAAGGTGTCACGCATGAGCTGCCACTGGCTGACATCGAAGTTACACAGGGGAGTACATCTGTCCGCTTGAATCATCAAGAAATCGTTTATGGCCTTTCTCTGCTCGTATAGTCGGACCAACATATGGAGGGTGGAATTCCAACGGGTGGAAATGTCGCATATCAGCCTATGTTGGGGGATGCTGTTCTGCCGCTGCAGCTCAAGGAGGGTGTGCTTTGCGGTGTACAAGTGGCTGAAGTGCATGCAAAGTTTCTTATCTGGCAACCAGGGCCCGGGTGAAACTTCTACCTAGGCACCCCCTATAGCTACGCCCCTGATGGGTGCCCTGTTACAGCCCCTTTGGCTATATAGAGCTGTAATATGGCTATGTGCATAAGGCCTGCTCCTCTGCGGTCATTTACTTTGTACTTGGTACTAAATCCTTAAAATCCAAAGAATTGCAGGACTTAGATCTAAAACTTTAATAGAACAAGAAAACATTTACTCGACTGTTAGTCTGCAAGTCCGTCAAAGAAAAAAAACAAGAGTCCTTCTCCTCCTCAACCCCAGCTCAGTAATCATTGATGGCTGGAGTCTAGATGTAGGGTATTACCTTGCCTGATCTATATAGAAGATATAGGGGTAGGGGGAGATTTATACTGCAGTGAGAAGCCTCCCTGCTGATGATCAAGTGAGATCCACCCTTATTGTCAAAGTTGTTTTTTTTTAAATAATTTATACATAAGATCCACCATCTTACAATCGTAGGTTCATATGTTGCATTATAATGTATGTTGAGAACCATGACTGTGCCTTAAACTCTCAATCTCTCTATCTCTTCTGGTAACTTCCCCTCCTCTTTCAAACATTCTGTCTAGAGATGAGCAAATTTTTCGAAAATTCGATTCGCCGGTTCGCAGAATTTTTAGGGAAAAATTTGCTTCTATCCGAATAAATTTGCATCGAATTACGTTAATAAACGGCTATTGCCTGGCTGCAGAGAGCCTTTATAGTGGTGTAGAACACTGTGCCTGTATAGCGGTGTAGAACACTGTGCCTTTATAGTGGTGTAGAACACTGTGCCTGTATAGTGGTGTAGAACACTGTGCCTGTATAGTGGTGTAGAACACTGTGCCTTTATAGTGGTGTAGAACACTGTGCCTGTGTAGTGGTGTAGAACACTGTGCCTTTATAGTGGTGTAGAACACTGTGCCTGTGTAGTGGTGTAGAACACTGTGCCTGTATAGCGGTGTAGAACACTGTGCCTGTATAGCGGTGTAGAACACTGTGCCTGTGTAGTGGTGTAGAACACTGTGCCTGTATAGCGGTGTAGAACACTGTGCCTGTATAGCGGTGTAGAACACTGTGCCTGTGTAGTGGTGTAGAACACTGTGCCTTTATAGTGGTGTAGAACACTGTGCCTGTATAGTGGTGTAGAACACTGTGCCTGTATAGTGGTGTAGAACACTGTGCCTGTGTAGTGGTGTAGAACACTGTGCCTGTGTAGTGGTGTAGAACACTGTGCCTTTATAGTGGTGTAGAACACTGTGCCTGTATAGTGGTGTAGAACACTGTGCCTGTGTAGTGGTGTAGAACACTGTGCCTTTATAGTGGTGTAGAACACTGTGCCTGTGTAGTGGTGTAGAACACTGTGCCTTTATAGTGGTGTAGAACACTGTGCCTGTATAGTGGTGTAGAACACTGTGCCTGTATAGAGGTGTAGAACACTGTGCCTGTGTAGTGGTGTAGAACACTGTGCCTTTATAGTGGTGTAGAACACTGTGCCTGTATAGTGGTGTAGAACACTGTGCCTGTATAGAGGTGTAGAACACTGTGCCTGTGTAGTGGTGTAGAACACTGTGCCTGTATAGCGGTGTAGAACACTGTGCCTGTATAGTGGTGTAGAACACTGTGCCTTTATAGTGGTGTAGAACACTGTGCCTGTATAGCGGTGTAGAACACTGTGCCTGTATAGTGGTGTAGAACACTGTGCCTGTATAGTGGTGTAGAACACTGTGCCTGTATAGCGGTGTAGAACACTGTGCCTGTATAGTGGTGTAGAACACTGTGCCTTGCAGTAACTCGCATAGGGAGTCTGCTGTGGTAGTGAAATAATACTGTGAGTCAGTATGACATGCAGATGACAGGCGTCGCTCTTAGAATCACTGCACACTTCACTTATTTGGGCAGTTACGGGGCCAAAACTGACCAAATAATTCAAGTATGAACTCAGCCTTACAGGTCAATGTTAGTGTCAAGAAGAAGCGCACTCCTTTTACACAGTCGCCAGCTGATTCCACATAGATGTCTACAGATCCTGTTCTATTAAATGCTTATCAGGGCTCCAGATGGCGACCAAAATGGTCGTCAAAGCGACTTAGAATTTACAAATGGCGACAAGACTTTTTAGTCTTGTCGCCATTTGCGACTAGACCCGCCGCCGCAGCTCTGCTCAATACAGCGGCGGGGCACAGGAGATGATAGTTCTCAGCAGCGCAGGAGGAGTCTCTCCCTCCCCCTGTGCTGCTGCTGCCAATAAGAAGAGGCAGGAGGAGGAGGGGAGGGGCTGTGGCCACTGCGCCACCAATGAAGAAAACTGAGCTGTAATACAAATACAGGAGGCGGGTGCTGGAATCAAATAGCCGACACCCGACCTCTGTGACAGGGAGCCCCCCCCCCCCCCCCCAGTATAATAAACATTGGTGGCTCAGTGGGAAGTGCCAATGAGGGTTAAAAATAATAAAAGAAAATTAACTCACCTCCTCCAGTTGATCGCGCAGCTGCCGGTCTCCTGTTCTTTCTTCAGGACCTGTGGTGACGTCACTGAGCTCATCACATGGCCCATTACCATGGTGATGGATCATGTGATGAGCACAGTGATGTCACCACAGGTCCTGAAGAAAGAAGTAAGAACAGGAGACCGGCAGCTACGCGATCAACTGGAGGAGGTGAGTAAATTTTCTTTTATTATTTTTAACCCTCATTGGCACTTCCCACTGAGCCACCAATGTTTATTATACTGGGGGGGGGGGGGGGGGGGGCGCACTGCGCCACCAATGTTTATTATATTGGGGGGGGGCGCACTGTGCCACCAATGTTTATTATACTGGGAAGGGGGGGGCGCACTGCGCCACCAATGTTTATTATATTGGGGGGGGGCGCACTGTGCCACCAATGTTTATTATACTGGGGGGGGGCGCACTGCGCCACCAATGTTTATTATTCTGGGGTGTTGGAGGGGCGCACTGTGCCACCAATGTTTATTATATTGGGGGGGGCGCACAGTGCCACCAATGTTTATTATACTTGGGGGGGGGGGGGCGCACTGCGCCACCAATGTTTATTATACTGGGGTGTTGGAGGGGCGCACTGTGCCACCAATGTTTATTATATTGGGGGGGGGCGCACAGTGCCACCAATGTTTATTATACTTGGGGGGGGGGGGGCGCACTGCGCCACCAATGTTTATTATACTGGGGTGTTGGAGGGGCGCACTGTGCCACCAATGTTTATTATATTGACCTTCTACTATGCATTCTGTATTCAGAATGCTATTATTTTCCCATGTTATAAGGGAAAATAATACAGTGAATAGACTTTCATCCTAGGAACCATGCGTGAAAATCGCACCGCATCCGCACTTGCTTGTGATTTTCACACAGCCCCATTAACTTCTATGGGGCCTGCGTTGCTTGAAAAACGCACAACAGAGCATGCTGCGATTTTCACGCAACGCACAGGTGATGTGTGAAAATCACCGCTCATGTGCACAGCCCCATAGAAGTGAATGGGTTCGGATTTAGTGCGGGTGCATTCCGGTATTTTGAATGCCGGATCCAGCACTAATACATTCCTATGGGGAAAAATGCTGGATCCGGCATTCAGGCAAATCTTCATTTTTTTTTCGCCGGAGATAAAACCGTAGCATGCTGCGGTTTTATCTTTTGCCTGATCAGTCAAAATGACTGAACTGAAGACGTCCTGATGCATCCTGAACGGATTACTCTCCATTCAGAATGCACGGGGATATGCCTGATCAGTTCTTTTCTGGTATAGAGCCCCTGTGACGGAACTCAGTGCCGGAAAAGAAAAACGCTAATGTGAAATACCCTAAAATATTAAGTTTAAATCGCCCCTTTCCCAATTTTACATATAAAATATATAAACAATAAATAAATAAACATATTACATAGCGATGTCCAAACTATTAAATTATTCAAAAATATCTCCTATGCGGTGAGCATTCGCCATTTTTTAGTCACCTTGTCACCCCAAAAAATAGCATAGGACTGTTCTATTATGGGCCGAATGTTTCATAAAATGCGAAATGCACGCAGCTTTTTTTTTGCGCGGTATTGAGTATCGCAATACTTTTTTATGGTGACGAAAGCGAATCAAAATTTTGGTTTCAAAACAACCCTACGCCGATCTGATCGGCGTAGCGTTGTCACGATACCAAAATTTTGATTCAGTTTCGATTTGGCGACTAAAAATTTGATTTGGCTCCTAAATTTTTCAGTTCAGGAGCCAATGGCTACTAGGTATTTTTTTTAGGCTGGAGCACTGCTTATACAAGTAGAGCCCCTGACAGAGTGGAGAGGGTGTCAGCAGTAAGTTTGTGTTGATGTCACTGATTATTTTGCCCTTCCTCTGATCCGTCAGAACAATAACCCACAAAAAACGGATCCTGTCTGTGGAGCATCTGCCTTCACTCGGTCAGCATTTGGTCAGTAATCCATCAGTATTGCTAAAGCCAAAAGAAACAGGAGTGGATCCAAAACAGAGATGACACGTGAATGGAATATTTGCATGTCTTCTGTGTTTTGTACCCACTCCTGCTTTTGGCTACCAAATCATAAGCCAATTCTGATGGGACCATACAGGCCTTACAGCTGCTACACAGACAAGATCTGTTGTGCGTGTTGACCAGTCATTAAGTGGGGAGGGTGGGAACAGCATGAGAAGTCCACAGAGTGGACCTATGACATAGTGATAAGGTGGAAGCAGCATGAAGAGACCACAGAGTGGCACAATGACAGAGTCTGGAGTTAGCAGCATCAGGAGAAGGCCACCGAGTGGCACAATGACAGAGTTTGGAGGTGGCAGCAGTATTAGGAGGCCACCAAGTGGCACAATGACAGAGTCTGGAGGTGGCGACAGCAGCAGCATCAAGAGAAGGCCACCGAGTGGCACAATGACAGAGTCTGGAGGTGTCGGCAGTATGAGGAGGCCACCGAGTGGCACAATGACCGAGTCTGGAGGTGGCGGCAGCATGAGGAGACCACAGAGTGGCCCAATAACAGAGTGTGGAGGTTGCGGCAGCAGCGGCGGCATAAGGAGGAGACCACAGAGTGTGAAGGTGACATAGTGTGGAGATGGCAGCAGCAGCATCAGGAGATCACAAAGTGACCCGGTGACAGAGTGGGGAGGTGGGTGGCAATACCAGTACACACTGATGACGGTGGGTGAAAGAAGGAGTATGGCATCAGGCGGGTGGCAGCATCAGAGTAGTAGCTGAGGCAGGTAGCCAAAAGAAACTGGTCTTTTTTTTTTTCAAGGTTTGGGTGAGGCAGCATGGATGATCTAATCAGATGCATCAGGCATTGGTGGGTGGAAATCCTGGCTGATCCATGCCTGCTTCATCTTGACAAAGGTCAGTCTCTCCACATTTTAGGTGGACAGGCGAGTTCTCCTTGGGGTAATTATGGCCCCCACCGCACTAAACACCCGCTCTGATGCCACACTACTGGCCGGGCAGGAAAGCTTTTCCAGGGCAAACTCGGTCAGTTGTGGCCACAAATACAGTTTGGTTGCCCAGTAGTCCAGCGGATCTTCAATGTGGGTTGGCAGAGTGCTGTCCAAGTATGCCAGCACCTATTGGTTCAGGTCCCGCTCGAGGTCTACCTGCTGCTGCTGGTGAGTAGTTTCTTCACTATGCGGGTGAAGAAAGCTACTCATCAGTGACTGTAGACGCAGGCTGCTACTGATGGAGCTGGTACTGCTCCTGCCACCCCACCCCTCCCCAGCAGCCATGGCAGTGGAACGTGAGCGCAGAAGGCCCCCTCCTCCTCTTCCATTTCAGCCCCCACAGGGCTCATGTGGCCGTGAGATCTAGGCGCCACATCTCCTGTCCCCTGACCAGTTATTGTTACCACCATCTGTTCTAGGACATGAAGCAGTGGAATGACATTGTTCATCCCGTAGTCCTGGCAACTGACAAATAACGTGGCCTCCTCAAAGGGCCTGAGCCAACGGAAGGTGTCACGCATGAGCTGCCACTGGCTGACATCGAAGTTACACAGGGGAGTACATCTGTCCGCTTGAATCATCAAGAAATCGTTTATGGCCTTTCTCTGCTCGTATAGTCGGACCAACATATGGAGGGTGGAATTCCAACGGGTGGAAATGTCGCATATCAGCCTATGTTGGGGGATGCTGTTCTGCCGCTGCAGCTCAAGGAGGGTGTGCTTTGCGGTGTACAAGTGGCTGAAGTGCATGCAAAGTTTCTTATCTGGCAACCAGGGCCCGGGTGAAACTTCTACCTAGGCACCCCCTATAGCTACGCCCCTGATGGGTGCCCTGTTACAGCCCCTTTGGCTATATAGAGCTGTAATATGGCTATGTGCATAAGGCCTGCTCCTCTGCGGTCATTTACTTTGTACTTGGTACTAAATCCTTAAAATCCAAAGAATTGCAGGACTTAGATCTAAAACTTTAATAGAACAAGAAAACATTTACTCGACTGTTAGTCTGCAAGTCCGTCAAAGAAAAAAAACAAGAGTCCTTCTCCTCCTCAACCCCAGCTCAGTAATCATTGATGGCTGGAGTCTAGATGTAGGGTATTACCTTGCCTGATCTATATAGAAGATATAGGGGTAGGGGGAGATTTATACTGCAGTGAGAAGCCTCCCTGCTGATGATCAAGTGAGATCCACCCTTATTGTCAAAGTTGTTTTTTTTAAAATAATTTATACATAAGATCCACCATCTTACAATCGTAGGTTCATATGTTGCATTATAATGTATGTTGAGAACCATGACTGTGCCTTAAACTCTCAATCTCTCTATCTCTTCTGGTAACTTCCCCTCCTCTTTCAAACATTCTGTCTAGAGATGAGCAAATTTTTCGAAAATTCGATTCGCCGGTTCGCAGAATTTTTAGGGAAAAATTTGCTTCTATCCGAATAAATTTGCATCGAATTACGTTAATAAACGGCTATTGCCTGGCTGCAGAGAGCCTTTATAGTGGTGTAGAACACTGTGCCTGTATAGCGGTGTAGAACACTGTGCCTTTATAGTGGTGTAGAACACTGTGCCTGTATAGTGGTGTAGAACACTGTGCCTGTATAGTGGTGTAGAACACTGTGCCTTTATAGTGGTGTAGAACACTGTGCCTGTGTAGTGGTGTAGAACACTGTGCCTTTATAGTGGTGTAGAACACTGTGCCTGTGTAGTGGTGTAGAACACTGTGCCTGTATAGCGGTGTAGAACACTGTGCCTGTATAGCGGTGTAGAACACTGTGCCTGTGTAGTGGTGTAGAACACTGTGCCTGTATAGCGGTGTAGAACACTGTGCCTGTATAGCGGTGTAGAACACTGTGCCTGTGTAGTGGTGTAGAACACTGTGCCTGTATAGTGGTGTAGAACACTGTGCCTGTATAGTGGTGTAGAACACTGTGCCTGTATAGTGGTGTAGAACACTGTGCCTGTGTAGTGGTGTAGAACACTGTGCCTGTGTAGTGGTGTAGAACACTGTGCCTTTATAGTGGTGTAGAACACTGTGCCTGTATAGTGGTGTAGAACACTGTGCCTGTGTAGTGGTGTAGAACACTGTGCCTTTATAGTGGTGTAGAACACTGTGCCTGTGTAGTGGTGTAGAACACTGTGCCTTTATAGTGGTGTAGAACACTGTGCCTGTATAGTGGTGTAGAACACTGTGCCTGTATAGAGGTGTAGAACACTGTGCCTGTGTAGTGGTGTAGAACACTGTGCCTGTATAGCGGTGTAGAACACTGTGCCTGTATAGTGGTGTAGAACACTGTGCCTTTATAGTGGTGTAGAACACTGTGCCTGTATAGCGGTGTAGAACACTGTGCCTGTATAGTGGTGTAGAACACTGTGCCTGTATAGTGGTGTAGAACACTGTGCCTGTATAGCGGTGTAGAACACTGTGCCTGTATAGTGGTGTAGAACACTGTGCCTGTATAGTGGTGTAGAACACTGTGCCTGTATAGCGGTGTAGAACACTGTGCCTGTATAGTGGTGTAGAAC
Organism: Bufo bufo; assembly: GCF_905171765.1. Lineage (NCBI taxonomy): Eukaryota > Metazoa > Chordata > Amphibia > Anura > Bufonidae > Bufo > Bufo bufo. The sequence goes on along the minus strand of NC_053392.1, from coordinate 606,876,132 downwards.
ACTGTGCCTTGCAGTAACTCGCATAGGGAGTCTGCTGTGGTAGTGAAATAATACTGTGAGTCAGTATGACATGCAGATGACAGGCGTCGCTCTTAGAATCACTGCACACTTCACTTATTTGGGCAGTTACGGGGCCAAAACTGACCAAATAATTCAAGTATGAACTCAGCCTTACAGGTCAATGTTAGTGTCAAGAAGAAGCGCACTCCTTTTACACCGTCGCCAGCTGATTCCACATAGATGTCTACAGATCCTGTTCTATTAAATGCTTATCAGGGCTCCAGATGGCGACCAAAATGGTCGTCAAAGCGACTTAGAATTTACAAATGGCGACAAGACTTTTTAGTCTTGTCGCCATTTGCGACTAGACCCGCCGCCGCAGCTCTGCTCAATACAGCGGCGGGGCACAGGAGATGATAGTTCTCAGCAGCGCAGGAGGAGTCTCTCCCTCCCCCTGTGCTGCTGCTGCCAATAAGAAGAGGCAGGAGGAGGAGGGGAGGGGCTGTGGCCACTGCGCCACCAATGAAGAAAACTGAGCTGTAATACAAATACAGGAGGCGGGTGCTGGAATCAAATAGCCGACACCCGACCTCTGTGACAGGGAGCCCCCCCCCCCCCCCCCAGTATAATAAACATTGGTGGCTCAGTGGGAAGTGCCAATGAGGGTTAAAAATAATAAAAGAAAATTAACTCACCTCCTCCAGTTGATCGCGCAGCTGCCGGTCTCCTGTTCTTTCTTCAGGACCTGTGGTGACGTCACTGAGCTCATCACATGGCCCATTACCATGGTGATGGATCATGTGATGAGCACAGTGATGTCACCACAGGTCCTGAAGAAAGAAGTAAGAACAGGAGACCGGCAGCTACGCGATCAACTGGAGGAGGTGAGTAAATTTTCTTTTATTATTTTTAACCCTCATTGGCACTTCCCACTGAGCCACCAATGTTTATTATACTGGGGGGGGGGGGGGGGGGGCGCACTGCGCCACCAATGTTTATTATATTGGGGGGGGGCGCACTGTGCCACCAATGTTTATTATACTGGGAAGGGGGGGGGCGCACTGCGCCACCAATGTTTATTATATTGGGGGGGGGCGCACTGTGCCACCAATGTTTATTATACTGGGGGGGGGGCGCACTGCGCCACCAATGTTTATTATTCTGGGGTGTTGGAGGGGCGCACTGTGCCACCAATGTTTATTATATTGGGGGGGGCGCACAGTGCCACCAATGTTTATTATACTTGGGGGGGGGGGGGGCACTGCGCCACCAATGTTTATTATACTGGGGTGTTGGAGGGGCGCACTGTGCCACCAATGTTTATTATATTGGGGGGGGGCGCACAGTGCCACCAATGTTTATTATACTTGGGGGGGGGGGGGGGCACTGCGCCACCAATGTTTATTATATTGGGGGGGGGGGCACAGTGCCACCAATGTTTATTATACTTGGGGGGGGGGCGCACTGCGCCACCAATGTTTATTATACTGGGGTGTTGGAGGGGCGCACTGTGCCACCAATGTTTATTATATTGACCTTCTACTATGCATTCTGTATTCAGAATGCTATTATTTTCCCATGTTATAAGGGAAAATAATACAGTGAATAGACTTTCATCCTAGGAACCATGCGTGAAAATCGCACCGCATCCGCACTTGCTTGTGATTTTCACACAGCCCCATTAACTTCTATGGGGCCTGCGTTGCTTGAAAAACGCACAACAGAGCATGCTGCGATTTTCACGCAACGCACAGGTGATGTGTGAAAATCACCGCTCATGTGCACAGCCCCATAGAAGTGAATGGGTTCGGATTTAGTGCGGGTGCATTCCGGTATTTTGAATGCCGGATCCAGCACTAATACATTCCTATGGGGAAAAATGCTGGATCCGGCATTCAGGCAAATCTTCATTTTTTTTTCGCCGGAGATAAAACCGTAGCATGCTGCGGTTTTATCTTTTGCCTGATCAGTCAAAATGACTGAACTGAAGACGTCCTGATGCATCCTGAACGGATTACTCTCCATTCAGAATGCACGGGGATATGCCTGATCAGTTCTTTTCTGGTATAGAGCCCCTGTGACGGAACTCAGTGCCGGAAAAGAAAAACGCTAAGGCCTCTTTCACACTTGCGTTGTCCGGATCCGGCGTGTACTCCACTTGCCGGAATTACACTCCGGATCCGGAAAAACGCAAGTGTACTGAAAGCATTTGAAGACGGAACCGTCTTCCAAATGCTTTCAGTGTTACTATGACAGCCAGGACGCTATTAAAGTCCTGGTTGCCATAGTAGGAGCGGGGAGCGGGGGAGCGGTATACTTACAGTCCGTGCGGCTCCCGGGGCGCTCCAGAATGACGTCAGAGCGCCCCATGCGCATGGATGACGTGATCCATGCGATCACGTGATCCATGCGCTTGGGGCGCCCTGACGTCACTCTGGAGCGCCCGGGGAGCCGCACGGACGGTAAGTACACTGCTCCCCCGCTCCCCGCTACACTTACCATGGCTGTCAGGACTTTAGCGTCCCGGGAGCCATGGTAACCACTCTGAAAAAGCTAAATGTCGGCTCCGGCAATGCGCCGAAACGACGTTTAGCTTAAGGCCGGATCCGGATCAATGCCTTCCAATGGGCATTAATTCCGGATCCGGCCTTGCGGCAAGTGTTCCGGATTTTTGGCCGGAGCAAAAAGCGCAGCATGCTGCGGTATTTTCTCCGGCCAACAAACGTTCCGTACCGGAACTGAAGACATCCTGATGCATCCTGAACGGATTACTCTCCATTCAGAATGCATTAGGATAATCCTGATCAGGATTCTTCCGGCATAGAGCCCCGACAACGGAACTCTATGCCGGAAGACAATAACGCAGGTGTGAAAGAGCCCTTATGTGAAATACCCTAAAATATTAAGTTTAAATCGCCCCTTTCCCAATTTTACATATAAAATATATAAACAATAAATAAATAAACATATTACATAGCGATGTCCAAACTATTAAATTATTCAAAAATATCTCCTATGCGGTGAGCATTCGCCATTTTTTAGTCACCTTGTCACCCCAAAAAATAGCATAGGACTGTTCTATTATGGGCCGAATGTTTCATAAAATGCGAAATGCACGCAGCTTTTTTTTTGCGCGGTATTGAGTATCGCAATACTTTTTTATGGTGACGAAAGCGAATCAAAATTTTGGTTTCAAAACAACCCTACGCCGATCTGATCGGCGTAGCGTTGTCACGATACCAAAATTTTGATTCAGTTTCGATTTGGCGACTAAAAATTTGATTTGGCTCCTAAATTTTTCAGTTCAGGAGCCAATGGCTACTAGGTATTTTTTTTAGGCTGGAGCACTGCTTATACAAGTAGAGCCCCTGACAGAGTGGAGAGGGTGTCAGCAGTAAGTTTGTGTTGATGTCACTGATTATTTTGCCCTTCCTCTGATCCGTCAGAACAATAACCCACAAAAAACGGATCCTGTCTGTGGAGCATCTGCCTTCACTCGGTCAGCATTTGGTCAGTAATCCATCAGTATTGCTAAAGCCAAAAGAAACAGGAGTGGATCCAAAACAGAGATGACACGTGAATGGAATATTTGCATGTCTTCTGTGTTTTGTACCCACTCCTGCTTTTGGCTACCAAATCATAAGCCAATTCTGATGGGACCATACAGGCCTTACAGCTGCTACACAGACAAGATCTGTTGTGCGTGTTGACCAGTCATTAAGTGGGGAGGGTGGGAACAGCATGAGAAGTCCACAGAGTGGACCTATGACATAGTGATAAGGTGGAAGCAGCATGAAGAGACCACAGAGTGGCACAATGACAGAGTCTGGAGTTAGCAGCATCAGGAGAAGGCCACCGAGTGGCACAATGACAGAGTTTGAAGGTGGCAGCAGTATTAGGAGGCCACCAAGTGGCACAATGACAGAGTCTGGAGGTGGCGACAGCAGCAGCATCAAGAGAAGGCCACCGAGTGGCACAATGACAGAGTCTGGAGGTGTCGGCAGTATGAGGAGGCCACCGAGTGGCACAATGACCGAGTCTGGAGGTGGCGGCAGCATGAGGAGACCACAGAGTGGCCCAATAACAGAGTGTGGAGGTTGCGGCAGCAGCGGCGGCATAAGGAGGAGACCACAGAGTGTGAAGGTGACATAGTGTGGAGATGGCAGCAGCAGCATCAGGAGATCACAAAGTGACCCGGTGACAGAGTGGGGAGGTGGGTGGCAATACCAGTACACACTGATGACGGTGGGTGAAAGAAGGAGTATGGCATCAGGCGGGTGGCAGCATCAGAGTAGTAGCTGAGGCAGGTAGCCAAAAGAAACTGGTCTTTTTTTTTTTCAAGGTTTGGGTGAGGCAGCATGGATGATCTAATCAGATGCATCAGGCATTGGTGGGTGGAAATCCTGGCTGATCCATGCCTGCTTCATCTTGACAAAGGTCAGTCTCTCCACATTTTAGGTGGACAGGCGAGTTCTCCTTGGGGTAATTATGGCCCCCACCGCACTAAACACCCGCTCTGATGCCACACTACTGGCCGGGCAGGAAAGCTTTTCCAGGGCAAACTCGGTCAGTTGTGGCCACAAATACAGTTTGGTTGCCCAGTAGTCCAGCGGATCTTCAATGTGGGTTGGCAGAGTGCTGTCCAAGTATGCCAGCACCTATTGGTTCAGGTCCCGCTCGAGGTCTACCTGCTGCTGCTGGTGAGTAGTTTCTTCACTATGCGGGTGAAGAAAGCTACTCATCAGTGACTGTAGACGCAGGCTGCTACTGATGGAGCTGGTACTGCTCCTGCCACCCCACCCCTCCCCAGCAGCCATGGCAGTGGAACGTGAGCGCAGAAGGCCCCCCCCGGTCAGACCTGCGAGAGGATGGACGATGGCGCAGATAGGTAGTGGTCAACTGACTACATAGGATGTCTCTGTAGTAGTTCAGTTTGTCCTCCCTCTCAGTAGGTGTAAAAAAAGGCCCCCATTTTGGACCGGTAGCAAGGGTCCAACAAGGTGGAGAGCCAGAAGTCATCCCTCAGCCGAATGGTGACAATTCGGCTGTCACTACGCAAGCAAGTGAGTAAGCAGAGAGCCATATGTGCAAGTGACTCGGAGGGACTCCCTGCCTCCATCTCCACTACATACTGCCACGATGTGTCTGGGTCCTCTGTCTCGTCTTCCTCATCGCCCTGTAGCTCCTCCTGCTCCTCCTCTCCTGTAAGCTGAGTAGAAAAACCACCCATTTCACTACACATTGCCTGTGCTCCAATGTCCTCCTCCTCTTCCATTTCAGCCCCCACAGGGCTCATGTGGCCGTGAGATCTAGGCGCCACATCTCCTGTCCCCTGACCAGTTATTGTTACCACCATCTGTTCTAGGACATGAAGCAGTGGAATGACATTGTTCATCCCGTAGTCCTGGCAACTGACAAATAACGTGGCCTCCTCAAAGGGCCTGAGCCAACGGAAGGTGTCACGCATGAGCTGCCACTGGCTGACATCGAAGTTACACAGGGGAGTACATCTGTCCGCTTGAATCATCAAGAAATCGTTTATGGCCTTTCTCTGCTCGTATAGTCGGACCAACATATGGAGGGTGGAATTCCAACGGGTGGAAATGTCGCATATCAGCCTATGTTGGGGGATGCTGTTCTGCCGCTGCAGCTCAAGGAGGGTGTGCTTTGCGGTGTACAAGTGGCTGAAGTGCATGCAAAGTTTCCTGGCCATTTTTAGGATGTCTTGCAGATGGAAGGAAGACATCAGGAGCCGCTTGACAACAAGATTGAACACGTGTGCCATGCAGAGTACATGGCTCAGCCCTCCTTGATGCAGCACCGACACAATGTTCTTCCCGTTGTCGGTCACCATGGTTTCCGATTTTTAGTTGTCGGGGAGAAAGCCAAGAGTCGATTTCTTGCTGAAGGACATGGAGCAGTTCCTCTCCTGTGTGACTCAGTTTGCCCAGGCAAACAAGGTTCAGAACAGCGTGACACCGCCGTGCCCTGCACATTTAGTATGCTGGAGGGGCACTGTGACTTGTCCCTGCAGTGGAGGCTGAGGACACAGTGGAGGATGAGGAGGCAGAGGCGGACATTGTCGCTATACCAATGGCGGGACAACGTGGAGGCGGAAGCGGCGTCACCTGGCCAAATTGCTGGTGTGGCTGTGCAGGAACCACATTCACCCAGTGGGCCGTAAAGGACATGTATTGTCCCTGACCGTAGTTAAAGCTCCACACGTCGGCGCTGCCATGCACTTTAGAAGACATAGACAGGCTCAAGGACTGGCCCACCTTCTGTTCTACATACAGTACGTGTGCAGGGCTGGTACTGCCTTTTTGGCAAAGAAATGACGGCTTGGGACTCTCCAACTCGGCCCGGCACAAGCTGTCAGTTCTCTGAAAGGTGCAGAGCCCACCACTTGGAAAGGGAGGGACTGCAGCACCAGCAACTTGGAGCACATTCAGCTTCTGCGCCGTTGGATGCGTGTACGCATACTGCTGTCTCTTGGCAATCGCTTCGGTGATAGATTGCTGACGGAATGACTGACGAGGAGGAGTAGGAGCATCTGGACCAGCAGAAGATGATAATGATAGACAGCTTCCTTCGGCTGAGGTGGTGGAGCCTTGACTGCCTGAACTCGGGTGCGTGCCACTGGGTGATGTAGCGGTTGCTGCAGCAGGCTGGACCACCACATCGGAGCCACGGTTCTCCCAGGCCACTTTATGGTGATGCTGCATATATTAACATTGGCGCCCTGGCCACACTTCACCTTCTGCCCACATATTCTACATATGGCCATGTTAACCTCCTCCGGCGACTTAACAAAAAACTGTCACACCGCCGAGTAGGTGATTTTCCCCCTAATAGTCCGCACTGACTGCCTGCTACCGCTGCTGCCTCCGTGAACCCCTGCACCACTACTTCCCGGGCAGGTAGGCTGCTGCAAAGCAGGTGGTCTACCCCGGGCACGTTTGGTTCCCGACCTCCCACTGCTGCCACCCTGCTGACTCCCGGCCACGCTACCACCTTGCTGGCTCAGCTGCCACCCTCTTCTCCTGATGATGATGAAGCCCCTTCTGCACCCGGCTCCCAAGTGCGATCGGCTTCATCTATCATCGAGTAGTGTCTGCACGTCACTGATGTCCTCTTTAACGGTCTCTGGATCAGGAGCCTGACCGCTCGCAACATCAGCTCCCACGCCACTCTCCTCACCACTACTTGACCGCCTAGTGGAGGAAGCGGCGGATGTCTTCTCCAGATCTTGGCTGGGCAATAGCTGCTGACTGTCCGCTAGTAGCTCGTCCTCGCTGTATAGTGGAGGTGAGCCTACAGCATACAATACTTCTGTGGGTGATGGAACAGCAAAGGATAGAGGCTGGGGGTGTCTGATGTCACTTTGGATGACGTGGATGACCGAGTTAACCAATCAAGAACCGCTGGGTTGCTGGTCAAGACAGGACTGCTAGATGACACCGGGAGCTCAGGCCTCTCGCTGCGACTCCTGCTGCCACGCTCCCTTACTCTGCTGCGACCTCTGCTTGCGCCCGAAACATCCAGGCCTCTGCCACTCCTCTGTGCATGGCCTGGCACTTCTCTGACATACTTTTGACTGAACTAAATAAATTAAAAGCAAATTAAAACACCCCTAAAAGCGACAAATATATTTTTATTTTTGTACTCAAATAGGCCACTAAACGCTTTCACCACAAATAACTGCAACAGTGAACTGCATATACTGTATATTTCTCTTTTTCCACAGATATAAGCCACTAAAGGTGTTTAAACATAGCACTTGCACCCCTACAACAAATTGCTGGAATGACAGAGCTGTATAATGTCTATTTGGATCCCCAAATAATCTTTCCCTGCATTTCTAAATCGCTTTGCTATCACTATCCCTAGCGTCTTCTGACGTCTGTCCCTGCACTAAGATGCTGTGAAATGATTCCTCCCTATCCTTTCCCTGCACCTATAAATCGTTTTTTCAGGGGTTTTTTCCACAATGAGGTTTTTCCTATTGCTGTCCCTAGCGCCTTCTGACGTCTGTCTCTGCACTGAGAATGCTGGAAAACTTCTGAATCCAAGATGGCCGTCGTATTTATAGGGCTGTGACATCACAGGGCTGGCTGGCTGCTGATTGGCTGCATGCAGGCATGTCAATCTGGGTGATCCCGCCTTCCCAGAGTTCCTTGCCCCATGTCCTCACACGTGTAGGCGCCATTTTAGGAAAAATTGGGATTCGTTACCACGAAGCGCGAGGAAATTCGCATTCGTTGTGAATCAAATTTTTCCTGAAATTCGGCTAGAATTCCACTTCGTCAGATTCGATTTGCTCATCTCTAATTCTGTCATAACCCTGTTACTGAAAAAAAAAAACATCTCTTGACCCATCCTGACCCAACTAATTTCACACCTGTCTCTCACCCCCCCATCATCTCTAAACTACTGGAGTGCTTGGTCTACTCGTGCCTCATCCGCTAGCTCTCTAACTATCTTCTAGACCCATTAGATCTTGTTTCCACACCCTACAAAAACTGCACTCAACAAAGTGATAAATGACCTCCTGACAGCCAAATGCAACGGTGACCACTCTCTGCTCATTGTTCTGGATCTCTGCAACATTTGACACTGTAGACCACCATCTCCTCCCCACCATACACCACTCTATTGGCCTTAAGGACACCACTCACTCTTGGTTTTCTTCCTCCCTCTCTAGCTGCTCCTTTAGTGTATCACTCCCTGGCTATACTACTTCTCCTCATCCTCTTGATGTTGGGGTTCCTTAGGGTTCAGTTCTAGGTCCTCTCCTCTTTTCTCTCTACATAGCCCCGATCAGACAGACTATCAGCAGATTTGCTTTTCAGTACCAACTATATGCTGATGACACATTTCATCCCGTGACCTTACCCCTGCAGTACTACAGAACACCAGTGACTGTCTGTCCGCTGACTCTAACATCATGTCCTCTCTCTACCTGAAACTGAAACTCATAAAAGATGAACGTCTTGTGTTTTCTCCATCTACTAACCTACCTAAACCGGACATCTCAAAGTGTGTGGCACTACCATCACACCTAGGCCCGCTGTGTCGGTGTTATCTTTGACAATGATCTTTCCCTCACCCTCTATATTCAGTCGCTCACTCGCGTATGCTGCCTGCACTTCAAAAACATCTCTAGAATCCGTCCCTTTCTGACTGTGGAAACAACAAAAACTCTCACTGTTGCCCTGATCCATTCCCGTCTCGATTATTGTAACTCATTATTAATGGGCTTCCTCCTCACCAGACTCTTCCCTCTCCAATCTATCCTGAACGCAACATCCAGGCTCATCTATAGAACCACTACTCCACTGCACCGATACCTCCGCCCTGTGCCAGTCACTGCACCGATCCCTCCACCCTGTGCCAGTCACTGCACCGATCCCTCCACCCTGTGCCAGTCACTGCACCGATCCCTCCACCCTGTGCCAGTCACTGCACCGATCCCTCCACCCTGTGCCAGTCACTGCACCGATCCATCCACCCTGTGCCAGTCACTGCACCGATCCCTCCACCCTGTGCCAGTCACTGCACCAATCCCTCTGTCCTGTGCCAGTCACTGCACCGATGCCTCCACCCTGTGCTAGTCACTGCACCGATCCATCCACCCTGTGCCAGTCACTGCACTGGTTGGCCATACAGTATAGGTTTCCATTTAGACTGCTCATTCTCACCCACAATGCTCTCCACAGTGCTGCACCCCCCTACGTCTCTTCCCTCATTTCTGTCGACCATCCTACTCATGGTCCCGAGATTCACCAGTTCTCTGGAACACCCTACCCCGAGCAATTAAGTTAATTCACAACATACACAGTTTTAAGTGCTCCCTAAAAATCTTTTTAGGTTAGCCTATCACAGTGGTGGCGAACCTATGGCATGGGTGCCAGAGGCGGCACTCTGAGCCCTCTCTGTAGGCACCCACACCCTGGAAAAAGTCTATGGTGTACCAATATGCCTCAGACTTTTCCTGCCACTCATCAGCGCAGGGTGCACTATGAACAGCAGAGGAAGTGCACTGAATGTAGGCAGGCTATTATACTACATGGAAGACTGGACTGTAGTATTCAGGGTAAATTGCTGTGTTGGCACTTTGTGATAAATAAGTGGGTTTTGGGTTCCAGTTTGGGCACTCGGTCTCTAAGAGGTTCACCATCACTGGCCTATCACATCCCCTAATTTAACTCTTCTCCAGTTGACCCCCTCCTCTTCCTTCATCATTCTTCTGACCCAGACCCATCAGTATCCACCACACCCCATGCACTCAGAAGTTCTACAGATATCGGCTATTGACGGCTCCTGCAGCTTTACATCTACTCCTCTATTGTGTTAAGATGGCTGGACCACTGTACAAATTAAGCACTTGTTACCTTCTGTGTCACCCCAATCTCCTCATAGATTGTAAGCTCTTGCGGGCAGGGTCCTCATTCCTCATGTTGTAATTGCTGACTAGTTTCTTGCTGTGCGATGTATGATTTTATTTGTACATGAACCTTCCGAAACGGAATATGTTGTTGCCATATAAAGATTATTATTGTTATTTATTAGCTGTAGTTCAGCGGTCAGCCGCCTCCAGAAGTCCAACGGTTGTGAAACTACAACTCTCAGCGTGCACAACCCCTTTAAGTTTTCAAGTTCCACTAACAGTAATCGGATGTTGGGGACTCTGCTACTGGTAACTCTCCAGTATTAGTGCAACAAATTAATGTGCAATATGTAATCCATGACGGCATCAACTTTGCCGGAAAAGAAGCTGCATTTTGCTGTAGCTTGTTACAAGTACTAACAGGTTATATGGGAAGCATTTGACCACATGGGACAACCCCTTAAAGTAAAGACAAATTATTGCAACATTCAGTACTCTGCCTGACCACTTGGCACGCTGTGAGGAGAAACTGTGTTCATGAGCAGAGTATGTGTGAGATCGGGAAACAGCTCTCCTTGTCTGTACACTGTTTGTGTGATTAAATTAAATGTTCTGTACTGACATTCTGCTGTTTGGCCACAAGATGCCGCTGTTTCCTAACACAGCTACAGACTGCATATATTTCCATATTCATGAGAGGGGTGGAGTTACAAGTCTGGAGAGGAAACCAGCAGCCATCTTGGAAGGAGGCTGTGAGAGAGACTGAGAGACTGTGTGAGCAGTGAATCCGATGTCATCCAGGTGTGAGACTGACCAGAGCTGCAGCTGATTGAGGCTGATCGTGCCCAAGACCCTGGTCCTGTCCAGAGGAAGTAAGATTTCTGCCAGGAACGCTGATGAGAGCAGAGGAACAAAGCTACATACACTGCGGTACCGCATACTTGTTGGAGAGACATTTGTTCTGTTCAGAGTCACCAGCGGATGCAAAGCAGACCAGGGTCGGTAAGATCGTGCACGCACCTCATTACAGTGTTGGCGCCTAGAGACTGAAACCACGCCTGTAGTTAGTTAGTTAGGGTTTCTATTTTGTGTCAGGGCACAAGTGTTATACTGTTCATTGCAAGGACTCCATAACTAAAAGGGACATTTTACCTCGGAGAGCTGATAAATCCCCACAAACTCAAGCCAGGCTGGTGTTTAGCTCAGAAGAAATACTCAGGCACGTGCTACAGGACCAGTTATGGGAGGGGGAATCCTGTAGAGCACTGTAAGATTGTAAGCTGTTGTGCTGCACCGCAGGCTAGCCCGTACCCCACACCCATACAGTGGGTCTTGTTTTTTTAGGGTAATAGCAGGCAAATTAGTTGTGCCCGCCAGTAGGTAAATTACAGCATTTTCCTCCTGCATCCACCGGAGGGCGCCGTGTTGTGCAGCACAAGGGTCTCAGCCTTCGGGCTGAGTGTATGTAAATTTATCCTACGTTCCCAGCATTTGTGGTTGTGTTCATTACCACATTTTAGTAAAATTCTGTTTTGGCAAAAGCTGGTGTTGGAGTTGCTTTCCTCGTTCGTGACTTCGCTGTATCCTGAGGAGCCCACCCTGGTACACGGCTTACATCTGAGTGTCGCAGCCGTATTTGCCATATTGTCCCGATTCTCCAGCTCAGCTCTCCGGGTTCCAGGTGTTCGCGCACTGCACTGCTATAGCCATGGGTCACGTGCATGCAACGACTCCCAGTCTCTTTAAGGACCAGTCCATGCTAATCGCCCCTGACTCCAGACCATGACTCCAGACAGTGCTCCAGTATTCCCTCTGAGCAAAAATGTCCTTTTAGTTCTTAAGTTTGCAATGGTGTCTTTGTTCCTGCTCCATTTGGTGTCGGTCTTGCTCATAGTCTTCACCCGGTCTATGTGTTTGCTTCTCATTTTGAGCCGATCACAACTGAACCCTTCCTGCCTCGACCCGTGCTGTATTTGACCACAATTCCATCCTCACCGCTGGCTTGATGACTTGATGAGTTTGGCGATCTGCAGGAAGGTCCACACCATTCTTGCTTAGAATTAAGGGTGAAGTAGGCACAATCCTTTAGACTCTGCCCTACACCAAATCCATTCGTGACCCAGCGGGTCCACATTACTGCCTGTCCGCCGGCACACATCTGCCTGGCTCACCTTTGCTGTTACTGGGTTTTAGTAAACTTCACAGTCCAGTATAAGAATGCAAAAAAAAAAAAAAAGAAAGAAATAGAAGAACAAAAAAATCACGTAAAATTTCCTTCTTTTGAATCTGCATTTTGATAATAGAAAATGTACGCCGCTTAGAAAAATAATAGATGACTGTTAAGTGAAATCTAATCATAGTTCAGTCATCCATAAAAAGTGAATTACTTTTTCCTTTAACCCTAATTTGATTTCAGCCTTCACTTAATCACAGCGCGGATACAAATTCCTAGAATATAAGTGCCTGAAATGAAACGCTTGCGCAGGAAAATGTACGATAAGAGGCTAGCGGCATCCAAATGTAAGCGATTACTTAGATTACACCCCTAAACGAGCTGCCTATTTTGGCCTTAAAGACCTGGAAAATGTTTTTTTTTTTCCATCCTCACATTGTAACGGTAATAACGGTTTTATTTTTTTCTTAGCTGTACAACAACTTTTTCTTTGTGGGATGAATTGTTTTTTCAATGGCACCATTTTGGGGTACATACTGAATAATTTATTGATTAAGCACTTGCTTACCGCACGGCTTTGTACGTGGGGCTGCAAGCTGTTAACTGTAAAGCATGTTTCACATTTGCATATGTCTGCCGGATCTGGCACTGCCGAACGCTACCAGAATGCCGTCCGCAGCAAATATAATGGGGTCCGTGGGTGATCTGGCAAATATGCCAAAAATCGTCCGGACATATACCGCTGCACACAGCCGTTTTCATCCTGGCAATTCTCGGCATTCAATGCCAGAACAGACAAGCCTAACCCGCCATATAAGAGCAGCTGGCTATACTACAATCTGCCAATACCCTGTGGCGCTGTAGATCGCTGTGACCGCACTGTCATTAGCTGCGGTCATGGTGAAGATCCTGGAGACCAGCCGAAGTGGTCTCTGGGCATGAAATCATAGTGACAGCTAAGATCCTTGATGTGTGCGCAACCTCTGCTGGTTGTAAAGTTATCTGTGATCCTGCTGTCTATTAACCCCTTTCTGTCCTGACTGTGGCAGTAGGAGGTTAATACACCTTTTCTTTCCTAAAAAAAAGTTGAAAAATACAAATAAAAATAAAGTCAAATAAAAATAAATAAAAACGTTATGTATTAGTTTTAGCAATAGTATAGCAGACTTACACACATTTTTCCCCTTTTTCTTTCATAAAAAAAATAAAATATGTATTAGTTTTAGCAATACTACAACAAATTTTGTGTGTAAAGCATACAAGTGTACACAATTTTTTTCCCTTTTTCTATCATAAAAAATATAAGTGCTGAATTTCTTGCCCTATAAGACGCACTTAGGTTTTAGAGAAGGAAAATAAGAATATTTTTCAGCAGACCTCAGCTCAGACCCTAAATGGTAATAAGACCCCAATCAGACCGCAAATGTTAATAAGACCCCAATCAGACCTCCATATTAATAAGTCCCCAATCAGACTTCCATGTTATTAAGTCCCTCAATCAGACCTCACTTCATAGCTCAATGCGAATGACCCCCATTCAGATGTTAGTTCAGACCCCAATGCTCAGATCAGAGAAAATAAATAAAACAACTTAACTCTCTAGACGCCGCTCCTGTTATCCAGTTCCCTTCCTCTTCTTCCTGCCGTGCGTTGTGCTGTGACCCGACGCCGCACAGCGTGAGGTCACAGAGCGCTGACGTTCTCACGCTGCGCGCAGTTACAGCACAGCGAGTGGCCGAGGACCAGGAAGCGGTGAGTACAGAGCCCAGAGAGCTCTGCATTCACCGCTTCCTGGTGATCCTGTAGAAATGAGCGCTTCCATAATGGAAGAGCTCATTAGTATTCACCCCATGAGACACACTTTGGGGGGAAATAATGCGTCTTATAGGGCACATTACATATTTGTTTTAGCTTTTTTGTGTGTAAGATTTAAAAAATTCATATTAAAAAATTAAAAAGCCAAAAGCTTTTTTTTATTTTTTTATCAGTACACATGATCCCTCACTGCTTCTAGCTTGTGGGCCAATAAGAAGGCTGCAATATACTTGACTTTAGGAGTAGTAGTGTTTGCGAATTTTGCTCTATATTAGTTTTTTTTTTATATTTGCTATATTGCTATATATTCTTGTTTTAGAATATTACGAATATTTGAAAAAACTAAGTTATAGCAATATAGAGAATATTCGAAAAAAATCGAATATAGAGCAATTTAGCTAATATAGTGCTATAATCTTCTTTGTCTAATAGTTGTAAGTTCAAAAATTCTCAATAAAAAATTTGAATCCGAAAATTCAAATTTAGATAATTCGCATATTAGACAATCATTACCTTTCCGATTTTTCGAGTAAAAAAAAAAATCGCGAATTTTCGAATATTCGACGAATATTCTACAAAATATTCGCAAAATATCGCGAATTTGAATATGACCCCTGCCGCTCATCACTACTGACTAGTGATAGTTTATTTGTAATGCCCTGTTTTCCTGCACTCCATGTCAGTCACGTGCCATCTGTGTTGGTTCCCTGCCCCAATGACATCAGGTCTACATCTGAGGCCTGGCAAAGCTTGTAAGGCTCTGCCCTGTCGACGTCATCAATGACCTTGTCTCTGGGGGCGGTGTTCTTCTCATTCCCTGGACCCTGCCCTGTAGATATGATGTCAGCAATGAGGCTATGTCTTATGGTCAGGTGTTTCCAGCAGTGCTTCAAGCAGGCTTGGATCTGTGATGTTCAAGCAGGGAGGGGAAGGAAAGGCAGAGATCTGATACACAAGGTGCGGGTCACGGATCTATCAGAAGCTTCTCTCTCTCTACCCATATCCAGACCACCCACCAACCGTCGGACCATCTTAATAGTTCGCCAGACAAGTAACCACAGGGAACCAGTCTAGACTCCATTTGCCGAATTCCAAGCGCCCCCTATTTTAAGGTATTTATCATGAGATCTATTTAGCCAGCTGGTCATCTCCTCGAATTTGGAGATTTGACACCTTCGCTCGCCACTCCTGGACCGTAGGGGGGGGGGGGGATTTATCCAAGCAATGAAGAGGGATCAAGGATTTTGCTACAGCAATCAGATGCGTCGCTAAGTTATTCTTAGAAGGGACATAAGAACCGCTCGGTTTAGCCAGAACCACCATCTCAACTGTAATCTGAAAATTTTGCGAAGTGATTCTCTCTATCTCTCCAGCTATGTCTTTCCAATACAAATTGATCAGTGGACAAGTCCACCATATATGGGACAACGAGCCTGTGTCCCCTTCACATCCGAGTAGGCGACAGTCCCCATCAAAGAGGAATTCCGTGTCCTGTACCACCGTGTACGTAATTTGTTATGGTTTTCCTGAAGTTTCACGCATCGCGAGAAACCATGTGAATTCACTAGGACTGCTTCCACCTCCAGCTGATTCAAAACAAATCCCAGTTCCCTCTCCCACCCCAGTAAATATGGTGGTTTCAGCTCATTTCTCCCATCAGTGGGTAGAGCGTGGAGACTGAAAAAACCCTTTAATAAGGTAAGGTCATTACCACTGCCCATAGTGCACCCTTTTGCACTCACGGTACTAAATAGAGACACCTAAGTAAGAATGCAGGATCTGTCATCAGCAATGTGTGGACTATTTCCAAAAAATAAGCTGAAACATGAGTGAAAACCACGCAAAATCTAACAACATGAATCTATTTAAAAGATGGAACGTGTCCCCGGTAAACATGTAAGGTTACAAAATCAGCAGATGGACGGCTCAAAACCCTGCGTGTGCACAAGCAACTCCTGCAGAGCTGGTCCTGCCGAGATCCAAGACGAGCGACTCCATCACATCCCTGGGACAATCTGTCTTTACAGGCAAAGGTGGTGGAGACAGGAAGCTGAACGCAACAGGATTTATCTGCTGGCACGGTACCCATGGGTGGTGGGAGATGCTGGGGCAATCTGTCTAGTTGTAGTGATCAGGAAAATGCTACAATGTAACAGATTTCCACTTTTTGTGTTTATTTTCAACCAAAACATTAAAACAGAGAAACACAATTGTTACATACAGGTGAAACTCGAAAAATTAGAATATCGTGCAAAAGTCCATTTATTTCAGCAATGCAAATTAAAAGGAATTGCATCAATGCAGATTAAAATTAGAATTTTGAGAAAAGGTTCAATATTCCAGACTCTAGTCAGCTAATTAATCCATACCCCCTGAGCAAAGGGGACCTGAGATGGTGACTTTGGGGTTTTCATAACCTGTAAGCCATAATCATCCAGATTATAACAAATAAAGGCTTGAAATATCTCGCTTTGCCTGTAATGAGTCTCGTATGTAAGTTTTATCTTTTAAGTTGCATTACTGAAATAAATGAACTTTGCACAATATTCAAATTTTTCGAGTTTCACCTGTATATGCTGCTAATAATTATTACTGACATCATGTGACAATGAGTCTTGGTGACCTTCTGATGATCTCCTCTTTCTGGGTCTTCAGGCTTTTCAAAAACATCATAGACACCTGTGGTTGTCTCCTCCACCTTACTTCTGGTGGCCCTTCAGTGTGATCATTTATTATACAAGTGATGATAGATAGATAGATAGATAGATAGATAGATAGATAGATAGATAGATAGATAGATAGATATGAGATAGATATATAGATAGATATAAGATGGTGGAAGGATCTGAGCAACTGTGACAAGGGCCAAATTGTAATGCTTAGATGACTGGGGTCAGGGCATCTCCAAAACAGCTGGTCTTGCGGTGGGTTCCCAGAACGTAGTGGATAGTACCTACCAAAAGTGGTCTGACGAAGGACAAGCAATAAACTGGCAAAAGACTCAAGGGAGCTATAGGCTCATTGGTATCTGTGAGGAGTGAGATTGTCCAATTCAGCAGAATAGCTACTGTAAAGCTAATTGCTAACAAGGTGCAGGGATGCATAGGAAATAACATTTTGCTATAAAAAAAATGCCCATGATGACTCCTCTCAACACTGGAAGTACCTACAATGGGCATGTGAGTGTCCAGACTGGACAAAGGGGCAATGGAAGAAGGAAGCCTGGCCTGTCGAATGGTGGTTGGGTCTATGTACCTACCCGGAGAAGAGATGGCACCAGGATGCACCATGGAAAGAAGACAAGTCAGCGGAAGCAGTGTGATGCTCTGGGAAATGTTCTGCAGGGTAACCTTGGGTGGTGACATCATATGGATGTGACACATACCACCTACCTAAACATTGTACAGACCAAGTATATGTTTTTCTAACCTGCGTCGCATACAACTTACAACATCTTTACAGGACCTGATGGTCAATATCAGTACGCGGCCCGGTAGTTCAGTGGTTAGCATGGCCGTGCTGGTGTCCTACAGTCCTAGGTTCAGATCTGCTGTATGTTCTCCCTGTTTTTGTGTGGCTTTCCTCCAGGTACTCTGGTTTCCTCCCACACTCAAAATACATACGAGTTGGGGGCTCAGATTGTGAAATCCAATGGAGACAGCGAATAAGTCTGTAAAGTGCCGCGGAATATGTCAGCGCTATATAAGTGGGAAACATAAATAGAACATTACTCTTTTTTGGGGGCTCGTCCGGGATGGCTTGGGCATAAACCCTGTTGCTAAAGTTTATTTCTGTGCACAATATTAAGCCTTATTTCAAGACAGATAATGAGATTCTGCATTTAGAATAAGAAACTATTTAAACTTAAATTTTGTTTACTTCTTGGAGATTTTGGTATTTCTCTCCGGAGACGCTTCTATTATATTGATTTTTGTTCTCATCTTTTGCTAATTGCTGAAGAATTCCTGAGTATAAAATGAGACAGCTCAATAGGAAATGTCAGCAACTCCTTCCATGAATCGCTGCAACCTTCAACCCGACTGTCATCTCAGAGCAGCTTTTTGGCTGTTCCGGTGAGTGTTTTAATTAGTGGCATTTCAGATGATAACCTGCAATGTCACTGCAGAAGAAACAATGTGATGAGAATTTACAGTGCACACCATGTGTGAACGAATGACACACTCCTGTCACAGGATTTATCTTACCTCCTAATCGTTCTCAGAAGTGTGGATCGAGCCTCATTGTGAAAGGTAATAATGATACTCGTAGGTGGAAGATTTGATGGGTAGTGAAGCTCAGTACATCTGAAAAACAGAGCAATTACCAAATAAGAAGATCCATCAAAATAGAAAAAAAACCTCTACATTTATGACTAGTGGCAAAGCCATTTATCCAATAGTCAGAAGGTTCTCAGATTCCTTTACATCTTTTCATAATAAAGGGTGAACCCAATATTTCAATTTAGATAAAAGTTGAGTCATTTTGTACATACATTACATTACTTATCCTGTACTGATCCTGAGTTACATCGTGTATTATACTCCAGAGCTGCACTCACTATTCTGCTGCTGCAGTCACTGTGTACATACATTACATTACTTATCCTGTACTGATCCTGAGTTACATCCTGTATTATACTCCAGAGCTGCACTCACTATTCTGCTGGTGCAGTCACTGTGTACATTACATTACTTATCCTGTACTGATCCTGAGTTACATCCTGTATTATACTCCAGAGCTGCACTCACTATTCTGCTGGTGCAGTCACTGTACATACATTACATTACTTATCCTGTACTGATCCTGAGTTACATCCTGTATTATACTCCAGAGCTGCACTCACTATTCTGCTGGTGGAGTCACTGTGTACATACATTACATTACTTATCCTGTACTGATCCTGAGTTACATCCTGTATTATACTCCAGAGATGCACTTACTATTCTGCTGGTGGAGTCACTGTGTACATACATTACTTATCCTGTACTGTTCCTGAGTTACATCCTGTATTATACTCCAGAGCTGCACTAATTATTCTGCTGGTGGAGTCACTGTGTACATACATTACTTATCCTGTACTGATCCTGGGTTACATCCTGTATTATACTCCAGAGCTGCACTCACTATTCTGCTGGTGGAGTCACTGTGTACATACATTACATTACTTATCCTGTACTGATCCTGAGTTACATCCTGTATTATACTCCAGAGCTGCACTCACTATTCTGCTGGTGCAGTGACTGTGTACATACAATACATTATTTATCCTGTACTGATCCTGAGTTACATCCTGTATTATTCTCTAGAGCTGCACTCAATATTCTACTGGTGCAGTCACTGTGTACATACATTACATTACTTATCCTGTATTGATCCTGAGTTACATCCTGTATTATTCTCTGGAGCTGCACTCACTATTCTGCTGGAGGAGTCACTGTGTACATACATTACATTACTTATCCTGTACTGACCCTGAGTTACATCCTGTATTATACTCCAGAGCTGCACTCACTATTCTGCTGGTGCAGTCACTGTGTACACACATTACATTACTTATCTTGTACTGATCCTGAGTTACATCCTGTATTATACTCCAGAGCTGCACTCACTATTCTGCTGGAGGAGTCACTGTGTACATACATTACATTACTTATCCTGTACTGATCCTGAGTTACATCCTGTATTATACCCCAGAGCTGCACTCACTATTCTGCTGGTGCAGTCACTGTGTACATACATTACTTATCCTGTACTTATCCTGAGTTACATCCTGTATTATACTCCAGAGCTGCACTCACTATTCTGCTGGTGCAGTCACTGTGTACATACATTACTTATCCTGTACTTATCCTGAGTTACATCCTGTATTATACTCCAGAGCTGTACTCACTATTCTGCTGGTGCAGTCACTGTGTACATACATTACTTATCCTGTACTTATCCTGAGTTACATCCTGTATTGTATCCCAGAGCTGCACTCACTATTCTGCTGGTGCAGTCACTGTGTACATACATTACTTATCCTGTACTTATCCTGAGTTACATCCTGTATTGTATCCCAGAGCTGCACTCACTATTCTGCTGGTGCAGTCACTGTGTACATACATTACTTATCCTGTACTTATCCTGAGTTACATCCTGTATTGTATCCCAGAGTGGTATTCACATTCATTGTGCTTAGTATTGTAGTTCACCGCTATTGAATGAATGTGGCTTTTTATGAATTAATTTTTTTTAGATCCTGGACTAATGGACAAGCTCTTAATAAATGTAATACACCAGCAGTAGTTACATACCCACTATAGAGCTATGGCATATGACTGCTTCCCCTGCTTGCCCAGACAAATACTGTCTACCTGCAGACACCACATGGACGATATCTCTGCACCGAGATGTATACAGCCCTCACTGAGGTCAGTACCAGTTGTATGAATCCATATACACTTAGCTCCCCCTAGAGGTGGCTGCAAGTAGACAGAATTATATAATTTATCACAAAATAAAAACGAGGATTCTTCTGCAGGTAGAATTGACATGAATAAACAGTGAATGTTGACCCTAAAATAAAATGTGTGTATATTATATCATGGAGGTGGGGGTTTGCACTGCGGCATTTATAGGAATATCTGTGGGATTGCAGTTTTCACCCAGGACAATGGCGACATACTGTACAGTACTTAAATGTTGTAATTTTTGCTGTTTCTCCGCAGATCTTATAGCCAGTCTCGCTAAAAAGTGTTAAATTGTGACATTTCGGATGAAGACGTCAATGAGTCCCCGAAATGTCATCAGTTATGATAATAAGACACTACTGAGGGGCAAAGGATGAGAAAATTTAAAGGTTGAAATTAATTAAGTCCTTGGGTCTAACGTGATAGGAAACAGGAGACTTTTTACTACTGAAGATGAACATTTAAAGGGCAAGTCCAGTCACAGCTGCTATTAGCGTCAGTGGTGCAAGAATCCTGCCATGATGATGAAGAGCTCCGACAAGGAGAGACGGCTCCCTCTGGTGGATGATCAACGTCCCTGCAATACGATCACAGGGAGCTGAGCAGTTACTACAGCAGTCGGGGGCCTAACAAATATATTGGTTTTCAGAGAAACACTGCTTGTTAATGATCTGTTAAGTAGATTTTTCTAAATTTTTTCTATATTAGGTTCTGTACTGTTGTGTGCATCCGTGTCCGTGGTTCTGTTTTCCGTTTTTTTTCGCGGACCCATTGACTTTCAATGGGTCCGTGGAAAAATTGGAAAATGCACCGTTTGGCAGCCGCATCCGTGATCCGTGTTTCCTGGCCGTGAAAAAAATATGACCTGTCCTATTTTTTTCACGGTGAACGGTTCGCGGACCCATTCAAGTCAATGGGTCCGTGAAAAATCACGGATGCACACAAGATTGTCATCCGCGTCCGTGATCCGTGTCCGTTTTTTCCTATCATTTCAATGGCAAACTTGACTTAGATTTTTTTTTCATTTTTCATTTCCGTGGATCCTCCAAAAATCAAGGAAGACCCACGGACAAAAAAACGGTCACGGATCACGGACCAACGGAACCCCGTTTTGCGGACCGTGAAAAAATACTGTCGTGTGCAGGAGGCCTTACAGTGTATTACGCAAGTAATCACGTAATCAGTTTCCTTGGAAGAAAAAGAGAAAGAAATGTAAAAACAAAATAAAAAGCTGAAAAAGCATGTAAAAAAAAAAAAAAAGCCAAACTAAACTAAAAAGACTCCCAAAGAAAAATTAAACTAACAAAGTAAAAAAATAAATAAAAAAATACCCCGCCAGACTGAAAAAAAAAAAAAAAGGAAAAAATTTGAACTTCCAAACAAAAAAACTGTCAAAGAAACAACAAACTGGCATGGTTAAAAAAAAACTGCCAAAGTCATAGGTTTTAGAAACAAAACAAACTTGCCAATGTAAAAACAAAAATTAAAATCAAAAATACCTGCACATGGGGAAAAAAAAATAAAAAATAAAGAAACTGACAGTCAAAAAAATTACCCATTTTTAATAAACAAATGGAGCTTGAAATCATAAAATAGAATAATGCAGAGCAAAGTTACATACAGCGTTTATACTGCATAACGAAGGTATAAAACAAAAAAGCAACGGCAAATAGTTTTTCTTCTCAAATCCCCTCAGCAGAAAACAGTAATAATAATAATAAAAGGTAATTAATAAACTCCATAACAGCAAAACAGGACATGTCAATATGTCAGGAAAAAACACCACCAGCCTCCAGGCCTGAGGGAAAGCCCGAGGCCGGGCCTGATACACGTCAGTGAGATCATGGATTCTAGGAGACGATCGGGATGGAGACCCGATCATTATTATTTTCCCTTATAACATGGTTATAAGAGAAAATAACAGCATTCTGAATACAATAGGGCTGGAGGGGTTAAAAAAAAACTAAAAAATAATTTAACTCACCTTAATCCACTTGTTCGCGCTGCCGGCATCTCCTTCTGTCTTCATCTGTGAGGAAAAGGACCTGTGGTGACATCACTGCACCTATCACATGGTCCATCACATGATCCATCCCCGCCAAAAAATACTGAAGATTAATAAATAAACAACGTGAACCCAACTAAATATTATTACAACCAGTCCTGCGAAAAACTAAATCCTCACTGGTGATGAGCGAAGTTTACAAAAATTTGATCCAGCTACTTTGTGGCAAATTACTTTGTCAAAAAGCGAATTTCTTTGTAAGTAGAGGACGCAATGACGTGGAAAGGCGATTGCGCCGCCCCCAGTCACTGAACCACTCAGGTGGCGCGTTCATTGCTGATTGCAGCATCTGAGATGAAAAATTAGGCCTTTCAGGGGTTAATCAGTTAAAAATAGATAAATACTCACCTTATCTATTTGAGCGCGAAGAGGCCGCAGCGGCCATCTTGATTGAAGACACTGTGCAAAATCTCGGGTGGTGTGTGATGTCAATCTCGCCCGCGGGATCTTCAATCAAGATGGCCGCGGTGGCCTCTTCTCGCTCAAATGGATGAGGTGAGTATGATTATTTTTACCGCCATTTCAGAGAAAATTGATCGAGGAAATTCGGCTTCGCGGTGAATTGAATTTTCCCTGAAATTCGGATTGAAGTCCACTTCGTATACTTTGATTCGCTCAACCCTCATCATCACTAAGAGGAAGATCAAAAGTTATGGCCTTTGGAATGTGGCCAATGGGTTGGCCCATCCCCTACAACGGCGGAATATCACCTCTGGGACCCGCACCTATCTCTAGAACGGAGCCTGCAAAGTGAAGGAGAATGGACCGCGCATTCGCGGCTGCCTCCATTCATTTTTATGGGACTTCCAAAAGCAGCGAAGGGCGTTGCTCTACTATTTTTGGCACGCCCATAGAAATGAATGGAGGGGAGCCGCACATGCACCTCGCTCACCCTGCTCTCCTTCACTTTGCAGGCTCCGTTCTAGAGATACAGTAGGTGCTGGTCCCACAGGTGATAGGCCACCAATATATGTGAGATGGGCCAACAGGCTGTCCAGGATCAGAAAAACTTGGCTTTTTTTTTTTTTTTTAAACAGCGCCACTCTTATCCACAGGTTGTATCTGGTATCGCAGCTCAGCCCCAATTATTACTATTATTCATTAAAACTCCAAACATTCCAGTAAATGGAGCTGCAATACCCCACACAACCTGCAGATAAGTGTCACCGCCAGCTCTGGAGAAGATCTGGCAGACGTTCTTCTCTACCTGTTGTATGATGTTCTTTGTTTTGGTTTCACTTTCTCATCTCCTTTCCTTCTTCCAGCTGTCACCTATTTGCACTGATTGTCTTCCTTTATATTCCCTCCCATACTGCCTCACTTTGCGGTTTATACTTCTTCCTGGATGAGTTGTTCACTGCTGGAGGCTGCTACTGCTGATTCCTCAGATAAGTCTTTTTCCTTTATTTGTGTTTCCTTGCTGACTTGATTCTAGGTGACCCTGACTCCGTCCGTATTAAGTGCAGGGAGCCGGTGGTCGTGTCCCCTCACTATTATAGGGTTTTTAGGTGTCACACAGTATGAGGTACGTGGGCATGCAATCGTCTACCATAAAGGCCTTTGCATGGGCATAGCAGTCAGGGAGAGCTCTAGGGGTTTTCTAGGGCTCACCCATATGCTCCTTAGTTTGGGATCAAGCCAGTCGGATGTTTATTTATAAGTTCCAGCTTTCTGCAACACCATCCGTGACAATAAGTGAGGTGCACTTACTTTAAAAAAAAAAAAAAAAAAAAAAATATATATATATATATTTATGAAATATTACAGTTTTTGTATTACCTTTGATATTTCCAACATTGATATTATCTGTATGTATATGACAAGGGGCGATCTTACTTTTTTCACAAAAGCTTTAAAGTAGTAAAGTTTTTTGCTTTATAAATTATGTTTTATTATATATATTTTATTACACTTTTATGTTTCTGTAGTCTCCCTATGCATGTGACAAGGTGCGCACTTACTTTTGCACACAACTGTATTAGTATATAGCAATGTAAACAGGGGAGATGTAGAAGCAGAGCGGCCTCCCTGGCTAACCGTGACTGACATATGCGATAGCGGGCGGTGGCGGAGTCGCCTGTGCCTCACGGGCAGGTGATGGGATGTGTCCGCACCCTCATCTACAGCCGCAATCCCTCCAGGATTTTATGTTGAGAAGCGAAATGCGAAACCCTAATGACATCTGAACGGTTGTAAGACAATTTGCGCAGATTTGCCGGCGAGATGTTGTCCGCGGCTCAGGATCTTGTATAAACCATCAAAGTCCTTTCAGCCTTTGTAGTTTCAGCTCATGAATTCCTCCCGTCACATCAAAGACGGTTTATGCAGAAACGAAATTAATCTCTTTGCACAAAAGTAACTTCTGGAAAGATTTTATTCTCTGCAGAAAAAAGCCGCGACTTCTCAGAAACAGCGGCTTATTAATTACGCTTTAATGGATCCGGTCAATAATACCGGTAAAGGGCGACGGCGATTACACAGCATCTGGAGGAGTCTCATCACTGCCCGGGTATATCTGTCGCTGATTCGGTCGCAAAAGGGATTTGGGGCCGAATCTGCAACTTTTGCCTGCTCAGTAGCTGAGGTGTGTAGCAAGAGGTTCTGCAGCAGCTGAGGTGTGTATTATGATGTTCTGCAGCAGCTGAGGTGTGTATTATGAGGTTCTGCAGCAGCTGAGGTGTGTATTATGAGGTTCTGCAGCAGCTGAGGGGTGTATTATGATGTTCTGCAGCAGCTGAGGTGTGTATTATGAGGTTCTGCAGCAGCTGAGGGGTGTATTATGAGGTTCTGCAGCAGCTGAGGTGTGTATTATGATGTTCTGCAGCAGCTGAGGTGTGTATTATTATGTTCTGCAGCAGCTGAGGGGTGTATTATGAGGTTCTGCAGCAGCTGAGGTGTGTATTATGAGGTTCTGCAGCAGCTGAGGTGTGTATTGTGTACCCCCCCCCCCCCCCCCCATTTACTCATTCCTTAATATAACATGGGAAATTCTGGTGTCACATAATTATAAACTTGGGGTCTGTTATCTGAT
Source organism: Bufo bufo (assembly GCF_905171765.1). Taxonomy (NCBI): domain Eukaryota; kingdom Metazoa; phylum Chordata; class Amphibia; order Anura; family Bufonidae; genus Bufo; species Bufo bufo. Next base: position 606,850,206 of record NC_053392.1, on the reverse strand, counting down.
ATACAGAGATTTCGGGAAGTGTAACCCTCATTTTCCTCCCTTTAACCCCTCGGTATACTTTAGCACATGTCGCTGTGGGCGGGTCACATGTAAGTGATTGCTGTGTGCTATAACGGTTTTCTTTATCGGTTGGCGGATTTTTTTTTACTGCCTCTTGCTATGTGACACCTCTGTCGGGTAATGAAGATGAAGTGGCTCTTGGAAGGAGTTTTTAAAAGAAATTAAGATTCCAGCTCCCGCACATTAAATATAGCGCGAGACGCTGAAACGCGGCCAACGATGACAACATTACAGCGAGATTATGTGTCGCCAGCAAAAGAGTGATATCATTATCGGACGGTGAATTAACAGATATATTACAGCTCATTAAATCGATGTGAAACGCGTCAGCACGGCCACAACATCATTAATGAGGAATTAGAAATTCATCAGCCTTAAAGGGCCAGTACACCTAAAAAGGCAGCAGCTGATTCTAAAGCAGCAGAGAAGCGGCTGGTATCAATCACACATATGGATGTAAACGTGACTGGATTCTGAAGTGGTTAATAACAGGAAACTATAGACCCTATGGGCTCCGTCAGGTACCAGAACCTGGATGTGACTGCTGCCCGTGCACAACCACTAGTTAGGCCACTTCCTCCACACATCAGAACTGCAGAGAAAGTGCTCGCTGGCTAAGGTGGGTCACTGCTGAGGTCCGTTACTGGCCGAATTAGGAGAGGAATTAGAGAGCAGCAGAGACCAGAGCAGTGTGGAAACAGCATGTCCAACTGGGACCGGAAGTAGAAAGCAGCAGGAAGCAGAACAAGGTCAGAAGGGCATGCCGAATCGGGATAGGAAGTTGACCCTTAGGTATTTTCTCAATGCCTGTTAGAGAGTGACGAGGCGGCGAGCACCAGGATGGCAGTGGCACTGAGCGGGCAAAACAATTCAAATGGGACTCCTTCATTCTAGCCATCTCTGGGGGTCCCACAGGTCAGAACCTGATCCATTTGCAAGTGATGGCATAGGTGGCAGAACCTCTGCAAATTATGGTCCTTTATGGTCCAAGATCTGAACATATAGGCCCATATTTATTACAAGTGGCACGTGGCCATCATACTGTACACTTTGTGTTAGAACTGCCTCACTAGGCACGGTGTGCTATAGGGTGGCATGCTGGCCATTCCTCAACACGTGATATATCTGTTATGTATGCGGCGTATAAATAACAGCGCCACACGGTGGCCAAATAACACTTCTATACAGCTGCCTAAATACGGCCCCTTTCACACGGGCGAGCATTCCGCGCGGATGCGATGCGTGAGTTGAACGCATTGCACCCGCACTGAATCCAGACCCATTCATTTCTATGGGGCTGTGCACACGAGCGGTGATTTTCACGCATCACTTGTGCGTTGCGTGAAAATCGCAGCATGCTCCTCTTTGTGCGGTTTTCACGTAACGCAGGCCCCATAGAAATGAATGGGGTTGCGTAAAAATCGCAAGCATCCGCAAGCAAGTGCGGATGCGGTGCGATTTTCACGCACCGTTGCTAGGAGACGATCGGGATGGGGACCCGATCATTATTATTTTCCCTTATAGCATGGTTATAAGGGAAAATAATAGCATTCTGAATACAGAATGCATAGTACAATAGCGCTGGAGGGGTTAAAAAAAATTAAAAATTATTTAACTCACCTTAATCCACTTGATCGCACAGCCGGCATCTCCTTCTGTCTTCTTTGCTGTGTGCAGGAAAAGGAACTGTGGTGACGTCACTCCGGTCATCACATGATCCATCACCATCATGTGACGGACCATGTGATGAACGGAGTGACGTCACCACAGGTCCTTTTCCTGCACACAGCAAAGAAGACAGAAGAGAAGCCGGGCTGCGCGATCAAGTGGATTAAGGTGAGTTAAATTATTATTTATTTATTTTTAACCCCTCCAGCGCTATTGTACTATACACTACGTGCAGAATTATTAGGCAAATGAGTATTTTGACCACATCATCCTCTTTATGCATGTTGTCTTACTCCAAGCTGTATAGGCTCGAAAGCCTACTACTAATTAAGCATATTAGGTGATGTGCATCTCTGTAATGAGAAGGGGTGTGGTCTAATGACATCAACACCCTATATCAGGTGTGCATAATTATTAGGCAACTTCCTTTCCTTTGGCAAAATGGGTCAAAAGAAGGACTTGACAGGCTCAGAAAAGTCAAAAATAGTGAGATATCTTGCAGAGGGATGCAGCACTCTTAAAATTGCAAAGCTTCTGAAGCGTGATCATCGAACAATCAAGCGTTTCATTCAAAATAGTCAACAGGGTCGCAGGTAAAGGGCAGAGAGCTCCAGTCCGACTCAGACGCCAGCAAGGTGGAGGTGGAGTACTGGTTTGGGCTGGTATCATCAAAGATGAGCTTGTGGGGCCTTTTCGGGTTGAGGATGGAGTCAAGCTCAACTCCCAGTCCTACTGCCAGTTTCTGGAAGACACCTTCTTCAAGCAGTGGTACAGGAAGAAGTCTGCATCCTTCAAGAAAAACATGATTTTCATGCAGGACAATGCTCCATCACACGCGTCCAAGTACTCCACAGCGTGGCTGGCAAGAAAGGGTATAAAAGAAGAAAATCTAATGACATGGCCTCCTTGTTCACCTGATCTGAACCCCATTGAGAACCTGTGGTCCATCATCAAATGTGAGATTTACAAGGAGGGAAAACAGTACACATCTCTGAACAGTGTCTGGGAGGCTGTGGTTGCTGCTGCACGCAATGTTGATGGTGAACAGATCAAAACACTGACAGAATCCATGGATGGCAGGCTTTTGAGTGTCCTTGCAAAGAAAGGTGGCTATATTGGTCACTGATTTGTTTTTGTTTTGTTTTTGAATGTCAGAAATGTATATTTGTGAATGTTGAGATGTTATATTGGTTTCACTGGTAAAAATAAATAATTGAAATGGGTATATATTTGTTTTTTGTTAAGTTGCCTAATAATTATGCACAGTAATAGTCACCTGCACACACAGATATCCCCCTAAAATAGCTAAAACTAAAAACAAACTAAAAACTACTTCCAAAAATATTCAGCTTTGATATTAATGAGTTTTTTGGGTTCATTGAGAACATGGTTGTTGTTCAATAATAAAATTAATCCTCAAAAATACAACTTGCCTAATAATTCTGCACTCCCTGTACATTCTGTATTCAGAATGCTATTATTTTACCTTATAACCATGTTATAAGGGAAAATAATACAATCTACAGAACACCGATACCAAGCCCGAACTTCTGTGAAGAAGTTCGGGTTTGGGTACCAAACATGCCGATTTTTCTCACGCGCGTGCAAAACGCATTACAATGTTTTGCACTCGCGCGGAAAAAATCGTGCATGTTCCCGCAACGCACCCGCACCTTTTCCCGCAACGCCCGTATGAAAGTGGCCTAACAGAGTTATAGTATGCTGCTACCGCCAAACTTTGAAAAATAGTGAAAGACAGTAGCTTTGAGCGCCAGATCGTCGGCAGCGCCCCCTGCAGCGGGGAGACTGCCATTGTATTTTTGCTACTTTGTAAGATTACACCTGAGTAATATTACATATTCCAATCTTTAATTAACAGCATCTAATATTAATGGCTGGCGCGCTGGGTCCGAGGCTCAACACCGCCAGTGATTACCGGATGATATTAAACTAGGTCGCGCCGTATGCAGCGGAATACACGAGAATTCACTTGTGCAGTAAAATGCTGTTTCAGTGATTTCCATCTTTTTTTCTCTTGGTTAATGGCACATTTTAAATTGCACAGTAATTTCTCACGGGACAGGGAAACGGTGCTGACTGAAGTCTTCGGATTTAAATTGGCTTTTCCCCCAGTGTTCAATTTACAGGTCACATGTTAGAAAAGTGTTTTAATTGATGTAATGTTTATTAATTAAATGCATCAGGAAAATATTAATGCATAGAAATAAGAAAAACAACCTGTATCTCTAGAAATGCCTGAAATCTACTTCGAACGTGCTCAGCAAGGGCGTACACCTAAGAGGGACGTATACCCAGGGCCAGGGCCGTCGTCTCTCTAGAAATGCCTGAAACCTACTCCGAACATGCTCAGCAAGGGCGTATACCTAAGAGGGACGTATACCTCAGAGGCCGGCCATCATTAGCTTGTTTTTCCTATCTCCTTGGGTACCGAAACTTTGGCAAAAAAGAGCTAGAACTGGTCAAAATTCCTTGATGCCCATCTCTCCTACAAGGCTCAGGATTGAGGTGGACATCAAGCAGGCAAAGGGCCTAAATGCTGTATACAGCATGGGAGGACTAATCAGCAACTATAAGAGGGAGCGGGGGTCCAGTTTTAATTTTTACTATGGCCACCTACTACATGCTTTTCAGGATACATTAAAATTATCCAGCTTGGACTGCCCTGTCCTGTGTGACTGGACCCCCCCCCAGGGGGCAAAGGTGTATCTTGAAGCTCCAGGGACCCAATGCAAAATCTGTAACAGGGCCTGATGTGCCATTTATAGTATCAGAGGCAGTTTTGGGCTCACTCAGACTCTAGGGCCTGGGTGTGACCCTTTCCTTAGCACCCCCTGTAGCATAGTTACAAACATTTCCCAAAGACTTTAAGCTCTGCCCTGGAAGCCACCCAAGAGTACCCACTTTTGGGATTAATTTGCAAAAATCCTGCACCTTTTTTTGTCCAGTTTGTGGGATTGTCCTCCCAAAATCAGGACTATTGGTAGGGCACATATGCTATAACTAAACCGTGTGCATAGATCCCACTACCAGAACCCATTGTCGACTATCCCATGGTCAACCTATTGGCACCATCAGACTTCTTGATATGGAACAGAGAGAAAAGTCCAACTTTTCTATTTAAAAAAAAAGTTATTTTTCTGTAGCACTTGAAAAAAGACCTCTCGGCCATCTGGAAAACCTTCAGTACGTGTCGGCCAGAAGACCGAAGAGAGTGAGGCCTTTATTTTTGTTAGGTTTACCTTGGAATGAACTCCTAGGATTCCCAAATGTTTTTGGAGAGAATGAAGGATTATAAAAGCTTCATTCAAATATTTCCCTAGGTTGGATTCAAAACCATGGCCAAGAGGGTAACGTGGCAAGGCATAATAGGTGCTATGGAGCCCAGAACCTGAAGGGCCCAACTGGACTCTGAAAGGGACAGTTGCTGACATGTAGTTGAGAAAGGAGAGAATGGATAAAGGGTTGAGAATGAAGAAAACGAGCGACCAATGGAAGGGGTAGGAAGAACATCAAGAGCCTAGAGAGAGAAGCACAACAGGCAAGGAACAGAGAGATCCTTAAAGGTGTTCTCTAGATGTTGAAGGTGGCCATAACTAATTGGGGCCCATAAAACTCTTTGCTGAGAGGGGAAGATAAAAAATTAGACCTGTTCCAGCAGTTGCTTGACACCTGCACACTCCTAACTACCCACGACTGCAGATCCTGGCACCCCCAAACTGTCTTCATGCCATATTTGCTTTGAGAACAAGACCAACCTGAGATAGGACCTCTTCCTCTAGGAAGAGCACCAAAGGTCGCTGCCATGGCCCAAATGCTATAACAGAGCAATGCTAACCAATCAAAGCCCTAAAAGGTTAAAATAGGAGAAGCAGACTCTACATAAATCTAATAAAAAAATCCTGTGCAAAATTTTAAAAAGAAAGGTTTATTATTAAGTCCGACAGAGTGTGACTCTGCATCAGCAATTCCTACTTCTGAACATACAGTACCTGCAAACAAAAATTAAAATCTGCTTTGAGTACTGCAATCCTCACATTTGGGCCATTCAAAACCTCTTCCAGTTTTGTTTTACTGGTAAAACTTTAGCTTCAATGAGCATTTCATTCAGCGTGTTCATAATTATTCTGTGTGACAATTACATCCAGAGTAATTGCAATTTAATGCCTCTGCACGAGTGAAAATTGCAGCTTTTAGCTAGAAAAGTGCTATAATAATGAACACAATCCCCTAAGTGATGAGTTCTTAGTACCTCCGGCTACTGCCGCTTAAATGGCTGACTCTGCACTAAGTGCAATTGTAAAGGCCAAGCGGCGGCTGAACGATTGTGGAGTACGGTAACTGCCTACTAAGCAGAAGAGCGAAAAATTCTGCTGCCAAAAAATATCCACCATCAAGGGCCATACATCCATGAGGATGCAATAAGTCATATGGAAGATGATATGTAATGTTACATTCCCTGGAAGTGAACCGACCAGGACCCCCCTTAGTTTGTATCAAGGTACCCAGATGGCCCAAGGACTTTGGTGTCCTAAGCTAGTCCAGTGTTTGATCCACTGAGGTGGAACCAGAATACAGAGGAACCGGTTGGTGCCTCAATGACAAGTCAATGTCAGAAGATACCACTGTCAGTAGAATGATGAGCCTGAGATATTAGAGCAAAGGCTAAAAGGTTGGAGGTCAAGCAGAACAGGGTGGAATGGACAGTAGCATAGTCAAACAAGACAAGGTCAGGTAATGGAAGTCAAGGAAGAACGAGGATACGGTATTGTGCAGACTCCAAACGGAAAGACAACAGGGTAGGAATGCCTATAACTGGAACAGAAGCCACAGATTTTCTTAGCCTGGGAACCAGGTGCACCACCCAAGCACTGCCGGCACCCTTACCAGAGAAGGAAGCGCAGTTTTAAAGCCCGAGTGTGAGTTCTTTACAATGGTGACACTAAAGGAGTTTATAATTGGGAACTTTTTGTATCATTTTATACTAAACTGGTTGAAGCTGCTGGTCCAGCTCCAACTGCTTCGAGTTACTGGGCAATTAGACACGTATGTTGTCCCAGTGACTACTAATGTCTTCCAGCTCTTCTTCCCTGCTCAACCAGTCGCATCAGGTTGTAAAGGCAACTGGTGCGTTTCGATGACTTCGGGCCTGACTACCTATTGAAAGGCGACTCCGGCTTGTGTACCTCACATGAAGATTACGGTACAGCCTTTGTTTCGCTCTTTTCCTATTTTGTCTCCCATCCTGACTTCGACTTTGCTTCCAAACACTTGCCTTACCCTTTGGATTTGTCATCTGGTGCCTGTGGTTCTACTCCTGGTACTAACTGCTGGCCTGTCTTCTGATAATGGTTCCATCTAATCCTCTGGCTTGCTTCATCTGCATTGTCTCTCTGCTGACTACCCTTCATTACGTTCCTGACTTTCCTACAGTTCTTCGGGATAATTGGTTGAACTGGATGGACGCAAGTCTCTTTTCAGCCTGTCATCAACAGTGGCTGGCATGGCAGCTCTGTCCCCTTGATACCAGAAACAGCCCACAGACAAGGGTTGTGCTGTTTCAAAAACAAAAAAAGCAGCAGCAGCATTTGCCCCTAATGTTTGCAATTCCTCATTTTTATGGCATCCAATGCTATAACTGTTTAAGATATTTGGCTTGTGTGAGCACAAATTTTCTAGCTGTTATGTATCCTCCAAAGTTGTTAATTACTAATTGCAGTGCAGTTCTGAGTAATCAGACTAAACCTAACAGGTGTGACTAGAGGAGGGGAGCAGATCCTCCATACTTCAGTTATCTTCAGGTTACCTCTAAGGCCTCTTTCACACAACCGTATGGCTTTTTCAGTGTTTTGCTGTCCGTTTTTCACGGATCCGTTGTTCCGCTTTTTGTTTCCGTTGTGGTTCCGTTTTTCCATATGGCATATACAGTATACAGTAATTACATAGAGAAAATTGGGCTGGGCATAACATTTTCAATAGATAGTTCCGCAAAAACGGAACAGATACGGAAGACATACGGATGCATTTTTGTATGTGTTCCGTTTTTTTTTTGCGGACCATTGACTTGAATGGAGCCACGGAACGTGATTTGCGGACAATAATAGGACATGTTCTATCTTTCAACGGAACGGAAACGGAATGCATACGGAGTACATTCCGTTTTTTTTAGGGCGGAACCATTGAAATGAATGGTTCCGTATACGGTCCGTATAAGGAACGCAAAAAAATGGCCCGTAAACGGAAAAAAAAAACGGTCGTGTGAAAGAGGCCTAAGGATGAAAAATATGGTAGCCCCTGCTGTCTGTAGAAATCCATAGAAAACAGGTGAAAATGCTCTCTAGTTAGTCTCTTCAGCTATAACATGCTTAAAATTCTCATCAAGTTTCATTTCTTCTATACACGGAGACACAATTCGTAAACATGTAGTGTGGAATATGTAATTTACCGCAGTAAAAATTTCTACCACTAGGTGGAGCTGTGGAATATTGTACTACATGCACCTACATGAAAAGAATTCTCCTTCACTGCACACCTTGTGGCCAGATAGGGTATAGCATGGCTATAGGCAAATTTGAGCCAATCAAATGGCAAGTGTCCAATCGATTTAGCCAATCAAATGACTAGTAAAGACACAAAAAACGTTCATGAATCAAGCTTGGAACCTGGTAAGTAATCCCCCACTTGGAATATAAAAAAAAAAGATAATATTTTGTTCTTTATGGGGAGTGTATGCTAAATGTAAACTGAAACTTCTGGATCTCAATGCAAAATCTATAACAGGGCTCCTTCTAGCTAATTTGTACTATTGGCCTCCTTATATTGGGCACAGGAACCTTTAGGGCACCCTTAGGAACTCGGGCCTGGGTGGAACCCTCATCGTCTGTAGTTACATCCCTGAATATGGGGACTGGTTTGCTTTAGATAAATCCCATTCACAGTTTGGTATCAGGTCCTTCTAAAAACAGTAACAATTTGTAACAATTTTGACACAATGCAAATTTTGATAATTGTAGGAAATTTTTGTCATAAATTTTGAATTTTATTGACATGTCTTGTCTTAAACTGATTCCTTCCGCTTGTCCTCCCTTCCTTCTCCTATATTTGTAGGTAAATTACAATTACATAAATCCCAAAAGCAAAAACAAACACAATGCAGCAGCACTCTGCAAACACCAATAACAAAGTAAATACAATCATGCCATATTCACTATACAAAAAGTACTAATGCTACGTTATAAATGTGAGATTCTTGGCAAATACATTTTGTACAAAATAATTTATGCCTGTCCGCCAACGACAAGGCGATCTCTTTCGGACAGGAACCTACACTAAATACTACCTCCACTGGTGCCATACTGGCCTCCATTAAATTCAGGAACTACCATATTGAAGAAAAAACTTTGTGGCACTCTGTTTTCTGTCCGCTACTGGAAGTCGGGTTCCCACCCCGTTTCGTCAAGAAGAATACAAACTCCAGTTTATGCGGTGCAATAGAATTCATTTAATTTGCAATGCGGCATATCATATACGTGACGTTTCGGCCACAATCCGGCCTTCATCAGACTGTGATATACATAGAAAAAAATCAAAAAAGGCACATTAGATAAAAAAGCATGAGACATGGTAGTGGTAATAACAAAATCCAATAATAGATTCCATACATATAATAGTCCCGTGTTCATAATACAGGAAAACAAACAATCTGGCTGAGTTCCATTCGGTGAAATGTATCAACAATCACGTCCTTAAGGAAAAGAGTAATTATCAAAAAATGGTGAGTCTGAGCATATTGAATATGTGGAGATCAATGTAATGAACAGTCTACACGACCAGTGCCATCAACCTCACAGTATGATGACTATTCTTAGATATACATGGAGGAGTAGTCTACAGTGAAATATATATTAGTCAGTCTACATTCATAAAATGGCATAAAGGGATTACATAGAATAGACCTAGCAATACAGTACATAGCCTCCTGAGAAAAGTAATGGGGAAAGGAACCCCCATAGACATTGCAATATAGTATGTGGGTACACACAGAGAGAGGGAACGGAAGAATGATGTAAGAATGTTGTGAGAGGTAAGATAGCGTATACTTAGAATGAGGCAATTATTAGATTTGCGGTAGGGGTATATTATGTAAGGAGACAAGAGCCAATATAGATACCTGGTGCCTCTGGAGAGACTGCTCGGATGGCGGGCGTGTAAAGAAATCACAGGAAAGCCTGCTTGTATGAGGAGGTATGCCTATCTGAGAGAATGATAGCGTGTCTTTATAACAGGCGCGTGCTGGAAGTCCTCTGGACGCAGCGCATGCGCTGACAGACAGCGGTGTGTTCGAGGCCTCGCTCTCAGTATCGAGTGATGGACCGGGCGTCCCAAGGTCGTAGTTCCCACAGTAATTGTATCTTGCGCATGCGCATAAGGATGAGGGAGCGCTGCTGGTCTCGCTCAAAGTATCGAGGGATGGTTTGAGTGCATGTATGCTGTGGTGTTAGAGAAAAAAGGCTGCAAGACAAACAGCCAGATTGTTTGTTTTCCTGGATTCTGAACACGGGACTATTACCGTATTTTTCGCCCCATAAGACGCACTTTTTCTCCCCCCAAAATGGGGGAAAATGCCCCTGCGTCTTATGGGGCGAATGCTGACAGTTTTACATCGCAGGCTGCGATGTACGAGCGAGCGGGGAGGGACTGGGAGGAGGAGCTGGCGGCCGGCAATAGCGGCGGGGCGGTGCAGTCACTGTACTATAGCCCCGCCGCTCCAGTGCTGCAATATTCAAATATAAAATGTCTTATTCAATTAAAAGTAATTACACATGCCCCCTCACTCCTATTATTACCGTACATCCTAACAGCTTCAATAGAATGCAGGCAGGCAGGCCGGGCGGGCGGCAGCGTAACTCCCTGATGTCACGTGCCTGCGCCGCCTACTTTATGAATGAAGCAGGCGGTGCAGGCAAGTGACGTCAGTGAGTGACGCACCGGCCTGCCTGGGTTGTACAGAAGCTGTTAGGATGTACGGTACTATTAGGAGTGGGGGGGGGGGGCATGTGTAATCACTTTTAATTGAATAAGACATTTTATATTTGTATACTGGAGCGGCGGGGGGGGGGGAATCTGTGGATGACAGTTTTAGGGCACAGGCACAGGTAAGGGGTGGGGGGTCTGTGGATGGCAATGTTATGGGCTGGGGGGGTCTGTGGATGGCACTGTTATGGGCTGGGGGGGTCTGTGGATGGCACTGTTATGGGGTGGGGGGTCTGTAAATGGCACATATATAACAGTGCCACCCACAGATCCCCCATAACAGTGCCACCCACAGATCCCCCCTCTAACAGTGCCATCCACAGATCCCCTGTAACAGTGCAAGCCACAGATCCCCCCATAACAGTGTCCGTCACAGATCCCCCCCATAACAGTGTCCGTCATCCACAGATCCCCCCATAACAGTGTCCGTCATCCACAGATCCCCCCATAACAGTGTCCGTCATCCACAGATCCCCCCATAACAGTGTCCGTCATCCACAGATCGCCCCATAACAGTGTCCGTCATCCACAGATCCCCCCATAACAGTGTCCGTCATCCACAGATCCCCCCATAACAGTGTCCGTCATCCACAGATCCCCCCATAACAGTGTCCGTCATCCACAGATCCCCCCATAACAGTGTCCTTCACAGATCCCCAGTAATAGTGCCATCCACAGACCACCATTAGTTCCAAACCCCCAAAAGCACACCTTTTGGTTAAAAATTTTTTTTTTCTTATTTTCCTCCCCAAAAACCTAGGTGCGTCTTATAGGGTGAAAAATACGGGTATATGTATGGAATCTATTATTGGATTTTGTTATTACCACTACCATGTCTCATGCTTTTATATCTAATGTACCTTTTTTGATTTTTTTTCTATGTATATCACAGTCTGATGAAGGCCAGATTGTGGCCGAAACGTCACGTATATGATATGCAGCATTGCAAATTAAATTAATTCTATTGCACCGCATAAACTGGAGTTTGTATTCTTCTTAAATTCAGGGAGTGCAGGTTCTATATGCATGCTGAGCCCATTCTATATTATATCTCTTTTGGTGTCAACTGGCCTCCATTAAATGCAGGGAGAGTAAGACACAGATTTATACTTGCACTAATTAAAATCAGCCTATGGGACAGACAGGTTAGTTAGGAGTGCATGACCAATGGAGTCAGCCACACCTCCAATGCAGACTGCAAAGAAAAAAATGGGGGTTAGTCGGCACATCCTAGTGCACAGGTGCACGTCGCCATGGCTGGAAACACAAAAGCAAAAAAAACAAACACAATACAACAGCACTCTGCAAACACAAATAATAAAATAAATACAATAGTGCCATACTCACTAAAGAAAATGTACTAATGCTACATTATAAATGTCAGATTCTTGGCTAATACATTTTCTGCAAAATTATTTGTGCCTGTCCACCAATGACAAGGTGATCTCTTTAGGACAGGAATCTACACTAAATACTACCTCGGCTGGTGCCATACCATCCTCCATTAAATTCAGGGGATGCAGGTTCCACATGCATGCTGGGCCCACACTATATTATACCTCTTTTGGTGCCACAATGGCCACCATTGCTACAGAGTGGGCTCAGCATGCATGTGGAACCTGCATTCCCTAAATGCAGGAAGTAGTATTTAGTGTAGGTTCCTGTCGTTGAGAGATCACCTTGTCGTTGGCAGACAGGCATACATAATTTTGTGCACAATGTATTTGACAAGAATCTCACATTTATAACGTAGCATTAGTACATTTTCTATAGTGAGTATGGCAACGCTGTATTTACTTCATTATTTGTGTTTGCACAGTGCTGGTGTATTGTGTTTGTTTTTGCTTTTGTGCTTTCAGCCATGGCGATGTGCACCTGCGCACTGCAATGTGCTGACTAACCCCCATTTTTTTCTTTGCAGTTTACATAAATCCCATATATCCAATAGTGAAAACATGTAACAATTTTGAAAGTCTACTTGACACAAAACAATTTTTTTAATTTTTTTTCAAATTTTAGTCATTTATCAGTCTTTTTGCTGATTCTTTCCACCTATCCTCCCTTCCTTCTGCCATATTTCCATGAAAATTAGTCGGTAAATCACAATTTATTTGTGCTGTTGGCACATTGACCTCTCCTTGCGTACAAATAGGAACAACGCTTTTTCTTTTCTCTTTACACATCATGTTTATCCTGCTCAAATGTAATTTTCTAATTAGCACCACCACATCTAGCCTGTCATTTGGAAACCTTGTAATTAGCCCCGGCTCTTACACCCTGTTTTCTTCACCATGCAGATTATATATAGTGATCTATTTTTTTTTTCTTCTTTTTTTGTACATTCTCCAGATGTACAATGTCAGTGGATGGAAATGTATAATTTCTCATTTTCATGTCACCTGTCACATAATTGTACAGTTTTCATGTGTTTTTGAATAGGTTAAAATTTTGTAAACTGTAGCAGGTCTTGATATGATAATTTTCCTTTAATACACTATGCATTCTTATGTGTTTTCTCAGGTTTTATGTTATATTTTATTACATTATTGATGCACTATATGGCCCCTGTGCATGCTACATAGCCACTTTATACACTATGTAGGCTCTGTATAGCACTCTCTGGCCACTACGTATATGCATTATTTATTTGGGCACAGAATGTACTCTTCACCCAGACGCTTTACAAATTAAAGGCACCAATTCATTTTTTTGTCATTTTTCAAAAACTTTCCCACAGGCGGCCATATTGGGGAATCATATTTCCTTTCTGCTTTGTCTGTGAATTGAGTACAGCAGGGCATGTGTGCATTATGGCAGCTGAAATGAATGGGAATTGACAGAGAAATGTCACAGATTATTAGTCTGCAGGAAGTGATTGAGTAAAGCCCCTCTCCCAGAGATCAGGATACGGTCGGGGGGCTGCAAGCAGAACCTTTTCTGGGTATATATAAGGTATGGTATTATCCAACCTTAGCTAGACCTCCAGCTGTATAATTAGTAAGCATTAACTTGCACACTCTCTAATGATCATGAGATGACTCTGCTCATTCTCTCCCAGTCTGCACAGCAAAAGTCACGAAAGGAGAAATCCTAAAATGTCAGTAAGGTCTTGTGGCCAGTGTGCAAAATGTCAAAATTATTATGAGGAGAGTCTGATAAAACATAAAAAATAGCACCAAAAAGTATAAAAAGATGCTTAGAATAATAATATATACTACAAAAAAGTTTAGACTAGCACTTTCATAGTCGCAAGAGCACATCCATGAAGCTAGCATGCAGAAAGCAAACAAACAAAGGTATGGAGGCACAACATTTCACATACAAACATAAAAACTGGGAAACAGGGACCATTCTAAACTAAAGTGGTATTATACCTACTATAAATGAAAAAAAATAGAAGCTCTTTGTGCCCATTTTTTTATCAAACGTGTGTCGGGCCCATCTACTAACATCAAGGTGGCTTCTGCAGAACTGCCTCTCCTGGACTTGACCTAAGCCTACAATGTTCAGGGCAGTGTGGTCCCTGTTTCCCAGTTTTATTGTTTGTAGGTGACATGTTGTGCTGTCTAGTCTAAATGTGCTAGTCTAAATTTTCTGGTAGTATATATTGAGGGTAGCTGCCTCTTTTAGATTGAGCACTCCCCGCCCTTATGCCTGGGGCTTCTGAGCAGAGTATAAATGTAGCTGGTTCCTACACCGCCCTGAATATTGTAGGCTTAGGTAAGTGCAAGAGAGGCAGTTCTGTTAGTGTTAGCGACCCATCTGCAGACGCCACCTTGACGTTAGTAGATGGGCCCGACACACGTTTGATCAAAAATGGGCACAAAGAGCTTCTATTTTTTTAAATTTATAGTAGTTATAATACCACTTTAATTCGAATGGTCACTGTTTCCCAATTTTATTATTTGTATGTAGAATAATATGTGATATTTGTATCCAAGGCAATATTATTTGTGCACTATATGATGGTAAGAACAGATGGGGGTGGCTTTCCAAAGATGGTGGAGTGCAGGAGTGTAAAGGATATCCTATTAAAGCGGTGGAGACCCCCGCTAGTCAGAAGGCATCAGTACTCACAGCAGCAGCGTGGCCTTCTCACAGCTCTCCCTAGGCCATACGATGTCACATTCATTGGTCACATGACAAGTAAATGGGGCTGAGCTGCAATGCCAAGCACAACCACTATATTATGTACGGCGCTGTGCTTAATGAGCTTACAGAAGGCTGGGGCGCTACTGCGAGTGCTGGTGCCTTCTCAAACGGCTGATCAACAGGGGTCCCAGGTGTCGGGCCCCACCAATCAGATAGGTCATCGGTATAAAATTCTTGGAAGAACCCTTTAAGAAATTCTTTGCCTGACACAAATCTTTAAAAAAATTATGCCAAATACCAATAAAATGACAAAAATCCTAAATGTGTTATTTTTTGTTTTTCATTTAAATGTTTGCATGAAACCAAAAGATTAAAATTAATTTGAACCTCAGATGCTAATGAGCACTGCCACTTTAGCCCCATGCAGATCCAGACCCAAAAGTGGCTTTTGAATCTGTCATTGGAACCGAATTTTTTTTTGCATTTGTAAATTAATTGGCATCAGTGACGAAGTCACCATTCCCTGGGTTCAGGTCACTCTCACTTTTTTTTCTAAATATTCTGCATTGAAAATACTAAATTAACAAAGTTCCAGGGCTCAGAATACTTGAAATATGTTTTTTCACTGATTCATAAAAGACAGTTTTCCTTCAGACATCTTGAGTTGTGAAATTCAAATTTTTCAAAGCAAATTTAAGGCCAAATATCTTCTAAAGCATGTTTTTTCATTTTAAGCAAGCATAAAAACAACAATAGAAAGATCTTTTCAGGCGGAAACGTTGTCTATTGTTGCCTTGAAGAAAATAAAAGTTATGTTTTAGAAGATATCTGCCTTGGAAATTTTGATTTGTGCTTTATAATGAGGCAATGCTGGAATATCACTCTGAGTCATACAGACGGTTGTGTGGAGACCTTACAAATTCCACGATGATATTCATGGAGGTAAAAATCCCAAAACATATAAATGGTCCTCTATAAAATCTGCAAATAACTTTAAGGAAACCTGTGCTTTGGCAAATCGTCTCATCTGGTACAAATATGACTTTACAGTCTGAAAGGGACTGTCCAGCCATTTAAATGTTGTTGTTTTTTTTAAAGTCTTTGCATGGTGTAAAATAATAAAATGAATCATACTCACCAATCTCCTGGCGCTCCCATTCCACGACTTTCTAGACTTCTTGACGGGCAGGAAATGACCAGTCAAGCAATCGCTGGCTGAAGCAAATTACCAATGTCCCCCCTTGCCAGTGACCGGCTTAGGATCGGTTGGGATTCTTTTATTATTTTATACCATGGGAACATTAAAAAAAAAATACATGGAGTAGACATTTACATGAAAAAAAATTAAAAAACACATTAGCGCTGTAGCGGTTGTGGTATTTGGATGAGTGTGTAATGTTTGGTTTGTTATTTATTTCCTACAGCCAGTTTAATTTATTATACTTTTGGACAATCCCAGCGTAATTCAACTTTTTATGTGAAAATACACTGCCCGTCTAAAAAAAAAAGTCGCCACCAAAAATATTTAGTTGGACCCTCTTTAGCTTTGATTACGGCACACATTCGCTGTGGCATTGTTTCGAGAAGCTTCTGCAATGTCACAAGATTTATTTCCATCCAGTGTTGCATTAATTTTTCACCAAGATCTTGCATTGATGATGGTAGAGTCTGACCGCTGGGCAAAGCCTTCTCCAGCACATCCCAAAGATTCTCAATAGGGTTAAGGTCTGGACTCTGTGGTGGCCAATCCATGTGTGACAATGATGTCTCATGTTCCCTGAACCACTTGAGCCCGATGAATCCTGGCATTGTCATCTTGGAATATGCCCGTGCCATCAGGGAAGAAAAAATCCATTGATGGAATAACCTGGTCCTTCAGTGTGTTCAGGTAGTCGGCTGACCTCATTCTTGGAGCACATACTGTTGCTGAACCTAGACCTGACCAAGTGCAGCAACCCCAGATCATAGCACTGCCCCCACAGGCTGGTACAGGAGGCACTAGGCATGATGGGGGCATCACTTCATCTGCCTCTCTTCTTACCCTGATGCACCCATCACTCTGGAACAGGGTAAATCTGGACTCATCAGACCACATCACCTTCTTCCATTGCCCCAGAGTCCAATCTTTATGCTCCCTAGCAAATTGAAGCCTTTTTTTCTGGTTTGCCTCACTGATTAGTGGTTTTCTTACGGCTACACAGCTGTTCAGTCCCAATCCCTTGAGTTCCCTTCACATTGTGCGTGTGGAAATGCTCTTACTTTCACTATTAAACATAGCCCTGAGTTCTACTGTTGTTTTTCCTCGATTTGATTTCACCAAACGTTTAAGTGATCGACGATCACGACCATTCAGGATTTTTTCCCACCACATTTCTTCCTCGAATACGATGGGTCCCCACTATCCTTCCAGTTTTTAATAATGCGTTGGACAGTTCTTAACCCGATTTTAGTAGTTTCTTTAATCTCCTTAGATGTTTTCTCTGCTTGATGCATGCCAATGATTTGACCCTTCTCAAACAGACTATCATCTTTTCCACGACCACGAGATGTGTCTTTCGACATGGTTGTTTAAGAAATGAGAAGCAACTCATTGCACCAGTTGGGGTTAAATAACTTATTGCCAGCTGAAAGATAATCGCCCATGCAGTCATTATCCAATAGGAGGCTCAGAACTATTTGCCTAAATCCAGGTGGCGACTTTTTTTTTTGGACAGGCAGTGTATGTATATGTTTTTGCCAATTTCTGTATTAAAGATATTTCAGAAATATTGAAGTTTTCACCTTAAGAACTGACAATAGGCTGATAATTCCTGTTCAGCGGAGATCAGTTCTCAGCAGTCATCTCATTATCATCACAGGCAGGATTGCAATGTCAGGTAGCACCTATATCTACAGTATCCAGAAAGGAAATCCCCAACCCCCATTATTGTGCCAAGTGTTTTCTCGGAGGATG
The DNA here is from genome assembly GCF_905171765.1 of Bufo bufo. Taxonomy (NCBI): domain Eukaryota; kingdom Metazoa; phylum Chordata; class Amphibia; order Anura; family Bufonidae; genus Bufo; species Bufo bufo. The sequence goes on along the minus strand of NC_053392.1, from coordinate 606,832,382 downwards.
AAGGGCTTGGTATTTATTTCTTCCTCGACCCCCTTTCCATGACTCTTGGACCAATTTCCCTCGCCCTAGTTTGTTAACAAAAGCTTAGAGGAGAATCTTGCAGAGGATCCCACAGCCCAATACAAAAATGACATGGGGGCAAAGCAGATTTGGGCCCCATCTCTGTAAGGGTCCCACCGCAGTCACATGACCTGTCTCTTTGAGAAGTAATACTCTTGTTTATGTTATTTTGGTGATCGGCTAATATAGGACATTCACATTCTTCTCCAGAAAAGAGATTTTTACGACTAAAATCCCCCAAAAAAACAAATAATATTAAACTGGAAATTGGATAGAAGCAATAAAAACAGGATCAATACTTGTCCAGCAGAAGACAAAGCTCAACATCTCCTTTGGCCAAGAGGATAATTTCTTTTACTGCACTCCTTTGCACAAGGGATCGAAACCAGTAAATCCGGCTATCTATAGCGCACGCTTGTTTTATTGCAGGATATAAGCAAAGCAAAAAAATATTACCTTTTGAGGCTTTAAAAAGAAGAATTTGGCCTGTTATAGAAACATGATATTTTTTGGGTGAAATTTTATTTTATAAAATTTTGGTATTCATTGAACGCATAAATGAGCAGTGTGGTTTTCAAATAGGTCTGCTAAAATCAGAGCATTTCTTCGCTGGTTCCCTATGGAAACCAGGACTACAAAAACGGTAAACACTGAGATTGGGCCACCGTCAATTTAAATGGACTCTGCCAGTATTACTGGACTCTGTAGTATTACTGGTAGGCTACTCAAATACATGTAAAACTAGGCTTTTGTAGCCACTGATTAGTGCCAAGAAACAGTAGTTAATCGTTATGCTAATGAGCTGACAAGTGCTTTGTAGGTGGTACCCAGCTAGGCAAGTGCTCCAGCTCTCCTGAGTATTTGCTGCCCCAAGACACCTCCTTGACCTACACTGACAGATTCATTAATTTACGTCATCACTGCATTCCAGTGCATGCGCAATAGTCTCGCTAATGTGCTGTGCATGCGCCTACACCAGGCTGCACAGTGTATGAGTGAGATTTTGCACATGCATACACAGATTTTTAAAATCAGTTTTTTTATATACTATATGGAGATAAATATTTACACACCAGTACCTTCTGCCTGTGAAGAATAATACTATTGACGGTTTTAGTCAGAGAAGATCATTTCATGCATAGTAGTGCAGCCTGTGATCGTTGTTAGTGTCCCTGCCTGCCATAGTCATCAGTGCAGCCTGTGGTCACTGTTAGTGTTCCTGCATCCCATAGACATCAGTGCAGCCTGTGGTCACTGTTAGTGTTCCTGCATCCCATAGACATCAATGCAGCCTGTGGTCACTATTAGCATTCCTGCCTGTCATAGTCATCAGTGCAGCCTGTGGTCACTGTTAGTATTCCTGCCTGTCATAGTCATCAGTGCAGCCTGTGGTCACTGTTAGTGTTCCTGCCTGCCATAGACATCAGTGCAGCCTGTGGTCACTGTTCGTGTTCCTGCCTCCAAATTATATCAGTGCAGCCTGTGGTCACTGTTAGTGTTCCTGCCTGCCATAGTCATCAGTGCAGCCTGTGGTCACCATTAGTGTTCCTGCATCCTATAGACATCAGTGCAGCCTGTGGTCACTGTTAGTGTTCCTGCCTGTCATAGTCATCAGTGCAGCCTGTGGTCACCATTAGTGTTCCTGCATCCCATAGACATCAGTGCAGCCTGTGGTCACTGTTAGTGTTCCTGCCTGTCATAGTCATCAGTGCAGCCTGTGGTCACTGTTAGTGTTCCTGCCTGCCATAGTCATCAGTGCAGCCTGTGGTCACCATTAGTGTTCCTGCATCCCATAGACATCAGTGCAGCCTGTGGTCACTGTTAGTGTTCCTGCCTGTCATAGTCATCAGTGCAGCCTGTGGTCACTGGTAGTGTTCCTGCCTGCTATAGACATCAGTGCAGCCTGTGGTCACTGTTCGTGTTCCTGCCTCCAAATTACATCAGTGCAGCCAGTGGTCACTGTTAGTGTTCCAGCCTCCCATAGACATCAGTGCAGCCTGTGGTCACTGTTAGTGTTCCTGCCTCCAATATACATCAGTGCAGCCAGTGGTCACTGTTCCTGCCTCCCATAGACATCAGTGCACCCTGTGGTCACTGTTAGTGTCCCTGCCTGCCATAGACATCAGTGCACCCTGTGGTCACTGTTAGTGTTCCTGCCTCCCATAGTCATCAGTGCAGCCTGTGGTCACTGTTAGTGTCCCTGCCTCCCTTAGTCATCAGTGCAGCCTGTGGTCACTGTTAGTGTTCCAGCCTCCCATAGACATCAGTGCAGCCTGTGGTCACTGTGAGTGTTCCTGCCTCCCATAGACATCAGTGCAGCCTGTGGTCACTGTTAGTGTTCCTGCCTCCAATATACATCAGTGCAGCCAGTGGTCACTGTTCCTGCCTCCCATAGACATCAGTGCACCCTGTGGTCACTGTTAGTGTCCCTGCCTGCCATAGACATCAGTGCACCCTGTGGTCACTGTTAGTGTTCCTGCCTCCCATAGTCATCAGTGCAGCCTGTGGTCACTGTTAGTGTTCCTGCATCCCTTAGTCATCAGTGCAGCCTGTGGTCACCATTAGTGTTCCTGCCTCCCATAGTCAGCAGTGCAGCCTGTGGTCACTGTTAGTGTTCCTGCCTCCCTTAGTCATCAGTGCAGCCTGTGGTCACTGTTAGTGTTACTGCCTGCCATAGTCATCAGTGCAGCCTGTGGTCACTGTTAGTGTTCCTGCCTGCAATATACATCAGTGCAGCCTGTGGTCACTGTTAGTGTTCCTGCCTGTCATAGACATCAGTGCAGCCTGTGGTCACTGTTAGTGTTCCTGCCTCCCATAGTCATCAGTGCAGCCTGTGGTCACTGTTAGTGTTCCTGCCTCCCTTAGTCATCAGTGCAGTCTGTGGTCACTGTTAGTGTTACTGCCTGCCATAGTCATCAGTGCAGCCTGTGGTCACTGTTAGTGTTCCTGCCTGTCATAGACATCAGTGCAGCCTGTGGTCACTGTTAGTGTTCCTGCCTCCCATAGTCATCAGTGCAGCCTGTGGTCACTGTTAGTGTTCCTGCCTGTCATAGACACCAGTGCAGCCTGTGGTCACTGTTAGTGTTCCTGCCTGTCATAGACACCAGTTCAGCCTGTGGTTACTGTTAGTGATCCTGCCTGCCATAGTCATCAGTTCAGCATGTATGCATCTCTCTGATCACTATAGCGGTCTCATCCTGGAGATAGGAGCGGGTCCCAGACATGAGAACCGCACCTATGGTATCTGACATTTATGGCATATTCTAGCGATATGCCATCAATGACGCAGGTGAGAATACCCCTTACCCTGAAGATGTTTCCATTCAATGAAAACAAGTAAAGCTCTAGAATTGGAAACTAACCTGGATCTTCTGATTTCCATTTTTTTCCATTTTTTGTTTGTTCCTTACACCGGGATTCACAGATTGTGATGAGCTGTAGGATTGGTGTGACAAACTGTACAACATGAGGCACAGGAGATGAATGGCACGCTCCCACCACGATTTTTCCGCCTTGGTCGCTTTTGCCGGGTAATTCCAATTCTTTTTGTAAATTGAACTGACACCGAAAGCCGGTTGGATCTTCCACCATAAATCACCTGCTGGCAACTCTGGTAACCGGCCGTGGAATTGAAGTCATTTTGTTTCACATTTGCTTTCACGGTACGAAAGCCTTCCAGCATTTCTGTAATGACACCATTCACAGACAGCGATGTCCGATTCTCACTCCACAGCGTGACGATAATAAAACAAGGGCGTGACACGTGGAAAACAGACGGATCGGAGCGTCAATCCTCCTGTCAGAGCATTCTGGGACCCCGGGCAAGTTTTAAGTTTCACTGGAACAAACTTTAGCTGTGAGAGCAGAGATACTGCAGGTCCGGCTCAGTTTTCTGCTTCTCAAGGTAAATTACAGTTTCTATTCACTCACAGCAAGCAGGGATCTTGAACTGAAACAAAAACTTTTTAAAACGTAACTGAAAATGAAAAAATAAAAAAAACACTCATGGATGAAACTTCCAAGTATTAATCTGGTGAGTGGACTGCGGGGGGCCATTAGGGACCCCATAAATGTCATCTGTTATCCATCAAGCCTGGTGCATCCTAATAAGAGGAAGGTTCTGCTGCTTCTCTCTGTCTTGTCAATCAAACACTGTGGTCCTAGAAGATAAAGACTATCTATCTCATATCTATCTATCTATCTATCTATTATCTATCTATCTATCTCATATCTATCTATTATCTATCTATCTATCTATCTATCTCATATCTATCTATCTATCTATCTATTATCTATCTCATATCTATCTATCTCATATCTATCTATCTATCTATCTATCTATCTATCAATAAAGCTTTATTGGCATGTTTAAAATTTGCATTAGTATTGCCAAAGTATGTGGGAAATAGGGGGTTGAGAAATGGGGACACACCCGGGGTCGGTGTATAAGACTCCGTGGCGTATCATGACGGGGGGTCAGGGTATCGGAGTCCATGGCATATCAGGCTCCTCTCAGTCTGTGACAGGCACTGATATATTGTGCTGCTATGTCCACCGTGTTCTCATCCTCTCCCAGCAGGATGGGCAGCTTCTCTTCCTCCTCCATGGAGCTGAAGTCTGGGCAGAGATCAGACAGTCTCCTAAGTGTATGTCCCTCACTGCTGAGTATTTGAGACAGTATATCAGGAAGTGGGCCTCATCCTCCACCACCTCCAGGTGGCACTGCTGGCACAGTCTGCTTTCTCTAGGCATGTAGCTCTGTCGATGCCGTCCGGATTCTATGGCCAGGCTGTGGGCACTCCGTCTGTAGCGGCTCAGGATTTTACGGTCTCTGGGGTTCCCTAGTTTCTCCAGATATGGGGCCAGTTTGTAGTCTCTCTGCAGGCTCTGGTACACCGTCAGCTTCTGGAATGCTCTCACCTCCTTCCTCCATTCACTGACGTATTCCTCTTGTCTCTTGTTTACTGTGTTCCTGATCCCGGTTTTTGTGAGGTGGTGTGGGGTGATTATCTGGTCAGGCTGGGTTTCAGTAAGTTGATTTTGGGGCTTTGCCTTGCCTGGGATACCTTGGTGTAGCAAGGGTTTATCGTGATGGGAGCCTTCACTACTACCATGTAGATGGCCCCAGAATGAAAGCGCCCTCTTCTGGATTGTAAAGTGTAGAGGGAATCTGCCCAGCTCCCCTCGACAGGCACGGTTAGAGGTGCTCCGATGGACCTGGAGGAGATGCTTACAGAATTCCAGGTGGAATATTTCTGTTGGGCTGGAATCCCATCTTGACCAGTCGGGATACGTGTGAGGGCCCCAGACTTCACTGCCCTACAGGAGGATTGGTGCAATGATAGAGTCAAAGCTTTTAAGCCAGACCCTCACGGGTGCTTTGAGGTGGTACAGTCGTCTTCTGATGTTGTAGAAGGTCTTGCATGCTTTGTCTTTTAGCTCCTCAATGGCTGATTTGAAGCTCCCAGTTTGGTCAATTAATTATCAGGCCCAGGTAGGTGTACCTGTTGTTGGCTGTAAGAGGGCGGTTGTGTAGCGTGAAGGTAGGGGGCCTGGCTGACTTTGTTTTCCTTCTCTGGAACACCACAGTGTTGGTCTTTTTTAAATTGATGGGAAGGGCCCATGTGGTGCTGAATTTCTCCAGAATGACTAGCTGGTCTTGGAGACCTTTCTCAGTTGGTGATAGTAGGAGAAGATCATCCGCATACAGGAGAAATTTAACCTCAGTGTCATGGAGGATGAGACCTGGTGTTGAGGAGGACTGCAGAGCCGCTGCCAGCTCGTTGATGTAAATGTTAAAGAGAGTTGGACTGAGGCTGCAGCCCTGTCTGACCCCTCGGCTCTGCTGGAAGTAAGCCGTTCTTTTCCCATTTACCTTCACGCTGCATCGGTTCTCAGTGTAGGAGCTTTTGATGACGTCGTATGTCATACCTCCTATTCTGCTCTCCAATCGCTTCAGGAGCAATCCTGGGTGCCACACCGAGTCAAAGGCCTTTTTAAACTCCATGAACAAGCATATATCTTTCCCTGCTTTGTGTGGACATATCTATCTATCTATCTATCTGTCTGTTTATCTCATATCTATCAATCAGATGTCTCTTTATCTACCTATCTGTCTCACATTTATCCATTTATCTACCTACCTGTATCCATCTATCTATCTCCTATCTATCTATCTATCTATCTATCTATCTCATATCTATCTATTATCTATCTCTTATCTATCTCATATACAGCTATCTATCTAATATCTCTCTCATATCTATCTACCTATCTAATATATATCTATTTTATTTGTCTATCTATTAGTCCGTCTCCTATCTATCTATCTATCTATCTATCTATCTATCTATCTATATCTCATATCTATCTATCTACAATTTGTTCTTGTTGTAAATGGGTATGATCAATGATGGTCCCGGTAGTCGGATCCCCATGGATTTAAACGATATGCCCTTTGCAGTGGATCTTGTTGTAAGGAGCATACCCCTTTAAGGCCGCACGGCTACTGAAATAATACCGCACATTACTGCACCGTGGAGCAGAGAGCTGAGCGGTTTATGGAACTCTCTCTCCACCTGGCAGAAAGGTTCTTATATCAAGCACTCGTATTAGAGAGACGTTTATAATGCCGGGAATTGAAGCCGTCCCTATGAATTCTGCTCTCCCCGTAGGATCGTTCTCATCTTTAAGCTCTATTTTATTAGGCATGACCAAAAAGAATCTTAACCACTCCATAAAACCGCGCTGATTCTCGCCGTGTGATGGCTGATATGTTTGCCATTTGTACATAATTATCCTGCCAAACCCCAGAGCCACGCATGGCGGGGTCTGCATTCTGCCTGGTTCAGCGTCTTGTCTTCAGATCTAAAAAGTCATCTAGAAGTCAGAAACTGGTGATAAAATCCGTCAGGTACAACGCCCGTAAAGAGCCTCACTGCCTCTCCGGAGTCATAAAAATACAGTATCATGGAAAAGTTAAGCTGAATCACACTTTGTTTTTAGGTGTAAAGTACTGCGCTTATTAATTTCCTAATGTATCTGTATTAAACTATAGCTTCCTGTTACATAGCGCCAAATCCTCTGCTTTCCTTCACACATTCATGATATTAAATATTATGATACACACATTAAAGGATAAAATGATTAAATGATGCACATTAAGTGATTTCGTTTCCACTGCCGCCTCTAGGGGGAGCTTAGTGCATACACATCCCACTGAGGCTCTAGACCCCGTGATTTTGCGTTCTTGCATTTTTGTTTTTTCACTCCCCGCCTTCCCAGAGCGATAACTTTTTTATTTTTACGTTTACATAGCCGTATGAGGTCTTGTTTTTTGCGGGACAAGTTGTACTTTCTAATGGCACCATTTAATATTGCATGCGATGTAGTGGGAAGCTGGAAACAAAATTCCAAATGGTGTGGAATTGGAAAAAAAAACACAATTCTGCCAAAGTTTTATGGGTTTTGTTTTTACGGCATTCCCTATGTGATAAAATTGGTCCCTGCTGTTCATTCTCCGGGTCAGAATGATTACAACAATATCATATTTTTATACTTTTTCTTTAAAAAAAAAAAAAAAAAAAAACCTTTGGAAAAATATTTTTTCTTTTCATCTCCACATTTTGACTCCCATAATCGTTATAGTCTATGGAGCTGTGTGAGGCCTAATTTTTTGCAGGATGACCCTTAGTTTTTATTGAAACCATTTTGAACTGTGTATGACTATTTTTTATTGTTTATTTTCTATTCTGGAGAGGGCTCCAGCATAACGTAAACTGGACGGATCCGTTATGTAGGCCATAGATTTCTATTAGGGCTCATGCACACGATCGTATGCCCTCCGAGACATACGGCCGGTGAGCGGGCCATATGTCCCGGAGCGGCATACATCGTGCGCACAGGAGTACAAAGCATCATAGGTTACTATGATGCTGTGCGCATCAGGCCGTCCGCAGGGCTATTGTCCCGCACTCATAAGATCATGACAATAGTCCTGCGGGCAATGTATGCCGCTACGGGACATATGGCCCGCTCACGGACCGTATGTCTCGGAGGGCATACGGTTGTGTGCATGACCCCTTATGACGGAAGGAAAGCATTCAGTCATGGAATTGCGTTATGGTCCGTGGTAACGGAATCCATAACGCAGTTCAGTAAATACCACAACACGAACCCGCACACGGACCTTAAAAATATGAAATTCGCTCATCCCTATATATTTTTAAAAACTTTTTTTTTTTACTTTTTTTGGTCAGATTGCCATTTCTATTTAGCAATGGGATTTAAGACATTGCAAAAAAGAAAATTCTGTAGATTCCAATGTATTGCTGCCACCTGTAGGCCTACATTGGAATATACCTGTGAAAGGCCTGGTAGTCTCCAGCAGGCTCAGGCCTTTCACAAAGAATGAATGGCTACCCCAATCATCACGTGGGCGAGCCATTCCAGGCCCTGAAGCACAGCACTTTCTGTTTTTTAAGGGGTTAAACGTCTGTGTACAGCATTAGCGCAGATATTAGCCCTGGCTGTCTGCTGTCTAAAACAGAAGAAACCCGGCAGCTATTGTGCCCACTGTGCTTGGGAGCGGGCGCCATTTTTAAAGACTTGACTTCCACCATACACGTACCGTGGACCGTGGAGGTTGGGAAAGGGAAGATAAATCGCCACCTGGTGGTGAGAATGTTATCGTGTAACTGTATCGGTATAGCCACATAGGCCACAGGGACCTGTAGACTGGCAATGACGCCTTGACTTATATGGGATAAAGTTCTGATCTATGACCTGTGCAGATAGCATAGGAGTGCAGAGAGGGGGAGGAGGTGAGCTGGGAACACCACCTATCTAAGGGAAAATGTCTTGGACCACAATTTGTGACAAAAAGAGGTCATTGAAGGGAGGGCAAGGAGGTGGGCTGTGATCACCTACAGACTTCTGTGACTTGAGCAGAGGTAACGGTGTAGGGAGGGGTAGAAGATAAGCTCTGAGCATCTCCTATTGCCTTCTGTGTTGTGTACATGCTCTGTGCCCTGTACTGATGCTACTATGCAGGGAAGAGGAGGATGTGAGCTTTGATCATTTATAGACTTTTATGGAAAAGAGTTGTGGGCATGCAAATGTAACTTTGCAGGGAGGGGGAGGATGTGAGCTTCGACCACCTATAGGCTTCTATGGAAAAGTGTTCTAGGCATGCGACCTGTACATAGGTCTTTGTGCAGGGAAAGTGAGTATAGAAGCTGTGACATCACCTATTGTTAACGGTGAATCCTGAGTGATCTACACATATAGGTGTTACCTGTCATTGTAATCCTTGTAAAGCTGATTTAAACAATAGGTCATTTTCTAAAAATGTCTGCCGTAGTCCCTTTCTGGCTACAAGAAAATATCAGTTTCTCATGAGCTTTCGAGCTGATCCAGTATCCCAGTATATATGGTGTGAGGAACCAAAAATGTTGAAGGGGCTCAGCGTCAGGCAGGTCTTCCTTGTGCCCCTCTGGAACCACCTCCCACCTAGACAGAACATGTGATGCCCCCTTATAATTACATTGTAACCCTTGTCATCATTGTCCACACAGGACGTATCATCATTAACATCTAACGGGTTATTTGGGAATAATTCCATATAGTGATCCAAAGTCACGGCCAAATGGGGGATGTCTTCTGCTGGATCTTTGAGGCACATTATTGTGTCAGAGCTTGGGCCTCCTGGAGGATCTTGTGTTACTTTGATGGAGCAGCTGACACATATAACCAGGACTCCAAGCTACAGATTTATTTTGCATAGAAATAAGATTTCCTTCAAAAACAGCACATTTTTGATTTTCACATTTTAACACAAGGCAACAACAGAATTTCACATGAATTCATGGTAACGTCCACAAGATAAATAATTGACAGTGAAATTGTTTATCTAAGGTGAGCTTCTGTGGACCATCCAGGGCATCTATTTCCCCATCTCAAATCGCACCTTCCTGTACGTTCCGAACACATGCCGCCCAACCGCTCAATAGACTCTGGTGAAAATCAATTCTCGCGAAAGTCAATCTCCATCAGTCTGCGTGACACATTGGAAGTCTACCGTGACAGCTCTGATACAAACTGTCTCCATTCTGTTCTACCTCACTCTGTAATAATCTTTCTTTTCCCCTGATCCAAGGTCAATGATGGTTTAAATCTCTATCAGGACATAATGGATACGGTATATACAGAGTAAACCTTCTGCCATTGATCTACTGAAGGGCCCGCAATGGGATTTATTTAGGTTTCTCAGTTCATAATTGTAACTTTGTCAATCATCATTCCCTAAGGCTTCGAAAAAGTTCTACAATATCCTGTAAGTTTTCAAAAAGTTCCTGCCTCTCTCGTTCTTGCAATCTTCTCCACTTTTTGACGAAGGTTATTTCATGGAGGAAAAAAATGACAATATGAAATGCTGTGTCCAAAACTTTGATAACATTTCAATGAGACTTTATGTTACAAAGATCCCACCAGACATTTTTTTGCTCAAATTTTTTGTTCAGGGCTATAGTTGTATACAGGGTGTGTTAACCATTGAAGCAGATCATGATCTATAATACCAATGTGAAGGGGGTCCCAGCTCAGCTTGGCCCTATCCTTATTCTAACATGGGAGATGAGAACCTGAACATGGCATCCCCACTCCAGAAATTGCAAAAACTAGGAACAACATTCCAAAGGATCACATATTCCTTCTCAATTTTAAGGTAAGAAAGTAGGGTGCAACCCCAAAAGGTGGGACAATTGTGCCAAAGTAGGGGGTCAGGTGGTGACTGCTACCATTCCCCCACTAGATGACAACATCTCACATGACATCATCATCAATTTTTTGCTTGACATCCTCAATAGGTCATAAGACATCATCACTGTTATGGACAGTGGGTGTGGAGCCACTGTACCAACCAACTTGACTTTAAGGGTGTTATCCTGGTAGTCCTCTGGTATTCACCCTTTATCCCATATGTATTTATCTGGACTTTGCTGTGGAGGAGCCACCAGTCCTGGTGTGGTTGTCGGCTAACCCACGGGGCCAGAAAGACTGGTGCGAAGAACCTAGAAGTCAGGCAATAAGCGTAGTCAGGAAACGGCAAAGGTCAGGGCATGCACTTACAAGCATATCAGTGAGACAAGTCTGAAGTCAGGGCAGACAGCAGTAGGGCAATCCAAGAAACAGGCTAAGGTCAGGCAGCTAGAAGTTCGTAGTTGATAGGTTGAAGTGTGGGACATGGGTAGTCAGACAGAGAATACACCCTTGTTAGTTACTAGGAAAATCTAGGGAACCTAAAGACCAGGCACCATCCCACTAGAGATGGTGCCTTAACAATCCAGGGACAGCCAGTCATTGGTTAGGGAAACATTTGGATGTATGTGTCCTGGCCCTTTAAGAGGCTGAGAGATAGCATGCACCCTATAGCACAGGCCAGTAGGCCTAACAGAAAATGCATGGGTTGCAGCTTGCACACAAATTCAAAAATCCCTGTGGCTGGGAGCGCCGCCGGCAGGAGTTCAGGATAGTGGCAGTATGAGTAGAGCGTTGTCCGTGCCTGCAGAGGACAGTTGGCCAGCAGTAGGAATGGACGACCATTGCAACAATTATCATATGATAACATGGGTGAAGAAGCCCAGCCAAGCAGAGGAGTTAAGCAGAGGCTTGGTTCTTGGGCATGATTGTTCCAGGTGTTCGGGGGACATCTGTGGCAAGCTTATCCAGGGGATGTCTGTGAAAGGCCATCTGGTGGGCATCTGGAGTACAGTATCTGAGATACTTGTGGGCAACAGCCTAAGGCACTACATAAAGGTGCACATCTGTAGCGTGCTGAATTTTCTTGATCACATGTTTAGCTAGGGGTAAAGATGACACTTCTTTTCTATGGAAAATCATTTGGGGGGCAAAAGCTTAAACATTACATAGGGCCCACCAACATGTTAGAGCAGCCATGGGACCAATGATGGTCCAAGCAGTGATGAGAGACCACTCTGGAGATGCATTTACTTTAAAGAACTAGTTTTTTGGCAAGAGCTGGATTTAAATTAAACAAACCCCCTATTTTAATAAGACGCCCTTAATATTCGTGCCCCTGAGCCGACGCTAAGCTGACTACGCTCCAATCTGTCTTGTCTGTCTCTTGATTAACATGAATTCCCAAGCCAAAAGCTTTCAAGTAAAATACAATCTGGTAAAATAGTTTGAGTAATTGCAACACTTACCAGCACGGCTTCTCTCGTACGCAGGAAAACAGACACAGATTGGGGGAGTGAATGAGTCCAGCAATATGGCCTGGAAGACGTCTTATCCAGGAGTCTCAGGAAGCGAGAACCTGGAATTCATGGCTTCCACGGGCGGATTGGCCATTGACGTGACAGGGAAATTTCCTGCTGGGCCGATGGCCAGGGTCCGGCCAGTGGAAATTCTTGGGGATGTATTTTGTGCTTTTGGCAGCAGTATTTTGTGATGGACTGTGGTATTTGGATCTGTTGGGGTGGCATCATGTGCCACAATATGGTATTGCTGGCCCTGCCTTCCATCAATTTGGACCCAACTACAAAACGGGGCCACTTTTAGTATTTTTTACCAGGCCACTCTAAGTTCCCATTCCGCTCATGATGGCTTTACTCCGTAACCTTCTCCAGTGATGGCCCAGACCTTGACCTATTGGAATACTTTTTGAAGCTGAGCGTTTGATACAATTGTATCCAGTCTAAAGAATCTTCAATCTGCTAGAAGAGTGTACCATGTATCAGAGCAAGCAAGATGTATCCAACTGCGGAAATGCAATTTGAAAAGCAGGGGATCCGTAACTGGTCAAACCCCATTCAAAGGATGCGTGAGTGGCAACCCAATGCAGTATCATAACAGAAAAAGTGACATTTTTTATTTTTCTGTGACATGGATTGTAACAGCGTCAGGAAAAAGAATCTGTGCTCTTTAAAAATGCTTATTGAAATCAATAGAAAATGGATATCACACAGATTTAAAAGTAAAAAACAAGTTGAAATTCCGTTACAAGAACATACTTTAAATTTGCCCATTCACTGACAGCAAGCATATATCTTCAAAATGTCCTGACTTGATAACTGCCGAATTGTAACATTATTCTTGTAATAAAATGTTTATGCTTCGCTGTTATTTGTCTGTCGCTATCCATAATCCTAAAAAAAACTGGAGAACGTCGTCTGATCTGGAAAAATAAAAAATAAAAAATAAAATATCGACAGATGGTTTTACCAGCAAGACTAAAACAAAGCCATTAAAAATCAGCTAACCACCGAAAATCCTCCCCACGCAGAAAAATCAATGGAGCTGATATTACGGCATGGTCCTGCTATTACGATTTTAACAGATAATTTGTAATAAAAATGTATAACTCTCGGCGAGCGTATTTAAAGGCCCGGCTTTGGTTTGCAGGCAGTGCCCGGAGTCCTCCACAGCTTCAGTCTGCTTGACTGCTTTGCTAAATTGCTACTTTAATGACAAACTCCGTCTTCAGAGATAGTGATAATTCCCAATAAACACTTATATTTTTAAGGCCCCCAACAGGAGCAATAAGCCTGTGAGCCTCCAGCCAGTCTATATGTTAGAAATAAGCTGCCATATGCTGCGCCGCCTCGAGTTTTTTAACTCAATGTTTTACTTCACAGCACATAAAATTTACCGCCTAAACAATGCTGGAGTTCAAAACGGGGTTAATTATAAGGGGGCAGTATTATAGTAAACTGACGAAAAAGGTTCATTCCAGCCTCCGGATAAAACAGCGGAATACTGAGGAATAGTCATAAAATCCAGGTGTGCCAAACACATAGTGCACAGAAAAACGCACCTCCTGTGACGCGTTTCAGATGTCACCCTTAGTCATAGCAAGGAGGTGTGAAAACTGCTGCTGCTGCTTATATCTGACGCTGAATTCATTCATTTAAAAAAAATGTATTCACATCTCCTTGTTACAACTAAGAGTTCTGTATACATCCGAAACGCGTCACAGAAGGTTTTTCTGTGCCCCGGACCTCTGCATTGGAGCTGGCCATGATTATGTCTTTGCAGTATTATAGTAGTTATATTCTTGTACATAGGAGGCTGTATTATAGTAGTTATATTCTTGTACATAGGAGGAAGTATTATAGTAGTTATATTCTTGTACATAGGAGCAGTATTATAGTAGTTATATTCTTGTACATAGGAGCAGTATTATAGTAGTTATATTCCTGTACATAGGAGCAGTATTATAGTAGTTATATTCTTGTACATAGGAGCAGTATTATAGTAGTTATATTCCTGTACATAGGAGGCAGTATTATAGTAGTTATATTCTTGTACATAGGAGCAGTATTATAGTAGTTATATTCCTGTACATAGGGGGCAGTATTATAGTAGTTATATTCTTGTACATAGGGGGCAGTATTATAGTAGTTATATTCTTATACATAGGAGCAGTATTATAGTAGTTATATTCTTGTACATAGGAGGCAGTATTATAGTAGTTATATTCTTGTACATAGGAGCAGTATTATAGTAGTTATATTCTTGTACATAGGAGCAGTGTTATAGTAGTTATATTCTTGTACATAGGAGCGGTATTATAGTAGTTATATTCTTGTACATAGGAGCAGTATTATAGTAGTTATATTCTTGTACATAGGAGGCAGTATTATAGTAGTTATATTCTTATACATAGGAGCAGTATTATAGTAGTTATATTCTTGTACATAGGAGCAGTATTATAGTAGTTATATTCTTGTACATAGGAGCAGTATTATAGTAGTTATATTTTTGTATATAGGAGGCAGGATTATAGTAGTTATATTCTTGTACATAGGAGGCAGTATTATAGTAGTTATATTCTTGTACATAGGAGCAGTATTATAGTAGTTATATTCCTGTACATAGGAGCAGTATTATAGTAGTTATATTCCTGTACATAGGAACAGTATTATAGTAGTTATATTCTTGTACATAGGAGGTAGTATTATAGTAGTTATATTCTTGTACATAGGAGCAGTATTATAGTAGTTATATTCTTGTACATAGCAGCAGTATTATAGTAGTTATATTCTTGTACATAGGGGCAGTATTATAGTAGTTATATTCTTGTACATAGGAGGCAGTATTATAGTAGTTATATTCTTGTACATAGGAGCAGTATTATAGTAGTTATATTCTTGTACATAGGAGCAGTATTATAGTAGTTATATTCTTGTACATAGGAGCAGTATGATAGTAGTTATAATCTTGTACATAGGAGCAGTATTATAGTAGTTATATTCTTGTACATAGGAGCAGTATTATTGGAGTTATATTCTTGCACATAGGAGGCAGTATTATAGTAGTTATATTCTTGTACATAGGAGGCTGTATTATAGTAGTTATATTCTTGTACATAGGAGGCAGTATTATAGTAGTTATTTTCTTGTACATAGGAGGCTGTATTATAGTAGTTATATTCTTGTACATAGGAGCAGTATTATAGTAGTTATATTCTTGTACATAGAAGGCAGTATTATAGTAGTTATATTCTTGTACATAGGAGCAGTATTATAGTAGTTATATTCCTGTACATAGGACGCAGTATTATAGTAGTTATATTCTTGTACATAGGAGCAGTATTATAGTAGTTATATTCTTGTACATAGGAGACAGTATTATAGTAGTTATATTCTTGTACATAGGAGGCAGTATTATAGTAGTTATATTCTTGTACATAAGAGCAGTATTATAGTAGTTATATTCTTGTACACAGGAGCAGTATTATAGTAGTTATATTCCTGTACACAGGAGCAGTATTATAGTAGTTATATTCTTGTACATAGGAGCAGTATTATAGTAGTTATATTCTTGTACATAGGAGCAGTATTATAGTAGTTATATTCTTGTACATAGGGGCAGTATTATAGTAGTTATATTCTTGTACATAAGAGCAGTATTATAGTAGTTATATTCTTGTACATAGGAGCAGTATTATAGTATATTCTTGTACATGTGGGACAGTATTACAGAGGTTGGGAATATCTCCATCTACAATTAACAGTACAGCGCAGTCCATATTTCTAATGGATAAATCTCAGACTAACATGAAATTCTAATTTACTCACTAATAGAGCAATCTATAATTGTCCTGTGAGAGATCACCAATAATTAAAGGACTCTCCTGGTATTATTCTACAATAACTCTTCTCTACTGGTAAATCGATGGCAGTGAATGATTTCCGATGTCACATCTGTCAGACACGTGACAATTCCACAGACTATATAACTAATTCCAATGTAAACATTTACACGACTCAGGACTGACTTAAAGAGGAAACGTCAGTGAATTGCGGGTGTTTTTTTTCATCTCTGTTACATATAACAAAGTTGTGGACTATTAACCCATAATATCTCAAAAACATGTGGATACTGTAGTTAGGGGTGACTTTGTGTTATCTTGAAAATCGAAAAAATAAAATAAAAAAAATAAAAAAACAAATGTCAAAAAATGGCAAGTTGGGGACTCAGACCTCCATTTTTAATAAAAATGGTCCCAACTTAGGGCTCGTTCACACGACCGTTGGTGTCCCGTTCCCGTATTGAGGACCGCATTTGCGGATCCGCAATACACGGGCACCGTTCCGTTGTCATTCCGCATCACGGATGCGGACCCATTCATTTCAATGGGTCCGCAAATCCGGAGATGCGGAACGGAAGCACGGAACGGAACACTACGGAGTGCTTTCTGGGGTTCCGTTCCGTGCCTCCGCAACGCAAAAAGATAGAACACGCTCTATCTTTTTGCGGAACAGAGGGATCACGGACCCATTCAAGTTAATGGGTCTGCGATCACCCATGCGCCTGCCCTAAGGAAGGTGCCCGTGCATTGTGGACCGCAATTTGCGGTTCACAGCACGGGCACGGGACACCAACGGTCGTGTGAACGAGCCCTTAGCGGTAGGCCTTAAATTAAGGTTTTATGCTGCAACCGTGCATGCATATCATAATTAAAGGGCAATCCAAAGAAAAAATAGAGTTCCTATGGAAATTAGAGAAAGTGGGGTTAAAGTACCGCACTCCTTCCTCAGCCGTCTTAACAATTTCTTTAAGCCATAGTTGCCAACAGTCCCAGAAAATGGGTGGAAAGGGTTTAGGGTCGCACACAAAGGTGGCTGGAAGGAGGTTGCCTTGTGCAAATAACTGTAGGAGTGATAACAAGGGCGGAATTTAAATGTTCCAAAATTTTTGGTAATTTATGCTTTAAAGAGGACCGGTCAGTTGGATCAACCCTATCCAACCAGGTATACTGTCTAGTAAGGTTAATCCTGCTGACTAAAATGATAACTGTATTGTGAAAATCGGTTGCAGCAAAGACAAAAATAAAAAAAAGGACAAATTGTGGGAATACTTTATCGCCTAAATTACGTGAGGAGTCTTATAGGCCAGACAATGCTCCTCTGGACTTCCGGGAAAAAAAGGGATGCAAATGAGCTCTTAGCACCATATTTAAGGCAGCTATCCTATAGGTCAATGGTCAACCTTGTAAACAGACTGTAGCAAACTCACCTTTTTGCCAGAGTTTGCCATGAGCTTTTGGAGGGGGCTGCGTGCCTGCCTCTTGCCCCAGGATTATGGGCCCTCTCATCAGCCAGGCCTCATTTGTTTACAAAGGACTTGGACTAACTTGAACTCTCACCCACACGAATTAGACCAGGGTTCAAGTTAGTCCATTACGTTTGGTAATTGTATTTTGTGGATTGCGTCTCAGACAATACTCATTGTGTTAGTTAATTGCGTCTCAGACAATGCTCATTGTATTTTGTTTATTGCGTTACAGACAGAGGGAAGGGGATTTTGTGTACAATTGCTGGGAAGGTTGAATACTGTAAATGCATGTGATTGGCTGTTTTTCCAAAACCCTGTGGGTGGTAACATTGTTGGAAGATGTGTATAAAGCAATGCTTGTGTTAAAATAAAGGCAGTTCCTGTTTTAACCCTCAAGGTGAAGTGTCGTCTCATTCTTGGGGGAGGATTTATTGCATGCTGTCCCAGTTTGACTGCTAGGAGTGTAAACCTATTCGTATGGTTTCCTATTCAACAGTCTACAGCATTCATATGCTTGAAGAGGATTTATAGGCTTCTTCGGTTCGGTGATTGTGGTGTCTTCCAGAGTGCTTGGAAACCTCAGGAAACGCTAGGAGCATCAGTCAACGGAGGTACTCAGTCGGGGTGCCAGGTGATCCGTTACACAGACCTTGAGACATGACTTGGATAATAATTTTAGGGATTGTGCAGGCAGTAGTTATTGATGACCTATCTTCAGGATAGGTCATCAATATCTGATTTGAGGGGGTCCAACACCCGGCACCCCCGCCAATCAGCTCCATGCGAGTGCTGCTTCCTTTTGCAGCGGCGGCGTAGTATAATTACAAGTACTCGCAAGAGTTTTAATCAGCAGGATCAACCCGATCAGACAGTATGCCAGCTCTTTAAGCTGAGGAACTCTGTACAGTAACTGAAGAGAGACTGGCTGCTACAAAATACATGCTTACCAATAGGTCTGATTTTGGCCTGTTTGGTGGTTGTTAGGCAGTGCTTCTCTAGCTAGTCCCTCGGCACTGTACTGGCACTGGGCAGTATTCACACTATACCAATCCCTATTTCATGCCAGGATTTAAATAAAATTGTTCTAAAAAAATAAAACATATGATGAGTCTGCAAACATCTCTATTAATTCCGTCTGATATTCGCCATCTTGCTGTTCGGTGGTGTCTGTATATCCGCACAATACAAACCACACACAAAAGAGCAGATTGCTTTCCGCACTGAGGGACTCTATTGTCAGACAATGCATTTAACATGTGCGCTTCCCACAACAAAGGCCGATGGAATAAACGGAGAAAGCACAGATTTTTTTTTTTTTTTTGCTACTGCAAGTCGTTCCTGGAAATAGCCCGCTCTATTGACTTGCTGCCAAGTGGCATCTTACCCCCAAGGGCACCTTTCTCTGAAAGACAGGAGCATGACTTGGAGACTTCGTCTAAATAACAAAACCGAGTCTGCATTCGTAATTAGCGAGCGAGGAAGATTAAGTCTAGTGCCGAGGCTTTCCAAGCAGTCAACATGGAGTACTGAGGGAAACAATTGTTTTGCCAAGCTGTCTAAGTGCTTGTACTGCTCCAGATGTCCTGAGCTATTTGCAATTATAGCTTCTGATAAAATAAAGCTGCTTTCATGTGTAAATAGCGGCGCTCTCCACACTGAAAACGCACAACCGTTAAGGCTGAAAAGCAATATTAAAGGCCTGCGCGCCGACAGAATAGAACGGAAATGTCTCATGTCGAGGCATATTGTGAAGACGATCATTTACTTCCAAAGCATCAAATACCAGACGTTGTAACGTTTTACAGCCACAGACGAATACAATGTGGCGACATGCAAGGAAAGGACAAAAGTGGAGGACAAAGCACTCTATCACCTACAGTGTGTATTATCTATATATCCACTTAAAGGAGTTTTCCGGGACTTAGATACCGATGACATATCCTCAGGATAGGTCACCAATATAGGCTAGGTGGAGGTCAGACACTCTGCACAACCACCACTAATGCAATTCAAGTGAATGGGAGCTGAGCTGCAGTTACCGGGGCCGTAATCTAAACAGTGGATGGTGCTTCCCGTCCACCATATTGTTTCTGGTGTCGGCAGTTGCCCAAAACAGCTGATCGTGGGGGTTAGGGGTATCGGACTCCCACCAATCTGATAATGATGACCTATCCCGAGGATACGCCATCACCAATGAATACAATGTGGCAACCTGCAAGGAAAGGACAAAAGTGGAGGACAAAGCACCCTAACACTTATATATTCTCTATATATCCACTTAAAGGAGTTCTCCAAATCGAGTGAATGGGAGCTGAGCTGCAGTTACCGGGGCTGAAATCTACACAGTGGATGGAGCTTTTCATTTACCATACACTATGTACAGAATTATTAGGCAAATGAGTATTTTGACCACATCATCCTCTTTATGCATGTTGTCTTACTCCAAGCTGTATAGCCTCGAAAGCCTACTACCAATTAAGCATATTAGGTGATGTGCATCTCTGTAATGAGAAGGGGTGTGGTCTAATGACATCAACACCCTATATCAGGTGTGCATAATTATTAGGCAACTTCCTTTCCTTTGGCAAAATGGGTCAAAAGAAGGACTTGACAGGCTCAGAAAAGTCAAAAATAGTGAGATATCTTGCAGAGGGATGCAGCACTCTTAAAATTGCAAAGCTTCTGAAGCGTGATCATCGAACAATCAAGCGTTTCATTCAAAATAGTCAACAGGGTCGCAAGAAGCGTGTGGAAAAACCAAGGCGCAAAATAACTGCCCATGAACTGAGAAAAGTCAAGCGTGCAGCTGCCAAGATGCCACTTGCCACCAGTTTGGCCATATTTCAGAGCTGCAACATCACTGGAGTGCCCAAAAGCACAAGGTGTGCAATACTCAGAGACATGGCCAAGGTAAGAAAGGCTGAAAGACGACCACCACTGAACAAGACACACAAGCTGAAACGTCAAGACTGGGCCAAGAAATATCTCAAGACTGATTTTTCTAAGGTTTTATGGACTGATGAAATGAGAGTGAGTCTTGATGGGCCAGATGGATGGGCCCGTGGCTGGATTGGTAAAGGGCAGAGAGCTCCAGTCCGACTCAGACGCCAGCAAGGTGGAGGCGGAGTACTGGTTTTGGCTGGTATCATCAAAGATGAGCTTGTGGGGCCTTTTCGGGTTGAGGATGGAGTCAAGCTCAACTCCCAGTCCTACTGCCAGTTTCTGGAAGACACCTTCTTCAAGCAGTGGTACAGGAAGAAGTCTGCATCCTTCAAGAAAGACATGATTTTCATGCAGGACAATGCTCCATCACACGCGTCCAAGTACTCCACAGCGTGGCTGGCAAGAAAGGGTATAAAAGAAGAAAATCTAATGACATGGCCTCCTTGTTCACCTGATCTGAACCCCATTGAGAACCTGTGGTCCATCATCAAATGTGAGATTTACAAGGAGGGAAAACAGTACACCTCTCTGAACAGTGTCTGGGAGGCTGTGGTTGCTGCTGCACGCAATGTTGATGGTGAACAGATCAAAACACTGACAGAATCCATGGATGGCAGGCTTTTGAGTGTCCTTGCAAAGAAAGGTGGCTATATTGGTCACTGATTTGTTTTGTTTTGTTTTTGAATGTCAGAAATGTATGTTTGTGAATGTTCAGATGTTATATTGGTTTCACTGGTAAAAATAAATAATTGAAATGGGTATATATTTGTTTTTTGTTAAGTTGCCTAATAATTATGCACAGTAATAGTCACCTGCACACACAGATATCCCCCTGAAATAGCTAAAACAAAAAATAAAATAAAAACTACTTCCAAAAATATTCAGCTTTGATATTAATGAGTTTTTTGGGTTCATTGAGAACATGGTTGTTGTTCAATAATAAAATGAATCCTCAAAAATACAACTTGCCTAATAATTCTGCACTCCCTGTATAGTTTCTGGTGCTCGCATGTTGTCCAAAACAGCTTCTCATGGGGGTGGGGGTTTCAGACTCCACCAATCTGATAATGATGAACTATCCTGAAGATAGCCCATCAATATCTAAGTCCCAGAAAACCCTTCTAATACATTACCTATATAGCCATAATTCTCTATACATCTACTTAAAGGGAATGGTTCACCGAGATACTGATACATTTTTATTTCTAATCTGTTTTTAGTTTAAGGTGGTATATTTTTTATTCTGATGACTGGGGGCAAAAATCTTGCCTGAGATGCGGTCAACATCATTCAGAGACTATGGCAGTGGTGGCGTACTTATGGCACGAGTGCCAGAGGCGGCACTCGGAGCCCTCTGTGTGGGCACCTGCACCCTAGAAAAAGTCTATGGCGTACCAATATGCCTTCAAATTTTCCAGCCACTCATTAGCGCAGGGCGCACTATGAACAGCACAGGGAGCGCATTGAATGTGGACAGGTTATTATAGCTAAATGCTACAGTACATGGAAGATATACTATATTGGACTGTAGTAGTCAGGGTAAATTGCCATGTTGGCACTTTGCAATAAATAAGTGGGTTTTGGGTTGCAGTTTGGGCACTCGGTCTCTAAAAGGTTCGCCATCACTGGACTATAGTCTGGAGGTTAAATTCTATAGGAAAGTGTTGTGAGAATGCTCTGTGATCTATGTAGCACTTACTGTGCAGGGAGGGAGGAAGAAAGCTTTAACCATCCAGTATTGGCTTCTATGGGAGAGCATTGTGGGTATGCTCTATAACCTGTGTAGAGGACACTTTGCAAGCAGGTAGAAGAAGATGAGCTGTGACTATCACCTAGTTACTTTGATGGTGGAGTGTATAGGTGGCATCATCGACAAAGGGATTGAAGATGATGTCATTGATAACGAGTTGTGAGAGAACCCCATTACACTTCTGTTATATACACTCCCAGAAATACATAAAAGTCTGAATGACCCTCCTGGTAGACTGATAGTCTCGTAGAGGGGCTCAGTATTTAGTACCATAGCCACCTTTCTTGACCAACTGTTACGTACCTATGCCATAAATGCACCATCCTATATCAGGGATACAAGCCATTTTCTCCTGAAATTGAGAGACATTATGTTACCGGAATGTTTTTATTTTGTGAGTTTTGATGTGGTCTCACTATATACAGTACAGACCAAAAGTTTGGACACACCTTCTCATTCAAAGAGTTTTCTTTATTTTCATGACTATGAAGGCATCAAAACTATGAATTAACACATGTGGAATTATATACATAACAAACAAGTGTGAAACAACTGAAAATATGTCATATTCTAGGTTCTTCAAAGTAGCCACCTTTTGCTTTGATTACTGCTTTGCACACTCTTGGCATTCTCTTGATGAGCTTCAAGAGGTAGTCCCCTGAAATGATCTTCCAGCAGTCTTGAAGGAGTTCCCAGAGATGCTTAGCACTTGTTGGCCCTTTTGCCTTCACTCTGCGGTCCAGCTCACCCCAAACCATCTCGATTGGGTTCAGGTCCGGTGACTGTGGAGGCCAGGTCATCTGGCGCAGCACCCCATCACTCTCCTTCATGGTCAAATAGCCCTTACTTTCAAAGTTTTCCCAATTTTTCGGCTGACTGACCTTCATTTCTTAAAGTAATGATGGCCACTCGTTTTTCTTTACTTAGCTGCTTTTTTCTTGCCATAATACAAATTCTAACAGTCTATTCAGTAGGACTATCAGCTGTGTATCCACCTGACTTCTCCTCAACGCAACTGATGGTCCCAACCCCATTTATAAGGCAAGAAATCCCACTTATTAAACCTGACAGGGCACACCTGTGAAGTGAAAACCATTTCAGGGGACAACCTCTTGAAGCTCATCAAGAGAATGCCAAGAGAGTGCAAAGCAGTAATCAAAGCAAAAGGTGGCTACTTTGAAGAACCTAGAATATGACATATTTTCAGTTGTTTCACACTTGTTTGTTATGTACACTGCTCAAAAAAATAAAGGGAACACTTAAACAACACAATGTAACTCCAAGTCAATCACACTTCTGTGAAATCAAACTGTCCACTTAGGAAGCAACATTGAGTGACAATCAATTTCACATGCTGTTGTGCAAATGGGATAGACAACAGGTGGAAATGATAGGCAATTAGCAAGACACCCCCAATAAAGGAGTGGTTCTGCAGGTGGTAAGCACAGACCACTTCTCAGTTCCTATGCTTCCTGGCTGATGTTTTGGTCACTTTTGAATGCTGGCGGTGCTTTCACTCTAGTGGTAGCATGAGACGGAGTCTACAACTCACACAAGTGGCTCAGGTAGTGCAGCTTATCCAGGTTGGCACATCAATGCGAGCTGTGGCAAGAAGGTTTGCTGTGTCTGTCAGCGTAGTGTCCAGAGCATGGAGGCGCTACCAGGAGAAAGGCCAGTACATCAGGAGACGTGGAGGAGGCCGTAGGAGGGCAACAACCCAGCAGCAGGACCGCTACCTTCGCCTTTGTGCAAGGAGGAACAGGAGGGGCACTGCCAGAGCCCTGCAAAATGACCTCCAGCAGGCCACAAATGTGCATGTGTCTGCTCAAATGGTCAGAAACAGACTCCATGAGGGTGATATGAGGCCCGACGTCCACAGGTGGGGGTTGTGCTTGCAGCCCAACACCATGCAGGACGTTTGGCATTTGCCAGAGAACACCAAGATTGGCAAATTCGCCACTGGCGCCCTGTGCTCTTCACAGATGAAAGCAGGTTCACACTGAGCACATGTGACAGACGTGACAGAGTCTGGAGACGCCGTGGAGAACGTTCTGCTGCCTGCAACATCCTCCAGCATGACCGGTTTGGCATTGGGTCAGTAATGGTGTGGGGTGGCATTTCTTTGGAGGGCCGCACAGCCCTCCATGTGCTCGCCAGAGGTAGCCTGACTGCCATTAGGTACCGAGATGAGATCCTCAGACCCCTTGTGAGACCATATGCTGATGCGGTTGGCCCTGGGTTCCTCCTAATGCAAGAAAATGCTAGACCTCATGTGGCTGGAGTGTGTCAGCAGTTCCTGCAAGACGAAGGCATTGATGCTATGGACTGGCCCGCCCGTTCCCCAGACCTGAATCCAATTGAGCACATCTGGGACATCATGTCTCGCTCTATCCACCAACGTCACGTTGCACCACAGACTGTCCAGGAGTTGGCAGATGCTTTAGTCCAGGTCTGGGAGGAGATCCCTCAGGAGACCGTCCGCCCCTTATCAGGAGCATGCACAGGCGTTGTAGGGAGGTCATACAGGCACGTGGAGGCCACACACACTACTGAGCCTCATTTTGACTTGTTTTAAGGACATTACATCAAAGTTGGATCAGCCTGTAGTGTGTTTTTCCACTTTAATTTTGAGTGTGACTCCAAATCCAGACCTCCATGCAGGGCCGGGCCGACACAGAGGCTGGGGAGGCTCCAGCCTCAGGGCGCAGGCTGGGGTGGGCGGAAAAACAAACCTCTTTTATTTATTTTTTTATCACTTACTTGCCAGCAGCGTAGCGCTGCCGGGCGCCCTCCCCTCCCCTCCCCAGCCAGTGTTCACTCTAAGCTGCGCTTGTAGATAGGAGCAGGAGGCTGCTGATTGGCCAGTATCAGCTAGCTGCCCTGCCATTGGTCCATCCTTTCACACCCCCTTCTCTCTGGAGCTGAACACAGCAGGAGGGTGTGAACTTTGAAGACAGGAAGCCTGCGTTCTCACAGTGCATCATGTGACCATGAAGGAGCATGTGACCAGTGACGTCACAGACCTCCTTCTAACAAATCCATTCTAGCATCTACCCAGCATGTATGGCAGGACTCTGCTGAGCAAAGACCATGTGCCCAGGTGAGGTGACCACAGAAGTGCCCTGGCATCTGTCTGCTGCTGGAAGCTCAATGTGGAGCTTTATGAATGTAAAAACTAAGATACCCAAGAGGCTAAACAAAGCCCTGCTTGTCTGCTTCTGACCCTAATCGTAACACATAACGTTCATTTGATTGCAATTTACTCTAACACCTAAAGGGATTTTTTTTTAAACCTGCTGTTTCTCTAGAAGATGACCTTATGTTGATAGTAGTGTTAATAGAGTCTCAAAGGTCTGTAAAAATAGGGTAACTGCTTTTATAGACCCTTGAGACTCTATTAACACTACTATAAACATAAGGTCATCTTCTAGAGAAAGAGCAAGTTTTTTTAATTATTTTTTTCCTTTAGGTGTTAAAACATAACTTATTTGATTCCTTGAACACCTAAAGCAGGGCTCGACAAATCCCGGGCGCCAGGTCACCATGGCGACCAGGAATTTGGTCCTGGCGCTTGGGTATTTGTCAGCCCGTTTTCAAAGATGCGCTCTCGGCGCGCACCATGGTTTCCTGAGTCGGCACAGTGGAGAAGGAGAGGAGTACCTCCCTCCCCACTGTGCGCGGCTGCCGCTGGCCACTAAGAACAGGGTAGGAGGAGGAGGGGAGGGACTGTGGCCACTGCGCCACCAATAAATGGCCATATCCCGGCCCCTATGACTGCACGCTGTGATCCGCGCGATTAACCCCTCAGTTGAGGTGTTATTCGCGCGGATCACAGCGTCCTGTCAGAGGTCGGGGGCCGGGTTCTTCAGTCTCGACTCTCTGCATTGGTGGCAGTGGGCAGTTCCGATCGGAGTCCCAGCAGTGTAATGCTGGGGCTCCGATCGGTTACCATGGCAGCCAGGAGTCACGCTACTGAAGTCCTGGCTGCGATGGTATGTTAGTGAGCAGCATTATACTCACGTGTTCCGTGATCTCCGGGCGCTCTTTCTTCTGTCTGTGCGGCTCATTGCTATGCTTATAGCATTAGCAATGCGCCGCACAGACCTATGAGAAGAAGGAGCTCCCGGCGATCACGGCGCACGTGAGTATAATGCTGCTCACTAACATACCATCGCAGCCAGGACTTCAGTAGCGTCCTGGCTGCCATGGTAACCGATCGGAGCCCCAGCATTACACTGCTGGGACTCCGATCGGAACTGCCCACTGCCACCAATGATGGGGGGAGGAGGAGGAGGGGGACCCTGTGGCCACTGCCACCAATGATTAATACTGGGGAGGGAGGCGGGGTGGGTTTGTTACCAGAGGGGGCTGATGGGAGGGGCTGATAAGAGGGAGGCTGGAGGGGCGTATAAGAGGGAGGCTGGAGGGGCTGATAAGAGGGAGGCTGGAGGGGCTGATAAGAGGGAGGCTGGAGGGGCTGATAAGAGGGAGGCTGGAGGGGCTGATAAGAGGGAGGCTGGAGGGGCTGATAAGAGGGAGGCTGGAGGGGCTGATAAGAGGGAGGCTGGAGGGGCTGATAAGAGAGAGGCTGGAGGGGCTGATAAGAGGGAGGCTGGAGGGGCTGATAAGAGAGAGGCTGGAGGGGCTGACAAGAGAGAGGCTGGAGGGGCTGATAAGAGAGAGGCTGGAGGGGCTGATAAGAGGGAGGCTGGAGGGGCTGATAAGAGGGAGGCTGGAGGGGCTGATAAGAGGGAGGCTGGAGGGGTTGATAAGAGGGAGGCTGGAGGGGCTGATAAGAGGGAGGCTGGAGGGGCTGATAAGAGGGAGGCTGGAGGGGCTGATAAGAGGGAGGCTGGAGGGGCTGATCAGAGGCTGGAGGGGCTGATCAGAGGCTGGAGGGGCTGATCAGAGGCTGGAGGGGCTGATCAGAGGCTGGAGGGGGGCTGATCAGAGGCTGGAGGGGGGCTGATCAGAGGCTGGAGGGGGGCTGATCAGAGGCTGGAGGGGGGCTGATCAGAGGCTGGAGGGGGGCTGATCAGAGGCTGGAGGGGGCTGATCAGAGGCTGGAGGGGGGCTGATCAGAGGCTGGAGGGGGGCTGATCAGAGGCTGGAGGGGGGCTGATCAGAGGCTGGAGGGGGGCTGATCAGAGGCTGGAGGGGGGCTGATCAGAGGCTGGAGGGGCTGATCAGAGGCTGGAGGGGCTGATCAGAGGCTGGCTGCCATGGTCATCTCCCTGCTGTTGTGTGCACAAAGCACAGGACAGCAGGGAGAGTGTAAAGTCCTATTCACCCTAATAGAGCTCTATTAGGGTGAATATGACAAGGGTTCTAGCCCTTAAGGAGGCTAATAGTTATTAAATAAAGTAAAAAAAAAAAAGTTTAAACACCCCCCCCCCCCCAAATATAGAAAACAATATATTGCGATATACATGCTTAAAATTATATCGCAATATAGATTTTATGACGCGGCTCCGCCTGGCTCCTAACTTTTTTAGCTGGCTCCTAGATTCCAAGGAAATTTGTCAAGCCCTGACCTAAAGGAAATCAAATAAAAAACCTGCTGTTTCTCAAGATGACCTTATGCTGATAGCAGTGGTAATAGAGTCTGAAAGGTCTATAGAAGCAGTTACCCTATTTTTACAGACCTTTGAGACTCTATTAACACTACTATCAACATAAAGTCATCTAGAGACACAGCAGGTTTTTAAAAAGATTTTTCCTTTAGGTGTTACAGCAATCAAATGAAAGTTATGTTTTAACACCTAAAGGAAAAACATAATTAAAAAAACATGCTGTTTCTCTAAATGACCTGATGTTGATAGTAGTGTTAATAGAGTCTCAAAGGTTTGTAAAAATAGTGTACCTGCTTCTATAGACCTTTGAGACTCTATTACCACGACTTTTAGCATGAGATCATCTGGAGAAACATCAGGTTTTAAATTTTTTTTTATTTTTCTTTAGGTGTTAGAGCAATCAAATGGAGGGGGAGAAATGTGACATGGGTGAGGATGGGGTTACATGATGGGCCGGAGACAATGTCTGTAGTCTGTCTGTGCCATGGACGGGGAGAAATATGACATGGAGGGCTGATGGCTGACATGGGGGTCTGATCTGAGGCATTGGGGCTGTGCCTGCGAGCTGAGGTCTGATGGCTGGTCTGACCTGAGGTGGAATGAAAAATATTGTTTCTTATTATCCTCCTCTAAAACCTAGGTGCGTCTTATGGGACGAACCTACATTTTGGCGCATCCCCCCTTCCCCCAGGTGAGCTGAAGGGAAAGGGGGGGTCGGGGACGCCAAAATGTAAGTTCGCTTGTGTTGGTAAAAAACCTTGCACCGGCCCTGGGCGCAGGCAAGGGGGGGGGGGGGGGGGGGGGCGCACTTGGGCAGCTCAGCCTCTGTTGGTGGTGGACCTTGTCCCAGCCCTGCCTCCATGGGTTGAAAAATTTGATTTCCATTTTTTAATTTTCTTGTGATTTTGTTGTCAGCACATTCAACTATGTAAAGAACAAAGTATTTCAGAAGAATATTTAATTAACTCAGATCTAGGATGTGTTATTTTTGTGTTCCCTTTATTTTTTTGAGCAGTGTATATAATTCCACATGTGTTAATTCATAGTTTTGATGCCTTCATAGTCATGAAAATAAAGAAAACTCTTTGAATGAGAAGGTGTGTCCAAATTTTTGGTCTGTACTGTACATCAATTGAACATGATCATGGTCTGAGAGCGGTCGATGTGGCGCTGTCCAGTGCAGGGTTCTGTCCGACTGGTGCACGGTTTGTCCTCAGCAGGAATTATTTTCTCTTTGGGGATACCTATTATCAACAGAAGCGGGGGACGGCCATGGGGTCTAATTTGGCCCCAACTTATGCTAGCATCTATATGGCCGAGATGTAGGACAGGCTAGTGTACCAGTCATCGTTTAAGGAAAGGATCCTGTGCTAATGGCGCTACATTGATGATATTTTTTTTAATTTGGTGTGGTACACTTGAAGAATTGGAAATGTTCCTTCATCATTCGAACACAGGGGTTCCTGGTTTACAATTTACAAAGGTAGTTTCACAGGAGCAATTACAATTTTTGGATGTTATGGCATATATGGGAGATGGTCATATTGGAACTGATTTATATCAGAAACCTACAGATAGAAATAACTTACTTAGGTATGACAATTGTCATCCTCAGCGAATGATTGAATCCCTTCCATGGAGCCAACTACTTAGAGTGAGGAGGGTAGTATTGGATGAACAACGATCCATCTTGAGAATAGATGAAATGTGCAATAAGTTTAGGAATAGGGGTTATCCACATAGATTACTACACCGATCCTGAGACAGGGTGATTAAAACAGCGAGGGAAATTACCCTACAAGTGAACCCTAAAGTCAGTGAAACTCAGAAGATTCCATTTGTTTCTACTTATGGCACTGTGGGGATTCGCTCTGGTAGTTAGGACTAGTGGATGCAGTATAGAAGCAAAGTACGCGGTTCTTGAATCAAACAGCGGTGTTTATTCACACATTGGTGTATAACAAAATGCAGGTGGCTTGGTGTTTGTTCACACACAAGGAAAGTCCATAAACAATAAAAGTCACCTTTTCTCCTGGGTGTTAATTCACACCCTGCTAGCAGTTCAGCCTCATCAAGTTCATAGACGACCTGTTCGCCTTCAGAGGGGCCTGAGTCCTCCAGCCCGGCTCAAACCTCAAATCCCAGCACAGCCCTCAGTTCACAGCACACAGACTCCTGAGCTCCACTGTCAGAGGGAGGTAAATCCACACACCTGGCAGTGCTGGCTGGTTTTTATCCCTGGCAAAACCCGACCTGGAACATGGGGAGTAGTCACCCACCCAGCACTTTGACTACTCCCAGTAAGAGCCGTCCCAGATCAGCTATGACAGCCATGCTAACTCTTAAGGTGTCAATGAGCAATAGCTGCTGCTGACACACAAAATACCGGCTCTTACTCCACCGAGGCCAGGAACCTCGGTGACACATACCTTCCATCCACGATGATTTCAGGTACCTTCTTACAGTACCTATAGTGGCCAAATAGCACGAATTTTGAAAAAAGGATGCCACATTTTACAAAAGGGTCTACCCTCAGTGAAGGTTTTTTAAATACAACCTCTGATGGCATCTAAAAGACAATCTAACTTACGAGATATATTGGTTAAATCAGATGTGGGTAGTGCACAGGTGGATAGACAACGATATTTAGCCCCACGTAGGTTAGTCAATTTTCCATGCTTAGGTTGTTGTAATTGTGGCAATATGATTAAAGGGAATACCTTTGGACATCCATATACTGGGCAAAAATGTAGGATCAATGGCTACTATACATTCAGATCACGGGATGTGATCTACATGATTCAGTGCCCCTGTAGTCCAATTTACGTTGGCGAGACGACTATTGAGATCAGGAAGAGAATAAATAAACACAAAAGTACCATCAGGAAAAAAGTGATGGATAAACCAGTGGCCAAACATTTTACTTAGATTTCGCGTGATTGACTCTGTAGGAATATTGAGGAGAGGTGGAGATAGAGGAGCAATACTCAGGAAGTAGGAACTTAAGTGGATTTTTACTTTGAAAGCGTTGCAACCATATGGATTAAACTTAGAATTTAATGTGAGTGGTATTGAATAATGTTTATCAGTCATAACAGTGTATAAGGCTACTTTCACACTTGCGGCAGGACGGATCCGACAGGCTGTTCACCCTGTCGGATCCGTCCTTCCGCTATTTCGCCGTGCCGCCGTCCCTATTGACTATAATGGGGACGGGGGCGGAGCTCCGGCACAGCACGGTAGTGCATGGCGAAAGGCCGCCGGACTAAAAGTCCTGCATGTCCGACTTTTTAGTCCGGCGGCCTCTCACCGCGAACTTCCGTACTGCGCCGGAGCTCCGCCCCCATTATAGTCGATGGGGACAGAGCGGCGGTTCGGCGGCACGGCGAAATAGAGGAAGGACGGATCCGACAGGGTGAACAGCCTGTCGGATCTGTCCTGCCGCAAGTGTGAAAGTACCCTAATGAAGTTGTTTTTAATATGTCTTTTTTCGAATTTTGTATCTGTGTTTTATAGGTCAAGGCCGGAATTGCATCTGGATCCCGCATCAAGCGCCATATGAATTTAGTGATTATGAAGAAACACTAGTTAAGGGTTTGTTTTACATCTCCATTAGATTACATAGCCGTCCTGTAATGATCAATATGCCGGGACACCCGCTAGATCTATTGTTTGGGTGAATCGGCGGATATATTGCACGAAGAGGCTGGTCTCTATGGTGATGGAGACGCCTCTAATACTAGGAGGTTCCTGGTGAGGTCACGTGGACCGGAGCTTTGCGATCATGTGATCTGTATTGAAGCACATAACGGGGATACGTCACAGCTTTGGAGGTGGGCGAAACAGAATCTCTTTGAGCGTGCGCATTGTGAATAGGAGAACGCCAAAATGACACATACAGTACAGACCAAAAGTTTGGACACACCTTCTCATTCAAAGAGTTTTCTTTATTTTCATGACTATGAAGGCATCAAAACTATGAATTAACACATGTGGAATTATATACATAACAAACAAGTGTGAAACAACTGAAAATATGTCATATTCTAGGTTCTTCAAAGTAGCCACCTTTTGCTTTGATTACTGCCTTGCACACTCTTGGCATTCTCTTGATGAGCTTCAAGAGGTAGTCCCCTGAAATGGTCTTCCAACAGTCTTGAAGGAGTTCCCAGAGATGCTTAGCACTTGTTGGCCCTTTTGCCTTCACTCTGCGGTCCAGCTCACCCCAAACCATCTCGATTGGGTTCAGGTCCGGTGACTGTGGAGGCCAGGTCATCTGGCGCAGCACCCCATCACTCTCCTTCATGGTCAAATAGCCCTTACTTTCAACGTTTTCCCAATTTTTCGGCTGACTGACTGACCTTCATTTCTTAAAGTAATGATGGCCACTCGTTTTTCTTTACTTAGCTGCTTTTTTCTTGCCATAATACAAATTCTAACAGTCTATTCAGTAGGACTATCAGCTGTGTATCCACCTGACTTCTCCTCAACGCCACTGATGGTCCCAACCCCATTTATAGGGCAAGAAATCCCACTTATTAAACCTGACAGGGCACACCTGAAGTGAAAACCATTTCAGGGGACTACCTCTTGAAGCTCATCAAGAGAATGCCAAGAGTGTGCAAAGCAGTAATCAAAGCAAAAGGTGGCTACTTTGAAGAACCTAGAATATGACATATTTTCAGTTGTTTCACACTTGTTTGTTATGTATATAATTCCACATGTGTTAATTCATAGTTTTGATGCCTTCATAGTCATGAAAATAAAGAAAACTCTTTGAATGAGAAGGTGTGTCCAAACCTTTGGTCTGTACTGTATGTACGCAATGTGGGGTGTCCAGCTGCAGCCATCCTTCCGGAGGTAATGGGTCTTTTACTGATTGGTGGCCAGTGATGACTATTATGGCACAAACACTGGCCATTGGTGGATCTAATTAACACAGGTGTTCATATGGTGTAATTAACTATTCTATTGGCATATTGGTATGGGAGGAGGGATTGAATGTGCTTTATATACTCCTGTTTTACACTTCATAAGTTACTTGAAAAAGGCTACCATGTAGCCGAAACATTGCATTTTTGGACCTTTTGTACTGGCTCATGCACCACTTGTGAATAAACCTTGTTGGATTGGAGATGCTCCTCAGGATAGGTCATCACCATATCAGATCGGCGGGGGTCCAACACCCGGCACCAATCAGCTGTAAGAAGTGAAAGCACGTGCCATGTGCGCATGCCATCTCCTGTCTCTTCTTGTTCGCTCTTGATAGACAGAAGACAGCATGCGAGCATGGCGTGATCTGTGGGGGTGCTGGATGTCGGACCCCCACCGATCTGATATTGATGACCTATCCTGAGGATAGGTCATCAATATTAAAAGCCTGGACAACCCCTTTCATTCCTTATGTGTTCCTGAGAGCAGTCATATGCCCTCTCTCAACCATAAACCTAAGATCTGACCTGTTTTGGGCTGTAAGGCAACTGGCTGCAGCGAGAACCCTCCTCCACTGCACTGTCTACTATAGGAGACCAGACGCACTAAATCCCACCCCTTCACTAAAAGCCCACCCCATTCAGCAATTTGGAAGCAGAAAATGGATGCAATCAGATTTAAATTCCCCTCCTCGCATTATAGCAATACTTCTGTCACTTGTCTTTCACTAATATCATCACATAAGTTGACAGGTCACTTTCCCTCACATGAGCAACACACTCCTCTCCTGCTGTCATTCACTTGATCCACCTACAAAATATCAGAATAAGCAGGTGTGATTGAGTTAGTAAGATGAAATTCCCTTGTTGTGTTTATATGAGTGGACAAGTCACTGGCCTCCACAAGATCAGCACACTCTTCTCCTGAAATCCTCTGTGTTGCTGGTATTTCCACTCCTTCTACTATGTAACTATCAGTCTGTGACTTCTACAACATCAGCACACTTTTCTCCTGAAATCCTCTGTGCTGCTGGGTGGACCCAGCTCCTTCCGCTATGTAACTCTGTCTGTGACCTCCCACAAGATCAGCACACCCAGAGTGCTGGGCACCCGGCTCCTTCCACTGTTTAACCCTCAGCCTGTGGCCTCCCAATAGATCAGAACACTTCTCTGCCGAAATACTCTGTGCTGCTGGGACAACCCTGCTCCCTCCACTATGTAACTCTCAGCCTGTGATCTCCCACTTGTCTCCATTCCCTTCCTTACATCTTGACACTGCCCCTGTCCTCACTAACATCATATCATCAGTGGACAGGTCTGCCCTCCCACTCCTCTCCTCAAATACTCTGCGCTGCCAAGGACCTCGATCTTCCCACTAGGCAACTCTTGGTCTGTGACCTTCCACTTGTCTCCATTCCCCTCCTATCATCACCGTCATATTCAGCCCCTTTACTAACAAAATCACATGAACACATAGGTCACTACCCCCCCTACTCCACAAGATCAGCATGCTCATCTCCTAAAATACTCTGTGCTGCTGGAGGCTCTGCTCCTCTCACTATGTAGAGTACATGAACCCTCTGAATTGTAAAGCGCTGCGATATATGGTGGCGCTATATAAATAAAGATTATTATTACTATTACCTAACAGTCTATCACCTCCCACTTCTCTCCCTTCTCCTCCTCACACCATCAGACGTGTGGACAAGTCACTTTCCCTCACAAGATCAACCCACTCCTCTCCCGCTGCTGTCTTCATTCCTGATTCCTGACTACAGTGTGCTCCATCTTCGCCTTTAGATTCCACAAGACATCAGAATGAGCACACAATGGAGAGTTAAGTAAATCATCGTCCCCTGTTTTCTTTCTGGTGTGCGGTGAGAAGTCTTCTCCATTTCCAGCCCGCCTGACTCTCAGGTTATTATTACACAGTTATGGCAGCTCAGACACTTCTGTCATCGTACGCCGCTCCTAATTATTCCCCAGCGCTGACTTGACTTTCATAAGCCGGCTCTGCCGCAAAGGATTTTTGTCCTCTCGCCGGAAATCCAGGTTTATTCATGCAAGGTCAAGTGTTTCATATTTATAACGGGCATTAATTACCGCTCGCTGGATTGTCTAACCTCTTCGTTTTTAAGGGGGCGTGAAGAATTATCTTCAACTAGCGGAGAACTCCGGAGAGGTAGCAATGAGTGTGTTATCATAAATGCCAGGATAATGGGAGGCGCGAGCTGCCCCCTCATAACATCTACAAGGGCTCAATAGCCAGCATCTTCCATAGGAAGAAAGAATGGTGTGCTGGTAAGGGAGGGGTGTGATTATTTATGCAATCCTATATAGACACCTGCATTAGACCCAATTAGTATAATAATATTATTTAAAGGGCTTTCCAAACTGCACAATTTCATCTAAATGCCTTCTTCTGGACACCATATTGTGGAAAGGAGTCCAGAAGAAGGGATCAATCTCAGGGGGCACCATGTAAGACTAATAGTAGCTTACGTTTAAAGGGGCACTCTAGAACAGGGATTGTCAGCTTCTGCAAAACCACAACTTCCAGCATGCCCTAACAGTCTAAAGTACTTTCCTGGGGAGGCCCTGATGAGCAGGAGGTGGATTTCAGACTACCTCAGACTCCATTAGACCAGGAGTCAGTGATCTATACAGGAGTTGTGAAAACCCCCCTCTTAGGGCTCTTTCACACCTGCGTTGTTGTCTTCCGGCATAGAGTTCCGTCGTCGGGGCTCTATGCCGGAAGAATCCTGATCAGTTTTATCCTAATGCATTCTGAATGGAGAGAAATCCGTTCAGGATGCATCAGGATGTCTTCAGTTCCGGAACGGAACGTTTTTTGGCCGGAGAAAATACCGCTGCATGCTGCGCTTTTTGCTCCGGCCAAAAATCCGGAACACTTGCCGCAAGGCCGGATCCGGAATTAATGCCCATTGAAAGGCATTGATCCGGATCCGGCCTTAAGCTAAACGTCGTTTCGGCGCATTGCCGCATCCGACATTTAGCTTTTTCAGAGTGGTTACCATGGCTGCCGGGACGCTAAAGTCCTGGCAGCCATGGTAAAGTGTAGTGGGGAGCGGGGAGCAGTATACTTACCGTCCGTGCGGCTCCCCGGGCGCCCCAGAGTGACGTCAGGGCGCCCCAAGCGCATGGATCATGTGATCACATGGATCACGTCATCCATGCGCATGGGGCGCTCTGACGTCATTCTGGAGCGCCCCGGGAGCCGCACGGACTGTAAGTATACCGCCCCCCCGCTCCCCACTACTACTATGGCAACCAGGACTTTAATAGCGTCCTGGGTGCCATAGTAACACTGAACGCATTTGGAAGACGGTTCCGTCTTCAAATGCTTTCAGTACACTTGCGTTTTTCCGGATCCGGAGTGTAATTCCGGCAAGTGGAGTACACGCCGGATCCGGACAACGCAAGTGTGAAAGAGGCCTAAGGCAGACTCACCTGCTTCTAGGGGCTTCGCTCCACGTCCTTGGCTGCTCTGCTCGGCTCCTTCAATGTAAACTTCCGGTTTGACGCTGCAGCCAATCGCTAGCTGCAGCAGTGACAAATGGTCACATGATGCAAGGGGAGCAGGTCACCACTGCAATCAGCAATTGGCTGCAGCGGCGTCAAGCCATAAATTTATATCCAGGGACCTGAAAGGAGCAGCCAAGGCCAGAGAGCGTAAGAGCTGGGAGCCCCCTGCCAAAAAAATAAATTAAAAATGTGCACAATTCCAATGTAGCAGAGGTAAAAAAGCAGATACTGCCATGCAAGGTAATTACGGTATACGTTTCTTGTGAAAATCCTCAAAATTCTCAGAAATGCTTTTGTTTATTTGTATGCAAATAAGGTTTACGGTGCACCATGGGCGGGGCCACTCCATTCGGTGCACCATCACTTTGCCAGTAACCGCCTAGTGCCTGCCTACCTTGCTTGTTTGATTGACAGTCCCTGAGATTTCCGGGCCGATAGCGATATGTGTATATGGCAGAATGCTGACTCGCCGTAAGCATCGTTTCGTGGAGGCAATAAAATCGCTTCACTGTGCAAAAGTTATAGAAATCCAGCACAATTATGCCACAGTTAGGTCCATATATATTTGGACAGAGACAACATTTTTGTAATCTTTCTTCTGTACATTACTACAATTCAGATGCAGTTGAAGTTCAGACTTTCAGCTTTAATTCAGTCGGTTGAACAAAATGATTGCATAAAAATGTGAGGAACTAAAGAATTTTTTACACTCAATCTCTTCATTTCAGGGGCTCAAAAGTAATTGGACAAATTAAATAATTGTACATAAAATGTTAATTTCTAATACTTGGTTGAAAACCCTTTGTTGGCAATGACTGCCTGAAGTCTTGAATCTCATGGACATCACCAGACGCTGGGTTTCCTCTTTTTAGTTGCTCTGCCAGGTCTTTACTGCAGCAGTTTTAGTTGCTCTTCCAGGCCTTTTAGTTGCTGTTTGTTTGTGGCCTTTCTGTCTGAAGTTTAGTCTTTAACAAGTGAAATGCTCTATTGGGTTCAGATCCGGTGACTGACTCGGCCATTCAAGAATATTCCACTTCTTTGCTTTAATAAACTCCTGGGTTGCTTCGGCTTCATGTTTTGGGTCATTGTCCATCTGTATTATGAAACGCCGACCAATCAGTTTGGCTCGATTTGAGCACACAGATGTCTCTGAAAACCCCAGAATTCATCCGGCCGCTTCTGTCCTGTGTCACATCATCAATAAACACTAGGGCCCCGGGGCCACTGGAAGCCATGCATGCCCAAGCCATCACACTGCCTCCGCCGTGTTTTACAGATGATGGGGTATGCTTTGGATCATGAGCTGTACCATGCCTTCTCCATACTTTTTTCTTTCCATCAGTCTGGTAGAGGTTGATCTTGGTTTCATCTGTCCAAAGAATGTTCTTCCAGAAGTGTGCTGTTTTTTTTAAGATGTTTTTTTTAGAAAAGTCCCATCTAGCCTTCTTATTCTTGAGGCTGATGAGTGGCTCGCACCGTGCAGTGGACCCTCTGTATTTACTTTCATGCAGTCTTCTCTTTATGGTAGATTTGGATATTGATACGCCTATATCCTGGAGAGTGTGGTCACTTGGTCG
Organism: Bufo bufo; assembly: GCF_905171765.1. Lineage (NCBI taxonomy): Eukaryota > Metazoa > Chordata > Amphibia > Anura > Bufonidae > Bufo > Bufo bufo. The sequence goes on along the minus strand of NC_053392.1, from coordinate 606,794,422 downwards.
GCTGTTGTGAAGGGGCTTCTCTTCACCGCGGTAATTATTCTGGGATCATCCACCACTCTTGTCTTCCGTGGGCGTCCAGGTCTTTTTGCATTGTTGAGGTCACCAGTGCTTTCTTTCTTTCTTTCTCAGGATGAACCAAACTGTAGATTTTCCCACTCCTAATAGTGTAGCAATTTGTAGGATGTTTTTTTTCTGTTTTCACAGATGAAGGATGGCTTGTTTCACCTGCATGGAGAGCTCCTTTGAACGCATGTTTACTTCTCAGCAAAATCTTCAAAATGCAAGCACCACACCTCAAATCAACTCCAGGCCTTTTATGTGCTTAATGGAGAATAAAACAATAAAGAAGGAATTGCCCATGAAACAGCCTTTGAGTCAATTGTCCAATTACTTTTGGTCCCTTTAAAAACAGGGTGCCACATGTGAAGGAGCTGAAACTCCTAAACCCTTCATCTAATTTTAATGTGGATACCCTCAAATGAAAGCTAAAAGCCTGGACTTTATGTCCATGTCCATTATACAACTATAACTTGAATATGTTTTAGTAAACAGGTAAAAACAAAACAAAATTTGTGTCAGTGTCCAAATATATATGGACCTAACTGTATGTTGGTTAGCGAGTAGACGGAGCAGAAATAGTGGAGTATGACCTGACCGCAGCATCTGACTACACAGGGTTTGTTTGTAGTCTGTAACCATGGAGATGCATTGATGTGCACAGGAGCTGTATACAAACTGTTTGCAGCAGCAGTACACATCCCCTTTAAATGACAATAAGATCATCTGTTGAACCAGACATTTGATAATCTCACGTCAGGTGCTGAAGACCATTTGTTTTTCTCGGTAGCAGCTCTGTATTATAAATGATGGCGTACAGCAGTGTGTATATGAACGTCAATGTGTTCCCGTGTATCCAGTGACAGGTTGTAGTTACTTTTACGTTCTATGCATTATCTTTCTTTTAGATGGAGCGCTCAGGGAGGTGGATGAGTGAAGTGCAGGCATTCGCGATGCTCTGATCGTTCTCTGCAGAGACATACACACCAATAAGGTCATCCTGGATATAGTACTAATTAGTATTTAGCGCTGTGTAGGGTTGTTTCGATATCAAAATTTTGATTCAGTTTCGATATCATAAAAAAGTATTGCGATACTCGATACCACGCGGAAAAAATAGCCACATTTTATGGAACATCCGGCCCATAATCGAACAGTCCTATGCTATTTTTTTGGGGGGAACAAGGTGACTAAAAAATGGCAAATCGCACAGTTTTTCTTTTCTTTTTTTTTCTTTTACGGCGTTCACCGCATAGGAGATATTTTTTAATATTTTAAGTTTGGACTTTTCGGACGTGGCGATATGTATTATTTTATTTATTTTATGGTTTATATATTTTACCTGTAAAATTGGGAAAGGGGGTGATTTATACTTACTATTTAGTTGTGGTTCATTTTAGCTTTTTTTTTTTTTTTTTTTAGTTTATTTAATAACTATTTACCCCCTTAGGGGCTAGAACCTGGGATCTTTTAATCCCTTGTCCTATCACTCTGATAGAGCTCTTTTATGGTGAATAGGACTTCACACTCTCCCTGCTGACCTGTGCATAGTACACACAGCAGCAGGGAGATTTCCATGGCAGCCAGTGCTTCAGTAGCGTCCTGGCTGCCATGGTAACCGATCGGGGCCCCGGGATTACACTGCTGGGGCTCCGATCAGAAGCTGCCACTGCTCCATCAATGAGAGGAGGTGAGTGGACTCTGTGGCCACTGCCACCAATGATTTAGTACTGGGGAGGGGGGGAGGCACCAATGTTTTTAATACTGTGGGCGGGGGGCGCACTGCGCCACCAATGTTTTTAATAGTGGGGAGGGGCGCACTTCGCCAAGAATGATAATTAAAGTTTAATATACAAATAAAGCCGGCGGCAGAAACACCACCAATGATAACTAATGTTTAATACATTACAAATGCAGGCAGCGGCAGAAACACATTGCTGGCACCCTGCCTCTGACACGGCACCTGAGGGGTTAATTTCTGCGGATCGCAGTGCCCTGTCAGAGGCAGGGTGCCAACAATGTATTTCTGCCGCCGCCTGATTTGTAATGTATTAAACATTAGTTATCATTGGTGGTGCAGTGGCCACTGCCCCTCCCCTCCTCCGCCCCTCTGCGCTCTCATTGGAGGCAGCGGCAGCACAGGGGGAGGGAGATCCTGCTTTCTTCTTGCCTGTGCTGCTGAGGGAACATGGCGCACGCTGAGAGCAGGGCGATCCATGTTCTCTGATACTGGGCTGTGCAGTAGCACAGCCTAGTATCGATAAAAGACAAATCCCAGTATCGATACCAGGCTAAAAGTATCGATTGGGTATCGAAAGTTCGATACCCGAAACAACCCTAGTGCTATGCCGGCAGAGAAATACCGGATCGCCCTATAAGACGCACCTAGGTTTTAGAGGAGGAAAATAAGAAAAAATTACATTTTTCATCAGAGCTCAGCTCAGATCCCCAATCAGATCCCCTCAATGTTAATCAATCCTTAGCTCAGAGCCCCAATCAGACACCAAATGTTAATCAGACCCCCAATGTTAATAAGGCCCCCATTCAGACCTCAGATCAGACCCCCAATCCAACCTTAGATCAGATGCCCACTTTTTATAAGACCCCCAATCAGACCTCAGATCAGACCCCAAATGTTTACAAGACCCCCAATCAGACCTCAAATCAGACCCCCAATGGTTATGTGACCCAGAATCAGACCTCAGATCAGACCTTCAATGTTTACAAGACCCCCAATGAGACCTCAAATCAAGCCCCCAATGTTTATGAGACCGACAATCTGACCTCAGATCAGACCTCCATGTTAATAAATCCCCCCATGTGAAGCAGACCTCAGATCAGAGGGGGAAAAAAAAGTACTTCTCCTGTTCCGGACGCCACCGCCGCTCCTGAGACCCAGCATTCTTCCTGTTCTTCCTGCTGTGCTACGACCAAACGCTGCACATTGTGAAGTCACAGCCTCCCAACGCTGTGTGACTGCCAACGAGAATTTTTCTTTTTTCTGGACAACTTATCCCAAAATCACGCAGAGTCAACATTTTTTAATGGAAAAATTGGAAAAATATAATAAAAGATAAAGATGATAAGTAATACGTGTCTATAGGTCAATATACTGATAATAACTCATCACCGGCATTTACTGCGAGCTGGAAAATAATGAAAACTACAACCAAAATAATCTACTTAACAACCACCAGCCTCAAAAAAATAATTATGCAGCCTGATGGGCCGTTTAGGCTTCTTGCACACAACCTTATTTTTCCCCTGTGTGCGATCCGGATTTTTTTGCAGACCCATGTGGCTCTTCCATGAATAATAGAATATGTCCAATTCTATTGTGGATGGGGAAAGCCCTTTTTATTGACAGGAGTAAAAAAAATATATGGAATGAATACGGAAAGTATCCGTATTTTGCAGATCCGTTGTTTGCAGGCTGAAATACAGACATGGTGTCACTGTCTGCCCTGTGAGAGATCTGAGAAGATTGGATAGACTTGCAGCACGTGAGTCTATCTGACAGGTCTTTCTGTGTTTCCCTTCTGTTTGTTGTTGTGGGCAGGATCCCACCTCTCCACAGGTTCTGCTCGTTAGCTGTTTAAGAGGCGCTATTTAAGTCTGCCTCTTACTGCTGACTTTGCGGTTGATAGTTTCCTTCTGGAGTTCTATACTGGTTGTTTGTGAATCCTCTACTTCCCGCTCGTCTCAAGCTAAGTCCTCCTGTTCTCCCGTTTGTGCGGGTTTTGCTTCTAGGTCTCAGGGAGACGCTGGTCCCTTCACGGTGGAAGGTACTGGCTGTCTCTTTCCCCGCTCCCTAAGTTAAGGTTTGCTTCAGTGTCAGCAGGGCTTAGGTTCCAGCGTATGAGTTCGTTCACCATCAGGACTGTCAGCAGTCAGAGGCTCAGGGATTGTTAGGAGGTTACCATTCTCTCCTCCCTAGCTTTGGGGCCTAGTCTGTTTACCTGTTGCTGTTTGGTTACTTGGTGTTCCTCTTATCCCCACTTGCCGTGACACATGGCCACGTGCATGATGTAAAACGGTTTCCAGTCTTATGTAAAGGAAGCTTTAGGGCTGTTTCACACGAACATGATCAGCCCAGGAAAAACTGTCCGTGTTTCTGCCGGATCTCCTGGCCTGACTGCTCTTCTCTGGACTGACTGGAATTTAGTGTTTTATGATGCAGTCAGTTCATACCTGATGGCGGGTCTCTTGTACTGAACCCACATGATGATGTGTTGATAGACCCACCATCAGACCTCTCAGCTCTGTACAAGTAAACAAAATATTGTCTCTTTTCATTTACTGCCAGCAAGCAGAGATCTTGAAAGTGGTGAAAAATCGAAACACAAATTGTATTAGGAGGTTGCAGAATTTTTCATTGGTAGTAAATAATCTGGATCGCGCCAGACTCCGGCAGGATTCCCGCCGCCGTATGAGTAATATTTGCCTGTAACATTTTCGGTATAATAACTCTGCGCTCCCGTGACTTCCGATGGGCGATATTTTTTATTTGACGTTCTTATTTGACTGTTTTGCATTTAATAGAAAGATGCTGGGATCTCAACGAGAGTCGTAAACATGAATGGTGATGCACGTCGTAAAAGGAATTGTTTCCATTCCGCCCGTGTGACGCCGCGCGCTGGGCCGCTCGCATTTTCATTGTTGTGGAAGTGATTATAATAAAAATACTCCGTTAATTCCCTTCTAAAAAGATGAGGCTTTAATAGAAACTTTATGACGTATAATTGCCGGCACAATCTGAAACGCATTTTCCAACAATGTTCCGGACGCCGCGGTTATAACGAGCTTTATACTGTATATTGTTACAGGCTAGAACCACATTATCTCATTGTGTGCTTTTCTAGGCTCGTCCTACAACTTATTTAGCAAATTTCTCTTAAATTGGTTGTCCGAGGGATTTCATACTCAAGGCCTATCCTCAGGATAGATCATCAGTATGTGATCGGTGGGCGTCTGACGCCTGGCACCCCCGCTGATCAGCTGTTTGAAGAGGCTGCGGTGCTCCAGTGAGCGCCGCTGCATTCTCCTAGCTCGCCAAGCACAGCGCCGTCCATTGTGTAGTGGCTGTTTTTGGTATTGCAGCTGCTTCACTTGAATGGGGCTGAGCTAAGCCTAGGCCATGTGACCATGAAAGTGAAGTCAGTGGCCTAGGAAGAGGTGCGGGTCTCTTCAAACAGCTGATTGGCAGAGGTGCCGGGAGCTGGACCCCCACCGACCAAATACTGATGACCTATCCTGAGGACAGGTCTTCGGTATTAAACTCTCGGACAACCCCTTTAAAGGGAAAGAAAACGTATCCCCTTTCCACAGGAATGGAGGCGGTGGTCCCAGTTTGAATGGAGCGTCAGACGTGCATGTTCAGAGCTCCATTTAATTCTATGGGATTGGCAGTACAAGCGTCCGGCTATCTCCGGAAGCACCATGGAGATGAATGGAGCAGAAGCATGCATTGGTGTCCACCTCTCTATTCAAACTGGGGGGACATGGATCCTCATTCTCATGATCAACAGGGGCCCTAGCGGTCAGACCCCGCCAATCAGACACTATGCCCTACCCTACACATAAGGGATATGTTGTTGTTGGATAATCCTTGTTAGACAATAAGCTAATCACAAAATGTCCCCCTGCTGGGACCCCCAGCGATCGGGGGAGACCTAGCAGGAAGTGTTCACCTTCCTTGCTGTGTCTCCATAGGGATAACTAAGCATTAAAGGGGATGTCCCATCTTGGACATTGGCGTCATAGAGGTGGAACCCGCACCTATCCTTAGAACGGAGCCCACTAAGTGCAGGAGGGCACATCGCGCATGCGCCACCACGTCCATTCATTTCTATGGGACTGCCGAAAATTTATTAGCTGTATTTGCTATTTTTTTCTTAATCCCTCCCGAATCAACCCCCTATACCCTCCCTATCCGTGCGATGCGTCCCAAAAAAAAATAAAAAATTCCAACCTCCCCATACTCTGGACCATTTTCCCCCAGCATTTCTTTGGTAGTATAATACATTCTCATATCTCTTCACCTTCTTCACCAAAGATAGACATTCATTCAAACTCGAGTAACCGGCAGTCTAGCTAAGAACACGATTCTTATCAAAAGAATCTTTTTATAGCGTAGACAGTTAGACGACTGTCGAAGGCCACATTTGTTAAGCCGAATTGGCGTAATATAAATTCTATGAAAAATATTAAACTGAACCAATATATGATTAAGATTATGTGAAACTGTTCTTAGTGAGCTAAATATATTACCCCAATCAATTCCCCAAGCCCTCTGAACCGGGGAGACCACCTCATTAAATAGAGCTTTAAGTAGTAGTTTATATAATTGAGTCCCTATCACAGTATTTAAAGGTGAAGAAGTATCTATTTCCAGAAGTGAAGATTCTTTTAAACTAGAAAGCGCTGAGTATATCTCAAAGTACCTAAACCAACTAAAGTTACCCCTTTGTGTTAAGGGGGGAAAAAGAGAGAACCTCCCCATTCCTCACCACCTGTGAAACATACCGTAAATAATATCACTTGTTTGCCAAAACTTATCCCCAGCTAGTTTATTCAAACCCTTTAAAAATAAGTTATGCCAAAGAGGGCTACATACAAGGGAACCCTTTATCCCCAGCCATCTTCTAATGGTGGTCCAGGATCTAGAATATACTTTCCCCGTCACTCTATATTCTTGTTCAAGATTTATTAATCGCCCGGATTCCAGCAAAGTGAATATATTCTCGAATGGGGAACGATCTACCAGCGTCCTACAAAGGGCACTTTTCTCCCAGTTACAATATAGCCACAGCTGCGCAGCAATAAAATAGCCTTTGAAGTAGGGAATATTAAAGGGGTTATCCCATCTTAGACAATGGGGGCATATCTCTAGGATATGCCCCCATTATCTGATAGGTGCGGGTCCCACCTCTGGGACGCCGGGGAGCGTTGTGGCTGGAGGACGCCAAGTTTCCAGGGTCCGTCCACCACCAGGCGCAGCTCCCCGACTCTCCGTGACCTACCTTGCTTCAACTCTGTATTATATATTGTATCATACGGTTATATTTGTATTATCTATTTCTATCTTGGGGCCAATTTTCTCTTATCAGATAATTATTTAAAGTTGCGCGGCCACCGCTCCCGTTCATTTCTAAGGGGCCGATGGAAATAGCAGAGCCAGCGCTCGGCTATTTTCAGTGGCTCCACAGAAATGAATGGAGGGCGGCTGCGCATGCGCAGTGTGCCCTCCTCAACTTTCTCCGCTCTGTTCTCCTTGTAGGTGCAGGTCCCAGATGTGGGACCCGCACCTATCAGACAATGGGGGCATATCCTAGCGATATGCCCCCATTGTCTAAGAAAACCCTTTTAAGCCCTCCCTGCTCCAATGGCTTATAGAAATAATCCAGTTTTAACCTCACTCGCTTTTTTCCCCAGAGTAAATCATTAATCATCCTTTCAATAAGCTTGAAAAACCTATCCTCAATCCAAACTGGAAAATTCCGTAAGATATAGAGAAATTGGGGTAAGATCACCATTTTGACTAACGTTATTCGGTCAGCTCTGGATAAAGGAAAGCGAAGCCAGATAGAGATTTTTTTATCTTGTTTTGGCCATCAAGAGCATCAGATTAAGGTGAGTAAAGTCCTCAATCCTAGGGGAAATCATCATGCCCGGATATTCAAATGAGTCGACAATCTTTAACATCGTCAGGAACCCCTCACACTGGTGCCCAAAATTATCCAAAGGTATAAGAGTAGTCTTTGCCCAGTTGATATCTAAGCCAGAGACTTCCCCAAAAGAGTTAACTACAGAGAAAATTCTTGGGAGGGTTGCATTGGTATGATTAACACATCTTATCTTCCACTCCCATTACTCCAAACCCTTCATCCTTGTATCTTGCCGAATCCTAAGTGCCAAAGGCTTAATATATAAATCAAACAATAAAAGGTGAAAGTGGACAACCATCTGGTTGACCTCTGGTCAACTTAAAAATAGATGTCAAACCACCATTTATATTCAATCTATCAGTGGGGGGTCTATATGAAAGCCTAACCATGCTAATGAACCTTGTACCAAAACCCATCCTTTCCAATACCTTCCATAGGAATTTCCACTCCACCCATCGAACGCCTTAGAGGCATCCAAGGACAGCATGGAGCGGGAGTGCCCTCCGGGCAAATAATCGATGGAGATCATAGCGAGTACCTTTATTGGGGATGAACCCATTCTGATCCGGGTGAATAATCGAGGAGATTACTGTGTCTTGTAGCCAACATCTTTGCTAAAAGCGTTACATCTGTGTTCAGGAGCGATATCGGTCTATCGGACTCCATATCTAAAGGGTCTTTCCCCTTTTTCAATGTTAATATTATTAGTGCTTCTGGCATTGATTCGGGAAGGGTTTCACATTCCACAGACTCGGCAACTACCCTCAACAACCGCGGAAGAATCACTTCCCCATACTTGCGATAAAGCTCGTATGGGAAGAGTTACCTGAACAGGATTTTAGTGCTTCAAGGGAGTCTCTCTGAATTTCAGTCAGAACCAGAAAAGTAATTGCATCTAAATAGGCATTGATTTTTTCATCAGGGATATCATCACTAGTTTGATATATAATTCCGAGAAATATTCTACAAAAGCTCTCTTTATTAACTCCTGATTTCCAGTAATTGTATCATCTGATTGACGAATACTAAGTATTTCCTTCTTTTTTTTTTATCCTGATTAACTATCACTCTGGCGAGAAGTTTCCCTAGACGACCAGATTCACAGAATTGTTTTTGACCCTCTGTTGAGCCTTTTCGAGAAGAAAATCCGAATATTCCTGACTTGCACTTTGCAGAAGATTTCTATTCTCTTCTGTGCTGTTCATAGCAAACTTCTGTGACCCGCAAAGCGCAGCTGCTTTTAAGGCCCTCTCTTTTAACCGATAACCCCTTCTCAAATTGGAGATGTTGCTAACAAATACCCACCTCATAAAGACCTTAACTGTATCCCAAACCAGTTGATATTTAGCTGTTTTATAATTAACCTCCCAAAAGCATACCATCTCCTGTTTCGTCCAATCGTGATTGTCTATTACCGACAACCAGTAAGGATGTAATCTACAGGGAGGAGCTGCCCCCTCCCCGACATCAGTCATAGAAATTTCAAGGGATACTGGAACATTCTCCGAGAGTGACCTGGCTTCATATCTCATATATCTAATGTATCTCAGATATTTTTCATTTATTAAAGGATAACCGTCATATTTTTTTTTAATTGTTAGTTTATTAGAGCTAGGCATATATACCTGAGTTAGTCTGTCACTGATTGTCAAAAGATCTGTAATTACCTTATAATAACAGCTTTCATTAATGTCCTCTGTTCCTTTCCACTGCTCCCTTAAAAAACAGTTGCTAGGGGCTTGTCTGTCTCCGGCTAGGAAGACCGAGGGGCGGTCCTTCCCACTGCATGCCTGCATTAGGCTTCAGAGTGAGGAGGCGTGTCTCTCAGTAATCCAATCTGATTGGCTGGCAGGGAGCGGCTGGCTACAGCAAGTTTGTATGTGACCTCAGGGAATGCAGTTTTGGCCTCAGAGAACTGGCAGAGAAGCCATCTTGAGAAGATCCTCATAATGTAGGATTCAAAACAGCCGTAACTAAGTTTGCTAAAGATTGCATTTATGCATAATGCTGCTGCAGCAGTTACATATGCTAAAATTTATTTTTTTGATAAAAAAAATATGACAGCTATCCTTTAAAGTCAGATCATTCCTGGAAATACAGTTCCCATACCTTAAGAAGCAAGAATAGGCTCTTCTCCCTCGTCCCAGAACGCCCCAAACATCTATAAAACCCAACTCCTGACAGAATCGAGCCAAGGGGGATCCCTGATTAAGTATAGGTGCAGGGGCGTCTCTACCCATAGAAATCCAGTCTATCTTAGAATTCATAACACAGTTAAAATCCCCATTTATTAAGGTAAGACAGTCCCATCTTGGATATTGGCGTCATAGAGGTGGGACCCGCACCAATCCTTAGAACGGAGCCCACTAAGTGCAGGAGGGCACACCGTGTATGTGCGACCACGTCCATTCATTTCTATGGGACTGCCAAAAATGTATTAGCTGTATTTTTAGAAGTCCCATTGAAATGAATGGGAAGTGCGGCAAGCGGTTCTTTCACTTATCTGGGGCTTACAGAAATAGGCAAGCCAGCACACAGATATTTTCATCAGTCCCATAGAAATGAATGGAGGGTGGCCGCACATGCGCCCTCCTGCACTTTGCAGACCCTGTTCTAAAGATAGGTGCAGGGCCTGCACCATTCAGACACTGGGGGCATATTTTAGCGATATGTCCCCAATGTCCAAGATAGGACAACCACTTTAAAGTGCCTATTGAAATCAATGGGGTATCTGTGTAAAGCAGGACAGGACAGGTCCTCCAGAGGAAGAGACACTCTTTGTAACCACTCTTCATTGTGGCCAAGAGATGAGGAGGAACAGAGAACCCCATCTTTATTAAAAGGGTTTCCTCAGTAGAAGCCATAAATACCAGACGGGTGGAGGCAGGGTCGTAGCTAAAGAATCTGCAACGCTTGCATAGGTGCCACAGCCTGTTCACAGCTGACTGGTGGGGGTTTTGGAGTGTCAGACCCCCACCGATCTGATATTGATGGCCTGTCCTCAGGATTCCCTAACAGGATATATGACAATGGGTTTTCTAAGGTGGACAACCCCTTTAAAGAGAGACCCTGACCACTACTGACCCCTGTATATTAAAGCATCTGTGAGATCCCCTAATAGAGTTATATAAATGAGCACCCGAAAAAAGTGCCAAACAGGGGGGCTGAAAAGAAAACTGAATCTGATAATGTGGAGTGACATCTTCTATCACATGACCACTCAGAGCCAGTCAGCAGCTCTGAAAACGATCATGTGACATACATTCTAGGACTCTACTAACAGGAAGCATACTGTAGATATGTGGATTTTCAAAGCTGCTGATTGGCTGGGAGGAATCATGTGACCTAACAGGACCAGGAAGTGCTTTTTTTTTTTCAGGAGGGCCTGTTTGGTACTTTGGGGGCTGTTTATTGGGAGTCATGGCACTCACCAGTATAACGTTAGGTTATCATTACGGACGTCCTTACTTTATCATAATGACAGGTCACTTTTAAAAAGGGGTTTTTCTGCTTTCAGCATATCTTCAGGATCAGTCACCAGTATATGATGGGTGAGGGTCCTGCTCCTGACACCCCCCTCATTCAGATGTTAAAAAGGGTTGAAGAGCTCGAGCGAGTGCTGCCGTCTCTTCCAAGGGCCTGAAGTGAATGCGACTGAGCTGCAATACCAAGCACAACCACTACACAACGTACGGCGCTGTTCTTGGTATGCCATAAGGGGGTATCGGCGCTCATACACTGGTCGACAGAGGTCCCGGGAGTGGGACCCCCAATGATAGGTGATTAATATTTAAAGGGGTTGTTCCATTATCCTCTATCTATCTAGTAGTATCCTCTGCTTCACCTTCCTTCACCTCTCGTGATGTGTCTTTTTTCGTAAATACTTGTATTTCACGTGAAATGACAATTCTTTTCTTGTGCTGTTCCTCTGTTATTCCTCCTAGACATCAATGAATAAATTGAGAAGTGGGTGTTAACATTCCTTTTGTCAATCACAGTCTGACACTGGCAGCACTGATTGGACAGTGTGAGAATGTGCAGGGACACCCCCCCAACTGACACACCTAGCTATCAATGTGTTCAGAATTTTCTAGGAGGAATTACAGGGGAATGGCAAAATGCAGAGATGCTCCAGTTTTGTTATTTTTATGAGAAATATAAGGACCTACTATAACACATGCCAGAAAAGGTGAAGGAAGAAGGGGCAGCGAAGCGGAGAATACGAGGAAATAACCGGCGGAGCGAGGTGCGTTCATGGAATACACAACATCAAGGCCGCTAACAATGAGTGCCAGGAGCAATGTGAAATACAATGAACAAAAAAAAACATTAAAAATAATAAAAACAGCACCTTGAAAATAATGAAAAAGTGAAAAACACAGAATAAGCAAACTATAGCAGAGTGAAAATGTAAAAACCTAATCAAAGTGGGGGAGGGGAAGACAAATGAGCGGACGGGGAGAGGGGGGTAAGGTCATGAGGGGGTTTCCTGCGGATGCACTGGCATCTATATGGCATGGCGATCAGTAAAGGGTTGGTCCAGGGTCCAGGATTAGGGCTCATGCACACAAATGTATTTTTGGTCTGTGTCCGTTTTTTTTTTGCGGCCTGTATGGGGAACTATTCACTTCAATGGGGACGCAAAAAAAATGGAAATAGCCCTGTGTGCATTCCGCACCACAAAAAAATAGAACTTTTTTCTATCAAGCACCCCTTTAAACAGACTGAGCAAGGGGGGGGGGCTTCTAGGGTTATATAGTTTAGAAAAGAAAAAATATAGGTAAGGGGATGAACTAATGACATGTATAACATATCAGAGATCAGTACAGAGATCTCTGCCAACATAAGGGGTGTCCGCTACGTCTAGAGGAAAGGAGATTTCTACCCTGACATACAAGGAGATTCTTTACTGTAAAAGCAGTGAGACTGTGGAGCTCTCTGCCGGAGAAGGTGGTGATGTGACCTCACTAAAGGAAGAGGGGCCTTGTTCTGCCCAGCAGGGTTAGAAAATTATTCAAGTTCATTCTGCCAGAGTCTTGGTATTTCTCAAGTGCTTAGTTATAGCACCATCTAGCGGTTAAGTTGTATCACAGTTTGGGTGGGGCTAAAAAAATTGTGTGGCGCATTTTTAAATATGAAGGGGGCTTTAAAAATGGGCTGACAAAAGAATTGGCACAGCGCGCTACACGTGCCACATTTTTTGCCTTTCGGACCTCCCCTAGACAAAATTCCTTGGTACTCCCCTGACCGCATTAGACCATTTATAGTGAAACTCAGCCATGTTTTGTCAATTATAAGGAAGAGCACCCAGCATATATCTTGTGGCAATGGGTTTCTCCACCCAGTGAAGTGGGCTCTCGTCTCGAAAGGATTGGTCCACCAAAAAGTTGCATTGGCTACATTCATGTTCTCTGCTCTACACGATCATTCAAAGAGCCCATAAGATGCCATTTTTATTCTCCATGTATTACCTTCAGCTCCTTGGATATTTTTCTCATACCAATAAGCCAAAAAGAAAATCCCTGATTGATACAAATGGCAGATTAGAAATTCACATTTTCTCGTTATTTCTCTGCAAAATACGTGCAGGAAACGTTGTCATCACTTCTACATCAGGCCTACTGTGCTGTAAGCCATGAATAAAGGCAGTCTGGAGGATAACGGAGGTAAATGTGATCTAGCAGTATATAAATGTAATCTGAAGGAATGCCCCTTTAATCTCAGAAGCGGTGGTTTTAAAGACCTGTAAACCAGAGATATCACACATCTGAGGAGATCAGACGATTCCCGGCACCGAAGGTGACAGCTGACGTAGATGTAAAAGGAAGGAGAGGATATTGCTCTGAAATGGTTTCCAACTGCTCGGAGGATTAAAGAAAGTACAAAGAGCACAAAAAAAACCTAAATATTCTGGAAACTTCTTCAAAAACAGTTATTGAGTGCAGAAAATTCATAATTGCTTATTTTTACAGAATTGTGCGTACATGTATGCCCAATGTCGGGTCTTTAAAGATGGTGTCCGGTTAGGAGCTGAGCCACTGGGTGCCTGCTGTTTTACACAGCAGATACTTGCTGCTCGCTGCAGCACTTCCTTAAGGGCCGGCGCGCGTCACTTCCTGGGCTTTATGAGTTAGGGCATGTGACCTCGCTGACCTATCCTAGCCCTCCTGCGCATATATAAGTGGCTCAGCCCCCTTCCCAGATGCCTCAGTGTCAAGGTCCTTGTGTCCTGCTAAGGTTTCTTGTTTCCGCTAGTGTTCCTGACTCGTATCTGTATTCCTGGACTCTGCCACCTGTTAGATCCCTGCCTGCTAGCCTTGACTCTCCTGTTGCCTGACCTTTTGCCTGTCTGACTACGCCTCTGCCTCATCCTTCAGTCTTGCACCTCTGGTACCTTTCTCAGGTACCTCCTGGTCCGCCTGGACCAACTGCCTCGTGTGCCTATCCTCCTCAAGAGGTAGCGACCTGGTGTTCCCCTTGGGAAAGTCAATCCCATCATCAGAGGTACTGTGAAGATCCAGGGGTTCACTTAGACAACGCCCTTAGAGGAGGTAGGAAGCGTGGCACAGTGGGTTCACACCCGCAGGTTCGGGACAAAATCCCACCAAAAGGATAACTAGGAGTGTCAATAGACTGAATGGAACGATGATTGTTCATACACGCTACTTTTCCGTGCGTGCGTGGCCATTACTACATTCAAAAAGGGACACGAGCCTTTGTGAATAGTGTGGGTCCCAGAGGTGGGACCCCTAGCAATCAGACACGTCACCTTTAAGAAATTACTTTGCGCAGAATATTGAACCTGCTAAAGAGTTACATTCATTAGGATGTCTCCGAATTCTTCCTCTGTATACCGCAGCAGGTCTGTGCCCGTATTGTGGCCCGCAAACAGCAGGTCCACGACATATACGGCATCGGCCGTGAATGGAGACACAGATCGGAAGCCCACGGAGTGCTTCCATGGGTTTTCTGTTAATGCATGCACTACTTTTTTCGGTGCGGACACTCAGATGCGGATTCAAATGAATGGACAGGCGTCGGGCACGCGGTCGGTACCCGTGTATTAAGGACACGGCTCATGGGTATGAGGCCTAAGTCAATGGTTAATTTTGTACCAAGAGCTTACTTGTGCGAAAGGAAACAGAACTTCACAAATATATTCTGCCCTAAATAAGTAGAGACATCATTACACTATAGTCTTCTCCCAGAATCTAAGTCGATGATGATCCTCAAAAATTAAACTGCTGAGAAGGTAATTAGTTATCTCCTGCTTTCTATAATTAGAATGTTCCTTGATTGAGACCACTTGTAAATGTTTCGGCTGCAAAAAAAAGAAATTAAAAAAGTTACAGTTTAAATGTCTCCAATAGTGAAATCTGCAAAGTTGAAACCAGTGAATGTATCATTAGATTCAAGTTTGGCCAAATTGTCCATTTTTGATGTTTAACCACCTGCCATTAAACGAAACTCGAGGTGGGAGTTTCTCAAGAACGCCCGTCCTCGGGATCAGGACCACCAGACGATAATTAAATTCATGTAATGCCGCAAACATCTTTGCTATCCCAGCAGACTCAGCAGAGTAGAGCCCGATGGCTTGTTTCTAGTGAGAATATAGGCCGAGACGCTGATGTAACAACTATCAAGCCCAAAGAACAAAAGGTGATCATTTTCCTACAGTGCACCAGAATGATATCAGAGATTAAGGTAGACTGACTAATACATGTAGATGTAGTGTCCCAAAGCAAGAGTATTTGGGACTATGGAGGTTTGAGGACATTAACCCTATGCAAAGCCATCAATCCCCCTACTTTATTGCCCTGTGAAGGGTTAACATCCTGTGGTTCCGTTCCTCCTCACCGCAAAAAGATAGAACATGCTATATCTTTTTGCGGAACCGACGGATCGCGGACCCATTCAAGTGAATGGCACCGCGATCCCCATGCGGCTGGGCCACAGTCGGCGCCCTTGCATTGCGGATGCAGAGATACGTTTTGGAGGGGTAAAAAGAGAGACTGAGACCTTTTAACTGTCTGGTTAAGCTTTGTCAGACTGTTGTCTGCTTAGTGTCTCAACTGACTTGTATTGATGCTTGATACAAATCTATGGCAGACTGGAAATGCAACATTGATTCTGTTAGGCTGTGCTTCTCCACTCCACCCCTCCCACTACAAGTTTCTAGTTTAGTTAGATACTGTATAAAAGTACAGCAGTCAGAGGACCTAGTTGTCTGCAGATAGGGAGCAGAGAGACTCTGCTAGACCACGCAGGTGAGCATTAGAAGGCACCGAAATGGGGATACTCTGCCACGGACCCTTGGTCACCAGCTCTTTGACCAGGGAGCCAGTCAGACGACTGAGCCACAGGCCTTGGGCCAACAGCCCCTCGGCCAGGGTACCAGCCTTCTTATAGAGAGAGAGGGGCAGCTAGCTCAGGCCTTTCCTCGGCACAGAACCTACTTCTCCCAGGGAGGAGACTGGAGAAGCCAGCTCAGTGCACCGCCTGTATTATTTTGCACTTGAATTCCACCAGTAAAGAAGCACACTGGTTTCCTGCAGACCCTGATTCTCTGGACTTATTTCCTATTGGGGTGCACCACGTCTTACCATCCCCTCCAGACAGCAGCAACACACGGTGACACCTAGACAGTCTCTGGGGGACTTAACTTTGGGGCCACGTCAAACACGGCCACTGCATTGACATGCTTGAAGTTTACTTTTAGAAAATCAAAGATTTCTCCAGGTAGAAAAGTTCCAGCAACAGAGAGAAGAACGCATTCTGTCCTCTAGGCCTCCGTGCCAAGCAGGAAGTCTCACTGTGTCGTTATCAGTAGCTTTGTGCTTTACTCCAAGTCATTCTTCTCTAATTCCAGAATAATTGTCACCATCCTAGAACAATAAAGATCCCTCAGATACTCTAAGCTTTACTCAGGGGCACACATATAACAGAACCAGAGGCATGCAGCTATCTATCTATCTCATATCTATCTATCTATCTCATATCTATCTATCTGTCATCTATCTATTATCTATCTATCTATTATCTATCTATATATCTATCTATCTATCTATCCATATCTATCTATCTATCTATCTATCTATCTATCTATCTATCTATCTCATATCTATCTATCTATCTATCTATCTATTATCTATCTATCTATCTATCTATCTATTATCTCTCTCATATCTATCTATCTCCTATCTATCTATCTATCTATCTATCTATCTTCTATCTCCTATCTATCTATCTATATATTATCTCTCTATCTATATATTATCTATCTATCTATCTATCTATCTATCTATCTATCTATCTATCTATCTATTAATCACATATCTATCTATCTCATATATTTCTACAGGGAGTGCAGAATTATTAGGCAAGTTGTATTTTTGAGGATTAATTTTATTATTGAACAACAACCATGTTCTCAATGAACCCAAAAAACTCATTAATATCAAAGCTGAATATTTTTGGAAGTAGTTTTTAGTTTGTTTTTAGTTTTAGCTATTTTAGGGGGATATCTGTGTGTGCAGGTGACTATTACTGTGCATAATTATTAGGCAACTTAAAAAACAAATATATACCCATTTCAATTATTTATTTTTACCAGTGAAACCAATATAACATCTCAACATTCACAAATATACATTTCTGACATTCAAAAACAAAAACAAAAACAAATCAGTGACCAATATAGCCACCTTTCTTTGCAAGGACACTCAAAAGCCTGCCATCCATGGATTCTGTCAGTGTTTTGATCTGTTCACCATCAACATTGCGTGCAGCAGCAACCACAGCCTCCCAGACACTGTTCAGAGAGGTGTACTGTTTTCCCTCCTTGTAAATCTCACATTTGATGATGGACCACAGGTTCTCAATGGGGTTCAGATCAGGTGAACAAGGAGGCCATGTCATTAGATTTTCTTCTTTTATACCCTTTCTTGCCAGCCACACTGTGGAGTACTTGGACGCGTGTGATGGAGCATTGTCCTGCATGAAAATCATGTTTTTCTTGAAGGATGCAGACTTCTTCCTGTACCACTGCTTGAAGAAGGTGTCTTCCAGAAACTGGCAGTAGGACTGGGAGTTGAGCTTGACTCCATCCTCAACCCGAAAAGGCCCCACAAGCTCATCTTTGATGATACCAGCCCAAACCAGTACTCCACCTCCACCTTGCTGGCGTCTGAGTCGGACTGGAGCTCTCTGCCCTTTACCAATCCAGCCACGGGCCCATCCATCTGGCCCATCAAGACTCACTCTCATTTCATCAGTCCATAAAACCTTAGAAAAATCAGTCTTGAGATATTTCTTGGCCCAGTCTTGACGTTTCAGCTTGTGTGTCTTGTTCAGTGGTGGTCGTCTTTCAGCCTTTCTTACCTTGGCCATGTCTCTGAGTATTGCACACCTTGTGCTTTTGGGCACTCCAGTGATGTTGCAGCTCTGAAATATGGCCAAACTGGTGGCAAGTGGCATCTTGGCAGCTGCACGCTTGACTTTTCTCAGTTCATGGGCAGTTATTTTGCGCCTTGGTTTTTCCACACGCTTCTTGCGACCCTGTTGACTATTTTGAATGAAACGCTTGATTGTTCGATGATCACGCTTCAGAAGCTTTGCAATTTTAAGAGTGCTGCATCCCTCTGCAAGATATCTCACTATTTTTGACTTTTCTGAGCCTGTCAAGTCCTTCTTTTGACCCATTTTGCCAAAGGAAAGGAAGTTGCCTAATAATTATGCACACCTGATATAGGGTGTTGATGTCATTAGACCCCACCCCTTCTCATTACAGAGATGCACATCACCTAATATGCTTAATTGGTAGTAGGCTTTCGAGCCTATACAGCTTGGAGTAAGACAACATGCATAAAGAGGATGATGTGGTCAAAATACTCATTTGCCTAATAATTCTGTACAGGGTGTATCTATCAACCTGTTTAATACATCTAAAAATGAATTTCTATGTTTCTGTCTATCATTCACACTTGGGGTCCGGGTACAATAGGAAACGGACACAAATTCTAATCTGAACAAGTGCGAACCTTCCTGGAACATCTCCCAGTAAGCGGACTACACTGCCTCTGAGCCTTCACTGTCCACCAGGAGACACACCGGAACCACAAGACGTCTTCTGCAACACTTGTCTACTGGGGATTTGTTTTCTTGAAGCACATTGCGCTTGTGAGTTGTGTGCATAATGATTGGTAAGAATTCAATCACAACCATAAAAGATGCAGAAACAGTGGTTTGTGTGGCCCCCACCCCCTCCCCCACTCGCTCCCCCGGCTACCCTGGGGTCCACCACTGGGCTCTTTGATGGATGAGACCAGTTATTTAAAGAGAAATCTTGAATTGTCTTTTTTTCTTATTTGCAATGTGCGGCATTCCCCGGGCGAGGGTCACCTCATTATTTGCATGGTGCATCACGTTGCGGGTTATCCCAGCTGAATTATGGTGACAAGTCATTAGAAGGCTGTTCTATTGATCACAGAAGGAGCACAAGTTGATTTCTTAAGTCTATCGAGCCCTTATTCATAAGACTAGTGGCAGTGAAGTAGATCTACTTTGCCTCGAGCAATGCAGCGAGGCTGAAGCAGCGGTTGCCTGGAAAATTGGGTCAGAGCTGAATGTACAGAAAATCATGGAGAAAGTGAAACTTTTATACTCCAGGAGGAGCAAAACGCCCGGTTGGCATATTCCTTTCTGATTGCCATTATTGCTGGGATGAACTAAAACTACAAAGAAGTGCAAATAAAACTGTCATCAGACAAGTGTCATTTATTATACTCCGGAGCTGCATTCAGAATTCTGCTGGTTGTCATCTATCTTACCCACAGACACACCTAAATAATTCATACTAAATGTCCTGTAATACCGATTCAAAATACTGCCATATGCTGGAAAAAACGTTATACCACAGAGTGTCACACAGTATGTATATATACGGTATGTCATTGCGTGACAAAAAATAAAACCGTGAACAAAAGACAAAGCCATACAGCATCCACATAAGAAATGTCATACAAGACATACCGTATTTTTTCTCTTTATAAGACGCACTGGAAAAAAGTGAATACTAGTGAGCACTTCAATTATGGAAGCGCTCATTAGAATGCAGGGAGCAGTTAGTGTTGCGCTGCTAGTGCTGGCTGTACTCACCGCTCCCTGGTTTTCTCCAGAAGCTGATCCGCACTGTCCTGGCTGCATGCAGCATCAGGACGTAGTGCACGTATTATGACCTAATGTTATGCAACGTCAGATCTGACTCAGAGCGCGCCCACAGAAGACCAGGGAGCGGTGAGTGCAGAAAGAGCGGATGGATGCGCAGAGTGGAGGTACTGTCCAGAGCGTTAAAGGTAAGTTCATTTAGTTATTTTTTGTCTGATATTGGGCTCTGATGTGAGGTTTGATATTTTGCTCTGATGGGAGGTCTGATATGGGGTTCTGATCTGAGTTCTAATACGGGCATCTGATCTAAGGTCTGATATGGGGAAGTGTCTGATATGGGTTTCTGATCTAAGGTCTGATATGGGGTCTGATCTAAAGTCTGATATGGGTTTCTGATCAAAGGTCTGATATGGGTTTCTGATTTAAGGTCTGATCGGAGGTCTGAAGAAGATTGGGGTTCTGATCTGAGTTCTAATACGGGCGTCTGATCTGAGGTCTGATATGGGGAAGTGTCTGATATGGGTTTCTGATCTAAGGTCTGATCGGAGGTCTGATCTAAAGTCTGATATGGGTTTCTGATCTAAGGTCTGATATGGGTTTCTGATCTAAGGTCTGATCGGAGGTCTGAAGAAGATTGGGGGTCTGATCTGAGTTCTAATACGGGCGTCTGATCTGAGGTCTGATATGGGGAAGTGTCTGATATGGGTTTCTGATCTAAGGTCTGATCGGAGGTCTGATCTAAAGTCTGATATGGGTTTCTGATCTAAGGTCTGATCGGAGGTCTGAAGAAGATTGGGGGTCTGATCTAAAGTCCTCTAAAAAGTGTGTTTTATAATCCTGTGTGTCTTATAAAGTGAAAATGATGATACCATACACACTGTGAATACATAATAACTGCATACACTGCCCACATAATATTGCCATACAGAGCTTATGAAACGGTGCCATATAGAGGAAATTTAAAAAAGGTCATAACGTATCCACAAAATACTGCCATGTAGCACCTACATACAGTAATAGTACCATAAAGGGAAATCATAGAAATGTCATACAGTGCCCACATACTAACTAGTGCTTATAAAGTAATCACATAATACTCCCATGTAGCACTGTTTACAGTGAGTATATAAGAAAATTGTACAGTCCACATAATGCTGTCGAATAGTACATGACAGTGAACAAATAAGGCGTATTACACAAAATATTGCCATTTAGTACCTACATAACAGTACAACACATACCACAGTACCATACAGTGTCCGGTTAACGCTACTATACAGTACCTAACACGAAAGCCCAACACAGTACCCACAGATCACTGCCATACAACACCTACATAAGAGTATTACACAGAAAAATCACTATATAAACTCAGCCATACAGTGTCAATTTACCACTGCTATATAGCACCTAAAATAAGAGTGCCTCCACAACACTGCCATACAGTACCCACATTACAATATCATATAACACAGCCCTACAGTCTCCACACAGCACTACTATACATTGCAAAGAAAGAAATGGGGGTTAGTCGGCACATCCCAGCGCACACAGGTGCACGTCGCCATGGCTGCAAGCATCAAAAGAAAAAACAAACACAATGCACCAGCACTCACACAAATAATAAAATAAACACAATAGTGCCATACTCACTACACATTACTTAAAGGGGTTGTTTCACGAAAAATATTCTACAGTTTTTAAGCCGGCACCTGGATCTGAATCCTTTTGTAATCGCATAGCCGCTGAGTTATTCAATAAAATCTATCTGTATAGCGCCACCTGCTGTTTGTTCTTTTTCTTATTTCTCTGTCCTGCTCACTGAGAAGGTCGCACATGCTCAGTTTCATCCTTCAGCTGTCTCCTGAGCTGTGATAGGCAGAACATGGACACGCCCCCTGAGCTGTGATAGGGAGAGCATGGACAAGCCCCCTTAGCTGTGATAGGGAGAGCATAGACACGCCCCCTGAGCTGTGATAGGGAGAGCATGGACAAGCCCCCTTAGCTGTGATAGGGAGAGCATGGACACGCCTCCTGAGCTGTGATAGGCAGAGCATGGACACGCCCCCTGAGCTGTGATAGGCAGAGCATGGACACGCCCCTGAGCTGTGAAAGGAGAGCATGGACACGCCCCCTGAGCTGTGATAGGGAGCGCATGGACACGCCCCCTTAGCTACAGCAGAAAAGACACTCCCCTTGAGATGTCAGCTTGATATAAATCCAGCAGAGCAATGAACGAAGAGATCTCTGGATCCATGTGAGGTCCAGGGCTGGTTCTAGCTTTGTTAGAGATTGTCATGTGCTATATGACGCCTGATTTTCATTTTTTACAATATTCATGGGAGAACCCCTTTAAGATAAGAGTGCCACATAGTACCCACATAACACTGCCATACAGTACCTACATATAACAGTACCTTATAGCACAGACCTACAGTGTGCACATAACACTAGTATATATTACGTAACATGAGTGCCACATGGAGCTGAAACAGTCCTAAACGGCCTCTAGACACCACTTGAACCAATACCCTGGAGTCACCTAATCAGCTCTGCTACACCGGATGATAGTTGCACCGGCACGCCTGCAGGTTACAGGTTAATAGCTCACGTCTGAATGTGTCCCTTCCTTCAGTATTTGCATTGAGTCTCGAGTGTCCTGTGTGAACGCTTGTTACAGATGTCACATACACCGGGACATTGTCTCTGCGCTCCTGGGAACGCGACATTTACCAGAACTGCAAACAATGACCCCTGCGCCGCAGCGGGAATGACACAGAATGGAGACATTATTGAACAGTCGGTGTGACTGCCATCGACAAACTGCTCCGGAAACCCAACTAGCAGCAGAAAATTGCAGCCGCCTCCTTAAAGCCGCACAGACTGGCGCCGAGCCAGGCGGACGGCGAGCAGACGTCAGACCTAGTTATAATGTGTTCACACGACCATGCCGTGTTTTGCGGTCCGCAAATTGCGGATCCGCAAAACACGGATGCCGCCCGTGTGCCTTCCGCAATTTGCGGAACGGAAGGGACGGCCCTTTATAGAAAGGCCTATTCTTGTCCGCAAAACGGACAAGAATAGGACACGACTTATCATTTTTGCGGAGCCACGGAACGGAGCAACGGATGCGGACACGGAGTGCTGTCCGCATCTTTTGCGGCCCCATTGAAGCGAATGGGTCCGCACCCGAGCCGCAAAAAATGCGCCTCGGATGCGGAACCAAACCACGGTCGTGTGAATGAGCCCGTCACCTCTCCTGATGGGTGGTTCACTAAATAATTGTATTCCACATGGAGCATCCTATGATTTGATGTGGTGCCATTTCTCTATTATTCCTACTAGAAGTTTATGAATGAATTGCCCACAGTTTTCACTACAGTCCAGTTGTGGGGTGTGTCCCTGATAGTCCCCCTTTAAAGGGTGTGTCCACTACTTATGTGGACACGTCCAACAGTTTGCAATCCAATCCGAATGGGTGTTACCAGTGTGGGGAGGGGGGAGACCCATCCAACCAGTGCTGCCAACGTCAGCCTGGGCAAGGACACTACAGGGACAGTTAGCAATTCATTCATAAACTTCTAGTAGGAATAAAGGAGGAAAAACACCACATAAAGTTATATGAAAAGATGCTACAAAACTGTTATTACATGTGGGATACAAGTGGTTGCAAAAACAGACATGTCAAGAAAGGTTTTGCTACTTTGCAGATACATTGCGTCCCTTGTCTTGGATACACGAAGCGTATAGGAAACGTACAGGCAAGCTCCGCTCGTCTCTCATTCTCTTCCAGGACGGCAGGGAGCGGCAGACGCATCCAGTACCGCGCCGGTCACCGCTTCTGCCAAATGAGGGAATCCATCAATATTATTCAAAGAAATGTTCTGCAAGGTTTAACAAGTGACAAGACAAATAGGACACAGATGTCACCGCCGCCGCCGCGACGTGCAGCTAAATGAGACGTTTCAGGAGAGCAGGAGCCCCTGGGGGGTGCTGGGAGTGATAGTACGGGATAGCAAGGTTGGAGAATGAACAGCGCTCGGCAAGGTTACGGGTTAAAGAGGTGAAGATTGTGTTTCCAAGTTAACACTGCTACGTTCTCAGTATTTAAAGGGGATGTCCAGAATTGTATGAAATGTCCTAAAAAATGGAAGTCAAAAATGGAAAACTGCCTACTACCGTACATAGGGTTTCATGTGCTTACTGATACCTGCAGAATCCTACTCCCTGTATTTAGCGTTAGGCCTCATGCACACGAACGTATTATGTTTCCGTGTCCGTTCCGTTTTTCCTGCGGATAGGATGCGGACCCATTCATTTCATGTGCTGTCCGCATCAGTATGTCCGTTCTGTTGCCCCGCAAAAAAAAATAGTGCATGTCTAGTTTGTGGACAAGGATAGGCATTATTACAACGAATCCACAAAAAAAAATGGATGCCATACGGACGTCATCCGTTTTTTTTTTTGCGGATCCGCAATTTGCGAACCGCAAAACACATACGGTCGTGTGCATGAGGCCTTACAGTATAGTTTCTACATCGGATGTGTTAGTTGCCACATTTACACAGTCATCTGACAAAATAGGCTCCGCCCAGTCAAGGGCAGCTTTAAAAAGGTGTAAATGTGAATGCATCATGTAAAATATTAAGAATAGCAGTAATAATAATAATAATACCGTAATTCTTTATTATAATAATGCCTAAAAAAAAAAATACATTTCCAGTCCATGGACACTCCAGTCTTAAATACCAATGCGACATGATGTAGGGACAGATCAATTTCATACAAGCTTAGATTTCAACAGAAAATGGAATCACCGATGAGAATGGTGTTCCAATGGAGAAGAGCTGCAGTATAAAGCATGAACGTTGGACAGAGCCTTTGATAAGACACAATGTAAATTTAAAAGTACCTCCAACCACCACAGCCGATACAGCTAAGCTGTAGTCACCGATCAAAGTAATGGAGAAGAATGGCAGTGTAAAGCATGAGAGTATGCAAGAGCAGCAGGATGATCTTTTGGTGGGATAGGACAAAGATTCCAGACTACATCATACTCCGTCAGACAATGCAGCTAGGCTGGAGTCACTAATGAAAACAGGGTTATAATAGAGAAGAGTTGCAGTATAAAGCATGAGAGAACACAGCAGTCTATAATGAGATGGCAATTAGACTTAAAAGCTTTTGCCCACTCACCTGTCCGCAGCTTCTCCATTCTTGGTCACTCCTGGACCCCGCAGTCACCTCGGCCTGAGTGCTACATAACAGCAGTGATGTCCCTTCCAAGAGGCCGCGATAGCTTAGCCCTGAGACTGGCTGCAGCAGTCACCCGACCAAACTGCTTCCTGGTTCTGCAGGGAAAGGAAACGTCTGCAGGAACGGGGACAGGTGAGTGGGATTTGTTACATACAAGGACACAAATCAAGACCCCAGGGGTTTTCAGCTCCAAGGTCTGATGACCGCCGTAAGACTACCCAAGACAATGCAGTTTAGCGGAAGTCACTGACCAAAGTTGGGTCCTCATGGAGCAGGGGTGTAGTGTAAAGCATAGGAGAGGAACAGCTGAGCAGCCAGAGTCTATGGCTTTCAGACTACTTCAGCTTCCAAAAGTTGAAAAAATAATAACACTTAAACAGAGGTGGAGAATCTGAACTTTTTTAGTTATTAGGATTAACCCCTTGGTTGCTGGGTTTTGTACTCTGACTAGAGAACGCCCCCTGCAGACCAGTTTCTTGGAACCCCCATCATCCATCCGCCCTATACTTTAGGTCACTTTGTATAGATAAAGTCTGTGCAGATCACTTCTACGCTGTATCCATTTCCACCGGGACACATACAGGATTCTACCGGCACGTGCTTCGCGTGAATTATTCATGTCACATCACCCGTCAGGCCATAAATCCGTCCGGCTCGGAGACTGATTTATTGAGGACTCTGCGCGGCTGCTCCGTTATTATTAAATATTAATACCGCCTGATATATGTGTTGTCATGAAGGAGCTGCCGATGCTGCCACACTCCTAAATGAGATCTCCTCTTTCCTGGCCCAATGGCCAGTAATACATGGGACAAGGTCCTACTGTCCAATGTGCAGGTGAAGCATTGGGCCCCTGACTGCGAGTATTGCTGGTTTGCTATTTATTATCTTACCTGTTGGCTGTTTTTAAGTTCTTCTTCATTAGAAAACAGCTTTAAGCACTGACTCTGGCTTAGCGGCAGTGCCTATTGGAGTCGGTGGTGGTCTGAGATCCTCTTCTATGATCTAGGCCCTTCTTGCTACTTTGTTACTTCCCAGGAAGCTCTGCTTTTTCAGATTGGCTGCTAAGTACAAAGGCCGTCAGGTCTGTGTGAGCGCTAGCAAAGAAGGAGAGGAGGAGAGCACCAAGGAGGCGGAGATAAATAAAGCAGGGGCGGGATTACTGGGGGGAGGGTGGTAACCTGGTCCGCTGTCTTCCCAAATAGTGCACCTGTTCTGTGCAAGGGAGCCACAACATGACATTCCAGCAGATGGAGTGGTCAGGATTCAAGGCTGAGAAATACATTGTCCATCATGGAATACCATCAGGGAGGCGTCTGATTGACTCTGAAAGTATTCTGCAACAGGACAACAACTCCAAACATCCAGCCAAAGTCATTAAGAACTATATTCAGCATAAAGAAGAAAAAGGAGTCCTGGAGATGGTGATATGACCCCCACAGAGCCCTGATCTCAACAACATACAGTCTCTCTGGGATTACATAAAGAGACAGAAGGATCTGAGCAAGCCTACATCCTCAGAAGATCTGTGTTTAGTTCTTCAAGATGTCTGGAACAACCTCCCTGCTGACTTCCTTCAAAACCAGTGTAAAGAAGAAAAAGGAGTCCTGGAGATGGTGATATGACCCCCACAGAGCCCTGATCGCAACATCATCTAGTCTGTCTGGGATTACATGAAGAGACAGAAGGATCTCAGCAAGTCTACATCTATAGAAGATCTGTGCTTAGTTCTCCAAGATGTCAGGAACGGCCTCCCTGCCGACTTCCTTCAAAATAAGTGTAAAGAAGAAGGAGGAGTCCTGGAAGTGGTGATTTGAGCCCCACAGAGACCGGTTCTCAGTATCATACATTCTGTCTGGGATTACATGAAGAGACAGAAGGATCTGAGCAAGCTTACATCCTCAGAAGATCTGTGCTTAGTTCTCCAAGATGTCAGCAACAGCCTCCCTGCAGGGTAAAGAAGAAGGGGGATCCTGGAAGTAAAGATATGACCCCCACAGAGCCCTGTTCTCAACAACATACAGTCTATCTGGGATTACATGAAGAGACATAAGGATCTGAGCAAGCCTACATCCTCAGAAGATCTGTGCTTAGTTCTCCAAGATGTTAGGAACAGCCTCCCTGCAGTGTAAAGAAGAAGGAGGAGTCCTGGAAGTGATGATATGACCCCCACAGAACCCTGACCTGAACATCATCCAGTCTGCCAGTCCGTCTGGGATGACATGACGAGACAGAAGGATCTGAGCAAGCTGACATCCTCAGAAGATCTGTGCTTAGTTCTCCAAGATGTCAGGAACAGCCTCCCTGCAGTGTAAAGAAGAAGGGGGGGGGGGGGTCCTGGAAGTAAAGATATGACCCCACAGAGCCCTGTTCTCAACAACATACAGTCTCTCTGGGATTACATGAAGAGACATAAGGATATGAGCAAGCCTACATCCTCAGAAGATCTGTGCTTAGTTCTCCAAGATGTTAGGAACAGCCTCCCTGCAGTGTAAAGAAGAAGGAGGGGTCCTGGAAGTGATGATATGGCCCCCACAGAACCCTGACCTGAACATCATCCAGTCTGCCAGTCAGTCTGGGATGGCATGACGAGACAGAAGGATCTGAGCAAGCCTACATCCTCAGAAGATCTGTGCTTAGTTCTCCAAGATGTCTGGAACAACCTCCTTGCCGAGTTCCTTCAAAACCAGTGTGCGAGTGCACCTAGAAGAAGTTATGCTGGAGGCAAAGGGTGGTCACATAAAATGAATACATTTTGATGATTGATAAATATAAACCATTATCACTTCCATTTTTCAAAGCATTCTGACTTTGCAGCATTTTTCCTACACCTGCCCCAAACTTTTGCACAGCACTTCAGATATTTAAAATACAATCTAAGGAAAACAGATAAGAGGCAAGATAAGAGAATGCGGGAAAAAAAATATCTGATGAGGAAAGTAGTTAAAAGAAGTGACAAGAGATGAAGCAATCTCCGGGCGCCGGCAGAAAAATTCAATAAGCTGCTCTTTACAAGACAAGATAAACGAGGACATAATAACACATAAGAGCGCCGAGGCAAAGAAAAGTTCTGAACAAGAAAACTTCACACAACGTAGACACAAACCGCTGCTTCTGAGCTATCATCCCCAGCTGCCAACTTGGCACTACAACTCCCAGCAATGCCTGCCAGCCGGTGGGGGTGGATGCAACATGGAGAGTGACAAAGCAGAGTTCAAAACAGTCACAGCTTATCACTCCCTGAACTCTCTTGCAAACAACGTTGGTCATGGTGTGGGAGATCTTCCCATTCATTGCCACAATTGCTGACAGCCCAGGGGGCGCGTCCTTTCTACTGCAGCAGGTGGAACTGAGCATGTATGTCAACCTCAGTGAGCTGGACAGAGAATTTGGAAAAAGGGCAAACAGCAGGTGGCGCCATACAGATAGATTTCACCGAATAGCTCAGTGGCTATGCTACATTTTGAATTACAGACAATTACAAAAGTATTCTGAGCCAGGGTCTAGTTTAAAAAGTTTCGACATTTTTTGTAGGACAATCCATTTAAGCCCCAGGGACCTTAATTTAAAAGCATTCACTGAAATCTAAAGGAGCCTGACCAGGTTAAACTGCTGACAGCACTAAGTAGGGAACTGGAGACAGCCGAGGCAAGCTTATCAGGAGTAGTGTAAATATAAACTTTTATTCTGCCAGATTCTACCCCAGTAAGTGCCCAGCAGGTGGAGCGTCTGTAGAATTCTCTGCACTGAGCTGTATCACAGCCCCTCTCCTCTTCTCCAAGAGGGAGACCACCACAACTGCAACTCAAAGCAGAGGGGAAGTCAAGCAGCCCAATGCAGAGAGCACTTTACAGTAAAGCTCCACCTCCTGGGCAGAATCTGGCAGAATAAAATTTCATATTCACACTATTCCTGAGGAGAAAAAAAGATATGTTTTGCCTGCTCTCCCCAGCCCCCACCTAGTGCTGTCAGCAGTTTTGCAGGCTCATACCTGCTGATAGGCTCCCTTTCACCACTCAATATTTGATCAATATTGCCCTTTCAATCAGAAGAATGAGGGGGGCCACTGCAATCCGATCAGCGCTGTATCCCCTTTATTGTTTAGAAAGGCATGATGGCTTGCTCCTACAGGTCATGCCAGGTACTGAAGCTCAACCTTATTCACACATTTGGCTAAGGCCGGGTTTCACAGGCGGTGCAGAAGCAGCAATTGCAATGGTCCCTATGAGGGCAAAGATTTTACATTTATGCCCTGTATGAGGCTGTGTCTGTGCAAACAGGGGCTGATTGGTGGGGAGCTGCAGCACCTGAGGGCACTTCAGTTGCCTCCTACATTCTGAATTATGCAAGGAGTACTTTTGCAACATCTGGACTGCTACACATTGTAGACCAACCATGTAACCCTTGCAATGCAGCCTTGTTTGACCATCAGAGGCTTAGACGTTGCTTCAGGCTCGCCAGAAGACAACAAAACCGAAATCCGTTCAGAGCGCGGCTTCCCATCAATAATATTTAATTAAAATGAAGGCGGAAAACTCTGATTTGCCTGTCTACGTGTAATCCCGTCGTGTCTGGTAAAGCTTGTGATGAACATTTTGATATACTAATAATTGCGTTCCTTTTATTGCCACCACCATAACGAAACATGACAGCAGCCTGTTTATCCATGCTAGATTGTAGCACGGATTTCATTACATGCACCTGCGCCCGGGACGCCACATGTGCTCTGCCGGGCGAGATATCGCCAATGGTAATTCATTCACTGGCTGCCAGGAAGCTGATAAAATCCCTGAGATAAATCAGAAAGCAGACGCTTCACAGGGAGGGGACGGTCCCCGCAGTATACCCTGCTTAATTATTCTCCAGGACGTTTTCCTATCAAGTGACACGCATAAAGGCTATGTACACCTTTGGGGTAATTTATTTTATTATTTAATGCATTGTACTTATTTTGAGCTAAAAATCATTTATTCAATTGGTCTTTATTAACAATATGGAGTCCTTTTTTCTGTACAGAGCTGAGATGCTCTATTAGCAGCCTGTGGATTTTCTGTCTTTTCCGGCATCTGGGGAGAAGAAAGGCTCCTTATCTCTGCTCTCAGACATTATAAACACTCATTATAGCTCAGTTCTAATCTTACTGATAAGAATGTGGCTTAAATAAGTGTTTATGACCTTTTAGTGAGGGTTATTAGATGACCACAAAATGAAAAAGTGAAAATACCAGTCACGCAGTTAGAAATACGGTAGTTAACCATTTGTGACAGAACGACTCAATATTTTTAATAAGGGCCAATTGAAAATATGATTTTTAGCCAAATCTTAGTAAGATGCCATCATAAACAAAAATTGCCTCCAAAGGTGTACACAGCCTTTAAGACCATAGCATTAGGAATTTCATAAGGAGACAGTATCATGATGTAGATGCTAATATGTTAAGTTAAACCTTTCCTTGTTGCCCACAGTGCCTCATAGATGAGGATTTGGAGAATACAGTATGTTCTTATGGAGAGAGGCTTAAAGATTATCGGCCAGGCAACGCTCCTCTGGACTTCTGGGAAGAGGGAATCCAAATGAGCTGAGGTGCACCAATCAATCTAGAAGGAAAGGTAGGAGTAAAGAGTATATCCGCTTTGGGTTATACTTTTATGTTAGAGGAGTCCTCTAACTATGAGCAGATCACTAGGGGGCAGATGAATCATGCCTTCACTCCAGAATTCTGCCTTCAAAAAGTAGAAAATTGAGGTTTTTGTGACTTTTTGCACTTGCCTGCGCAAAAATTTTGCAACTTTTTTACGTTTTACACCACTCACTCCAGTTTTTAAATATGTGTAGAAAAGTGGGTGTGGCTAGCTATGTTATTGAGTTTCACTCCAGATTTATCATTGAGACTTTTTAAAAAGTCGCAATCTCGCTCCAGTAGGAGGATGGAGCTGGAAAACTGGAGGAGCTTTTCTAGACAAAAGTGTTAGGTTTAAGGATGAGACAAATTTATCAAACAACATGAAACATGTAATAAATGTGGCATAAAGTACAACAACGCAGACTCTAGCAAAACTGACTTAAGATATTCCCCTCATGATAAATTACCCCCCAAGGTGTCTTGGTGCCAAGATCACTTCTGATCACTGAGGACCCAGGAAGCCCTCAAAGGAGAAGTATTACATGGCACCAGGACAAATGAATAGATTATCCTGTGTACATACATTACTGATCCTGAGTTACATTCTGCATTATACTCCAGAGCTGCACTCACTATTCTGCTGGTGGAGTCACTATGTACATACATTATGTATCCTGTACTGATCCTGAGCTACATCCTGTATTATACTCCAGAGCTGCACTCACTATTCTGCTGGTGGAGTCACTATGTACATATATTATGTATCCTGTACTGATCCTGAGCTACATCCTGTATTATACTCCAGAGCTGCACTCGCTATTCTGCTGGTGGAGTCACTGTGTACATACATTACTTATCCTGTACTGATCCTGAGTTAGATCCTGTATTATACTCCAGAGCTGCACTCACTATTCTGCTGGTGGAGTCACTGAGTACATACATTACTTATCCTGTACTGATCCAGAGTTAGATCCTGTATTATACCCCAGAGCTGCACTCACTATTCTGCTGGTGGAGTCACTGTGTACATACATTACTTATCCTGTACTGATCCTGAGTTAGATCCTGTATTATACCCAAGAGCTGCACTCACTATTCTGCTGGTGGAGTCACTGTGTACACACATTACATTACTTATCCTGTACTGATCCTAAGTTACATCCTGTATTATACTCCAGAGCTGCACTCGCTATTCTGCTGGTGAAGTCACTGTGTACACACATTACATTACTTATCCTGTACTGATCCTGAGTTACATCCTGTATTATACTCCAGAGCTGCACTCTCTATTCTGCTGGTGCAGTCACTGTGTACATACATTACATTACTTATCCTGTACTGATCCTGAGTTACATCCTGTATTATACTCCAGAGCTGCACTCACTATTCTGCTGGTGCAGTCAGTCACTGTGTACACACATTACATTACTTATCCTGTACTGATCCTGAGCTACATCCTGTATTATACTCCAGAGCTGCACTCTCTATTCTGCTGGTGCAGTCACTGTGTACATACATTACATTACCTATCCTGTACTGATCCTGAGCTACATCCTGTATTATACTCCAGAGCTGCACTCTCTATTCTGCTGGTGCAGTCACTGTGTACATACATTACTTATCCTGTATTGATCCTGAGCTACATCCTGTATTATACTCCAGAGCTGCACTCTCTATTCTGCTGGTGCAGTCACTGTGTACATACATTACATTACTTATCCTGTACTGATCCTGAGCTACATCCTGTATTATACTCTAGAGCTGCACTCGCTATTCTGCTGGTGGAGTCACTGTGTACACACATTACATTACTTATCCTGTACTGATCCTAAGTTACATCCTGTATTATACTCCAGAGCTGCACTCACTATTCTGCTGGTGGAGTCACTGAGTACATACATTACTTATCCTGTACTGATCCAGAGTTACATCCTGTATTATACTCCAGAGCTGCACTCACTATTCTGCTGGTGCAGTCACTGTGTACACACATTACTTATCCTGTACTGATCCAGAGTTACATCCTGTATTATACTCCAGAGCTGCACTCACTATTCTGCTAGTGCAGTCACTGTGTACATACATTACATTACTTATCCTGTATTGATTCTGAGTTACATCCTGTATTATACTCCAGAGCTGCACTCACTATTCTGCTGGTGGAGTCACTGTGTACACACATTACATTACTTATCCTGTACTGATCCTGAGCTACATCCTGTATTATACTCCAGAGCTGCACTCTCTATTCTGCTGGTGCAGTCACTGTGTACATACATTACATTACTTATCCTGTACTGATCCTGAGTTACATCCTGTATTATACTCCAGAGCTGCACTCTCTATTCTGCTGGTGGAGTCACTGTGTACATACATTACTTATCCTGTACTGATCCTGAGTTACATCCTGTATTATACTCCAGAGCTGCACTTACTATTCTGCTGGTGCAGTCACTGTGTACATACATTACTTATCAACTCAGTGGACAAGAAATCAGGAGAAAAATGGGACATAGAATAAAAAAAGTCTATTGTGTCTTTTTATTGCAGTTTCTTCTTACATCCTGGTCTTTATATTTACCTCGAGGGCCAAACCAGACCATGAAACAGTATATCCTGACACTGAACCAAAAGGGACTGCAGAAAAGTGTGAGTTGAAAGCAAAGCTCCTTCAGGTTACTGTTTCTAACTCTTTTCTACTGTCATCTGTTTACTCATAAAAACCAGTAGAGATGAGATCAGGGGACAGAGAGGGTCCACCAGAGGAGAGGACATTACCAGGCTGACGTCAACCTACCTGTAGTGTCTGGTGTCCTTAATGGCGCGGTCACTGGGGGTGCGCTCGCTTTCCCTCTGATTGAAGGCGTACAGCCTGTAGGGGTCTTCTCCGGGTTTCCATCTTTGAGCATTCAGGTATCTTCGCTCATCAAACTGGTCCCACAGGTCATCCCAGTCCACGTCTGTGTCCTGCAGACAGGAAGAGGAGAAGTCTAAGGAACGAGCTGTCAAAGGTTACAAAGTAACTCCACAAACAATGTTGTAAAATGTTGCCAGTGCTGCCATTTATTTACACTGCACTATTTTTCGGTTTTCAAAATTTTCAGCCTCCAGTCACATCCAAAGCAACATTCAGAATTCTGCTGCCTATCCTCTGCAATTTTGTCTGACTGTGCAGACATAGGGCACTTTCACACTTGCGTTTTTCTTTTCCGGAACTGAGTTCCGTCCTAGGGGCTCTATACTGGAAAAGAACTGATCAGTTTTATCCCCATGCATTCTGAATGGAGAGCAATCCGTTCAGGATGTCTTCAGTTCAGTCATTTTGACTGATCAGGCAAAAGATAAAACCGCAACATGCTACGGTTTTATCTCCGGCCAAAAAAACTGAAGACTAGCCTGAATGCCGGATCCGGCATTTTTTTTCCATAGGAATGTATTAGTGCCGGATCTGTCCTTCCGGCATTTCAATGCATTTTTCTCACTGATCAGGCATTTTTTAAGACTGATCAGGATCCTGATCAGTCTTACAAATGCCATCAGTTGGCATACGTTTTGCAGGATCCAGCAGGCAGTTCCGGCGACGGAACTGCTTGCCGGATCACTCTGCCGCAAGTGTGAAAGTAGCCTAATACCCTGGTGTCTGAACTGACATACAGTACAGACCAAAAGTTTGGACACACCTTCTCATTCAAAGAGTTTTCTTTATTTTCATGACTATGAAGGCATCAAAACTATGAATTAACACATGTGGAATTATAGACATAACAAACAAGTGTGAAACAACTGAAAATATGTCATATTCTAGGTTCTTCAAAGTAGCCACCTTTTGCTTTGATTACTGCTTTGCACACTCTTGGCATTCTCTTGATGAGCTTCAAGAGGTAGTCACCTGAAATGGTCTTCCAACCGTCTTGAAGGAGTTCCCAGAGATGCTTAGCACTTGTTGGCCCTTTTGCCTTCACTCTGCGGTCCAGCTCACCCCAAACCATCTCGATTGGGTTCAGGTCCGGTGACTGTGGAGGCCAGGTCATCTGGCGCAGCACCCCATCACTCTCCTTTATGGTCAAATAGGCCTTACTTTCAAAGTTTTCGGCTGACTGACTGACCTTCATTTCTTAAAGTAATGATGGCCACTCGTTTTTCTTTACTTAGCTGCTTTTTTCTTGCAATAATACAAATTCTAACAGTCTATTCAGTAGGACTATCAGCTGTGTATCCACCTGACTTCTCCTCAACGCCACTGATGGTCCCAACGCCATTTATAAGGCAAGAAATCCCACTTATTAAACCTGATAGGGCACACCTGTGAAGTGAAAACCATTTCAGGGGACTACCTCTTGAAGCTCATCAAGAGAATGCCAAGAGTGTGCAAAGCAGTAATCAAAGCAAAAGGTGGCTACTTTGAAGAACCTGTTGTTTCACACTTGTTTGTTATGTATATAATTCCACATGTGTTAATTCATAGTTTTGATGCCTTCAGTGTGAATCTACAATTTTCATAGTCATGAAAATAAAGAAAACTCTTTGAGTGAGAAGGTGTGTCCAAACTTTTGGTCTGTACTGTACATTTCAAAGTATTCACAGTGCATGAACCATCCTGCCCTAAGCACTAACGGAGGTTATGCAAATATACACAAGCAAAGGTAGAATATAAAGAGTTGGGTCCTCGCTACAGTGTATCTAGTGTTGTGCCTGCTATTGATATAACCTCTTTAAATTACAAGTTCAGCTCTGCTACATCCGTACAAGTAATCAATTTTATCTGACTTTCCAGCAGGAGACTCAAATATCGGGTAAAATGTGAACATTAGCTGGATACACATCTGACTCCAGCAATGTACAGATCGAGCAGATACAAGTACGCAGCTCTCCTGCTGCTAATGAAACCAGCACCCGAACCATGCGATCCGTCCCTCACTATCTATCATGTTCTCTTAGCAAATGCAGAAAGCTGGAGATTTGGAGGAGTGAGATATTTATCCAATAATTGACTCTTATTCACTTAGTGGTCCGACATTCATCATGGTAATAAGATTTGGAGAAACGATTTATTTACAAGTGTATGAAGGAGAACCTCTTATACCACTCGGCGGCACTGGACGCCTTCCCCGAATAAATCTACTCTTAAATGTTAAGATGTGCCTGGCGGTGTGCGCCGATGATGTGTCAGTGTGAGTGGTGCACGCAGGATTTTATCAGGGTGGGGCACACAGTCATACAGACACCTCCATACACATACATAACATACACAGACACATATACATATACATAAAACATACATACAGTACATGCAAACACATCATACATAAAACATACACTCACCTAAAGAATTATTAGGAACACCTGATCTATTTCTCATTAATGCAATTATCTAGTCAACCAATCACATGGCAGTTTCTTCAATGCATTTAGGGGGGTGGTCCTGGTCAAGACAATCTCCTGAACTCCAAACTGAATGTCAGAATGTGAAAGAAAGGTGATTTAAGCAGTTTTGAGCGCGGCATGGTTGTTGGTGCCAGACGGGCCGGTCTGAGTATTTCACAATCTGCTCAGTTACTGGGATTTTCACGCACAACCATTTCTAGGGTTTACAAAGAATGGTGTGAAAAAAAAAAAAAAAAAAAAAAAAAAAAAAAAAAAAAAAAAAAAAAAAAAAAAAAAAAAAAAAAAAAAAAAAAAAAAAAAAAAAAAAAAAAAAAAAAAAAAAAAAAAAAAAAAAAAAAAAAAAAAAAAAAAAAAAAAAAAAAAAAAAAAAAAAAAAAAAAAAAAAAAAAAAAAAAAAAAAAAAAAAAAAAAAAAAAAAAAAAAAAAAAAAAAAAAAAAAAAAAAAAAAAAAAAAAAAAAAAAAAAAAAAAAAAAAAAAAAAAAAAAAAAAAAAAAAAAAAAAAAAAAAAAAAAAAAAAAAAAAAAAAAAAAAAAAAAAAAAAAAAAAAAAAAAAAAAAAAAAAAAAAAAAAAAAAAAAAAAAAAAAAAAAAAAAAAAAAAAAAAAAAAAAAAAAAAAAAAAAAAAAAAAAAAAAAAAAAAAAAAAAAAAAAAAAAAAAAAAAAAAAAAAAAAAAAAAAAAAAAAAAAAAAAAAAAAAAAAAAAAAAAAAAAAAAAAAAAAAAAAAAAAAA
Organism: Bufo bufo; assembly: GCF_905171765.1. Lineage (NCBI taxonomy): Eukaryota > Metazoa > Chordata > Amphibia > Anura > Bufonidae > Bufo > Bufo bufo. The sequence continues at coordinate 606,757,539 of NC_053392.1, read as the reverse complement.
AAAAAAAAAAAAAAAAAAAAAAAAAAAAAAAAAAAAAAAAAAAAAAAAAAAAAAAAAAAAAAAAAAAAAAAAAAAAAAAAAAAAAAAAAAAAAAAAAAAAAAAAAAAAAAAAAAAAAAAAAAAAAAAAAAAAAAAAAAAAAAAAAAAAAAAAAAAAAAAAAAAAAAAAAAAAAAAAAAAAAAAAAAAAAAAAAAAAAAAAAAAAAAAAAAAAAAAAAAAAAAAAAAAAAAAAAAAAAAAAAAAAAAAAAAAAAAAAAAAAAAAAAAAAAAAAAAAAAAAAAAAAAAAAAAAAAAAAAAAAAAAAAAAAAAAAAAAAAAAAAAAAAAAAAAAAAAAAAAAAAAAAAAAAAAAAAAAAAAAAAAAAAAAAAAAAAAAAAAAAAAAAAAAAAAAAAAAAAAAAAAAAAAAAAAAAAAAAAAAAAAAAAAAAAAAAAAAAAAAAAAAAAAAAAAAAAAAAAAAAAAAAAAAAAAAAAAAAAAAAAAAAAAAAAAAAAAAAAAAAAAAAAAAAAAAAAAAAAAAAAAAAAAAAAAAAAAAAAAAAAAAAAAAAAAAAAAAAAAAAAAAAAAAAAAAAAAAAAAAAAAAAAAAAAAAAAAAAAAAAAAAAAAAAAAAAAAAAAAAAAAAAAAAAAAAAAAAAAAAAAAAAAAAAAAAAAAAAAAAAAAAAAAAAAAAAAAAAAAAAAAAAAAAAAAAAAAAAAAAAAAAAAAAAAAAAAAAAAAAAAAAAAAAAAAAAAAAAAAAAAAAAAAAAAAAAAAAAAAAAAAAAAAAAAACAAAAAAAAAAAAAAAAAAAAAAAAAAAAAAAAAAAAAAAAAAAAAAAAAAAAAAAAAAAAAAAAAAAAAAAAAAAAAAAAAAAAAAAAAAAAAAAAAAAAAAAAAAAAAAAAAAAAAAAAAAAAAAAAAAAAAAAAAAAAAAAAAAAAAAAAAAAAAAAAAAAAAAAAAAAAAAAAAAAAAAAAAAAAAAAAAAAAAAAAAAAAAAAAAAAAAAAAAAAGGGAAAAACATCCAGTATGCGGCAGTCCTGTGGGCGAAAATGCCTTGTGGATGCTAGAGGTCAGAGGAGAATGGGCCGACTGATTCAAGCTGATAGAAGAGCAACGTTGACTGAAATAACCACTCGTTACAACCGAGGTCTGCAGCAAAGCATTTGTGAAGCCACAACACGCACAACCTTGAGACGGATGGGCTACAACAGCAGAAGACCCCACCGGATACCACTCATCTCCACTACAAATAGGAAAAAGAGGCTACAATTTGCACGAGCTCACCAAAATTGGACTGTTGAAGACTGGAAAAATGTTGCCTGGTCTGATGAGTCTCGATTTCTGTTGAGACATTCAAATGGTAGAGTCCGAATTTGGCGTAAACAGAATGAGAACATGTATCCATCCTCTGATGGCTACTTCCAGCAGGATAATGCACCATGTCACAAAGCTCCAATCATTTCACATTGGTTTCTTGAACATGACAATGAGTTCCCTGTACTAAAATGGCCCCCACAGTCACCAGATCTCAACCCAATAGAGCATCTTTGGGATGTGGTGGAACGGGAGCTTCGTGCCCTGGATGTGCATCCCTCAAATCTCCATCAACTGCAAGATGCTATCCTATCAATATGGGCCAACATTTCTAAAGAATGCTATCAGCACCTTGTGGAATCAATGCCACGTAGAATTAAGGCAGTTCTGAAGGCAAAAGGGGGTCCAACACCGTATTAGTATGGTGGAACTAATAATTCTTTAGGTGAGTGTACATACAGTACATGCAAACACATCATCATATCTAAAAACATGTAACACATAGAAAGAAACATACAAAAGTAGTAATACAACATACACACAATTCTACAGCCACATAAAGAAATGCACAAACCGAAATATGAATATATTAATAAATACACACATATACAGTGCCTTGAAAAAGTATTCATATCCATTGAACTTTTCCACATTTTTTTCATGTTACACCCACAAACGTAAATGTATTTTATAGGTATTTTATATGATTGACCAATATAAAGTAGCAAGTAGGTGTGAAGTGAAAAAAAAATGATACACGGTGTTCAAAATTTTTAATACATAAAAATCTGATAAGTGTAACATGCATTTGTATTCAGCCCCCTGTACTCTGATATCCTTAAATAAAATCCAGTGTGGACAACAGTCTTCAGAAGTCACCTAATTAATAAATAGAGTCTATATGTGCGTAATGTATTCTCAGAATAACTACAGGTGTTCTGTGAAGGCTTCAGAAGTTTGTTAGAGAACATTAGTGATCAAACAGCATTATGAAAAGGAACACACCAGACAGGTCAGGGATAAAGTTGTGGAGAACTGTAAAGCAGGTTATAAAAAAAATATCCCAAGCTCTGAACATTGTTCAATCCATCATCCAAAAATGGAAGGAGTATGGCACAACTGCAAACCTACCAAGACATGGATGTCCCCCTAAACTGACAGCCCAGGCAAGGAGAGCACTAATAAGAGAAGCAGCCAAGAGGCCCATGGTCACTCTGAAGGAGCGGCATAGATTCACATCTCAGGTGGGAGAATCTGTCCAACTATTAGTCGTGTACTCCACAAAATTGGCCTTTATGGAAGAGTGGCAAGAAGAAAACTGTTTTTGAAAGCAAGTCATAAGAAGTCACATTTGCAATTTGCCACAAGCCGTGTAGGGGACACAGCAAACACGTGGAAGAAGGAGCTCTGGTCAGATGAGACCAAAGTTGAACTTTTTTGGCTTAAATGTAAAACGCTATGTGTGGTGGAAAACTAACCCTGCACATTACCCTGAACACACCACCCCTACCGTGAAACATGGTGGTGGCAGCATCCTGCTGGGGGGAGGCTTTTCTTCAGGAGGGACAAGGAAGCTGGTCAGAGGTGATGGGAAGATGGATGGAGCTAAATACACGGCAATCCTGGAGAAAAAAATCTGGTAGAGGCTGCAAAAGACTTGAGACTGGGGAGGAGGTTCACCTTCCAGTAGGACAACCACCCTAAACATCCAGCCAGATCTACAATGGAAGGGTTTAGATGAAAGCATGTCCATGTGTTAGAACGGACCAGTCACAGTCCAGACCCAAATCCCACTGAGAATCTGAGGCGAGACTTGAAAATTGCCGTTCACAGACGCTCTCCATCCAATCCGACTGAGCACAAGCTTTTCTGCAAATGGGCAAAAATATCAGCCTCTAGATGTTCAAAGCTGGTAGCGACGTACCCCAAAAGACTGGTCCTAAAAAAGTATTGACTCAGGGGGGCTGAATACAAATGCACCCCATACTTTCCAGATTTTTTTTTAATTAAAAATTTAGAAAACCTTGTATCATTTAGGTTTGTGGGTGTAACGTGAAAAAATGTGGAAAAGTTCAAGGGGTATGAATACTTTTTCAAGGCACTGTATACACAATTACAAACACAGATACATGCAGCAATAAGACTTATGGACTTATTTTGGGAGTGCTGTGCATTTTGACTAGGCAGATAGATAGGTGCTGCATATTAAGCGATCAGGAGCTGACTTGATGTCTAATAATTATAACTGTACACAGAATAGCGGTATTAATGCTGTGCAGACTTGATGACTAAGAACACCATATCAGGGTAATAGAGTTAACATTGATTTATTTCCCATGTCTTCCCCAATGTTGTCGCACCGTTTGATATTAATTACTACACCAGTCTTGCTGAAGGTTTGCACGGTCTGATAGGGACAGTGACAAAATGTCATCTCGGGTAGAAGATGTACTGCATGGCCCGCGCTGCGACAAACCGCTCGCAACTATGTTATGAAACGTACACATTAAAAAACACTTTCAGCCTCTAATTATCACTACATCACCTCAGCCATGATGAATAAAAGCTGAAATTCAAGGTCTTTCATGAGGCGGCCCGCTGCACCGGCAAGATAACAACCGCCATTCACCAAAGAAGAGGTTTCATCTGAGAACTTATCAGAACTATTTAGATCAGTTGTAAAATGAGACAATGAAGTCAGTGGCTACTCAATAAACATATAAAGAAAGAGGCAGGGAGCGATATTCCTCAAGCCCAGAAGGAGTATTTAGTAAGAGTACTTTAAAAAAAAGTACCGCAACATAAGATAACTTGTCATAATTGACTTTCAGAAGCCATCACTTGTCCTGTTACCTGCATTGGATCTGAAGAATATACATACTATAATACTGCCTCCTATGTAAAAAAAAATATATATAACTACTATAATACTGCTCCTATGTACAAGAATATAACTACTATAATACTGCTCCTATGTACAAGAATATAACTACTATAATACTGCTCCTATGTACAAGAATATAACTACTATAATACTGCTTCTATGTACAAGAATATAACTACTATAATACTGCTCCAATGTACAAGAATATAACTACTATAATACTGCTCCTGTGTACAGGAATATAACTACTATAATACTGCCTCCTATGTACAAGAATATAACTACTATAATACTGCTCCTATGTACAAGAATATAACTACTATAATACTGCTTCTATGTACAAGAATATAACTACTATAATACTGCTCCTGTGTACAGGAATATAACTACTATAATACTGCCTCCTATGTACAAGACTATAACTACTATAATACTGCTCCTATGTACAAGAATATAACTACTATAATACTGCTCCTATGTACAAGAATATAACTACTATAATACTGCTCCTATGTACAAGAATATAACTACTATAATACTGCCTCCTATGTACAAGAATATAACTACTATAATACTGCTCCTATGTACAAGAATATAACTACTATAATACTGCACCTATGTACAAGAATATAACTACTATAATACTGCTCCTATGTACAAGAATATAACTACTATAATACTGCTCCTATGTACAAGAATATAACTACTATAATACTGCTCCTATGTACAAGAATATAACTACTATAATACTGCTCCTATGTACAAGAATATAACTACTATAATACTGCTCCTATGTACAAGAATATAACTACTATAATACTGCTCCTATGTACAGAATATAACTACTATAATACTGCTCCTATGTAGAGAATATAACTACTATAATACTGCTCCTATGTACAAGAATATAACTACTATAATACTGCTCCTATGTACAAGAATATAACTACTATAATACTGCTCCTATGTACAAGAATATAACTACTATAATACTGCTCCTATGTACAAGAATATAACTACTATAATACTGCTCCTATGTACAAGAATATAACTACTATAATACTGCTCCTATGTACAAGAATATAACTACTATAATACTGCTCCTATTACTAAGATTTTTACTAGCTATGAGTCAGGGGAATGTATTATGTAGTAACATTTTATCCACATTTTATAGTATTGATTATAACTGTATAATAAATTGTACTGCTATCTGACATCACTTCAGGATAGAACATGAACGCTGTAAATGAGATGCAGCTCTGAGCAGTTTGCTGGTGTGGGGGTCTCATGTGGCCGTATCCAGGGAGCTCATTAAGCCGTGTCTATTCTGGAGGTGATGTTCTCCGGCCAGATGTCCACGCTGCAGTTAGATGCTCAGTACAGTGCGGCCAGGACTCTATTGCTTTTTATTGCTTTTACATATTTTTAGATATTCAGCTGAAATATTTACGAGCAGCAGCGTGTTGATACAGAGATAAGCGTGAAGAACAGTCTGACGAGATATAAATTTACCATAATGTAACATTTGAAGTAGCCGGCGTCGCGGTGCCAGTAAGCTCCCACAGCAGATGTTTGAGCCCCAGTCTACACAAGCTGGTGATTGTAGTCTATGCCAAGGCTGCTGGCGTGTGCCAGCTGTGCTCCTCTCCCCTCCATCATTTACTTCAGGCTGGATTATAGCCCATAAACTAGGTTTCATCTCAGTCACAACACTCCTGCGCATCTCCCACTGATTTATAGGACAGATGCCGAAAACTCTCCATGTTGGACCCTTCTTCTAATTGTTACGTTTTATGAGCAGGCGCTGTGGTCGGGATTCATGAAATTGGTTAAAGGGGTTGTCCCAAGAGTAATATAAAAAAATGAAAATCAGACGTCTAGTACATGACAACCTCTTTCAAACAAACTTAGAACCAGCCCTGTACCTCACATGGATCCAGCCCTGTACCTCACATGGATCCAGCCCTGTACCTCACATGGATCCAGCCCTGTACCTCACATGTATCCAGCCTTGTACCTCACATGGATCCAGCCCTCTACCTCACATGTATCCAGCCCTGTACCTCCCATGGATCCAGCCCTCTACCTCACATGTATCCAGCCTTGTACCTCCCATGGATCCAGCCCTGTACCTCCCATGGATCCAGCCTTGTACCTCACATGGATCCAGCCCTGTACCTCACATGTATCCAGCCTTGTACCTCACATGTATCCAGCCCTGTACCTCACATGGATCCAGCCCTCTACCTCACATGTATCCAGCCCTGTACCTCCCATGGATCCAGCCCTCTACCTCACATGTATCCAGCCTTGTACCTCCCATGGATCCAGCCCTGTACCTCCCATGGATCCAGCCTTGTACCTCACATGTATCCAGCCCTGTACCTCACATGGATCCAGCCCTGTACCTCACATGGATCCAGCCCTGTACCTCCCATGGATCCAGCCCTCTACCTCACATGTATCCAGCCTTGTACCTCACATGTATCCAGCCCTGTACCTCCCATGGATCCAGCCCTGTACCTCCCATGGATCCAGCCTTGTACCTCACATGTATCCAGCCCTGTACCTCACATGGATCCAGCCCTGTACCTCACATGGATCCAGCCCTGTACCTTCCATGGATCCAGCCCTCTACCTCACATGTATCCAGCCTTGTACCTCACATGTATCCAGCCCTGTACCTCACATGGATCCAGCCCTGTACCTCCCATGGATCCAGCCCTCTACCTCACATGTATCCAGCCTTGTACCTCCCATGGATCCAGCCCTGTACCTCCCATGGATCCAGCCTTGTACCTCACATGTATCCAGCCCTGTACCTCACATGGATCCAGCCCTGTACCTCACATGGATCCAGCCCTGTACCTCCCATGGATCCAGCCCTCTACCTCACATGTATCCAGCCTTGTACCTCACATGTATCCAGCCCTGTACCTCCCATGGATCCAGCCCTGTACCTCCCATGGATCCAGCCTTGTACCTCACATGGATCCAGCCCCGTACCTCACATAGATCCAGCCCCGTACCTCACATGGATCCAGCCCCGTACCTCACATGGATCCAGCCCCGTACCTCACATGGATCCAGCCCTGTACCTCACATGGATCCAGCCCTGTACCTCACATGGATCCAGCCCTGTACCTCACATGGATCCAGCCCTGTACCTCACATGGATCCAGCCCTCCCCATTCATGGCTGCACTTTGTGCTGCTAGATTTATTTCAAGCTGGCAGCTCAGGGGGCACGCACTTTTTCAAGGTCATGTCCTTTCTATTGCAGCTGGTGGTAGTTGAAGGATGGAAATGAGTATAAATATCAACCTAAGTGAGCTGGACAGAGAATTTAGAAAAAAGACAAACAGCAGGTGGCGCCATACAGATATATTCAGAGAATAACTCAGTGGCTAGACTAAATTGTTAGTTACATGCAATTAAAAAAGTATTCAGATCTAAATGTAGAATATTTTTTGTGAGACAACCCTTAAAATAAATGTGATGCTACTTTTGACGTCGGCAGTACATAGCTAATGAAGGAAGTCATGTGTGCTGAGCTGGCTCGGTGGTTACATAAGGTGTGCGATAGGCTGTCTGCAGACATATCCCTCGGTGGGTATACAAGGTGTGTGATAGGCTGTCTGCAGACATATCCCTCGGTGGGTATACACTGCGTGCAGAATTATTAGGCAAATGAGTATTTTGACCACATCATCCTCTTTATGCATGTTGTCTTACTCCAAGCTGTATAGGCTCGAAAGCCTACTACCAATTAAGCATATTAGGTGATGTGCATCTCTGTAATGAGAAGGGGTGTGGTCTAATGACATCAACACCCTATATCAGGTGTGCATAATTATTAGGCAACTTCCTTTCCTTTGGCAAAATGGGTCAAAAGAAGGACTTGACAGGCTCAGAAAAGTCAAAAATAGTGAGATATCTTGCAGAGGGATGCAGCACTCTTAAAATTGCAAAGCTTCTGAAGCGTGATCATCGAACAATCAAGCGTTTCATTCAAAATAGTCAACAGGGTCGCAAGAAGCGTGTGGAAAAACCAAGGCGCAAAATAACTGCCCATGAACTGAGAAAAGTCAAGCGTGCAGCTGCCAAGATGCCACTTGCCACCAGTTTGGCCATATTTCAGAGCTGCAACATCACTGGAGTGCCCAAAAGCACAATGTGTGCAATACTCAGAGACATGGCCAAGGTAAGAAAGGCTGAAAGACGACCACCACTGAACAAGACACACAAGCTGAAACGTCAAGACTGGGCCAAGAAATATCTCAAGACTGATTTTTCTAAGGTTTTATGGACTGATGAAATGAGAGTGAGTCTTGATGGGCCAGATGGATGGGCCCGTGGCTGGATTGGTAAAGGGCAGAGAGCTCCAGTCCGACTCAGACGCCAGCAAGGTGGAGGTGGAGTACTGGTTTGGGCTGGTATCATCAAAGATGAGCTTGTGGGGCCTTTTCGGGTTGAGGATGGAGTCAAGCTCAACTCCCAGTCCTACTGCCAGTTTCTGGAAGACACCTTCTTCAAGCAGTGGTACAGGAAGAAGTCTGCATCCTTCAAGAAAAACATGATTTTCATGCAGGACAATGCTCCATCACACGCGTCCAAGTACTCCACAGCGTGGCTGGCAAGAAAGGGTATAAAAGAAGAAAATCTAATGACATGGCCTCCTTGTTCACCTGATCTGAACCCCATTGAGAACCTGTGGTCCATCATCAAATGTGAGATTTACAAGGAGGGAAAACAGTACACCTCTCTGAACAGTGTCTGGGAGGCTGTGGTTGCTGCTGCACGCAATGTTGATGGTGAACAGATCAAAACACTGACAGAATCCATGGATGGCAGGCTTTTGAGTGTCCTTGCAAAGAAAGGTGGCTATATTGGTCACTGATTTGTTTTTGAATGTCAGAAATGTATATTTGTGAATGTTGAGATGTTATATTGGTTTCACTGGTAAAAATAAATAATTGAAATGGGTATATATTTGTTTTTTGTTAAGTTGCCTAATAATTATGCACAGTAATAGTCACCTGCACACACAGATATCCCCCTAAAATAGCTAAAACTAAAAACAAACTAAAAACTACTTCCAAAAATATTCAGCTTTGATATTAATGAGTTTTTTGGGTTCATTGAGAACATGGTTGTTGTTCAATAATAAAATTAATCCTCAAAAATACAACTTGCCTAATAATTCTGCACTCCCTGTACAAGGTGTGTGATAGACTGTCTGCTCACATATCCCTTGGTTGTTATATAAGGGGTGATAGGCTGTTTGCACACATATCCCTCGGTGGGTATATAAGGTGTGATAGCCTGTCTGCACACATATTCTTCGGTGGGTATACAGTACAGACCAAAAGTCTGGACACACCTTCTCATTCAAAGAGTTTTCTTTATTTTCATGACTATGAAGGCATCAAAACTATGAATTAACACATGTGGAATTATATACATAACAAACAAGGGTGAAACAACTGAAAACATGTCATATTCTAGGTTCTTCAAAGTAGCCACCTTTTGCTTTGATTACTGCTTTGCACACTCTTGGCATTCTCTTGATGAGCTTCAAGAGGTAGTCCCCTGAAATGGTCTTCCAACAGTCTTGAAGAAGTTCCCAGAGATGCTTAGCACTTGTTGGCCCTTTTGCCTTCACTCTGCGGTCCAGCTCACCCCAAACCATCTCGATTGGGTTCAGGTCCGGTGACTGTGGAGGCCAGGTCATCTGGCGCAGCACCCCATCACTCTCCTTCATGGTCAAATAGCCCTTACTTTTTAAGTTTTCCCAATTTTTCGCCTGACTGACTGACCTTCATTTCTTAAAGTAATGATGGCCACTCGTTTTTCTTTACTTAGCTGCTTTTTTCTTGCCATAATACAAATTCTAACAGTCTATTCAGTAGGACTATCAGCTGTGTATCCACCTGACTTCTCCTCAACGCAACTGATGGTCCCAACCCCATTTATAAGGCAAGAAATCCCACTTATTAAACCTGACAGGACACACCTGTGAAGTGAAAACCATTTCAGGGGACTACCTCTTGAAGCTCATCAAGAGAATACCAAAGCAGTAATCAAAGCAAAAGGTGGCTACTTTGAAGAACCTAGAATATGACGTATTTTCAGTTGTTTCACACTTGTTTGTTATGTATATAATTCCACATGTGTTAATTCATAGTTTTGATGCCTTCAGTGTGAATCTACAATTTTCATAGTCATGAAAATAAAGAAAACTCTTTGAATGAGAAGGTTTGTCCAAACTTTTGGTCTGTACTGTATAAGGTGTGATAGGCTGTCTGCACACATATCCCTCGGTGGGTATATAAGGGGTGTGATAGGCTGTCTGCACACATATCCTTCGGTGGGTATATAAGGTGTGATAGGCTGTCTGCACACATATCCCTTGGTGGGTATATAAGGGGTGTGATAGGCTGACTGCACACATATACCTCGGTGGGTATATAAGGGATGTGATAGGCTGACTGCTCACATATCCCTCAGTAGGTATATAAGGTGTGATAGGCTGTCTGCGCACATATCCCTCGGTGGGTATATAAGGTGTGATAGGCTGTCTGCACATATATCCTTCTGTGGGTATATACGTAAGATGTGTGATAGGCTGTCTGCACACATATCACTCGGTGGGTATATACGTAAGATGTGTGATAGGTTCTCTGCTCACATATCACTCGGTGGGTATATACGTAAGATGTGTGATAGGCTGTCTGCTCACATATCACTCGGTGGGTATATACGTAAGATGTGTGATAGGCTGTCTGCACACATATCCCTCGGTGGGTATTTACGTAAGATGTGTGATAGGCTGTCTGCACACATATCACTCGGTGGGTATATACGTAAGATGTGTGATAGGCTGTCTGCACACATATCCCTCGGTGGGTATTTACGTAAGATGTGTGATAGGCTGTCTGCACACATATCACTCGGTGGGTATATAAGGGGTGTGATAGGCTGTCTGCACACATATCCCTCGGTGGGAATATACAGTGACAGTATTTATGAACTTGCACAGTGTGAACTGTTCTCATGCTGCTGTGGTGAATCCTGAGTAGACAAATGGCAACATTGTGAATACTCGACGTGGAAACTGTTGAGCACCATGTGCCACTGATGTGAGAGGTGAATGTCGGCTACGACTGTGCGCAAGGGTGAACCAACACTGCAGTGAAGCTGCTCACCTCCAAAATGAATCAGGGGACACCAGACGTGTGTCTAACACAAAAGTTCAGACGACCCTACTGCGTATGGGGCTCTGGAGCAGATGGACGGTCACTGCATCTCTGCTATCGAAGTTTCATCGACAGAAAAGGCTCATGTGCAGATGAGGTGGATTTAGGAGTTTTTGCATGTGCTAGGGACAGGAACTGTTCTGGACCCGTCCACAGCGGAAGTTACGTCCTGACTGAAAACGTGGTGTGGACGGAGCTGGATTTTGTGAAGAAGAGCATTGCATGACTGGGTTCCTGAGTGGTCGTACCATGCAATTTCAGGAGGTAAGTTATTCTACAGTTATGTGCAACTAAGGTGGTCCTGGAAACCCCCTTTAATAGTCATTGGGGCATGCACCGGGATGGGGCAGGAGAGGTGACATGGGATCAGTGAAAGTGCATTCTAAATTTCCTGTGGGGCTCACCGCTATAAGATTGTAGTTAAAGGGAACTTTCTACATTGTATGTTATAGAGCAGGAGGAGCTGAGTAGATTGATAGTTTTGTGGGTAAACATTCTGCAGAACTTGTATTTTATTTACATTTCTGCTTTCTCTAGTTAGGAGTCCAGTGGGCGGTCCTATTAGTGATTGACAGCTGTCTCTCTAGGCACAGTCTTACCACAAAACTATGTATCAATCTGCTCAGCGCCTCCTGCTCTATAGCACGCCGCCTGTAAATCAGACTGCTTTTTCAATGCCACAGGTTCCCTTTAAGAATATAAGAGGAACATTTCTAATGCTACCAACACCTTTAATATTTCACTAGGCCCGATGAAGGGCCGTGGAGGATTGAGCCTCCTGCAAAATAAACTCAGGCCCACATCATAAAAGAAAATGATGGCGTTTGGCAGGGTATCCAGGGAGAGTTAATGGAGTACACTGAACACTAAGGACGGCTGTGATTTAACTTTTTAAGGGAAACAGTTCTGCTGCGAAAATTTCCCTTATGAAATATCGGCCAAACTTTATAACTGTAATAACTCTTGGGGACTACGAGACCGTTCATCTAGCAAGCTGCCAAGAAAGTTATAGGTCGAGGCGCGATCCGGTGTTGATCGCCGCACCGTTTATCAAATGATTGGAGTAATTATTCAATTTGGACTCCTTAGTGCTGTAATTCTTTATCTCGGACTCGATTAAAAGCAACATTGTAATTCTTCATGGTGTTAACTACTCAATTTGTATCCAAACTATTGTTTCTTACGTCTTTTAAGGACATGAAGGATTCGATTATTGAGTTGTTGACAGGAGAGTGGTTTAGTGATTGCGGTGTTACGTGGAATAATAGATTGAGTTTTTTATGGTGGGTCACTGATCACCCACCAAAGGGAATTTAAGGGGTGGTCTTATAGACGAAGCCCTTTAACTTAAGAGCTGCAGTCAGCTGACGACTTTAGATAAATGGATGGAGTCCGCCGGAGCGAGAGCCGCTTTTTATCACAGGTATTATCCTACAAGAAGCATTTATCCCCTATGTATGATCCCTGGGGACCCCACCATTTGGACCGCCGCCAATCAATAGCCCCTGTTTAGAAGTTGTGGTCCCGCATGTGCACTGCCATTCCAATCAATCTGTATGGAGACTGAATGTACTCTGGTATCCCCGTCAGTTCCGTAGGCTTACGATAATGTGGCCGTGTACACGCATGACCGTTACGCCATTCAAACTCCAATGGAGTCCCATTCTAGTCATTGGTGGAGGTCTAAGCATGGGCCCCTGTTATCTATCATACTATATATCATGTGGATAGGTGATGAGGTTGGGATACCCTCTTTACTGGCTCTCTCCTCTGGTTAACAATGGACCTCTCTGCAACCTAATAGGGCATACAGAGGGGTTGCTTCATGGGTCAACATCTTCAAAAGCTGAGAAAGAAGATGTTTTTCCTAGAGAGAGAGAGCTCGAGACAACCAAAAATACTCAATCCCCATGGTTCTGGAGATCCTTGGTGGTCACATGGAGTGGTCCTAAGCAGTGGTTGCCATAAGCTGCCCAGGAAATAATAGGACTATCTCCACACAGTCCTGAGAAAGTGACCTTCAACCTTTAAATTAAATCTTCCGAACAAATTGGGAACGTCACATTCGTGACTGGTTAATAATTCAAAAAATTCTCCAATTCAGCACCCTCCGCTCCATCTCGATCAATAAAGGACGTTATAAAGAATAAAGCTCCCAGATGCACGCTCCTACGACATTTAGTTAAACACAATAATTCGCCGTCAATGGTTTCCAGACACGCTGATAAATTAGTCATTGTGTTTTTACTTCTCGACACAAAGAAAAGAAAAAAAATCAAGTGAACATAATTACTTGTTTGATGTAACATTTGTGTAATTAGAGGCAAACACTCAGCTGAGCGCACATCGTATGAATGAACCAGTCACTGCCATTAGAAATTACCATACAATATGAAGTCCCGTAAATGTCAGGTGCGATCCGGTGACTATTCTGACCTGCGTAATTATAGCTGGTGATATATTCAGAGCTGACATTTCAGCAGAGAAGCTTCTCAGTGCAATGAAAAGTCTAAAAGAAAAAGAATAAAAAAAACTATGGGAAGGAAAAGATCGAATATTCCCTGGCAGCAAAATACATAAGGAAGGAGAAGCCTAGAGCGGGATGCCGGGCATCTGTATGAAGATTCCTCAGGTGGATCAAAAGTTGCCTCTTGTGCATCTTAAGTAAAGATCATTATTTAGAACGTAACACCACCCAAATCACATATTTCTTCCCCGGGTTTCTACTTATTTCTACTCTTGGTTCTCTACTTGTTGCTGTTTGAGATTTTAACAGCATTTTCATGAAATTCTCTCCTTGTTAATAATAAAGGCACAGATAGTACTGTCTCCTGTCTCCCCCTGTAAATTATGTAGATACAGATGGTACTGCCTCCATATCTCTCCCTGTAAATGATGTAGGTACAGATATTACTGCCTCCCCGTCTCCACCTGTAAATGATGTAGGTACGGATAATACTGTCTCCCTAACTCTCCCTGTAAATGATGTAGGTACAGATAGTACTGTCTCCCTAACTCTCCCTGTAAATGATGTAGGTACAGATTGTACTACCTACCTGTCTCTACCTGTAAATGATGTAGGTACAAAGAGTACTGCCTCCCTGTCTCCACCTGGAAATGATAATGATACAGATTGTACTATTTTCTTGTCTCTCCCTGTAAATGATATAGGTACAGATAGTACCGCCTCCCTGTCTCCCCCTGTACATTAAGTAGGTACAGATAGTACTACCTCCCTGTCTCTAACTATAAATTATCTAGGTACAGATATAACTGCCTTCCTGTCTCTTCCTGTAAATGATGAAGGTACAGATAGTACTACCTCCGTCTCTTCCTGTAAATTATATAGGTATAGATAGTACTGCCTCCCTGTCTCTCCATATAAATGATGTAGGTACAGATAGTACTGCCTCTCTGTCAATGATATAAGTACAGATAGTACTGACTCCCTGTTTTGATGGACTTATGTCTTTTTTCAACCATATTAACTATGTCCCTGTAAATGATGTAGGTACAGATAGTTCTGCCTCCATGTCTCTCCCTGTAAATGATGTAGGTACAGATAGTACTGCCTCCATGTCTCTCCCTGTAAATGATGTAGGTACAGATAGTACTGTCTCCCTCTCTCCCCCTGTAAATGATGTAGGTACAAAGAGTACTGCCTCCCTGTCTCCACCTGGAAATGATAATGATACAGATTGTACTATTTTCTTGTCTCTCCCTGTAAATGATATAGGTACAGATAGTACCGCCTCCCTGTCTCCCCCTGTACATTAAGTAGGTACAGATAGTACTACCTCCCTGTCTCTAACTATAAATTATCTAGGTACAGATATAACTGCCTTCCTGTCTCTTCCTGTAAATGATGAAGGTACAGATAGTACTACCTCCCTGTCTCTTCCTGTAAATTATATAGGTATAGATAGTACTGCCTCCCTGTCTCTCCATGTAAATGATATAGGTACAGATAGTACTGCCTCCCTGTTTTGATGGACTTATGTCTTTTTTCAACCGTATTAACTATGTCTCTCTCTGTAAAGATGTAGGTACAGATAGTACTGTCTCTTGTCTCCCCCTGTAAATGATGTAGGTACAGATAGTACTGCCTCCATGTCTCTCCCTGTAAATGATGTAGGTACAGATAGTACTGCCTCCCTGTCTCCACCTGTAAATGATGTAGGTACAGATAGTACTGCCTCCCTCTCTCTCCCTGTAAATTATGTAGGTACAGAGAGTACTGCCTCCCTGTCTCCACCTGGAAATGATAATGATACAGATTGTACTATTTTCTTGTCTCTCCCTGTAAATGATGTACGTAGGTAGAGATAGTACTGCCTCCATGTCTCCCCCTGTACATTATGTAGGTACAGATAGTACTACCTCCCTGTCTCTTCCTGTAAATTATATAGGTATAGATAGTACTGCCTCTCTGTCTCTCCATGTAAATGATGTAGTTACAGAGAGTACTGCCTCCCTGTCTCCACCTGAAAATTATAACGATACAGATTATACTATTTCCCTGTCTCTCCCTGTAAATGATGTAGGTACAGATAGTACTGCCTCCCTGTCTCTACCTGTAAATTATGTAGGTACAGATAGTACTGCCTCCCTGTCTCCATCTGTAAATGATGTAGGTATAGATAATACTGTCTCTCTGACTCTCCCTGCAAATGATGTAGGTGCAGATTGTACTGCCTCCCTGTCTCTACCTGTAAATTATCTAGGTACAGATAGCACTGCCTCTCTGTCTCTTCCTGTAAATGGTAAAGGTACAGATAGTACTACCTCCCTGTCTCTTCCTGTAAATTACATAGGTATAGATAGCACTGCCTCCCTGTCTCTCCATGTAAATGATATAGGTATAGATAGTACTGCCTCCCTGTCTCTCCCTGTAAATTATGTAGGTACAGATTATGTAGTACTGCCTCCTTGTTTTGATGGACTTATGTATTTTTTTAACCGTATTAACTATGTCTCTCCCTGTAAATTATGTAGGTATAGATAGTACTGCCTCCCTGTTTCTCCCTGTACATGATGTAGGCACACATGGTACTGCCTCCCTGTTTCTCCCTGTACATGATGTAGGCACACATGGTACTGCCTCCCTGTCTCTCCTGTAAATGATGTAGCTACAGATAGTACTGCCTCCCTGTGTCTTCCTGTGCATGATATTGTCACGGCCACGGTTCTGGCCGTGACTCCTTGGGAGCCGCATACAGTTGCCCGCGGTTTGGGTTGTTGTTTCAACCGCAGCTTGGGGCTTGATGTTCTTTGCCTCAAGTGCGGTTGCCGCGGACAACAGGAGTGTGTGCGGTCCCTTTTGGAGTTTGTGTGTCTGTATGTTATGCACGTTGTATGTTTGGTGTGCACTAACATCTTCCCCTCACTGTGGTTGCCCGTGGCAACGTTTAGTTGTGTACATGTGGTGGCAGTGTCCCGGCCTTCGGGCTGACTCCCTGGACACGTGTGCCACCCATGTCGTTGCTTGCGGCAACAACCACAGTGTGTCTCGGGTTTTGGACACTTCTATTTTAAGTGTGTTTCCCTTCCCTGGTACTGGAAGGGTTAATTCTCCTTCCTAGTGTGTGTGTGCACTGGGTGTGTCCGACTGTGGGGTGTGGCTTCTTGGCCTATAAAGCCTCACTGCTTTTGCAGGCCTGCAGGTTGCTTCAGCCATGCTTAGCTGAGAGCAGCCTCATGTCTTTATTACCTGCCAGTAAGAGCCACCCCTGTGGTCATAAACCTTAATGTCATAACCATAATGTCGCTTTAAGTTATTTCTAGTTATGTGTGATGTCCGTGTGATGTTTTATATGTGATTTTGTGCAGCTATGGATCTGGGTCCCTGTGTGGGGATGCGCTTGTGATCTGCACCCTGCTAACACAGGGATCCAGTCAGCAAGGCTGTGGCAGGTAGGTGGAACTCTTTGTTCACCTGCCATATCCATAGAGCTGTTTATGTCTCCCCTTTTCCTGCAGCTTGGCCGTTGAGACTCCTGCTCCTCCGTGTCTAGGAGGAGTGGGCTTGTCTTACTCAGCTCCTAGGTGAGGGTCATCTTGAGGGCTAGCAGGGACTTTTAGGTTCCGGAGCATGGGCCCTCCTACCATCAAGGTTGGCTCATGTAGCTAGGAGCCAGGGTCAGGTTAGGCATGCGTTTAGGAGGTGACCTGCTCCCTAATCCTGTCTTCATGGCCAAGCAGCCGTAACATCACCGGGCTCCACACGGCTGAGGATTTCCCCCATCCTCAGCCGTGACAGATATAGGTACAGATGGTACTGCCTCCCTGACTCTCCTGTAAATGATGTAGCTACAGATAGTACTGCTTCCCTGTCTCTCTTTGTAAATGATGTAGGTACAGATGGTACGTTCTCCCTGTCTCTCTGTGTAAATGATGTAGGTACAGATAGTACTGCCTCCCTGTCTCTCCCTGTAAATGATGTAGGTATAGATAGTACTGCCTCCCTGTATCTTTATGTAAGTGATGTAGGTACAGATGATACTGCCTCCCTGTCTCTCCTTGTAAATGATGTACTATAGGTATATATACTACTGCCTCCCTGTCTCTACCTGTAAATGATGTAGGTACAGATAGTACTGCCTCCCTGTCTATCCCTGTAAATTATGTAGTTACAGATATCATTGCCTCCCTGTCTCTCCCTGTAAATGAAGTATGTACAGATAATATTGCCTCCGTGTCTCTTCCTATAAATAGATAGTACTGCCTCCCTGCCTCTCCCTGTAAATGATGTAGGTACAGATAGTACTACCTCCCTGTCTATCCATGTAAATGATGTAGGTACAGATAGTACTGCCTTCTTGTCTCTCCCTGTAAAGATGTAGGTACAGATAGTACTGCCTCCCTGCCTCTCCCTGTAAATGATGTAGCTACAGATAGTACTGCCTCCTTGTCTCTCCCTGTAAATGATGTAGGTACAGATAGTACTGCCTCCTTGTCTCTCCCTGTAAATGATGTAGGTACAGATAGTACTGTCTCTACTGCAGATGATGCAGGACAGGTGAATACTTTATAGCAGTGCCTCTATGCAGATGTAGTGCAACATCCATCTCCCTTTAAAGGATTTAAATGCAGCCAGTACTACCTCAGATTTTACTCTAACATGGGAGGTCACTCCCCATCCCTTCCCAGTGCACTGAGTTCCGTATTAATCCTGCAGGCAGCAGAGGCAATGTGCATCTCTTAGTATTCAATATGAGAGGTTTCTTCAGCCAGGTAATAATTTCAAGGCCCTCTTTTATAAGGAAGGTCACTGGATGATTTTCATTCCGCAGAAATACTATTTTAATAAAGCTTTTCACAGGCAGCAATAAAGGATATCAATAGTACCAGTAATTTAACGGCAGAAATCACCAATTCATTTGGAGATTGCTTAAAAATCCTATTACACAGCAGACATTTAGATGCACATAGTTACTGACAAACAGCCGCAAGGAATTCTGGAAGCATTAGTCAGAATCTACTTATCAAACCCCAAACAGCCTGAACCGGCTGTCCTCACACCACAAACCATCATTAAAGAAATGCTGCAGGTCAGCAGTTGATGAATATAGAAGCCAAAAACTCTGGCCAAGCTCAAAGAGTGGAAAAGGCATTTTTGATTATATCTACAGGAAGTGCAGAATTATTAGGCAAGTTGTATTTTTGAGGATTAATTTTATTATTGAACAACAACCATATTCTCAATGAACCCAAAAAACTCATTAATATCAAAGCTGAATATTTTTGGAAGTAGTTTTTAGTTTGTTTTTAGTTTTAGCTATTTTAGGGGGATATCTGTGTGTGCAGGTGACTATTACTGTGCATAATTATAAGGCAACTTAACAAAAAACAAATATATACCCATTTCAATTATTTATTTTTACCAGTGAAACCAATATAACATCTCAACATTCACAAATATACATTTCTGACATTCAAAAACAAAACAAAAACAAATCAGTGACCAATATAGCCACATTTCTTTGCAAGGACACTCAAAAGCCTGCCATCCATGGATTCTGTCAGTGTTTTGATCTGTTCACCATCAACATTGCGTGCAGCAGCAACCACAGCCTCCCAGACACTGTTCAGAGAGGTGTACTGTTTTCCCTCCTTGTAAATCTCACATTTGATGATGGACCACAGGTTCTCAATGGGGTTCAGATCAGGTGAACAAGGAGGCCATGTCATTAGATTTTCTTCTTTTATACCCTTTCTTGCCAGCCACGCTGTGGAGTACTTGGACGCGTGAGGAGCATTGTCCTGCATGAAAATCATGTTTTTCTTGAAGGATGCAGACTTCTTCCTGTACCACTGCTTGAAGAAGGTGTCTTCCAGAAACTGGCAGTAGGACTGGAAGTTGAGCTTGACTCCATCCTCAACCCGAAAAG
Organism: Bufo bufo; assembly: GCF_905171765.1. Classification (NCBI taxonomy): domain Eukaryota; kingdom Metazoa; phylum Chordata; class Amphibia; order Anura; family Bufonidae; genus Bufo; species Bufo bufo. The sequence continues at coordinate 606,737,710 of NC_053392.1, read as the reverse complement.
GCCCCACAAGCTCATCTTTGATGATACCAGCCCAAACCAGTACTCCACCTCCACCTTGCTGGCGTCTGAGTCGGACTGGAGCTCTCTGCCCTTTACCAATCCAGACACGGGCCCATCCATCTGGCCCATCAAGACTCACTCTCATTTCATCAGTCCATAAAACCTTAGAAAAATCAGTCTTGAGATATTTCTTGGCCCAGTCTTGACGTTTCAGCTTGTGTTTCTTGTTCAGTGGTGGTCGTCTTTCAGCCTTTCTTACCTTGGCCATGTCTCTGAGTATTGCACACCTTGTGCTTTTGGGCACTCCAGTGATGTTGCAGCTCTGAAATATGGCCAAACTGGTGGCAAGTGGCATCTTGGCAGATGCACGCTTGACTTTTCTCAGTTCATGGGCAGTTATTTTGCGCCTTGGTTTTTCCACACGCTTCTTGCGACCCTGTTGACTATTTTGAATGAAACGCTTGATTGTTCGATGATCACGCTTCAGAAGCTTTGCAATTTTAAGAGTGCTGCATCCTCTGCAAGATATCTCACTATTTTTGACTTTTCTGAGCCTGTCAAGTCCTTCTTTTGACCCATTTTGCCAAAGGAAAGGAAGTTGCCTAATAATTATGCACACCTAATATAGGGTGTTGATGTCATTAGACCACACCCCTTCTCATTACAGAGATGCACATCACCTAATATGCTTAATTGGTAGTAGGCTTTCGAGCCTATACAGCTTGGAGTAAGACAACATGCATAAAGAGGATGATGTGGTCAAAATACTCATTTGCCTAATAATTCTGCACGCAGTGTAGAGAAAGCATGCGAGTCCTGCTTCCCTCACCCACTTATAGAGAGAGCCTGTGAGTCCTGCTTCCCTCACCCACTTATAGAGAGAGCCTGTGAGTCCTGCTTCCCTCACCCACTTATAGAGAAAGCATGTGAGTCCTGCTTCCCCCACCTACTTATAAAGAAATCATGTGAGTCCTGCTTCCCCACCCAATTATAGAGAAAGCATGCGAGTCCTGCTTCCTCTGCCCGCTCATAGAGAAAGCCAGTTCTGCTTCCCCAACTACTCATAGAGATGGCCGTGAATACTGCATTCCCCCACCCACTGACAGAGAAAGCCTGTGACTCCTGCTACCTCCGTCCACTCATGAAGAAAGACTGCGAGTCCTACTTCCCTCACCTACTCATAGAGAAATCCTGTGAGTCCTGCTTCTGCTACCTCCGTCCACTCATGAAGAAAGACTGTGAGTCCTACTTCCCTCACTTACTCATAGAAAAAGCATGTAAGTCCTGCTTCTCCCGCCCACTTATAGAGAAAGCCTGTGAGTCCTGCTTCCCTCACCCACTCATAGAGAAAGCCTGTGAGTCCTGCTTCCCCCACCCACTTATAGAGAAAGCATGTGAGTCCTGCTTCCCCCACCCACTTATAGAGAAAGCATGCGAGTCCTGCTTCCCCCACCCACTTATAGAGAGAGCCTGTGAGTCCTGCTTCCCTCACCCACTTATGGAGAAAGCATGTGAGTCCTGCTTCCCTCACCCACTTAGAGAAAGCATGTGAGTCCTGCTTCCCCCACCCACTTATAGAGAAAGCATGTGAGTCCTGCTTCTCCCGCCCACTTATAGAGAAAGCATGTGAGTCCTGCTTCCCCCACCCACTTATATAGAAAGCATATGAGTACAGCTCCCCCCACCCACTTATAGAGAAAGCATGCGAGTCCTGCTTCCCCCACACACTTATAGAGAAAGCATGTGAGTCCTGCTTCCCTCAGCCACTTATAGAGAAAGCATGTGAGTCCTGCTTCCCTCACCCACTTATAGAGAAAGCATGTGAGTCCTGCTTCCCCCACCCACTTATAGAGAAAGCCTGTGAGTCCTGCTTCCCTCACCCACTTATACAGAAAGCCTGTGAGTCCTGCTTCCCTCACCCACTTCTAGAGAAAGCCTGTGAGTCCTGCTTCCCCCACCCACTTCTAGAGAAAGCATGTGAGTCCTGCTTCCTTCACCCACTCATAGAGAAAGCATGTGAGTCCTGCTTCCCCTGCCCTAGTTCTCTATGAGTTGACAGGGCAAGCAGGACTCCAAGACTGTAGCAGGGGAAACAGGGTCACAGACTTTCACTATGAGTGGGTGGGGGAAGCTGGATTTTTAGGCTTTCTATGTGCCCCTGCAGCTCTTTATATGGATATACTGAAATATATAAAGGAAAACTATATGAACAGCACCCAAGACTAAGGCCTTATTTACACGTCAGTGTTTGGTCAGTGATTTCGAGCCAAAACCAGGTGCGGCTCTAAACACAGAACAGGTGGTTTCTCTTATACTTCTACAATCCTGGTTTAGGCACAACTACACAACTGCGCCTTTGAGGTTTTTACCACCTATCAAAATGCAAAATAATGAAACGAGCTGAAATCCCTGAATTCCCTCTCTAAATTAAAACGAGAGACATCCTCCCTAAAAACCATGATGCTGCTCATTATCACGATTAGGGGTCTTATAATTAACATTGAACTCGATCCTCGGAGGGACACTACCACGACAGATTGAGTGTCAATCACTAATTTGCAGGCAGTCAATCAATTAACTTATTTCCTTCCTATTTAAACTGGACTGTGGCCTCCTCTCTGTACAAGAGCATGTATTAATGGCGTTTAAATGAAGCACGGACCATAAAGTGCCACCATATTCTGCAGTTTGTTCACAGAAGCAACAGGCTCCGGCTCTTGCCGTAATGCAGTTATGGAAGCCATATACATGTAAAAAAGGCAAAAATTCCAAACCAGTTAAAGCCATTAAACTGTCACTTGCTACAATTGCAACGTTGAGTCATTAATAGTGTGTGTGTGCGGGAAGGGGAGGGGGGGGGTGTAATCTCTGCGTGCAGTTTCTGCAAGGCTAATAGTTTGGCGAAATTTCCCTTTAGAGGTTTCCACCTGCAGCCCTCGGTAAGCAGCATGTTACAAGGCGGCGTAGGCTGACTTCATAATAGTAACTGGACGCCCAGTGGGACGATTTCTGCTCCAAACGATTTTTTTTTTCTTACGGGAAAACTAATTAAACCTTCTGCAAACAGTCGCAATCGGCACGGTTACATTGGCCATTTCAGGTCGCAGTCCTATAGGGGGATAATGATGGCAAATGACATTGTCAAGACGTTGTCTCGGGCCGGCCAGTAATTGACTGTCATTCCTAAGGAGGAGGAAAACGGAACTAAAGTGCTGTCAAATATCCCTTTAAGAAAAATTCTATTAAAGGGGTGTGCACTGGCAGGTTATATGCACGCGCAAGGGTGTCTGTACCTTTCAACGTCTTCTCATATGCCAAGGAGACAGGACAGAAAATGTTATCAGAGGGGTCCTCGAGCTGAGACCACCATCAATCACTAAGCGGGGGCGGCATGGAGCGCGGCTGTCGTCTTCAGGCTAAAGGTTACCTGGATGAAGCTGATGGAGAATTACAAAACTGTCAAAATCAGTAGGGAATGTCTCTCTGAAGCTGCAGGAGCATGTCACTTTTCTAGAGAATTCCTTATTCTAACATCACCGAGCACTCACCAAGAGAAGGGATGAGGGAATGGGCAGAGTAGGCAGCTGTCCATGGCATCCTTAAAGTGGGGAGCGGGTATGGATTTAAAAAAAAAAAAAAAACTCTCTACCATAAAGGGTCAATGAATTTTCAAAAACTTAGAGAGATATCAAAAGTTTAGATCGGTGGGGGTCTGAGAGCTGAGAAGGAGAGGAGAGAAGCTACCGGCTAGAGCACTCTGTATCGTTGTGGCACAAGATGAGCTCCATAGAAGTCTATGGGCCTGTGTCTGGATTCCATCCTCTGCGGTGCGGAAAGAAAGAGAGCGATGAGGGCAGATTGGAGGGGGTCTCGGGACTCAGACCCCTACGGATCTAAACTTTTGATATCGCTCTATGACAGATCAAATGTTTTTTTGAATAGCTAGTGACCCTTTAAAATTTCCTTGGACAGCCAATCAGACGCAGTCTTTTATAATGCTGTAAGACCCAACCATACATACATATATAGACATTACACATACTGTAGCATGCATGTCCACATAGCTGTGGGCAACACTATCTTACACCTGCCAGCTATCATAGTGAACTGCAGCCATCGAGAGGGGGTTAGGAAAGCCTAGACTTGGCGACAAGGTCCTTGTGCCTGACCCCTTGATCTTCAGACTTTAAACAAAGTTTAAAGGTGGCCTTCATTTTAATAACTGGATGCCTTAAAATTGTCTTACAATCTTGCAAAAGAAAAATCTGAAATGAAAGATTGAGTAATACAATAAGCATTAAACAGGGAGGAGGGGGATGCAGCTGCAGGATCTCTCCTTCAGAGTTTCTGTGAGTGTTTATGCTGTGAGAGAGGAGGGAGAGCCGCAGGAGCAAATTGCCGTTAGCGGGTATTAGGCCTAGTTCACACTTCAGTGATCTGATCAGCGATAAACAGGTGTCCGTTATAAACACAGAACATGGAAATCTTTCCATTTATATCTTATGTCTGTGTAGCTCACAATCACTGACCAAACATTGAAGTGTGAACTATTAGTGATTCTTTTGTCACACTTTTTTATTTCATTCATTTATTTATTTATTTGTTTTTGGGGGGCATGAACCTATAGAATCATATGCCTTACCATGTCCTGTGTCGGTTTATAGCCAGAATACTGCCACCATGTGGTTGGATGGTCACATGACACGCTAAGCCATTTATATATATATGTGAGCCAATAGAGGGGGACTTGACACCTGTTTATACTCTAGAGGGCACTGTGGCCAGCACTCACCACCCGGGGGGGAGGGGGGTTGAGGAAGATTGATGCCGTGGCACCCTGTCACCAGTGTAGCGGAGATCGGCTCCTGTTGCACCCACAGCGCTCATATTGAAGCTCTGTAGAGGAAGGTAGGGCGTGATGTGGGAAGTATCAAGGGGTAATTGGAGGGGGAAGGGGGAGCCGTCTTATCCAAACTGCAGCAGTGTAGCAGAGCACTGCCCCTGCTATACTTCTAACCTGTGCATTTGGCTCCTGCTTCACTAACCTGCGGCTGGGCGCTCCTGCTTCACCAACCTGCGGCTGAGCGCTCCTGCTTCACCAACCTGCGGCTGGGTGCTCCTGCTTCACCAACCTGCGGCTGGGCGCTCCTGCTACATTCGGCGCCCGCATGGAAGATCTGAACAGCGCGATGTGGGCGCCAGCAGCTGATGCCTGTGCATTACAACTATTATTCCTAACCCCACTAAGTAATTTTCCTGAGCATGGAGATTTCTATATAGAGACTGCATTCATCTTCCTGGGACAAGAACTCTGCCCTTAAAGGGGTTTTCCCACAAAAAAATATTCTACCGTTTTCAAACCAACACCTGGGCCTGAATGCTTTTGTAGTTGCATGTCATTACAAATGTATTATACCTACAGAGTTATTCCGCGAAATCCGTCTGTACAGCGCCACCTGCTGTTAGCTCTTTTACTAATTTCTGTGTCCTGCTCACTGAGACGGAAGTGCATGCTCAGTTGCATCCTCCCACTGCTACCTGCTGCAGCAGAAAGGACACACCCTCTAAAAAAAAGCACACACGGGAATCCGAAGTTGGCTTAAAATGTTCATTAAAGTTGTACAATCGAAGCCCAAAGTCTTGCGCGACTTCGGACAAAGCACGAGTCGCTCACCCCTGATCAAAAACCTCAATGTACACATTTATATAGGATGCAACAGATCAGCGGTGCCATCCACGTCTTTATCTTTTTCATTTTTTCCATGGTATTCGCACTCCTCACATTCGACCAAGGGGTGTTTTATTAGCAGGAGACTTTTTCAGTATTTAGCGGTCCGTTTTTAACGGATCCGTTTTTCCGGGATTTTGTTTCAGTAGTGTTTCCGTTTGTGATCCGTTTTTTACAGATCGCAAACTGAAACATACAATAATGTTTAAACAGTAGGTACATAGAAAAAATATTTTCAATAGATGGTTCCGCAAAAACGGAACAGATACGGAAGACATATGTTCCGTTTTTTTTTTTTGCAGAACAATTGACATGAATGGAGCCACGGAACGTGATTTATGGGCAATAATAGGACATGTTCTATCTTTGAACAGAAATAGGGAAACTGAATGCATATGGAGAACCTTCCGTTGCTTTTGCGGACCCATTGAAGTGAATGGTTCTGCAAACGGACCGCAAACGGAACACAAAAAAATGGAACGGAAACGTTCGTGTGCAAGAGGCCTTAATAAGCTCCTACTCAGATCTGTTCACACTATATGGCGATGCGGTGCCTGTGGGTTGGTGGGCGCCCAGGGCCGTGGGGGCTCAGCCTGTAAAATCTGCATAGGTTTAGGGGTCTGGTCTGGAGTGTGAGTTTATTCGTGAACTTATAGAGACTGGGTAAGAAAAGGAGTCGTCTGTGAGTGAATGCCGTCACCTCTCCTGACAAGGAAATAGCCCACGCGGTAACCATTTCTTGACGTTCCCATGTTATTCCTCCTGGAAATATATGAATAAAACCAGGCCTACGTAGCACTTAAGATCAATCCGTAGCGCTACAAGAAAGGCTCAGTCTGGCCCAGGCCTAGTTGACGATTGGGTGTCATCGTTCCCTTTGTAAGGAGGATGGGTCCCTACGCCGCGCCAATGAAGTACTGGACGCTGCCACTGGGTAGGGACACTGCCCCTTGACATGCAAAAGGTGAGAGCCAGCTGTTAACCTATTCATACATTTCCAGAAGGAGATACAGAAGAACGGCAACGTGCAAAGAAATATTCAAGAATGTTTCTACTAAAACGGATCCGTCAGGAGAGGCGACGGGCGTCGTGTGATGTATCGCGCGGTCATTGCGTCTAATCCGTGCTGTATTCTCCTGTGTAGTATGGATTGTGATAATGTTCTGCAGAGCCTGGGTAGTCCTGGTATCTGACGACTCTATGGTCAATATAGGGCGGCATTACTGGTCATACTGGTGATTGTATAATGGCAGCATACACCTGATCAGGTCATTGGGTGCTTCTGGTTTCCTTCTTTTTTGTCGGTGTGGCTAGTATTGCCCTCAGTGCCCCCTCCATAGCAGAAATCCCCACTGTGCCACCTTCACAGTAATAATGCCCACTGTGCCCCCTTCACAGTAATAATGCCCTCTGTGCCCCCTTCATTTTAGTAATGCCCTCTGGTTCTGTGCCCCCTCCATAGTAGAAATGCTCTCTGTGCCCCCCTCCATAGTAATAAAGCCCTCTGTGCCCCCCCTGTAACTCAGTAACTACTCACCTTGTCCCGTTCCTGTAGCTCACAGTCCTCTCTTCCCTGCAGGCACAGATCGCTCTGCAGCACTGTGTGGGCGGAGCTTATGCAGATTACCTGGCTTCAGGCTCCGCCCACACAGGCCGGCAGCATGATCCATGCCTGCAGGCTGAATGGTGGAGCGGGGAGAAGTCTTTCTGCTTCACCATTCTGTGCGCCACCGGCCTGAAGGAGGGGAGGAGTGCGGGGAGCTGAGCGGTGAGTGACAGGACCCATCTCCCAGCAATGAGCGCTTCCAAGTTCCATCTGTATTGACAGAAGAGCTCATTGCTTCTGGCACCCCCCCCTGAGAGCCGGCACCCTGGGTGAACCGCCCCCCACCCCTTAAGTACGCCACTGATCCTACGCATCACTTTTGATTAGCTTTAGGGGCAGCCACCTGACACTAAGCACTAATATTCAGTCTTCTCACTGCATTCCAGCATGGTTCTGTAATAGGATGACACCACTGCCACAAGTCACCTCCTGAAATATCTTCCCTCCTGTGAGCGGTATTATTGTAAAGTGGAAGCAACCACAGCAGCTCAGCCACGAAGTGGAGACCACATAAAGTTACAGAGCGGGGTCACCGACTGCATTAAAGTCACTGACGCTCTGCTGACTCCCTAACTGCAGAGTCCAGACCTCCTCTGCCAGGAACATCAGCACAAAAACTGTGCTGTGCCGGGAGCTTCATGGCATTGGGTTTCCATGGCCGAACAGCAGCACACCTGGAGCAGTGGAGACATCTTCTGTGGAGTCCGGTCAACGCCAGGAGAACGTTACCTGCCTGACTGCATCGTGCCAGCTGTAACGTCTGGTGGAGGTGGGATACGGCTATAATGTTTTTTTTTTAAGGGGGCCAGCCTCGGCCCCTTAGGTCCAGTGAAGGAAAATCTTAATACTTCAGCAGACAAAGACACTGTGGACAATCATATGCTTCTGACTTTGCAGGAACAATCTGAGGAAGGATCTTTTCTCTTCCAACATGTACCCCAGTGAACAACGGAGGCTCCATGAAGGCATGGTTTGGGGTGGAAGAACTTGATCGGCCGCACAGAACCCTGACCTCAGCCCCATCCAACATCTTTTGGATAAACTAGAATGGAGACCGCGAGGCAGAACCTCATCACCGCCCAACATAAGTGTCAACCAGGATTTTCTGGATGAATGGCCAAAAATTCCCCACAGACACCCTATAAAATCTTGTAGAAAGACTTTCAAGAAGAGCAAACTTCATATTAATGTCTATGCACTTAGAATAGAAGGTCAAAAAATCTCCTGGAGGTGAAATGTGGAGGAGGTCAAGTACTTTTCTCCATGTAGTGAATATACAATGTATATAGATAGAGATGAAGAGATAAATAAGAGTAAAGATAGACAAGATAAAGATAGATAGATAGATAGATAGATAGATAGATAGATAGATAGATATGAGATAGATAGATAGATATAGATAGATAGATAGATAGATAGATAGATAGATATGAGATAGATAGATAGATAGATAGATAGATAGATAGATAGATAGATAGATAGATAGATATGAGATAGATAGATAGATAGATATAGATAGATAGATAGATAGATAGATAGATAGGAGATAGATAGATAGATAGATAGATAGATAGATAGATATGAGATAGATAGATAGATAGATAGATAGATAGATAATAGATAGATAGATAGATAGATAGATATGAGATAGATAGATAGATAGATAGATAGATAGGAGATAGATAGATAGATAAGAGATATATAGATAGATAGATAGATAGATAGAAGGATAGATAGATATGAGATAGATAGATAGATAGATAGATAGATAGATAGACAGATAGATGTATCTAGGGGGCTGTTATTTTACACTAAGGACTTCACTTTGTGTGGCTATCATGGCCCATAACAGGTAGGTACTAGTGTTAGGGACCACTCATAGAGGCGACCTTGACGTGGTGAGTGGCTTATTACGCTTTGGCCAAAATGTACACCAATGCCTCATTCAACATCCAGCATGGAGGCAGGGCAGAGTGCTGGTTGCAGAGTGCTATTACATTTGTGTTTTTGCGTTTGTATGTGTATTTCGCCATAGCGATGTGCACCTGCATACAGGGTTGTGCTGACACTTTACACTAAGCTAATTTCTTCTGCCACGTTACATATTACAGAGTTGTTTATCCAGATCACGTCTTCTCCGCCTTCCCTTACATTCTCAGCCCATACACAGCGGTAACATGCAGACATACGGTATTATTTACACAGAATCCTTCTAAGCCAGGTTAGGTTGATAAGGAAATATTGGGGGCAGATCACCGTATTATAAATTCTTCTGTTTATGCCCGGAACGAAACAATGTTACAATTCCCACATATGATTTTGAGACATTTCACACGACGCTTCACTCATGGTCCCGGCTGCCCTGGAAGAGACATCCTCTCGCTGCAGTCTGATGGTGATGTCACACCTCCATTAGGACTCACACACTACACGACCATGGAATGTGGTCATCGTCTATTTCTAACATAAACTATAGATTTTTTTTATATAACTGGAAGGCAAAACAATCCATGAGTCGCCTGTAAATGGATCCACATGTCCGCGCTGATGAATGTCATACTGCTGCTCGATCGATCCCTGTTCGTAATCGTATCTGCAAATAGGTTATAAATTATATTTTAAAACTCAACAATATTATCAACTGTAGAACATGGCACGCTGAAGAATGCAAAAAAGAAACCCTCAATGAGGTCAGGAATTATACCGTATACAGTACACACACAACCTCAATGGTAAAGAAGCAAGAAGACTCGCTCTCTATAGTAATATATACAGGAATCAGTATTATAGTAGTTCTATTCTTGTACATAGGAGCAGTATTATAGTAGTTATATTCTTGTACATAGGAGGTAGTGTTATAGTAGTTATATTCTTGTACATAGGAGCAGTATTATAGTAGTTATATTCTTGTACATAGGAGGCAGTATTATAGTAGTTATATTCTTGTACATAGGAGGCAGTATTATAGTAGTTATATTCTTGTACATAGGGGCAGTATTATAGTAGTTATATTCTTGTACATAGGAGCAGTATTATAGTAGTAATATTCTTGTACATAGGAGCAGTATTATAGTAGTTATATTCTTGTACATAGGAGGCAGTATTATAGTAGTTATATTCTTGTACATAGGAGCAGTATTATAGTAGTTATATTCTTGTACATAGGAGGCAGTATTATAGTAGTTATATTCTTGTACATAGGAGGCAGTATTATAGTAGTTATATTCTTGTACATAGGAGCAGTATTATAGTAGTTATATTCTTGTACATAGGAGGCAGTATTATAGTAGTTATATTCTTGTACATAGGAGCAGTATTATAGTAGTTATATTCTTGTACATAGGAGCAGTATTATAGTAGTAATATTCTTGTACATAGGAGGTAGTGTTATAGTAGTTATATTCTTGTACATAGGAGCAGTATTATAGTAGTTATATTCTTGTACATAGGAGGCAGTATTATAGTAGTTATATTCTTGTACATAGGAGGCAGTATTATAGTAGTTATATTCTTGTACATAGGAGCAGTATTATAGTAGTTATATTCTTGTACATAGGAGCAGTATTATAGTAGTTATATTCTTGTACATAGGAGCAGTATTATAGTAGTTATATTCTTGTACATAGGAGCAGTATTATAGTAGTAATATTCTTGTACATAGGAGCAGTATTATAGTAGTTATATTCTTGTACATAGGAGGCAGTATTATAGTAGTTATATTCTTGTACATAGGAGCAGTATTATAGTAGTTATATTCTTGTACATAGGAGGCAGTATTATAGTAGTTATATTCTTGTACATAGGAGCAGTATTATAGTAGTTATATTCTTGTACATAGGAGCAGTATTATAGTAGTTATATTCTTGTACATAGGAGCAGTATTATAGTAGTTATATTCTTGTACATAGGAGGCAGTATTATAGTAGTTATATTCTTGTACATAGGAGGCAGTATTATAGTAGTTATATTCTTGTACATAGGAGCAGTATTATAGTAGTTATATTCTTGTACATAGGAGCAGTATTATAGTAGTTATATTCTTGTACATAGGAGCAGTATTATAGTAGTTATATTCTTGTACATAGGAGCAGTATTATAGTAGTTATATTCTTGTACATAGGAGCAGTATTATAGTAGTAATATTCTTGTACATAGGAGCAGTATTATAGTAGTTATATTCTTGTACATAGGAGGCAGTATTATAGTAGTTATATTCTTGTACATAGGAGCAGTATTATAGTAGTTATATTCTTGTACATAGGAGGCAGTATTATAGTAGTTATATTCTTGTACATAGGAGGCAGTATTATAGTAGTTATATTCTTGTACATAGGAGCAGTATTATAGTAGTTATATTCTTGTACATAGGAGGCAGTATTATAGTAGTTATATTCTTGTACATAGGAGCAGTATTATAGTAGTTATATTCTTGTACATAGGAGCAGTATTATAGTAGTAATATTCTTGTACATAGGAGGTAGTGTTATAGTAGTTATATTCTTGTACATAGGAGCAGTATTATAGTAGTTATATTCTTGTACATAGGAGGCAGTATTATAGTAGTTATATTCTTGTACATAGGAGGTAGTGTTATAGTAGTTATATTCTTGTACATAGGAGCAGTATTATAGTAGTTATATTCTTGTACATAGGAGGCAGTATTATAGTAGTTATATTCTTGTACATAGGAGGCAGTATTATAGTAGTTATATTCTTGTACATAGGAGCAGTATTATAGTAGTTATATTCTTGTACATAGGAGCAGTATTATAGTAGTTATATTCTTGTACATAGGAGCAGTATTATAGTAGTTATATTCTTGTACATAGGAGCAGTATTATAGTAGTAATATTCTTGTACATAGGAGCAGTATTATAGTAGTTATATTCTTGTACATAGGAGGCAGTATTATAGTAGTTATATTCTTGTACATAGGAGCAGTATTATAGTAGTTATATTCTTGTACATAGGAGGCAGTATTATAGTAGTTATATTCTTGTACATAGGAGCAGTATTATAGTAGTTATATTCTTGTACATAGGAGCAGTATTATAGTAGTAATATTCTTGTACATAGGAGCAGTATTATAGTAGTTATATTCTTGTACATAGGAGCAGTATTATAGTAGTTATATTCTTGTACATAGGAGCAGTATTATAGTAGTTATATTCTTGTACATAGGAGGCAGTATTATAGTAGTTATATTCTTGTACATAGGAGCAGTATTATAGTAGTTATATTCTTGTACATAGGAGGCAGTATTATAGTAGTTATATTCTTGTACATAGGAGCAGTATTATAGTAGTTATAATCTTGTATATAGGAGCAGTATTATAGTAGTTATATTCATGTACATAGGAGCAGTATTATAGTAGTTATATTCTTGTACATAGGAGCAGTATTATAGTAGTTATATTCTTGTACATAGGAGCAGTATTATAGTAGTTATATTCTTGTACATAGGAGCAGTATTATAGTAGTTATATTCTTGTACATAGGAGGCAGTATTATAGTAGTTATATTCTTGTACATAGAAGCAGTATTATAGTAGTTATATTCTTGTACATAAGAGCAGTATTATAGTAGTTATATTCTTGTACATAGGAGGCAGTATTATAGTAGTTATATTCTTGTACATAGGAGCAGTATTATAGTATTTATAATCTTGTATATAGGAGCAGTATTACAGTAGTTATATTCATGTACATAGGAGCAGTATTATAGTAGTTATATTCTTGTACATAGGAGCAGTATTATAGTAGTTATATTCTTGTACATAGGAGGCAGTATTATAGTAGTTATATTCTTGTACATAGGAGCAGTATTATAGTAGTTATATTCTTGTACATAGGAGCAGTATTATAGTAGTTATATTCTTGTACATAGGAGCAGTATTATAGTAGTTATATTCTTGTACATAGGAGGCAGTATTATAGTAGTTATATTCTTGTACATAGGAGGCAGTATTATAGTAGTTATATTCTTGTACATAGGAGCAGTATTATAGTAGTTATAATCTTGTACATAAGAGCAGTATTATAGTAGTTATATTCTTGTACATAGGAGGCAGTATTATAGTAGTTATATTCTTGTACATAGGAGCAGTATTATAGTATTTATAATCTTGTATATAGGAGCAGTATTACAGTAGTTATATTCATGTACATAGGAGCAGTATTATAGTAGTTATATTCTTGTACATAGGAGCAGTATTATAGTAGTTATATTCTTGTACATAGGAGGCAGTATTATAGTAGTTATATTCTTGTACATAGGAGCAGTATTATAGTAGTTATATTCTTGTACATAGGAGCAGTATTATAGTAGTTATATTCTTGTACATAGGAGGCAGTATTATAGTAGTTATATTCTTGTACATAGGAGCAGTATTATAGTAGTTATATTCTTGTACATAGGAGCAGTATTATAGTAGTTATATTCTTGTACATAGGAGCAGTATTATAGTAGTTATATTCTTGTACATAGGAGCAGTATTATAGTAGTAATATTCTTGTACATAGGAGCAGTATTATAGTAGTTATATTCTTGTACATAGGAGGCAGTATTATAGTAGTTATATTCTTGTACATAGGAGCAGTATTATAGTAGTTATATTCTTGTACATAGGAGGCAGTATTATAGTAGTTATATTCTTGTACATAGGAGCAGTATTATAGTAGTTATATTCTTGTACATAGGAGCAGTATTATAGTAGTTATATTCTTGTACATAGGAGCAGTATTATAGTAGTAATATTCTTGTACATAGGAGCAGTATTATAGTAGTTATATTCTTGTACATAGGAGGCAGTATTATAGTAGTTATATTCTTGTACATAGGAGCAGTATTATAGTAGTTATATTCTTGTACATAGGAGGCAGTATTATAGTAGTTATATTCTTGTACATAGGAGGCAGTATTATAGTAGTTATATTCTTGTACATAGGAGCAGTATTATAGTAGTTATATTCTTGTACATAGGAGGCAGTATTATAGTAGTTATATTCTTGTACATAGGAGCAGTATTATAGTAGTTATATTCTTGTACATAGGAGCAGTATTATAGTAGTAATATTCTTGTACATAGGAGGTAGTGTTATAGTAGTTATATTCTTGTACATAGGAGCAGTATTATAGTAGTTATATTCTTGTACATAGGAGGCAGTATTATAGTAGTTATATTCTTGTACATAGGAGGTAGTGTTATAGTAGTTATATTCTTGTACATAGGAGCAGTATTATAGTAGTTATATTCTTGTACATAGGAGGCAGTATTATAGTAGTTATATTCTTGTACATAGGAGGCAGTATTATAGTAGTTATATTCTTGTACATAGGAGCAGTATTATAGTAGTTATATTCTTGTACATAGGAGCAGTATTATAGTAGTTATATTCTTGTACATAGGAGCAGTATTATAGTAGTTATATTCTTGTACATAGGAGCAGTATTATAGTAGTAATATTCTTGTACATAGGAGCAGTATTATAGTAGTTATATTCTTGTACATAGGAGGCAGTATTATAGTAGTTATATTCTTGTACATAGGAGCAGTATTATAGTAGTTATATTCTTGTACATAGGAGGCAGTATTATAGTAGTTATATTCTTGTACATAGGAGCAGTATTATAGTAGTTATATTCTTGTACATAGGAGCAGTATTATAGTAGTAATATTCTTGTACATAGGAGCAGTATTATAGTAGTTATATTCTTGTACATAGGAGCAGTATTATAGTAGTTATATTCTTGTACATAGGAGCAGTATTATAGTAGTTATATTCTTGTACATAGGAGGCAGTATTATAGTAGTTATATTCTTGTACATAGGAGCAGTATTATAGTAGTTATATTCTTGTACATAGGAGGCAGTATTATAGTAGTTATATTCTTGTACATAGGAGCAGTATTATAGTAGTTATAATCTTGTATATAGGAGCAGTATTATAGTAGTTATATTCATGTACATAGGAGCAGTATTATAGTAGTTATATTCTTGTACATAGGAGCAGTATTATAGTAGTTATATTCTTGTACATAGGAGCAGTATTATAGTAGTTATATTCTTGTACATAGGAGCAGTATTATAGTAGTTATATTCTTGTACATAGGAGGCAGTATTATAGTAGTTATATTCTTGTACATAGAAGCAGTATTATAGTAGTTATATTCTTGTACATAAGAGCAGTATTATAGTAGTTATATTCTTGTACATAGGAGGCAGTATTATAGTAGTTATATTCTTGTACATAGGAGCAGTATTATAGTATTTATAATCTTGTATATAGGAGCAGTATTACAGTAGTTATATTCATGTACATAGGAGCAGTATTATAGTAGTTATATTCTTGTACATAGGAGCAGTATTATAGTAGTTATATTCTTGTACATAGGAGCAGTATTATAGTACCGTATTTATCGGCGTATAACACGCACAGGTGTATAACACGCACCTTCATTTTAAGGGAAATTTCAGGGAAAAAAAATAAATTTCAAATTGTACTGCTATGGGGTGGGGGGATCTGTGGATGGAACTGTTATGGGGGGGATCTGTGGATGACACTGCTATATGTCATCCACAGATCCCCCTCATAACAGTGTCCCCCAATACACCGGCCCTCTGATCACCGAAGTATTTATAAACGTGAATCCTTATCCTGTTATTAAGCTGCCCTCTCCCATGTTCCCATGTCCCCCCTGTATCCCCACAGCACTTACGATTCACACGCTTCCATAGCAGTCAGGGCGGACGGCACCAGTAACGTCACTCACTGACGTCGTGCGCCTGCTCCGCCTGCTTCATTCATAAAGGGGGCGGAGCAGGCGCTCGACGTCAGTGAGTGACGTTACTGCTGCCGTCCGCTCTGCCTGCTATGGAAGCGTGTGAATCGTAAGTGCTGTGGGGATACAGGGGGGACATGGGAACATGGGAGAGGGCAGCTTAATAACAGGATAAGGATTCACGTTTATAAATACTTTGGTGAGCGGCGGGGCCCGGTGTAAGAGTACAGTGACTGCACCGGGCCCCGCCCCTAGTTACGGACTCCAGCCCCTCCTCTCTCCCGACTCATACAGCGCAGTCTGTGATGCTGCATCTTTGCCGGGCCACAATGAATATCGGCGTATAACACGCATACATCATTTGCCCCCTATTTTCAGGGGGAAAAAGTGCGTGTTATACGCCGATAAATACGGTAGTTATATTCTTGTACATAGGAAGAGTATTATAGTAGTTATATTCTTGTACATAGGAGCAGTATTATAATAGTTATATTCTTGTACATAGGAGCAGTATTATAGTAGTTATATTCTTGTACATAGGAGCAGTATTATAGTAGTTATATTCTTGTACATAGGAGCAGTATTATAGTAGTTATATTCTTGTACATAGCAGGCAGTATTATAGTAGTTATATTCTTGTACATAGGAGCAGTATTATAGTAGTTATATTCTTATACATAGGAGGCAGTATTATAGTAGTTATATTCTTGTACATAGGAGCAGTATTATAGTAGTTATATTCTTGTACATAGGAGGCAGTATTATAGTAGTTATATTCTTGTACATAGGAGGCAGTATTATAGTAGTTATATTCTTGTACATAGGAGCAGTATTATAGTAGTTATATTCTTGTACATAGGAGGCAGTATTATAGTAGTTATATTCTTGTACATAGGAGCAGTATTATAGTAGTTATATTCTTGTACATAGGAGCAGTATTATAGTAGTAATATTCTTGTACATAGGAGCAGTATTATAGTAGTTATATTCTTGTACATAGGAGCAGTATTATAGTAGTTATATTCTTGTACATAGGAGCAGTATTATAGTAGTTATATTCTTGTACATAGGAGGCAGTATTATAGTAGTTATATTCTTGTACATAGGAGCAGTATTATAGTAGTTATATTCTTGTACATAGGAGGCAGTATTATAGTAGTTATATTCTTGTACATAGGAGCAGTATTATAGTAGTTATAATCTTGTATATATGAGCAGTATTATAGTAGTTATATTCATGTACATAGGAGCAGTATTATAGTAGTTATATTCCTGTACATAGGAGGCAGTATTATAGTAGTTATATTCCTGTACATAGGAGCAGTGTTATAGTAGTTATATTCTTGTACATAGGAGCAGTATTATAGTAGTTATATTCTTGTACATAGGAGCAGTATTATAGTAGTTATATTCTTGTACATAGGAGCAGTATTATAGTAGTTATATTCTTGTACATAGGAGCAGTATTATAGTAGTTATATTCTTGTACATAGGAGGCAGTATTATAGTAGTTATATTCTTGTACATAGAAGCAGTATTATAGTAGTTATATTCTTGTACATAAGAGCAGTATTATAGTAGTTATATTCTTGTACATAGGAGGCAGTATTATAGTAGTTATATTCTTGTACATAGGAGCAGTATTATAGTAGTTATAATCTTGTATATAGGAGCAGTATTACAGTAGTTATATTCATGTACATAGGAGCAGTATTATAGTAGTTATATTCTTGTACATAGGAGCAGTATTATAGTAGTTATATTCTTGTACATAGGAGCAGTATTATAGTAGTTATATTCTTGTACATAGGAAGAGTATTATAGTAGTTATATTCTTGTACATAGGAGCAGTATTATAGTAGTTATATTCTTGTACATAGGAGCAGTATTATAATAGTTATATTCTTGTACATAGGAGCAGTATTATAGTAGTTATATTCTTGTACATAGGAGCAGTATTATAGTAGTTATATTCTTGTACATAGGAGCAGTATTATAGTAGTTATATTCTTGTACATAGGAGGCAGTATTATAGTAGTTATATTCTTGTACATAGGAGCAGTATTATAGTAGTTATATTCTTGTACATAGGAGCAGTATTATAGTAGTTATATTCTTGTACATAGGAGCAGTATTATAGTAGTTATATTCTTGTACATAGAAGCAGTATTATAGCAGTTATATTCTTGTACATAGGAACAGTATTATAGTAGTTATATTCTTGTACATAGGAGCAGTATTATAGTAGTTATATTCTTGTACATAGAAGCAGTATTATAGCAGTTATATTCTTGTACATAGGAACAGTATTATAGTAGTTATATTCTTGTACATAGGAGGCAGTATTATAGTAGTTATATTCTTGTACATAGGAGCAGTATTATAGTAGTTATATTCTTGTACATAGGAGGCAGTATTATAGTAGTTATATTCTTGTACATAGGAGGCAGTATTATAGTAGTTATATTCTTGTACACATGAGGCAGTATTGTAGTAATTATATTCTTCTAAGTAGTGGACAGTATTATAGTAGATTATGTTGGGGTAGTGAGGACGCTGGATGAACATGATTAAGAGCTGATAACCTCTTTGTTTGCCAGAAATCTTCATAATGTCCCCACAATTGGGTTGTGCGCTGCATTTTACTGGTGATTTGCTGTGTTACTATCCAAGTGACTGTAGGGGAATAATTACATCTTAAGCTTCCAGGGAAGATGCCAGATGAAGATGTTAGAACTGCAGAGGAGCAGATTTAGTACAATTATAAGTGGCGAATCACATGAATATTTTCTCTAAAAGCCAAACCGCTCCCCAGTTCCCACTCTGAAGGATGAGTCATGTGTCCTGCTATAAATCATGTGTGACTTATTTGCTCTTCATAATTCAAGGCATGAAACCTAGTGGGGTATTCCCATGTGAAGCCATGGCTTCAGAACCACATCTGTAATGTAGCAGCATTAATGCAACTCCAGGGCAGCCGATTCAGCTGGAAATCGCCTCTCTCCGGGAATAAATGGCAGAGACGACGTCTTCAATTTATGTACAAATAATTATCCTAAAAAGTATTTTTCGTTCTATCAATTGAATATATAAACCAGCTCCTTCCATCTCTTAGCAATCAGCTTCCAGCAATTGGAATTGTGCTGCTGTCCATGGTGCTGATTGTAAGGAGCCGGGCGTCGAAAGCTGAGCTAAGCCCTTTATAAGCGGCTCTGACCGGTCCAAAACACAGAAATGGCGGCTCCTGCAGGTATTGCTATGAAAGCTATTAGGGGGTGTCATTCAGCAAGTTGTGCAGGCAACTAAAGTAACTCATAATGTGAATATGCACTAGCCTCAGCGTCCTTCTCTTTTATGGAGTAGTATATGCCTCTTCCTCTTTCGTCTTGATGCTACTGGTTCAGGAATAGAATTCTAGAATACTGAGTCTGTTAAGGCTTTCATTCATCCTGGTCAAGGTATATCAGTGGTAATAAGTCAGAGCAACCGGTCTTGTATTTTCCTATAAAGACGTTCGCTAGTCATCCTACTGGCTTTCTCAATTAGAATGACTTGTACAATAAATCTCCAGCATTAAACAGGGATGACTCACGCGTCAGTCAGCGTAACTTGACTATCATAATTAACACAAGGACAAGGACCTTATGGAGGTAAAACACGGATTGCAATTTCCATGACTGAACTATCAGGTGTGAATAAATTGCCTTGGGAGAGGTGTTAGAACAGCCTTGTAAGCGGAAGACTATAGATGTCACAGAATACAGACACATGCAGTGCAGAAGTTAAAGGAGTTGCTCATGACCAGAAACAGCACCACACCTGGTGCCATTGTTCAGCTCTACTGAAGTGAATGAGGTTGAGCTGCAATACCACAGATAACCTGTGGACAGGTGTGGTGCTGTTTTGTTGTTGTTTTTTTTAAAGAAAACAGGCACATTCTTATATTCTTGGACAACCTCCGTAATACCGCAAAACACTGACAGGTATTCTAATGCATCACGGTAAAAATAAATAAATATATATATATATATATATATATATATACAGTACAGACCAAAAGTTTGGACACACCTTCTCATTCAAAGAGTTTTCTTTATTTTCATGACTATGAAAATTGTACAGGGAGTGCAGAATATTAGGCAAGTTGTATTTTTGAGGATTAATTTTATTATTGAACAACAACCATGTTCTCAATGAACCCAAAAAACTCATTAATATCAAAGCTGAATATTTTTGGAAGTAGTTTTTAGTTTGTTTTTAGTTTTAGCTATTTTAGGGGGATATCTGTGTGTGCAGGTGACTATTACTGTGCATAATTATTAGGCAACTTAACAAAAAACAAATATATACCCATTTCAATTATTTATTTTTACCAGTGAAACCAATATAACATCTCAACATTCACAAATATACATTTCTGACATTCAAAAACAAAACAAAACAAATCAGTGACCAATATAGCCACCTTTCTTTGCAAGGACACTCAAAAGCCTGCCATCCATGGATTCTGTCAGTGTTTTGATCTGTTCACCATCAACATTGCGTGCAGCAGCAACCACAGCCTCCCAGACACTGTTCAGAGAGGTGTACTGTTTTCCCTCCTTGTAAATCTCACATTTGATGATGGACCACAGGTTCTCAATGGGGTTCAGATCAGGTGAACAAGGAGGCCATGTCATTAGATTTTCTTCTTTTATACCCTTTCTTGCTAGCCACGCTGTGGAGTACTTGGACGCGTGTGATGGAGCATTGTCCTGCATGAAAATCATGTTTTTCTTGAAGGATGCAAACTTCTTCCTGTACCACTGCTTGAAGAAGGTGTCTTCCAGAAACTGGCAGTAGGACTGGGAGTTGAGCTTGACTCCATCCTCAACCCGAAAAGGCCCCACAAGCTCATCTTTGATGATACCAGCCCAAACCAGTACTCCACCTCCACCTTGCTGGCGTCTGAGTCGGACTGGAGCTCTCTGCCCTTTACCAATCCAGCCACGGGCCCATCCATCTGGCCCATCAAGACTCACTCTCATTTCATCAGTCCATAAAACCTTAGAAAAATCAGTCTTGAGATATTTCTTGGTCCAGTCTTGACGTTTCAGCTTGTGTGTCTTGTTCAGTGGTGGTCGTCTTTCAGCCTTTCTTACCTTGGCCATGTCTCTGAGTATTGCACACCTTGTGCTTTTGGGCACTCCAGTGATGTTGCAGCTCTGAAATATGGCCAAACTGGTGGCAAGTGGCATCTTGGCAGCTGCACGCTTGACTTTTCTCAGCTCATGGGCAGTTATTTTGCGCCTTGGTTTTTCCACACGCTTCTAGCGACCCTGTTGACTATTTTGAATGAAACGCTTGATTGTTCGATGATCACGCTTCAGAAGCTTTGCAATTTTAAGAGTGCTGCATCCCTCTGCAAGATATCTCACTATTTTTGACTTTTCTGAGCCTGTCAAGTCCTTCTTTTGACCCATTTTGCTAAAAGGAAAGGAAGTTGCCTAATAATTATGCACACCTAATATAGGGTGTTGATGTCATTAGACCACACCCCTTCTCATTTCAGAGATGCACATCACCTAATATGCTTAATTGGTAGTAGGCTTTCGAGCCTATACAGCTTGGAGTAAGACAACATGCATAAAGAGGATGATGTGGTCAAAATACTCATTTGCCTAATAATTCTGCACGCAGTGTAGATTCACACTGAAGGCATCAAAACTATAAATTAACACAAGTGGAATTATATACATAACAAACAAGTGTGAAACAACTGAAAATATGTCGTATTCTAGGTTCTTCAAAGTAGCCACCTTTTGCTTTGATTACTGCTTTGCACACTCTTGGCATTCTCTTGATGAGCTTCAAGAGGTAGTCCCCTGAAATGGTCTTCCAACAGTCTTGAAGGAGTTCCCAGAGATGCTTAGCACTTGTTGGCCCTTGTTGCCTTCATAGTCATGAAAATAAAGAAAACTCTTTGAATGAGAAGGTGTGTCCAAATTTTTGGTCTGTACTGTATATATATGTATATATATATATATATATATATATATATGCAAAAAAATTGCATAGGTAACAAAAAAAATGCAATAATAATTTTAAAAGATTATAAACTAAAAGTCATAAAATGCAAAAAAAAACAAAAACATTTACAGATGTAGTGAAAGCCATAATGATCGATGCTACAGTGAGAGCATACTGCGCCTATGCTATGCTCAATATTAGCTGCGGCTTTATAGGGGCTGTCACCTGAGAATTCAATGTTCTATAGGCTCCATGGCGATCTGTTCATCATTTTGGGTCTATCTCCTGCGAACCTCGGTGATCGGCTCAAGAAGCTCTGACTGGTTATACACTTTCCCTGCAGCGGCCACTACTGGGAAAACTTAGTATTACATCTCACCCATTCAAATGAAGGCATGAA
Organism: Bufo bufo; assembly: GCF_905171765.1. Taxonomy (NCBI): domain Eukaryota; kingdom Metazoa; phylum Chordata; class Amphibia; order Anura; family Bufonidae; genus Bufo; species Bufo bufo. The sequence goes on along the minus strand of NC_053392.1, from coordinate 606,715,186 downwards.
TGACTATTTCATACACAGCAGGTCCTCCAGGTTGACAGCCACTGTTACTGTTTGCCGTTGCCCCCCCCCCCCCCCCCCCCCCCCCTTATCCCCTAAATGATATCTATATACCCTAATAGGTATTCTAGGAAGGATATAGGGCAGGGATCAGCAACCTGTGGCACTCCAGGTGTTGTGAAACTACAACTCCCAGAATGCTCCATTCACTTTTATAGGAGTTCTAAGAAAAACCAAGCACGTTTGCATGCTGGGAGTTGTAGTTTCACAGAAGGTTTCCAATCCCTGGATGTAGGGTCATGGAGGACCCTATCTTACAGAAAGCCGGTATTAGCTTGAATATGAAGCTCTATAATTGCACTTGCTCTGCCGTCAGGAAAAAAAAAAAAAAAAGCTGTCAAAGAAATTTTTCTCCACCCGCCTGTTCAATGTATTATGACAAAAGGGGCTTTCTTTCTCTAATCAATGGGAAAATAAAAGCCTTTTGAAATAAAATATTAATAGAGCAGTCTAATTAAACCAGTAAAAATCCCCCCTCTACGTTTCTAGGAAAAGCTTTTAACTCAGCATGGCAATCGGTGAACAGTCCCCGGAGCCGGCCGCGCTTCCGTTTAACCACTTCATTGTTTGATAACCTTTAATAACAATATTGCATAGGGAGCGAAATACTAGTGACAGATTAATTACATGTTGGGGAATAGGTAAGAGCATTGATCAGCACGCGGCTAGACTCAGCGCAGGCACATTGAGAAGGTAAATGGCATACAATTAGGAGAGAAAATAACTACCTATAAGAAGAGAGCCCCCAAGGAGGCCGATCTGCAGATATTTGACGGGAAGTGCAGGGGACGGGGGCTGCTGGAGAGAATTGCTCGGCTCGTGCTCTTACTTTAAGAAGTTTTTTTGTTCCAGCTGCTGATATAGAATATCCTTTAATGATAGACGTCAATCATATCTGGAGTATCCACAGCTATACCAAAGGTGAACATACAACAGGTGCCATATAAGCCACCAAGGGGGCCACCATCACCACCTTTGGATACTATTATTATAATTTCATTTTTGATTAACCTTTGAACAGGTCCGGGCTCCATATTTTATTACAAATCCTCTGCTTAGATTAATTTCACAAAATTATTTCTGCGCTCCATGGCCACTAGAGGGAGCTCATTGCATATAGAGTTAATGAGCTCCCCCTAGTGGTGACTGAAGGCAAAAATAATGTTTGCATTTCAAGGGATTTTCCCAATATGGTAAGAGCATATCCTCAATATGTCATACTTACTACTTAATGTCCTACTGTCAGGACCATCACTGATCCTTAGCATAAAGGGGTTGTAGGGGACTGAGGACTGAGTCCCCTAATTCCGGGCTTCATGTTAAATGCAGCAGAGCTGATGAAGAAGGAACCTCTGCAGAGCTCCATGTATAATTGATGTGCTCCACGCCATCTCTTGTTAGGTAACAGCGCAGGTTAATATAAGGCCAGAAGAGCAGCCTTGGAGAGAGGATGGAAGGAGACTTTTCTAGTTTGGGATTAAAGGGGACCTATCTTCACAAGATTGGCAGAGGTCTGACTTCTGGCACCCCCGCCGATACGCTGTGTGAAGAGACGCTGCGCTCATACAAGTGCTGTGTTCTCCAGTTTACCTGCAAGCCTTCGACACTGCAGCAGCCGTGCGGTGTAACTAGGTGACCAGGATGGCGCAGTGTAATCAGAGCTGTTCCGTCTCATTCACTAGAGCAGGCAAAGAGTGAAGAGACAGCATCATTCATATGAGCGCTGTGGTCTCTTCTCACACACCTGATCGGCGGGGGTACCAGGTGTCAGACCCCTACCGATCTGATATTGATGCCTTTAATATGGGAAAATCGGACAACCCCTTTAAGTGATCTTTTGACAGGATGCACTCTGTCTCCATTACAGAAGGAAAAATGAAAAATGATGAGATGTCACACTGTACAGCATCTGTATAATCAGTGCAAAATCCGCTGGACCAAGCCAATAAAATCTCTGAGGCAGGGATGACACGATCTGTGTCTTCTCTGCACTGTTAGAGATTACAGGAACCAGTGATGTCAGGGCAAAATGCCTGCAAACGATTCCTTCTTGATCTGTTGGTGTTCAATTTTGTCCTATTTCTGTTCCTTTTTATCATTCCTGTGCTGCTTCTTATCCCGCCTCTGTCCCTTCTTCTTATCCCGCCTCTGTCCCTTCTTCTTATCCCGCCTCTGTTCCTTCTTCTTATCCCGCCTCTGTTCCTTCTTCTTATCCCACCTCTGTTCCTTCTTATCCCGCCTCTGTACCTTCTTCTTATCCCGCCTCTGTTCCTTCTTCTTATCCCGCCTCTGTTCCTTCTTCTTATCCCGCCTCTGTTCCTTCTTCTTATCCCACCTCTGTTCCTTCTTATCCCGCCTCTGTCCCTTCTTCTTATCCCGCCTCTGTTCCTTCTTCTTATCCCGCCTCTGTTCCTTCTTCTTATCCCACCTCTGTTCCTACTTCTTCTTATCCCGCCTCTGTCCCTTCTTCTTATCCCGCCTCTGTTCCTTCTTCTTATCCCGCCTCTGTTCCTTCTTCTTATCCCGCCTCTGTTCCTTCCTCTTATCCCGCCTCTGTTCCTTACTCTTATCCCGCCTCTGTTCCTTCCTCTTATCCCGCCTCTGTTCCTTCCTCTTATCCCGCCTCTGTTCCTTCCTCTTATCCCGCCTCTGTTCCTTCCTCTTATCCCGCCTCTGTTCCTTCTTCTTATCCCGCCTCTGTTCCTTACTCTTATCCCGCCTCTGTTCCTTACTCTTATCCCGCCTCTGTTCCTTCTTCCTATCCCGCCTCTGTCCCTTCTTCTTATCCCGCCTCTGTTCCTTACTCTTATCCCGCCTCTGTTCCTTCTTCCTATCCCGCCTCTGTTCCTTCTTCTTATCCAGCCTCTGTTCCTTACTCTTATCCCGCCTCTGTTCCTTCTTCCTATCCCGCCTCTGTCCCTTCTTCTTATCCCGCCTCTGTCCCTTCTTCTTATCCCGCCTCTGTTCCTTCTTATCCCGCCTCTGTTCCTTCTTATCCCGCCTCTGTTCCTTCCTCTTATCCCGCCTCTGTTCCTTACTCTTATCCCGCTTCTGTTCCTTCTTATCCCACCTCCGTTCCTTCTTATCCCGCCTTTGTTACTTCTTATCCCGCCTCCGTTCCTTCTTATCCTGCCTCTGTTCCTTCTTATCCTGCCGCTGTTCTTTTCCTGACACCCTTACCTCCATGTCTATCCTGCCTCCTTCTTATCCCGCCTCCGTTCCTTCTTATCCCGCCTTTGTTACTTCTTATCCTGCCTTTGTTACTTCTTATCCTGCCTCTGTTCCTTCTTATCCTGCCTCTGTTCCTTCTTATCCTGCCTCTGTTCCTTCTTATCCTGTCTCTGTTCCTTCTTATCCTGCCTCTGTTCTTTTCCTGACACCCTCACCTCCATGTCTATCCTGCCTCCTTCTTGTCCTGCCTTGTTCTTTTCTTGACACTCTAACCTCAATGTCTCTCTCTTCTCCTTCCTCCATATTTTAATCCCTTCTTTCCTTTTTGTAATTGCAGAGACGTATAAGAGGAAAAGAAGGCTTTTTACCAGAGACGCCCCATGTTTTATATATTCACATTGATGTCTCCACATCGCAGCCTTAACTCCATGAATGATTCATTACTAATGAGCTATAATGTCAGCAAATTGTTCCCCTCTTTACTCTTTATACCACGCCGGCAGCTTCTTTCCTCCTCATTGTCCTTATTTATAGGACCATAGGTATCAGCAGAGCAATGGAATAAACAGGTTTTATAGGACTCATACTGTATAGGAACCATATTCTTACTGTTCCCAGGGCTGGATCCGGATAACTGTTCTGTGCAGGGCTGCGATGTCTCAGACAAGCAGTTCACAATTTTTATTATTCTGCTTCCAACCAGATATCAGATATTATCACCAGCCGAACACACACTAACCGTTACTGCAGAATCCTGGGAGATCTGATCCGGTAACACTACCTATGAAGTTCTGAGCTTCCTTACACCGTGATGTCTGTGCAGGCGCCGACCAGCGACATCTTATCTTTACTTCTCTGTGATAAGTTGTGCTGCTCTGGCAGGGATTATCACACTGAGGACTGTGCCGTTCTGCAGGATCAGGACTGCCGACTCTGTATTACGGTGTCACACATTTCTGCCTATGAAAAGATCAGGATATTTGAACTGCTTGCCAGAAATATTCCGCTTTGTTCACTGCGAAAATCGGAACTTCCTATCTCCTCTGCTTTATAATATCAGGCAGAGCCGTGTTCTATATCTGTGTATTATCAGGTTCAATGTACAACATGTCATAAGTATAAATTACTGCCTGCGGGATCATCGAATACTGTGTAGCACTATTTTATATCTATCTACCCCCCCATCTAAGTCTACCAGTAATCCTACATAGATTACATTTCAGATTTTTTATTTTTTCCCTTTTAAATGTGAACTAATGTCACACTATGAAATAGTGACTATATAGATAACTAGATAGATATGAGATAGATAGATATTAGATCGATAGATAGATAGATAGATAGATAGATAGATAGATATTAGATAGATCGATAGATAGATATTAGATAGATAGATAGATATGAGATAGATACAGTTGCAAGACAAAGTATGTGAACCCTTAGGAGCTATATGGATTTCTGCACAAATTGGTCATAAAATGTGATCTGATCTTCATCTAAGTCACAACAATAGACAATCACAGTCTGCTTAAACTAATAACACACAAAGAGTTAAATGTTACCATGTTTTTATTGAACACACCATGTAAACATTCACAGTGCAGGTGGAAAAAGTATGTGAACCATTGGATTTAATAACTGGTTGAACCTCCTTTGGCAGCAATAACTTCAACCAAACGTTTCCTGTAGTTGCAGATCAGACGTGCACAACGGTCAGGAGTAATTCTTGACCATTCCTTTTTACAGAACCGTTTCAGTTCAGCAATATTCTTGGGATGTCTGGTGTGAATCGCTTTCTTGAGGTCATGCCACAGCATCTCAATCAGGTTGAGGTCAGGACTCTGACTGGGCCACTCCAGAAGGCGGATTTTCTTCTGTTTAAGCCATTCTGTTGTTGATTTACTTCTATGCTTTGGGTCATCGTCCTGTTGCGACATCCATCTTCTGTTGAGCTTCAGCTGGTGGACAGATGGCCTTAAGTTCTCCTGCAAAATGTCTTGATAAACTTGGGAATTCATTTTTCCTTTGATGATAGCAATCCGTCCAGGCCCTGACGCAGCAAAGCAGCCCCAAACCATGATGCCCCCACCACCATACTTCACAGTTGGGATGAGGTTTTGATGTTGGTGTGCTGTGGCTCTTTTTCTCCACACATAGTGTTGTGCGTTTCTTCCAAACAACTCCACTTTGGTTTCATCTGTCCACAGAATATTTTGCCAGTACTGCTGTGGAACATCCAGGTGCTCTTGTGCAAACTGTAAATGTGCATCAATGTTTTTTTTGGACAGCAGTGGCTTCCTCTGTGGTATCCTCCCATGAAATCTATTCTTGTTTAGTGTTTTACGTATCGTAGATTCGCTAACAGGGATGTCAGCATATGCCAGAGACTTTTGTAAGTCTTTAGCTGACACTCTAGGATTCTTCTTCACCTCATTGAGCAGTCTGCGCTGTGCTCTTGCAGTCATCTTTACAGGACGGCCACTCCTAGGGAGAGTAGCAGCAGTGCTGAACTTTCTCCATTTATAGATAATTTGTCTTACCGTGGACTGATGAACAGCAAGGCTTTTGGAGATACTTTTATAACACTTTCCAGCTTTATACAAGTCAACAATTCTTAATCGTAGGTCTTCTGAGAGCTCTTTTGTGCGAGGCATCATTCACATCAGGCAATGCTTCTTGTGAAAAGCAAACCCAGAACTGGTGTGTGTTTTTTATAGGGCAGTTGTAACCATCACCTCCAATCTCATCTCATTGATTGGACTCCAGTTGGCTGACACCTCACTCTAATCAGCTCTTGGAGATGTCATTAGTCTAGGGGTTCACATACTTTTTCCACCTGCACTGTGAATGTTTACATGGTGTGTTCAATAAAAACATGGGAACATTTAATTATTGTGTTATTAGTTTCTATTTAATACTTTTTATTAGTTTTAAGAAAAGACATACATTGTTATCCTTAAAAAAGGAAACACAAATGGCTACATAATTAACGCCATATATAATCACATTAGCAGCAGCAGTAGCCATTATACCTGCCACATTGAAATACAAGACAGACAAGGATGACTAACAATACATCATAAAAGAGACAGAGAACATACAAACGTAACAACAAACATACAGTGCAATCGTTGGGGTACATTTGCGCAGGTATAGGTTTATCAGATATCCTCCCATGTACAGGACTTCGACTATACAAATAAAGTATACTTAAGTGTATCAATCAGGGGATGTTATTAGTTTAAGCAGACTGTGATTGTCTATTGTTGTGACTTAGATGAAGATCAGATCACATTTTATGACCAATTTGTGCAGAAATCCATATAATTCCAAAGGGTTCACATACTTTTTCTTCCAACTGTAGATAGATAGATAGATAGATAATAGATAGATAGATAATAGATAGATAGATATTAGATAGATCGATAGATAGATATTAGATAGATAGATAGATAGATAGATAGATAGATATGAGATAGATAGATAGATAGATAGATAGATAGATAGGTAGGGAGATAGATAGATATTAGATAGATAGATAGATAGATAGATAGGTAGGGAGATAGATAGATATGAGATAGATATTAGATAGATAGATAGATAGATAGATAGATAGAGATAGATAGAGATAGATAGAGATAGATAGATAGATAGATAGATAGAGAGATAGATAGAGAGATAGATAGATAGATAGATAGATAGAGATAGATAGAGATAGATAGATAGATAGATAGATAGATAGATAGATAGATAGATAGATAGATAGATAGATAGATAGAGAGATAGATAGATAGATAGATAGATAGATAGATAGATAGATAGATAGATAGATAGAGAGATAGATAGATAGATAGATAGATAGATAGATAGATAGATAGATATAGATAGATAGATAGATAGATAGAGAGAGAGAGAGAGAGATAGATAGATAGATAGATAGATAGATAGATAGATAGATAGATAGATAGATAGAGAGATAGATAGATAGATAGATAGATAGATAGAGATAGATAGAGATAGATAGATAGATAGATAGATAGAGAGATAGATAGATAGATAGATAGATAGATATAGATAGATAGATAGAGAGAGATAGATAGATAGATAGATAGATAGAGAGATAGATAGATAGATAGATAGATAGATAGATAGATAGATAGATATGAGATAGATATATATTAATTAGATAGATATGATGGACAAAACCAGCAAGAACACCAACCTCCACATCCAAAACGGCAACATCTGGCTCCAGTACTTCAAGGATCTGTACAAAGCCATCTCGAGGGAGGACCAAAGCCCAGAACAAAAAGAAATCACGAAAAAGCTGAAGGATATGGAGGAAAAAAATCAAAGATTTCCAAAACCCTCTAGACACACCGATCACGCTGCAGGAGATAACAGAGAGGATCTCAATGATAAAGAGTAAAAAAGCCAGCGGCCCAGGTGGGATCCTTCCAGAAATGATCAAATACAGCCCGCCAGGTATCCAGGCCACATTAGTAAAACTCTACAATGTTGTGCTGAGTGCCGGCTACATCCCCCAGAGCTGGAACCAGAGCATCATCACTCCCATACACAAGAGCGGAGACAGGTACGACCCAGCCAACTATAGAGGGATATGCGTCAGCAGCAACCTGGGAAAACTCCTCAGCAGTATCCTGAATAAGAGGATCCTCAGCTTCCTCACCCAGCACAACATCCCCAGCAGAAGCCAAGCAGGCTTCATACCAAACCACCGCACCACGGACCACATCTACACCCTGCAGAGCCTCATCAAGAGCCATGTCCACAATACAAAGCATGGAAAGATCTATGCCTGCTTTGTGGACTTTAAGAAGACCTTTGGCTCAGTGTGGCATCCGGGCCTATTCCTGAAACTTCTTGAAAGCGGAATAGGAGGAAAGACATATGATGTCATCAGAAGTTCCTACACTGAGAACAGATGCAGCGTGAAGGTAAATGGGAGGAGAACGCCTCAGTCCAACCCTCTAACATCTACATCAATGAGCTGGCGGCGGCTCTGGAGTCCTCCACAGCACCTGGTCTCACCCTCCATGACACCGAGGTGAAATTTCTCCTTTATGCAGATGATCTTCTGCTACTATCGCCAACTGAGGAAGGTCTCCAAGATAACCTGAAAATCCTGGAGAAGTTCAGTAACACGTGGGCACTGCCCATCAATCCAAAGAAAACCAACATCATGGTGTTCCAGAAAAGAAACCAAAAAGCAGCCGGGCGTCCTCCCTTCCTGCTAAACAACTGTCCAATTTCAGAAACCGACAGCTACACCTACCTGGGCCTAGAAATCAGCCAATCAGGGAGTTTTAAGAAAGCCATGGAAACACTGAAAGACAAGGCGAGCAAAACCTTCTATGCCATCAGAAGGCGTCTGTATCACCTTACAGCATCAGTGACCGCCTCGCTTAAAATCCTTGACACCATCATCGCCCCGATCCTCCTGTATGGCAGCGATGTCCGGGACCAAGACATATACCCAGACCGGGCAAAGTGGGACTCTCGGCCAACAGAACTATTCCACCTAGAACTCTGCAAACACTTTCTCCAGGTCCACAGGGGCACCTCATACAGCGCCTGTCGAGCAGAACGTGGCAGATTCCCACTCTACTTTGCTGTCCAGAAGAGGGTGCTATCATTCAGAGCCCATCTGCATAGCAGCAGTCCCAGCTCCTACCTTCATAAAGCCTTGCTACACCAAGAAGCCCCAGAAAAAACAAAGCACCCTGCAACAAGTCACCCAAACCCAGCCTGCCCAAGCCACCAACCAATATAGCCTGACAAAGGGGGAAATCCAGAGGACGATACACAAGTACAAAGAGGAGTATATTAGCATCTGAAGGAACGACATAAGAACATCCCAGAAGCTGACAGTATACCAGAGCCTGCAGAGGGAGCACAAACTGGCCCCATATCTGGAGAAACTCCCCAATCCAAAAGACTGACAGACCCTGAGCCGGTACAGACTGAGCGCCCACAGCCTGCTCATCGAATCTGGGCGTCACCGACAGAGGTACATGCCAAGGGAGAGCAGACTGTGCCAGCAGTGCGACCAGGAGGCCGTGGAGGATGAGGCTCATTTCCTGCTGCAGTGCCCCAAATACTCAGCAGTGAGGGAGACTCACTTCAGGAGACTGTCTGATCTCTGCCCAGACTTCATATCCATGGAGGAGGAAGAGAGACTCTCCATACTGCTGGGGGAAGAGGAGAACACAACGGCCACAGCAGCACAATATATTATTACTGCCTGCCATAGACTGAGAGGAGCCTGATATACCATGGACTCCTATACCCTGTAAATGTCCCCATCCCCCAACCCTACCCAATTATTTCCCACTTGGTTTGGCAATGCTGAAATGTATTTAGTCCTGCCAATAAAGCTTATTTGATTTGATTTGATAGATAGATATGAGATAGATAGATAGATAGATAGATAGATAATAGATAGATAGATAATAGACAGATAGATACATAGATAGATAGATATGAGATAGATAGATAGATAGATAGATAGATAGATAGATAGATAGATAGATAATAGATAGATAGATAGATAATAGATAGATAGATAGATAGATAGATAATAGATAGATAGATACATAGATAATAGATAGATAGATAGATAGATAGATAGATAGATAATAGATAGATAGATAGATAGATAGATAGATAGATAGATAGATAATAGATAGATAGATAGATAGATAGATAGATAGATAATAGATAGATAGATAGATAGATAGATAGATAGATAATAGATAGATAGATAGATAGATAGATAGATAGTCTGCATCCTCCAGGACCACAGTGTTTGATGCTAACAGATGACATTTATCGGGTCCCTAATGCCCCCGTCGCCCCCTCCCCCGACGCCCCACCCCACCCTCCCCCGCGGTCCGCTCACCAGATTAATACTTGGAAGTTTCATCCAGGCTGGGGGGGGTTTTCGGGAGTTTCAATGAGCCATACTTAGAGAGCTTTAATGTTTTTCTCAGAAGGAAGTAATTTAAAATGCCATTAAAGATAATCCCCTCAGCAGAAGGAAAGATAGCCGCTCCGTATATGTCACCGCAGAATCAGGACGCAGCCCTATCGCAGCGCCTGCAAGTATTAACCCTGACACTGCCGAATATCATCCGATAATTACTACAGAAGAGAAGAAATCATTTGAATACGCAGACCCCAAAATGTCATACAACTTATGAGAAAAGATAATTAGCCAGTGAATCCTCTTATGAATCGGAAGATAATTCTGTTCTACATTAAGTCATTTTACCCTGATCCAAGGATAATGAAAACGTAACAGGACCGTCATCTACCGCCAGATGTGTCCTGAATCATAACATGACCTCCCCCCTTGAGACAAAGATCATTAGTAGGTGACTGCACTGATACTTGCTAATTATCTTTATCTAGAGCAAAACGGATCAGGTTTCTATCGATCTTGACACAACACATTGGATACAAATTTGCAACAAAGTTTAAATTGACTCAAAACAACAAAAAACATTGGAACGTTCAAGTTAAAGGGGTTTTCCAGGATGTAACTACTGGCGGGTGTCCGACTTTTAGCAAGCACGCGGATCGGCTGTTTTCTGGAGCTGCTGTGCTGGCACTGGGCACTGGATTGGTCTTCAATAGATAAGTCCTGAAAAACCCCTTTAAGAGTCGCTGCAATTGTATCCATGTATTCACCAACACATCGGCATCCATCTTTTCATCCTCTATCGAGAGAGAAGCTCTTTGTAGCAGCTGTCACACTGTGCCAGCTCCACCCGGTCACCACTCTGCCCTTACCGCCCAGTGCCTCTTAAAGGGAAAGTGCAACCTTAAAGGGAAAGTGCAATCCTGACCCCAGTCACTGCCAACATGCCCCAGCATTTATGAGCAACTCATTTTTTCTGGATTTGGCCCCTGCTGTCAGCAAACATATTTGTTACCACTTCTTCTGACCGGACTTGCATATTAGACCACATCGGCTCCTCTGCCTCCTATGATTTCTGCCTGTGGGTCCTGATGTCTAATCTCCTCATTTTCCACCTTTTCACTTTGCTCAACATATTCTAAGGTGTGGTGTGAGATGACCAAAAACAAGTATGATTTTTCGATATTATTTCACAAGATGTCTATCTTACAAGTCTACGTGTGGCCACCCAGTGGTTGTGTTGTGAACTGCAGTCTGCCATGAGTTTTGCTAACATGTTGCAATATTGTTTTGAATTTATTTCATTGGAAGTCTTTTCCCAAATCGGAGGTGATGTAAGGGTGGACGCCTCTGTAGGCACAGTCATTGGTAATGGAGATTACTCCGAGGGTAGCGAAAAGATTTCCTTTTGGGAAGAACTCCAGTTCCTTAGACTGGTTCAGCCCCAAGCCAAAAATGGGTGCTGTAACTCAGGTGACCCCCTTTAATAATTTCACTGTTTTCTTAAGACATAGAACGTGTCTTCTAGTTCAGGTTTACTTCCCCTTTAATTGAAGTGCGGCATTCTAATATGATATGTTCGCTGGTGTGTTATATTTTATAAAAGCTTCATTCCTCTGCATATGGGATTTAGGATTCAGCACCACGGACAGAGCGAGATCAAGGGGTCCGCTCAAAGGAACAGATGTTTCTAAGACACCGTGTAAGTGTCAGCTTTATAACTCAAGTGCAATTCTCCGGGGTCGGGCAACATCTCAAAAACAAGTCCGCAGCAGCGGGCGAGACATCAGAGGGCAAACAGAATGACCGTCTGGCCGCAAAAAACACAAGCACTCCAGCCGAATTACAGCAAAATGACTTGTCCTCATGGCTGACGCTTCTATTAAACATTCGTCAGATCTACCTGACCCCAAGCAAGCAGCAAACATGGAGGGTAGAGAGCGGTATAGTCCGGATTCTTACACGGCCAGCGGTCGGCTGGAAGATCTACATGTGCAGCCAAAAGACATAAGCAGCTCAAATCACCTGGACCATTCAGATCAGGAGGCGGACAATTTAGGTAGGGTGCTCTCCGATGACAGCGCCATAAAGTGCCTAAATAATACCACCATACAGTGCCTATATAATACCACCACATACAGTGCCTAAATAATACCACCATACAGTGCCTATATAATACCACCACATACAGCGCCTAAATAATACCACCATACAGTGCCTAAATAATACCACCATACAGTGCCTAAATAATACCACCACATACAGTGCCTAAATAATACCACTATACAGTGCCTAAATAATACCACCACATACAGCCTAAATAATACCACCATACAGTGCCTAAATAATACCACCACATACAGCCTAAATACCACCATACAGTGCCTAAATAATACCACCACATACAGCCTAAATAATACCACCACATACAGCCTAAATAATACCACCACATACAGCGCCTAAATAATACCACCATACAGTGCCTAAATAATACCACCACATACAGTGCCTAAATAATACCACCATACAGTGCCTAAATAATACCACCACATACAGCCTAATACCACCATACAGTGCCTAAATAATACCACCATAGAGCACATAAATAATAGCACCATACAGTGCCTAAATAATACCACCACATACAGCTTAAATAATACCACCATACAGTGCCTAAATAATACCACCACATACAGCCTAATACCACCATACAGTGCCTAAATAATACCACCACATACAGCGCCTAAATAATACCACCATACAGTGCCTATATAATACCACCACAGAGCCTAAATAATACCACCACATACATCCTAAATAATAGCACCATAGAGCGCTTAAATAATACCACCATACAGTGCCTTGCGCTCCCATCTTGATTGAAGAAAACCCGCCAAAGGAGCTGCAGTGAGCATGAAGACATCACCACGTGACCACGCTGGGCACTTTTTATTTTTTTATTTTTTTAAGGACAGGATGAGGCGAGTATAAAGCCTAATTCACACGTCCGTGTCCGTGCTCAAATCCGTGAGCAGGTGGTCAGTGATGCCTCCGTGAAGCATCCGTGTTGGGTCTGTGTGTCCGTTTTTTGCTGTCCGTGTTTCACTGACACTGAACAGCTGAAAAATAAATGTCAAAGAATCTCTTCTTAATGATGCAACACAAATAGACTATAATGAACGTGATGGATCCGTGAACACGGACAAAATAGAGCGTTCACCCGTTCTAAAAACACGGACCGTGCACTGATGTCTGAATACACACATTTAGGCTCCATTCACACATCCGCAATTCCATTCCGCATTTTGTGGAACGGAATTGCGGACCCATTCATTTCTATGTGCGGCCCAGATCCGGAATTGCGGACCCGCACTTCCGGGTCAGCAATTCCGATCCCGAAAAAAATAGAACATGTCCTATTCGTGTCCGCAATAGCGGACAAGAATAGGCATATTCTATTAGTGCCGCCACGGATCCACAAAACACACACAGAAGTGTGAAAACACCCTAAAGTGAATGGGGACGTGGAGAACACTGACATGTGAATGAGGCTTTACCAGTTTTTTTTTTTTTTTTACTGCGGATTAACCTCTTGAGTACCTGAATATGAGATTCAGATGCTGAACGTGGCATCTGAGGGGTTACATGACGGGGGCGGCGCTGTCACCGTTTCCCATCATTGCGCTCGCTCAATACAATGAAAAGCGATTTGTAATAAAAGTAATTCAAAACTATGTTTGGCGAAGCTTCCAAATCAAATTTTTCAAAACTTCGCTCATCACTAAATACCGCCATACAGCGCCACATAATTGCATAACACTGACCCAATGAGAGCACCATCTAGCGCCTAAATAATACCAACATACAGGGGGCACATTTATTAAGACCGCCGTTTTAGACGCTGGTCTTAATAAGCCCCATAGCGCCAGGCTAAATGTAAGATGGCCTCCTTGCGGTCTTACATTTCTATGCCTAAACCCGACGTGGAAAATGATGAGTGAGACGGGCCTGCCGGACGCCCCCTTCCCTTCCCACGCCACGTCCCCTTTTTTAGATCTGACATGAGCGGGGAAGAAGTCACAGAATCTGCCGCAACATGGCGTTCGACAGAATCTGTGCCAGATATAAGCCACAAAAGTGGTGCATATCTGTTCGTAAATAACCCCCATAGTGCCTGAAGATATCACCATACAGTGTTAATAATACCACATCATAGTTAGCAAATAATACCACCACATCGTAAATAATACCCCTATACAGTGCCTAAATAATACCACCACATCGTAAATAATACCCCTATACAGTGCCTAAATAATACCACCACATCGTAAATAATACCCCCAAGCAGGGCATAAATAATACCACCACATCGTAAATAATACCCCTATACAGTGCCTAAATAATACCACCACATCGTAAATAATACCTCCATATAGTGCCTAAATAATACCACCACATAGTAAATAATACCCCTATACAGTGCCTAAATAATACCACCACATCGTAAATAATACCTCCATATAGTGCCTAAATAATACCACCAGATAGTAAATAATACCCCCAAGCAGGGCATAAATAATACCACCACATCGTAAATAATACCCCTATACAGTGCCTAAATAATACCACCACATCGTAAATAATACCTCCATATAGTGCCTAAATAATACCACCACATAGTAAATAATACCCCCAAGCAGGGCATAAATAATACCACCACATCGTAAATAATACCCCTATACAGTGCCTAAATAATACCACCACATAGTAAATAATACCCCCATACAGTGCCTAAATAATACCACTACATAGTAAATAATACCCCCATACAGTGCCTAAATAATACCACTACATAGTAAATAATACCCCCAAGCAGGGCATAAATAATACCACTACATAGTAAATAATACCCCCATACAGTGCCTAAATACCACCACATAGTAAATAATACCCCCATAGAGTGCCTAAATAATACCACCACATAGTAAATAATACCCCCATACAAATAATACCACGACATGGTAAATACCCTCATACAAATAATACCACCACATAGTAAATAATACCTCCATATTGTGCCTAAATTTATAATATCACCACATAGTAAATACCCCCATGCAGTGCCTAAATAGTACCACTACATAGTAAATAAGTGCCTAAATACCACCACATGGTAAATAATACCCCCATAAAGTGGATAAAAATACCATATAGTGCCAACATAGTCCAGAGCATGGACGCCTCTCTCTCATACCCATATGCTCTGATAGGACAGGAATTGTCCAGATGAAACAATCCATTAAAGAAGAAAATCCAGAATTCTTCTGGTTCAGTTAAATGTGACTTTGCCTTTTTCGGGTCTTTCTTCTTCTGCAGAACTACATACGGACTTGCCTTTGCAGTGTATAAAACATGTGAGATCATATGTGAAGTCAATAAAAGCTCCAGTAATATACAACATTAAGTATCATGGACATAAAAGAGGACTATTTACAGCTGCGGACGGGAACTTGTTTGCAAAGGATTTGGAGGAAGCATTAATAATGGACCAGCTCCAGCAATAAAAGATAATTTCATAGGGGGACAGGACCTAATGGAATTTACTGGCCGGGTGCTGTAGGGCAGCTCAGCGAGCATCAGCCACCGGAATAAACAGCAGACCAAAACCGTCCTGGAATTAATGTCTTCAGTACCTTCTTGGACAGAGGTCAGGAGTCAGGACAGTAAATGTCGGAGGCCTGCCCGCTGTATTCTGACCCGATCAGCAGTGGTAATGTACAAGTGATGTGGAAGAACCTAAAGAGGGAGTCACCGAGTGCAATAACCAGAAAGAAGACACTGAATATTAGGAATGTAGTCCAGGACTGACATGTGCAAGCTGCACAACTGTACAGTACATATGTACTGTATCCTAAGATACACCTTGTATTATACTCCAGAGCCGCACTTACTTTTCTGCTGGTGGAGTCTCTGTGTACATACATTACTTATCCTGTACTGATCCTGAGTTACATCCTGTATTATACTCCAGAGCTGTACTCACTATTCTGCTGGTGAAGTCACTGTGTACATACATTACATTACTTATCCTGTACTGGTCCTGAGTTACATCCTGTAATATACTCCAGAGCTGCACTCACTATTCTGCTGGTGGAGTCACTGTGTACATACATTACATTACTTATCCTGTACTGGTCCTGAGTTACATCCTGTAATATACTCCAGAGCTGCACTCATTATTCTGCTGGTGCAGTCACTGTGTACATACATTACTTATCCTGTACTGATCCTGAGTTACATCCTGTATTATGCTCCAGAGCTGCACTTACTATTCTGCTGGTGGAGTCACTGTGTACATACATTACGTATCCTGTACTGATCCTGAGTTACATCCTGTATTATACTCCAGAGCTGCACTCACTATTCTGCTGGTGGAGTCACTGTGTACATACATTACATTACTTATCCTGTACTGATCCTGAGTTACATCCTGTATTATACTCCAGAGCTGCACTCACTATTCTGCTGGTGAAGTCACTGTACATACATTACATTACTTATCCTGTACTGATCCTGAGTTACATCCTGTATTATACCCCAGAGCTGCACTCACTATTCTGCTGGTGCAGTCACTGTGTACATACATTACATTACTTATCCTGTACTGATCCTGAGTTACATCCTGTATTATACTCCAGAGCTGCACTCACTATTCTGCTGGTGCAGTCACTGTGTACATACATTACATTACTTATCCTGTACTGATCCTGAGTTACATCCTGTATTATACTCCAGAGCTGCACTCACTATTCTGCTGGTGCAGTCACTGTGTACATACATTACATGACTTATCCTGTACTGACCCTGAGTTACAGCCTGCATTATACTCAAGTGCTGCACTCACATAAGACTGGGGGACATTAAGTCTTTCTTATAGTATATTACTTTACTGTGTCTGGTCTGACAACACTTCCCAGAAATCATGAAAGCTCAGTGTAGACACAGAACAAGCAAGGAATGCTTTGTGATTTCAGCTCTGAGGCCTACAGTGAATGCTGCTCAGTAGTATAATAAAGGCTGTAACTCATGGGGACATAGAGTATAAATATAAATACAAAATAAATCTTTTTGAACAAAAGTACTAACCATAAAATAAAATTCATCCTCAGTATAGAAGACTCTCGAAGATGAAAAATCCTTTCCCCTCCGCATGAAATCAAAATTACACTGACTGTAAAGTAATAGCATCATCAAAAGAAACGGTGTTCTCCAAGTCGGAGATTGAGTAATTTTTCAGTGAAATTTCTGCCGTAACTTTTGGCGAGATAAAAGTTTCCCACTATAATAAACATTTATAATACATCTGTTGTATTGGCTTTTGAAGTGTTTTACTGGGAAAAAGTAAAAGAGGCATAAAACAATCTCAGCCAAAAAAGTTCACATAAAGAAATATCTGAATGTTTTTGAAAAGGATGTTTTTGGACACAAGGCTCCTAAAATGTTATGTATCTGCTCTCACAGACAAGTATATGAGAGCACATGCTGCATACACCTCCATATTGTGGATGGTCACTCCTCTAGACAACATATATAGGAATATAATAGCATGAACCCCACCCTCACCAGTTTCGTGCACTGTCACTCCCCTAGGCACCATATACACTGCTCAAAAAAATAAAGGGAACACTTAAACAACACAATGTAACTCCAAGTCAATCACACTTCTGTGAAATCAAACTGTCCACTTAGGAAGCAACACTGAGTGACAATCAATTTCACATGCTGTTGTGCAAATGGGATAAACAGGTGGAAATTATAGGCAATTAGCAAGACACCCCCAATAAAGGAGTGGTTCTGCAGGTGGTGACCACAGACCACTTCTCATTTCCTATGCTTCCTGGCTGATGTTTTGGTCACTTTTGAATGCTGGCGGTGCTTTCACTCTAGTGGTAGCATGAGACGGAGTCTACAACCCACACAAGTGGCTCAGGTAGTGCAGCTTATCCAGGATGGCACATCAATGCGAGCTGTGGCAAGAAGGTTTGCTGTGTCTGTCAGCGTAGTGTCCAGAGCATGGAGGCGCTACCAGGAGACAGGCCAGTACATCAGGAGATGTGGAGGAGGCCGTAGGAGGGCAACAACCCAGCAGAAGGACCGCTACCTCCGCCTTTGTGCAAGGAGGAACAGGAGGAGCACTGCCAGAGCCCTGCAAAATGACCTCCAGCAGGCCACAAATGTGCATGTGTCTGCTCAGACGGTCAGAAACAGACTCCATGAGGGTGATATGAGGGCCCGACGTCCACAGGTGGGAGTTGTGCTTACAGCCCAACACCGTGCAGGACGTTTGGCATTTGCCAGAGAACACCAAGATTGGCAAATTCGCCACTGGCGCCCTGTGCTCTTCACAGATGAAAGCAGGTTCACACTGAGCACATGTGACAGACGTGACAGAGTCTGGAGACGCCGTGGAGAACGTTCTGCTGCCTGCAACATCCTCCAGCATGACCGGTTTGGCATTGGGTCAGTAATGGTGTGGGGTGGCATTTCTTTGGAGGGCCGCACAGCCCTCCATGTGCTCGCCAGAGGTAGCCTGACTGCCATTAGGTACCGAGATGAGATCCTCAGACCCCTTGTTAGACCATATGCTGGTGCAGTTGGCCCTGGGTTCCTCCTAATGCAAGACAATGCTAGACCTCATGTGGCTGGAGTGTGTCAGCAGCTCCTGCAAGACGAAGGCATTGATGCTATGGACTGGCCCGCCCGTTCCCCAGACCTGAATCCAATTGAGCACATCTGGGACATCACGTCTCGCTCTATCCACCAACGTCACGTTGCACCACAGACTGTCCAGGAGTTGGCAGATGCTTTAGTCCAGGTCTGAGAGGAGATCCCTCAGGAGACCGTCCGCCACCTCATCAGGAGCATGCACAGGCGTTGTAGGGAGGTCATACAGGCACGTGGAGGCCACACACACTACTGAGCCTCATTTTGACTTGTTTTAAGGACATTACATCAAAGTTGGATCAGCCTGTAGTGTGTTTTTCCACTTTAATTTTGAGTGTGACTCCAAATCCAGACCTCCATGGGTTAAAAAATTTGATTTCCATTTTTTAATTTTTGTGTGATTTTGTTGTCAGCACATTCAACTATGTAAAGAACAAAGTATTTCAGAAGAATATTTAATTAACTCAGATCTAGGATGTGTTATTTTTGTGTTCCCTTTATTTTTTTGAGCAGTGTATAAGAATATAATAGCATGGACCCCACCCTCGTCAGTGTTGTACACTGTCACTCCCCTAGGCTCCATACATAATATAATAGCATGGACCCCACCCTCGTCAGTTTTGTACACTGTCACTCCCCTAGGCTCCATACATAATATAATAGCATGGACCCCACCCTCGTCAGTGTTGTACACTGTCACTCCCCTAGGCTCCATACATAATATAATAGCATGGACCCCACCCTCGTCAGTTTTGTACACTGTCACTCCCCTAGGCTCCATACATAATATAATAGCATGGATCCCACCCTCGTCAGTGTTGTACACAGTCACTCCCCTAGGCTCCATACATAATATAATAGCAGGAGCTCCATCCTCATTTGTGTTGCAGCACAAGTTTCTTCCAAACCTGTCAAGATTGAGAAACTGGCGTCAATCTTTCATCAAAAAGCCAATTCTGTGACCTTCACCAACCCCGACAAATAAGCCTCACAAAATCTGCCCTGAAAGTCTTCAACCCCTGACGCCTTCCGGAGCAGGTACGAGCGCACGGAGCCCTTATTTTCTCGGCGCCTCATTCTAAATTCATCTAAAAACGGAAGATACTTTCTCCTATATGCAAACCAGTTCTCGCACTGACACTAATCCATCCCCGGGTGACAGCTTGATATCCGCTGCTGCCTTAAATCGGAGAGAAAATAACTCGCATTGTTATGCGGCTTCAATATTCTTGTCAACAGGCTGCAGTGTTTGCCAATAACATGGAGGCGCCGAGGCCGTGCCGTCTCCATAGGAAGCTCCTGTATATTATATATGAGGCGCCTGCTGAGCGCAGAACAAAAGGCAGCCATGACTCTGCTCCGTATTCTTATTTTCCTGAAGTTCTCGGATTCCGGATCGCCCTCTCATCATGTGGATTAATGAGCTCGGCCGCTTTGTAATGGATGCAAAATTGCAAACATTCTGCTGCTCGCTCTAAAGTCAGGTTTGAGCTGTTTCCTGACCCAGGAGAGTGGTGCCACCTCTGGGACTGTCACCTGAAGAATGGAGGTCCTCTAACCCCACGCAGGCTGCGGTTGAATGCAGAGGTGACCAGGACTATGGAAGTGTCTCAAAATCATGGCCGCCTCGGCATTCAGTGGCAGCCTGGGTGGGGGACAGGGGACCTCCTTTCTGGAGATAGCAGATCCTAGAGGTGGGACCGGTATCAGATATCTATAGAAGACCCTGTCCATCGGCCATAAAAGATGACGATACACCTTATACTGTTAGGGGGCCTGCACACGATGCAGGTGACATGCGGTTTTTCCATGCAGAAAAACCGCAGCGTAATACGGTACCAGCAAAGTGATCAAGATGAGACAAATCTCATGTAGACTTTGCTGTTTCTTCTGTGCCAATTTTTACATCTTTAGAGTGTCAATTGTTTGTAGAGAGGTTCACCCCAAAGACTTCAATGGGATGGTTATAAACAAAAAAGCTGCACCAAAAAAAACGCACAAAAAAAGCACCAAAACTGCAATAAACAGTCCAAATTTATGTGCGTTTTTTGTGTGCAGTTTTGGTGCGGATTTCATACGGATTTTCTGCATCGTGTGCAGGTACCCTGCGTGTGTGCATGTATGTGTGCAAATGTATGCATGTGTGTATATATGTGTGTGTGTGTGTATATATGTGTGTGTGTGTGTGTGTGTGTATATATATGTGTGTGTGTGTGTATATATGTGTGTGTGTGTGTGTGTGTGTATATATATGTGTGTGTGTGTGTATATATGTGTGTGTGTGTGTATATATGTGTGTGTGTATATATGTGTGTGTGTGTGTGTGTATATATGTGTGTGTGTGTATATATGTGTGTGTGTGTATATATGTGTGTGTGTATATATGTGTGTGTGTATATATGTGTGTGTGTATATATGTGTGTGTGTATATATATATGTGTGTGTGTGTGTATATATGTGTGTGTGTGTATATATGTGTGTGTGTATATATATATGTGTGTGTGTGTGTATATATGTGTGTGTGTGTATATATGTGTGTGTGTGTATATATGTGTGTGTGTGTGTGTGTGTGTGTATATATGTGTGTGTGTATATATGTGTGTGTGTGTGTGTGTACAGGGAGTGCAGAATTATTAGGCAAGTTGTATTTTTGAGGATTAATTTTATTATTGAACAACAACCATGTTCTCAATGAACCCAAAAAACTCATTAATATCAAAGCTGAATATTTTTGGAAGTAGTTTTTAGTTTGTTTTTAGTTTTAGCTATTTTAGGGGGATATCTGTGTGTGCAGGTGACTATTACTGTGCATAATTATTAGGCAACTTAACAAAAAACAAATATATACCCATTTCAATTATTTATTTTTACCAGTGAAACCAATATAACATCTCAACATTCACAAATATACATTTCTGACATTCAAAAACAAAACAAAAACAAATCAGTGACCAATATAGCCACCTTTCTTTGCAAGGACACTCAAAAGCCTGCCATCCATGGATTCTGTCAGTGTTTTGATCTGTTCACCATCAACATTGCGTGCAGCAGCAACCACAGCCTCCCAGACACTGTTCAGAGAGGTGTACTGTTTTCCCTCCTTGTAAATCTCACATTTGATGATGGACCACAGGTTCTCAATGGGGTTCAGATCAGGTGAACAAGGAGGCCATGTCATTAGATTTTCTTCTTTTATACCCTTTCTTGCCAGCCACGCTGTGGAGTACTTGGACGCGTGTGATGGAGCATTGTCCTGCATGAAAATCATGTTTTTCTTGAAGGATGCAGACTTCTTCCTGTACCACTGCTTGAAGAAGGTGTCTTCCAGAAACTGGCAGTAGGGAGTTGAGCTTGACTCCATCCTCAACCCGAAAAGGCCCCACAAGCTCATCTTTGATGATACCAGCCCAAACCAGTACTCCACCTCCACCTTGCTGGCGTCTGAGTCGGACTAGAGCTCTCTGCCCTTTACCAATCCAGCCACGGGCCCATCCATCTGGCCCATCAAGACTCACTCTCATTTCATCAGTCCATAAAACCTTAGAAAAATCAGTCTTGAGATATTTCTTGGCCCAGTCTTGACGTTTCAGCTTGTGTGTCTTGTTCAGTGGTGGTCGTCTTCCAGCCTTTCTTACCTTGGCCATGTCTCTGAGTATTGCACACCTTGTGCTTTTGGGCACTCCAGTGATGTTGCAGCTCTGAAATATGGCCAAACTGGTGGCAAGTGGCATCTTGGCAGCTGCACGCTTGACTTTTCTCAGTTCATGGGCAGTTATTTTGCGCCTTGGTTTTTCCACACGCTTCTTGCGACCCTGTTGACTATTTTGAATGAAACGCTTGATTGTTCGATGATCACGCTTCAGAAGCTTTGCAATTTTAAGAGTGCTGCATCCCTCTGCAAGATATCTCACTATTTTTGACTTTTCTGAGCCTGTCAAGTCCTTCTTTTGACCCATTTTGCCAAAGGAAAGGAAGTTGCCTAATAATTATGCACACCTGATATAGGGTGTTGATGTCATTAGACCACACCCCTTCTCATTACAGAGATGCACATCACATAATATGCTTAATTGGTAGTAGGCTTTCAAGCATATACAGCTTGGAGTAAGACAACATGCATAAAGAGGATGATGTGGTCAAAATACTCATTTGCCTAATAATTCTGCACGCAGTGTATTAATGTGTGTGTGTATATGTGTGTGTGTGTGTGTGTGTGTATATATATGTGTGTGTGTATATATGTGTGTGTGTGTGTATATATGTGTGTGTGTGTGTATATATGTGTGTGTATATATATATATATGTGTGTGTGTGTGTGTGTATATATGTGTGTGTGTGTATATATGTGTGTGTATATATGTGTGTGTGTGTGTATATATATATGTGTGTGTGTGTGTGTGTGTGTATATATGTGTGTGTGTGTGTGTATATATGTGTGTGTGTGTGTGTGTGTATATATATATGTGTGTGTGTGTGTGTGTGTGTGTATATGTGTGTGTGTGTGTGTGTATATATGTGTGTGTGTGTGTATATATGTGTGTGTGTGTGTATATATGTGTGTGTGTGTATATATATATGTGTGTGTGTGTTTAAGTACTTCTGGTTCTATGCAATGAACTCCCAACACAAAAACACAAGATACACATAATAGAAGTAACACAAACAGCACTGATCCTCATGGGGACTATGGGGGGGCCTAAATACTGTGTAGGGGACTATGGGGGCATAAATACTGTTTAGAGGACTGTAGGGGCATAAATACTTTGTAGAGGACTGTGGGGGGAATAAATACTGTGTAGGGGAACTATGGGGCATAAATACTGTGTAGGGTACTATGGGGGTATAAATACTGTGTAGGGTACTATGGGGGTATAAATACTGTGTAGGGTACTATGGGGGTATAAATACTGTGTAGAGGACTATGGGGGCATAAATACTATGTAGGGTACTATGGGGGTATAAATACTGTGTAGAGGACTATGGGGGCATAAAAACTTTGTTGGGGCACTATGGGGGAATAAAAACTGTACTGTGTAGGGGACTATGGGGGGCATAAATACTGTGATGGGGACTATGGGGGGCATAAATACTGTGATGGGGTACTATGGGAGCACACTGACACCAACCTTATATAAAATTAGTTTCATATGGATGCACACGTTAATATGTGCACTTATTGTGAGCATTTATTTTTACATACACACATGCTGAGTCATTTTTGTTTCACATGAACACACGCTGGGAGTCATTATTTTCATATGCACACACATTGGGGGTCATTATTTCCACATGTACACACATTGGGGGTCATTATTTCCACATGCACACACGTTGGGAGTCATTATTTCCACATGCACACACGTTGGGAGTCATTATTTCCACATGCACACACGTTGGGAGTCATTATTTCCACATGCACACACATTGGGGGTCATTATTTCCACATGCACACACATTGGGGGTCATTATTTCCACATGCACACACATTGGGGGTCATTATTTCCACATGCACACACATTGGGAGTCATTATTTCCACATGCACACACGTTGGGAGTCATTATTTCCACATGCACACACATTGGGAGTCATCTTCACACGTACATGTATTGTGAGCGCTCACATTTTTACACTTCTGATGACTGTGTGCCTATTCTGGTCACTGCAGCCCACTGCACATGCACACGCGGCGGTCAGGGGTCAGAGACCCGCATACTAGTTCCGTACAAACTGCGGTGAAATTGCAGCGGTAACAAGATTTCTGGTGTTCCCAACATGAAAGTGAGTTTTTGTGACGGAGACCTGGTGCGCGTTGCGTCGTCTGCTTTTATTCCCCTGCGCCCTCTTGAAATATGAAGCTGATTTGGGTTTTTGTAACACAGTAAGTTTGGGAAAGATTTGCGCCTGTTTGCAGTCGTGCGTTTCCATCCGCACCACCTTGTGTGTATCTTCCGCTTCCTCCACTGCTTCCCCAGGGAGCTCATTTGCTTGTACAGATGGGCAGCGGAGAGAAGCCCTCGCCTGCCTCTGGATCTCCTAACAAGGCTTAAGGCTTCTCCGCCAGACTTTGCATTCGGAATCAGTGCCGCTTTCCGCTCGCCTACTTTGTCTTCTTGTAAGTGCTCACGGGACATATAGAAATGATAAAGCGGAAGACAATAGCGCATC
Organism: Bufo bufo; assembly: GCF_905171765.1. Lineage (NCBI taxonomy): Eukaryota > Metazoa > Chordata > Amphibia > Anura > Bufonidae > Bufo > Bufo bufo. The sequence goes on along the minus strand of NC_053392.1, from coordinate 606,690,125 downwards.
TGTGTGACCTAGATAGCAACATTAAGCAAAGCGAGACGCCGTGTCAGTGATACTTTTCTATTTCCTTAATAACTCGGAGGCGTCTGCCGATGCTGCGGATTTAATGCGCCTCTCATCTTACTTAAAGGCTTTGTTTACACGTCTGTAGTTAAACTATACCCGGGCGGGGGTAACCCTTTCATCGCCAAAACCAACAGACAACTCAATGCATCCTTATCGGCCTCTGAGCGAACGGAGCAAGGAGGCGTCCACGCAGTGGGGGCATGATAGGTCCACCATTCTAAATATCAGAAAACAGGGAGGATGAGAAGATGAGAAAGGAGGGTCACAGGACTCCGTCCTGACAGGCTCGCCTATAAAGCCCTGCCGTCAGCCTCAGCCAAACATGAAGAACCATAGGCGTGATGTCGGTGGACAAGTCATAGGCACGACATAAGATCTCAGCTAGGATCCGCCATATTTTCCTGGGCTGTTACACAGAGCAAAGAGATAAGGAAACAAAGAACACAGCTGGTTTAGGGTCAGAGAGGGAGGAGAAGACAATAGCTAGTTCCATTTATATTACTTCACAGAGAGATAAGATTTAGAAACAAGAGTCAGTGTGATTGTGTAACTTATCATAAAATCTGGGTATGCCAAACAGATAGTGTGTTACAGGAAGTGCGTTTTTCTGTGCACTATGTGTTTGGCATTCCTGGATTTTATGACTATTTCTCAATTAAGGATTCCATTGTTTTATCCGGAGGCTGGAATGAACTTTCTTTTCAACTTTGCAGTATTAGGGTACATTCACACGACCGTATGTGTTTTGCGGTCCGCAAATTGCGGATCCGCAAAACACGGATACCGGCCGTGTGAATGTAGCCAGGCCCATGATAGAAATGCCTATTTTTGTCCACGGACAAGAATAGGACATGCTCTATTTTTTTTGCGGGGCCGCGGAACGGATCTACGGATACGGACAGCACATTGTGTGCTGTCCACATCTTTTGCGGCCCCATTGAAATGAATGGGTCCGTACCCGTTCCGAAAAATTGCGGAACGGTTGCGGAGCCAAAAATCCGGTCGTGTGAATGTACCCTTATAGTAGTTATATTCTTGAACATAGGAGGCAGTATTATAGTAGTTATATTCTTGTACATAGGAGGCAGTATTATAGTAGTTATATTCCTGTATATAGGAGCAGTATTATAGTAGTTATATTCCTGTATATAGGAGCAGTATTATAGTAGTTATATTCTTGTACATAGGAGCAGTATTATAGTAGTTATATTCCTGTACATAGGAGCAGTATTATAGTAGTTATATTCTTGTACATAGGAGCAGTATTATAGTAGTTATATTCCTGTACATAGGAGGCAGTATTATAGTAGTTATATTCCTGTATATAGGAGCAGTATTATAGTAGTTATATTCCTGTACATAGGATGCAGTATTATAGTAGTTATATTCCTGTATATAGGAGCAGTATTATAGTAGTAATATTCTTGTACATAAGAGGCAGTATTATAGTAGTTATATTCTTGTACATAGGAGCAGTATTATAGTAGTTATATTCTTGTACATAGGAGCAGTATTATAGTAGTTATATTCTTGTACATAGGAGCAGTATTATAGTAGTTATATTCTTGTACATAGGAGCAGTATTATAGTAGTTATATTCTTGTACATAGGGGCAGTATTATAGTAGTTATATTCTTGTATATAGGAGGCAGCATTATAGCAGTTATATAATTGTACATAGGAGCAGTATTATAGTAGTTATATACTTGTACATAGGAGCAGTGTTATAGCAGTTATATTCTTGTATATAGGAGGCAGCATTATAGCAGTTATATAATTGTACATAGGAGCAGTATTATAGTAGTTATATACTTGTACATAGGAGCAGTGTTATAGCAGTTATATTCTTGTACATAGGAGCAGTATTATAGTAGTTATATTCTTGTATATAGGAGCAGTATTATAGTAGTTATATTCTTGTACATAGGAGGCAGTATTATAGTAGTTATGTTCTTGTACATAGGAGCAGTATTATAGTAGTTATATTCTTGTACATAGGAGCAGTATTGTAGTAGTTATATTCTTGTACATAGAAGCAGTATTATAGTAGTTATATTCTTGTACATAGAAGCAGTATTATAGTAGTTATATTCTTGTACATAGGGGCAGTATTATAGTAGTTATATTCTTGTACATAGGAGCAGTATTATAGTAGTTATATCCTTGTACATAGGAGCAGTGTTATAGTAGTTATATTCTTGAACATAGGAGGCAGTATTATAGTAGTTATATTCTTGTACATGGAGCAGTATTATAGTAGTTATATTCCTGTACATAGGAGGCAGTATTATAGTAGTTATATTCCTGTACATAGGAGCAGTATTATAGTAGTTATATTCTTGTACATAGAAGCAGTATTATAGTAGTTATATTCTTGTACATAGGGGCAGTATTATAGTAGTTATATTCTTGTACATAGGAGCAGTATTATAGTAGTTATATCCTTGTACATAGGAGCAGTATTATAGTAGTTATATTCCTGTATATAGGGGCAGTATTATAGTAGTTATATTCCTGTACATAGGAGGCAGTATTATAGTAGTTATATTCTTGTACATAGGAGGCAGTATTATAGTAGTTATATTCTTGTACATAGGAGCAGTATTATAGTAGTTATATTCTTGTACATAGGAGGCAGTATTATAGTAGTTATATTCTTGTACATAGGAGCAGTATTATAGTAGTTATATTCTTGTACATAGGAGGCAGTATTATAGTAATTATATTCTTGTACATGGGGCAGTATTATAGTAGTTATATTCTTGTACATAGGAGCAGTATTATAGTAGTTATATTCTTGTACATAGGGGCAGTATTATAGTAGTTATATTCTTGTATATAGGAGGCAGCATTATAGCAGTTATATAATTGTACATAGGAGCAGTATTATAGTAGTTATATACTTGTACATAGGAGCAGTGTTATAGCAGTTATATTCTTGTATATAGGAGGCAGCATTATAGCAGTTATATAATTGTACATAGGAGCAGTATTATAGTAGTTATATACTTGTACATAGGAGCAGTGTTATAGCAGTTATATTCTTGTACATAGGAGCAGTATTATAGTAGTTATATTCTTGTACATAGGAGCAGTATTATAGTAGTTATATTCTTGTACATAGGAGGCAGTATTATAGTAGTTATATTCTTGTACATAGGAGCAGTATTATAGTAGTTATATTCTTGTACATAGGAGCAGTATTGTAGTAGTTATATTCTTGTACATAGAAGCAGTATTATAGTAGTTATATTCTTGTACATAGAAGCAGTATTATAGTAGTTATATTCTTGTAAATAGGGGCAGTATTATAGTAGTTATATTCTTGTACATAGGAGCAGTATTATAGTAGTTATATCCTTGTACATAGGAGCAGTGTTATAGTAGTTATATTCTTGAACATAGGAGGCAGTATTATAGTAGTTATATTCTTGTACATGGAGCAGTATTATAGTAGTTATATTCCTGTACATAGGAGGCAGTATTATAGTAGTTATATTCCTGTACATAGGAGCAGTATTATAGTAGTTATATTCTTGTACATAGAAGCAGTATTATAGTAGTTATATTCTTGTACATAGGGGCAGTATTATAGTAGTTATATTCTTGTACATAGGGGCAGTATTATAGTAGTTATATTCTTGTACATAGGAGCAGTATTATAGTAGTTATATCCTTGTACATAGGAGCAGTATTATAGTAGTTATATTCCTGTATATAGGGGCAGTATTATAGTAGTTATATTCCTGTACATAGGAGCAGTATTATAGTAGTTATATTCTTGTACATAGGAGCAGTATTATAGTAGTTATATTCTTGTACATAGGAGCAGTATTATAGTAGTTATATTCTTGTACATAGGAGCAGTATTATAGTAGTTATATTCTTGTACATAGGAGCAGTATTATAGTAGTTATATTCTTGTACATAGGAGGCAGTATTATAATAGTTATATTCTTGTACATAGGAGGCAGTATTATAATAATTGTATTCTTGTACATATGGAGCATTATTATAGTAGTTATATTCTTGTACATAGGAGCAGTATTATAGTAGTTATATTCTTATACATAGGAGCAGTATTATAGTAGTTATATTCTTGTACATAGGAGGCAGTATTATAGTAGATATATTCCTGTACATAGGAGGCAGTATTATAGTAGTTATATTCTTATATATAGGAGCAGTATTATAGTAGTTATATTCTTGTACATAGGAGGCAGTATTATAGTAGTTATATTCTTGTACATAGGAGCAGTATTATAGTAGTTATATTCTTGTACATAGGAGGCAGTATTATAGTAGTTATATTCTTGTACATAGGAGGCAGTATTATAGTAGTTATATTCTTGTACATAGGAGCAGTATTGTAGTAGTTATATTCTTGTACATAGGAGCAGTATTATAGTAGTTATATTCTTGTACATAGGAGCAGTATTATAGTAGTTATATTCTTGTACATATGGAGCATTATTATAGTAGTAATATTCTTGTACACAGTGGCATTATTATAGTAGATTCTTGCACATAAGGTCGGTATTATAGTATTTATATTGTTGTACATAGGGGCAGTTATATTTGTGTATAGAGGCAGTATTATAGTAGGTATATTTTTGGATATAGGGACAGTATGATGGGAGAATTATGTCTCCGATTTTTAACCAATGTCCATTTCCATCCAATTATAAGATTACTGGTCCCATCATTCACCTCTGTCCTCCTCTTGAGAACATTGGTTACTATAGAAGATTGCTGCACTCGTGTCCTTTAGACTTTTCTTCGCTCCAGCTCTTCACGGTCCGGTAGATGAATGGAGCAGCAGAGAATCAGCCTTGTTTATTGCTCTGCTGATTATCCTCTCTCATGGACCCAGCAAGGTAGAGAAGGTAGAGTGCGTCTTAGTTAGAGCTTCTAGCTCAGCGGGAAGCTTTATTAGGAAAGCATTTCATGGAGCTGCTGGGAGAAGGAGCCTTGCAGTCACTCTGAATGGCTCAGCGATCTGCCTGAAACCTCTCCAGAAAGAGACTCTTCTCACAAGGGGGGAACATAATTAAAGGCAACGTTGATTTCTTCATAAATTCTACAGGAGACAGAGAATCTAAACTTGTTGCAGCAATGTTCTTAATACCGAAAAGGTCACCAAGATCTCACGAACCTCCCAGAGGCATTCACAGTAATATAGTGCTGAGCCCGAGACATTTTTTTTCTTATTATTCTTCCTCTACGAAATAAAAAGGAAGCAATTTATTGTCATCAAGGTCACAAGATCCTCGTCCCTGGGGACATCTTATCGCCGAGAAATAAAGTAGTTTCCGTTGTTCTCTTATTTCCCAGTTCTCAATGACAGAATTGAGTTATTAGTGGCTCAGTGTAAAAATACGGTATATCAACGCATTTAGAAAATTTGGCGCATTTCAGCCACCATTTTTTCATGTTTTTCTCATAGCTGGCAATATGCAGACTAGGGGGGGTTTCAATTTAAAATGTTACAAGACTGACCAAGTCAGATTACATTAAAGAAGGATTGTAGGGCGGAATTGTGCTCTTATAATAAATTTCCATCCAGAAAACTTTTATCCTTAAGGGATATTCCACAATTAACCACCCTTGAAGTGTCCTCCCAACAATAAAAGTGATTAGAGGGTGTCTCAATACTGGTAACCTTCAATGATCAGCTGCAATCCAGCAGCAAGTGTTCAATTACCCAACACTGCCTCCACAGGGGAAATTAAGTATTACATAGTTCCTACTGAAATTTCAATGGGAGGTCCACATTGTGTGCAGAAATGGTGGGTCCCCCAGAGTGATGCATGCTCCTGGTGGACACCTGGGCTTATAAATTAAGGTTCAAACAACCTTTGAAGGGCATCTGTCAGCAGATCTGTCCCTATGAAACGGTCTGACCTGTTATACATGAGCAGCTGAAGGCATCTGTGTTGGTCCCATGTTCATACGTGCCTGTATTGCTGAGAAAAATGAAGTTTTAATATATGCAAATGAGCTTCTAGGAGCAACGGGGGCGTTACCGTTACACCTAGAGGCTCTGCTCTCTCTGGGACTAACGCAACCTCTGCAATTTGATGTGTGATCACATTTACCCTGCCTGGACCTGTGAATCAACGTGCAGAGAGCGCAGCAGTTGCGGAGGTTGCTGAGACTCTAGGTGTAATGGTAACGCCCCCGTTGCTCCTAGAAATTAATTTGCATATTCTCAGCAATGCGGACACATATGAACATGGGATCAACACAGATGCCTTCAGCTTCCAAGAGCACATGTAACAGGTCAGCCAGTGTCATAGGGACAAAACTGCTGACAGATGCCCTTTCAAGGTTTTGTCCTCTCTGGACATTTATGTCCATATCGATACGATAAGCCGTAATTGTTCGATAGGTGCAGGTCCCACCTCTGGGACCCACTACTATCTCAAGAATGGGGCTCCATCGTGAATTTAGAGCACGCTGAACATGCGCTGCATCCTCTCCATGAACTGCTATGGGACTTACAGCTAAGAGGAGCGCACCACGTCTGTGCATCCACCCTCCATTCACCACGGAACGTCCAGAATAGTTCAGCAAGCGCTTGGTTATTTTTGGAAGTTCCATAGCAGTAAATGGAGAAAACTGCGCATGCACAGCTTGCTGTCTATTCACTTTATCATATGCTACAGTATAAATATCCGATAGGAATCCCCTTTAAGTTCCATTTAAAGGAGAAGTCCATATTAATGGGATATTGTAATATACAGGAGGTGCAGTTTCTAAATGAGGGGCTCTGTTCAGATAACCTTGTCACAACTAATTTCCCGGTAATCACAGCTCCAAAAAGAGTTGTCACCTGGTTTTAATACAGATATAAATATTAAATCTATCCATCAGTGTCTATCTAACGTCAGCATAAGCGGATTAGAAAGACCGGTAGAATGGGTAACGTCCACTTTACCCTTTGTACTCCAGTTTTCCATTTGTGGGGGTAGAGGGGGCAGGGGTGCACCTAGCCTTTCTGCTGCCTAAAGCGAAAACTCAAACGGCGCCACAACCGCCCAATGTTAATTTCATAACCTAACCCCTTCCCTCCAGTCCTACTGTTAAGGACATACTTGGAAAACATTACACACAGAACTACAAAGCGTATAGGGTCATACAGCGCCATATACTGTGTCCACTGTGCTTCCCAATACTATACCGCAGAAACAGATAATCCCCCTTCCGCTGCCCCCCTCTTGCCTCTACCGGGTGCTGCCTGAGGCAATCGCCTCACCTCGCCTCATTGGTGGTGCGCCCCTGAGAGGGGGCTTTAATTTATTGAAATAGATGCAATATGCAGATGACGAGATGATTCCTAGTGATCTGATACTTAGAGGAGACATGATTTCATGAGCCGTTTTCCATCGGAGCTCAACCTGATGACATTCACAGGTGCCTCCTATCACACATGCAAATCTAAACCTTGGGACGAGGGATGGAGGAGTCGTCTGCAGAAGAGGAAGCGGCTCCAACGTGACAACTGAAGAGTCACAAATTGTGCTTCAGGTAAATCAGGACAGCGAGGCCGCAACAAAATCATATACATCGATAAGCCCCCAAACATTTCATAAAGGGCAGTCCACTCATGTATTAGGGATTAATGAGGTGACAGAGAGGGGTCCTCTGATTGGCACCCTCAACATATTTTGAACACACTTGTGACTGATGAGATAGATAGATAGATAGATAGATAGATAGATAGATAATAGATAATAGATAGATATATTAGATAGATAGATGATAGATAGGTCGATATGAGAAAGACAGATAGGAGATAGATACACTGCCTGTCGCAAAAAAAAGTCGCCACCAAAAATAAGCCTTTAGCTTTGATTACGGCACACATTCGCTGTGGCATTGTTTCGATAAGCTTCTGCAATGTCACAAGATTTATTTCCATCCAGTGTTGCATTAATTTTTCCCCAAGATCTTGCATTGATGATGGCAGAGTCTGACTGCAAAGCCTTCTCCAGCACATCCCAAAGATTCTCAATGGGGTTAAGGTCTGGACTCTGTGGTGGCCAATCCATGGGTGACAATGATGTCTCGGGCTCCCTGAACCACTCTTTCACAATTTGAGCCCGATGAATCCTGGCATTGTCATCTTGGAATATGCTCGTGCCATCAGGGAAGAACACATCCATTGATGGAATAACCTGGTCATTCAGTATGTTCAGGTAGTCGGCTGACCTCATTCTTGGAGCACATACTGTTGCTGAACCTAGACCTGACCAACTGCAGCAACCCCAGATCATAGCACTGCCCCCACAGGCTGGTACAGGAGGCACTAGGCATGATGGGGGCATCACTTCATCTGCCTCTCTTCTTACCCTGATGCGCCCATCACTCTGGAACAGGGTAAATCTGGACTCATCAGACCACACGACCTTCTTCCATTGCTCCAGAGTCCAATCTTTATGCTCCCTAGCAAATTGAAGCCTTTTTTCTGGTTTGCCTCACTGATTAGTGGTTTTCTTACGGCTACACAGCTGTTCAGTCCCAATCCCTTGAGTTCCCTTCGCATTGTGCGTGTGGAAATGCTCTTACTTTCACTATTAAACATAGCCCTGAGTTCTACTGTTGTTTTTTTTCGATTTGATTTCACCAAACATTTAAGTGATTGCCGATCACGATCATTCAGGATTTTTTCCCACCACATTTCTTCCTCGAATACGATGGGTCCCCACTATCCTTCCAGTTTTTAATAATGCGTTGGACAGTTCTTAACCCAATTTTAGTAGTTTCTTTAATCTCCTTAGATGTTTTCTCTGCTTGATGCATGCCAATGATTTGACCCTTCTCAAACAGACTAACATCTTTTCCTCGACCACGAGATGTGTCTTTCGACATGGCTGTTTAAGAAATGAGAAGCAACTCATCGCACCAGTCGGGGTGAAATAACTTATTGCAGCTGAAAGATAATCGCCCATGCAGTAATTATCCAATAGGAGGCTCAGAACTATCTGCTTAGTTAAATCCAGGTGGCGACTATTTTTTTGGACAGGCAGTGTAGATAGATATGAGATAGATAGATAGATAGATAGATATATAGATAGATAGATAGATAGATAGATAGATAGATAGATATACAGATCGAGTGGTAACGGCCGCTGCATGAGCCCTTAACCAGTAGGCAACTCAAGATGGCACCATTAAAAACTACAACTTGTCCCGCAAAAAAAATAAGCCCTCATACAGCTATACAGACTGAAAAATAACAAAGTTATAGCTCTTGGAAGGCGACAATGAAATACTTTAAAAAAATTACGTGGTCATTAAAGGGGTTGTCCGGGTTCAGAGCTGAACCCGGACATCCCTCCATTTTCCCCCCGGCAGCCCCCCTGACATGAGCATCGGAGCAGTTCATGCTCCGATGCTCTCCTTTGCCCTGCGCTAAATTGCGCAGGGCAAAGGCATTTTTAGGAGTTCCATGGGGCTGCCAGGAACCCCGGTGACATCACCGGCACTGATGGGCGGGATTTAGCTGTGCCCTAGCCAGTAAACTGGCTAGGGCAGAGCTAAAGCCCGCCCCGCTGCCGGGCGGAAGTTACCGCCCGGCAGTGTGTTATTGTAAACAAAAGAGCCCGTGCCATGCGCGATTTAGCGCAGGGCACGGGAGCGCATCGGAGCATGAGATGCTCCGATGCTAGGCTCAGGAATGCTGCCGGGGTGAAAATAAGGGTATGTCCGGGTTCACCTCTGAACCCGGACAACCCCTTTAAAGCCCCAAACAGGATGGTTAATAAGGGGTTAGGGCGAATCTACTATAAAACATCCATACCGAAATATCATAGAGATTAACAATCCTCTAGGACAAGTTCCTGGAACTCAGCTAATGTCCTCCTCTGATACGTCAGTCACAGGACAGATGTGAGATGATGGGAGTTCAATTTCTGAACATCTTGTAGAGGGACACTGAATTCCCACCTACAGATGACTATGAATCCCATCATCCCCCTGTCTCTAGCGCAGATCTGCTCAGATGCCGACCATTCCCTCCTGCTTCAGAGTCTTACTTTTTTCCCACTTCTTACACAAACCTCAGATGAAGGAGAGGATACGGCATTAAACTCGCAGGAAATCAATAGGAGCCGGAGACTCATAAATAATTTTACATCAGCATAAAGTATAATAAATATTTCTTTATTTCACCAAGAGCGGCTATAACCCTCCTGAAAGTCTCCTTGAGAATCGAACAGTTTACAGCCGAGACGTGATGGAAATACCAGTGAATTGCTGATGGCACGGAGATGACCTGGAGGTAGCGCGCCGGCTGCTAATGCAACCAACACCTGGACGCCTTCTCCTGAACTAGCAAAGTGCCACCATATGTCAGGAGGACAGCGAGCGCGTAGGATGTGATGAACATATGGTTTAATCCCTTAAAGGGGTCTCCCAGTTGACCACTAGAGGTACCTCCATCCCTCACCTTTTACAGGGATCTGGTCCGTTCAGTAGGCGCACCCCTAATATAGTGTACTGCTATAAAGTGCACAAATAATGATAGCACACACTACCTAATCATGGCTGAAATCTGACTAAATAAAAATGTCAGACCATAAACTGCAAAAATACATTACAGTGACGAAGTAGTATAAATACCGCCATTCAATGGATTAATTAATACCGCCATACAGTGCTCAAATAAAATAAAAAAATGGAGGAAAGGTAATTTTTCTTCTGTATTAAGATGTAACTTTTATTAGGTAATAATTAAAAAATATTCAAACTTCAACGCAAATGACACGTGTGGCGACTACTACATCCCATCGGCAGGTAACAGGAAGATCGCTCTGACAATAGCAATCCCCAAAGTCGAAACCCCTCACCTAACCTGACTGTCAATCCCTACATACTAGGGTTGTTTTTTACGCTTGCACGTCTCACTAGTTTCATCCAGGCTCATAGGAATAACAGATCCGTCAACAGCAGCTTGCTGTTGTCAATTTTAATAAAAGAAGGCGTTTAAGTGGAGTCTGTCAGCAGTTTTGACCATGGTAAACTGCTGACAGCACTAAGTAAGGGTCGGGGAGAGCAGGACAAACATACTTTTGTAGAGGTTTTATTATCAGGAGTAGTGTGAATATGAAGTTTTATTCTGCCAGATTCTGCTCCTGCAGTGGCGGTGCTTCACTGTGAAGTGCTTTCTGCTCTGAGCTGCTTTACAGCCCCTCTGCTCTGAGTGACAGCTGTAGTGGTCTCCGGGTTGGATGCTACAGCAGAGAGGAGGGTCCGTGTATAGTTGAGCTGCACTGTTCTGTCCTGTGGTTATATGGGTTTTCGGGCAGGCCCAGCTGCCATTGTAATAGTAGGACTGGGCACCTGAACTTGGAAACCGGAAGGCTGGGAAGCAGATGTGCTCCTGGCCAACAGGGATAAGGGGTCACAAATGCTTGGGTTCCTCAACTGTTTCTGTAATCTGATGTTATGTAAATAAAGTGTGACCTCCAACACAATATTTCACCAAATTAGGGTAGTGTGGATTACTGCTGGCAGGTGCACCCACCCCGGAGAAGGTGCTGCAGACACGTACAGGTAACGTGGCACTGAGCTTATAGTGAAATGAGGTTCTTAATTTGCAACCAGAATCTTATTTTGAGCTACACGTACAGCATTAAAAGACAAAACCCTCCGACAGGTGCAGCAGTCAGAGAATAGCAGAAGCGGCCGCTCCGTTAATTACATTTTCCTGTGCTTTTCATGAACTCTGCGCGACCTCTTTGTAATTTCATTTTTTTCATTTCATGAAAACTGCATCTACAACCATTTTAATGCTTTTTCATGTGAGCTTTCTGTTCTGTTCCAACGCAATAGATTTGGAAATATTGTCCTAACAAAAAAGAACCACACACAGCAAAATCATAGAGGAACATTTCAACAAATAATTACCCCCTTAAAAGATCACCCTCAACTAGGAGCTTACTGAATGGTTTATTACTAGATAGTGACAATAACATTTGTCTGTGAGTCCAATTTCCCCACCCCACGATGAAGAGGAACTGCGAGTCCTGCTACCCCCAACCACTCACATAGGAAGTCTGTGAATCCTGCTTCCCCGCCCACTCATGGACAAAGATTGAGTCCTGCTTCCCCGACCACTCAGAGAAAGCCTGCAAGTCCTGCTTTCCCCACTCACAGACAAAGCCTGTGAGTCCTACTTCCCCCACCCACTCATATAGGAAGTCTTTGAGTCCCTGCTACCCCTAACCACTCATGGAGAAAGACTAAGTCCTGCTTGCCCCACCCACTCATAGAGAAAGCCTGTGAGTCCTGCTTCCCCCACACACTTATATAGAAAGCCTGTGAATCCTGCTTCCCCCGCCCACTCCTAGAGAAAGACTGTAAGTTCTGCTTCCCCCGCACACATATATAGGTCTGAGTCCTACTACCCCCACCCACTCATATAGGAAGTCTTTGAGTCTCTGCTTCCCCGCCCACTCATAGACAAAGATTGAGTCCTGCTTCCCCCGACCACTCAGAGAAAGCCTGTGAGTCCTGCTTTCCCCACTCACAGACAAAGCCTGTGAGTCCTCCTTCCCCTGCCCACTCATAGAGAAAGCCTGTGAGTCCTGCTTCCCCCGCACACATATATAGAAGGTCTGTGAGTCCTGCTACCCCCACTCACAGAGAAAGACTTGGAGTCCTTCTTACTCCACCCACTCTCAGAGAAAGCCTGCAAGTCCTTCTTCCCTCACCCATTCATAGAGAAAATTTGTAAGTCCTGCTTTCCACGCACTGATATATAGAATGTCTGTGAGTCCTGCTTCCCCCACTCACAGAGGTCTGTGAGTCCTGCTTCCCCCGTATACACATATATAGAAGGTCTGTGAGTCCTGCTACCCCCACTCACAGAGAAAGACTTGGAGTCCTTCTTACTCCACCCACTCTCAGAGAAAGCCTGTAAGTCCTTCTTCCCTCACCCACTCATAGAGAAAATTTGTAAGTCCTGCTTTCCACGCACTGATATATAGGATGTCTGTGAGTCCTGCTTCCCCCACTCACAGAGGTCTGTGAGTCCTGCTTCTCTCACCCACTCACAGAGAAAGCCTGGAAGTCCTGCTTACCCTGCCCACTCTCAGAGAAAGAGTGTTGTCCTGATTCTCCCACGCACTCACAGAGAAAGCCTGTGCCTACTTCTTCCTCCACCCACTCACACAGAAAGCTACACTTGCCTACTCATAGAAAAATCATGTGAGTCCTGCTTTCCCTGCCCACATATAAAGTCTGTGAGTTCTGCTGCCCCCACACACTTGTACAAAAACCATGCGAGTCTTGCTTCCATCATCTACTCAAAGACTGTATGTACTACTTCCATTGCCCACTCATAGAGAAAACCTACTTCCCCTAGAGAAGGTCTGCGAGACCTGCTTTCTCCACCAAGTCTTACATAAATCCTGCCACCATACTTGAACTTGAAGTTCATGGGTTCCTTTCCAAAATATGTAATAGGGTTGTAATGACCCAGAGTGGCATTACCACCTCTTTTTGTACCCCACTATCTTTATGGGTGAATCCCGTGTCATCATATATATAGTTATTGCCATTTCCTGCAATGTGTGTATGTATTTCCTTGCTAATTACTGTTTGAGTGTAATGTGCCTGGTTCACCAGCAGATGGCGGCAATCTGCGCAGTGCTAGTTTCTCTGGAGAGGGACCTTCTAGTTCCATTCCAGCCCTCTCTAGAGAGGGAGGAGTTTAGTTAGAGTTAGTCAGTCTAGCTTACCCTTCCTTAGGGGAAGGCAGTGTGTCGGCCAGCAGAGCTTTGCCTGCTCTGCTGGGGCTGCAGGCACTGCCTGATTGTTCTACATGGTTGCTTGTCCCCTCTTGGGCTCACATTGCATATAACCAAGCTAAGTAAACTTGAAGCCAGGAGGAAGTTCCTAGGATTAAAGATACAGTAAGGCCAAATGCACACGGCCGTGTTCCGCGGCCGAGAGCGGTCCGTGGTATGCCGGGCTGGATTCTTGTTCAGAGCAGGAGCGCAAGGCGTCATTGGTTGCTATGACGCTGTGCGCTTCATGTCGCCGCTGCACTACAGTAATACACTATACGAGTGTATTACTGTAGTGCAGTGGCGACATGAAGCGCACGGCGTCATAGCAACCAATGACATTGTGCGCTCCTGCTCTGAACAGGAATCCAGCCCGGCATACCACGGACCGCTCTCGGCCATGGAACACGGCCGTGTGCATTGGGCCTAAGAGACAGACTACCGACAGCTAAGCTAAGTTCCAGCAAGAGAGGAAAAGTTCCTATTTACTCCAGCCAACATGGCAGAGCTGAGAAAGCTACAGCATAGCAGAGCTGAGATTGTTGCAGAAGTGTTTGCCTGCCAAAGTTAAGCCAATACCTGCTGATAACCAAGATAAAGTTTGGAAGATTGTTCCTTGATAAAGTTTATGCCACGTAAAGCTGTGTTCAATGTTACTATATACAAGTCTGCACTCAATTATCCCTTTATCATCCAAGTTATTCATCCCTTTTGCACTGCTTCGTCCAACCACGTCTGGGATCCAAGGCTATCCAGGTAGGAGCACCGTGACACGTGCATACAACACCTTCAGAGAGACTGTAGGCCACTCTACACCACTCTGGCAATCCTACACCTGGGTACCAACACCATCTACAAAGGGGACTCCATGTCCTCGTTGCTTCAATGCAACTGGGGTCACAACTACTTGCTCTAACAGAGGGACATATATCGTAAAAACCTCTAAAAAGGGTAAGGGATACCCCAGACGCTGGCACTCAGCTTCTTATTTGGTTGAGGGGCCATGGGGCCCTTTCAGGCACCAAGATCTAGTGTCATGTTCAGGGGTTAGGAGAACCACTTAACATATCCGAAGTGTTAAGTGGACAGAGAATTGGTATTGGAATCAGGATCAAGGCATAAACTGTAACCCGTACGGATCAGGATACATACAGGAAGCATGGCATTGGAGATCGGAACAGAAACTAACCAAAGACATAAAAAAGGTATATCAGACATAGATGAACAATCAGGCTGATCAGGGCCAAGTCACAAACACTCTAGTCAGGATAGCCAGCACCCTGCACACAGCTTTCCTGGGGACAGAAGAGAGACTGATCTCCCAGACATACAGATCACAAATGACCCTTACATGAACAAACACCGGGAGCATACAAGTCACAGGGAACGATTCACACACACCCACAAAAGTCTGCAGCAGGCACGCACAACCCAAGCAACTAGCATAAATGGGAAAACGTCAACTGCAGCCAGTACATGAGAGCGCAGGCAGCAAGCCTACAAGGCAACACAGTTTCACAATGAACAGCACTGGTACAATTCTTACTCTGCACACCCTAGTCTTACACCAGTTGTCCTACCCCAAATGACCAATCCACCACGTCATATAATACCAACCACTGCCCAGATACAATACTTCAGAATCTTACATATGTGTATACTCTACGGATCTCATTATCTGTAATTGCATTTTTGAATTATTTATTTACCCTTACAGTTAAGGTTAAATATTTCCGACCCTGTCATAACGCATGGCGATGTACCTGGCGCTGCAGAAATTATTAATATACTAAGAGGAAGCATTTCATCTGGTGTTTCCAATTTAAATGCTAATGGGGACCTTTAACATAATTTAGTTACTCTTGTATAATCTGTTGCCCAAACAGAGTCCCATTTCCGAACAGCGATGCGTTATCACATTGTATAAGAAACAATCAAACACAAATTCACAGCGAGCTCTAAATTCCACTAGCATCGCTCTTCATGTTCTGGATGGCTGTAAAAGATGTCTCTTCAGCAAAACATCAGAATTTATAAGCAGCTGATGTGTAAACACAGCACAAGGTCATAAAGCGAGAATAAGTTAAGGTGGAGCCACACGAAAAAAGAGAAGACACAAACAAGAGATGGGGATACATTGTAACATAACTTTAAGAAGACGGAAAGTAGAATGATGGGCAAAACTCATCGTCAAAGACAAAAATCAGTAGACATGTCCATCATCGATAACTGAGTGAGATCTTCCCTGAAGGTTTAGATTTCTCAGACATGCCTACTATATACCCAATGAATGATAGGCAGAACTCTTCCTTAAAGACAAAAACCAGTAGAAATGTCCATCACCGATAGATGAGTTAGAGCTTCCCTGAGGGTTTAGGTTCCTCAGACCTAGTTACTATATATCCATAGAATGATTGGCAGAACTCTTCATCAAAGACAAAAACAATTAGACATATGGATCGCCAATAGCTGTGTGAGATCTTCCTTGAGGATTTATATTTCTCAGACATGGCTACCATATATCCATAGAATGATGGGTAGAATTCTTCGTCAAAGACTAAAACCAGTAGACATTTCCACCACCAAAAGTTGAAAGAGATCTTCCCCAAGGGTTCAGATTTCTTGGCTAGCTACTGTATGTTGATGCTGGAAAGCAGAACCTAGGGCTGACCCGACAGACCTGTCTGCATTTTAGGGCAAAAAAGTAGAAAGGTTGTGGGATTTTTTATTTTATTTTTCTACTTCCAATATTTCATTTGATAGAATCACATGAAAGGTCAGGAGGAGAAGATAAGAGCAACAATCTATTTGCTTCCAACTTCACTTTTATTTAGGCAAAACACGTTCCCATCACAATCATTCACTAGGAGTGGTCACTGGAAAAGTCCATGGCATGTTCGATGGACTTCATAAATGTCTATTTATGGAATATCTCTTTTAATCATGATGGTTACACAAAAGATAACAGGTAATATGAGGGAGGTGCTTTACAAATGGAGATATGGTGCTGGCTGGGGTGTGGTTTTACTGGGGCAAGTTGTTTGGGGGGTTAGCTGTTCCCCATTTTAGACATAAAAAATGTAAGGGTTGTCAATACAGATGGAAACTTCTTAAATTTTGACTTTTATAGGATTGCTGTATCTGTGATTCTTGGCTATATTTGATAACACACAATAGTTTTAAGGGCATGACTCAAGAAAACCTATATAACAAGTACCTTTTTTTAATAATGGTTCTACCCCATGAGGTCCATCAACTCTTTCCAAAATGGCTCACGGTTAAATCGGTTGTCTGTCTGATTCTAAATTTTTGAAATAAAAAAGGCTCAGAATGGTTTCAAATAATACAATATGACATACTCTTACCATTCTTGTTTAGCTGCTTTCTGGTCCTTCGCTGGTCTCAACTTTCAGGTTCCTCTTGACACATAGGAAATCCTCAGCCAATCAATGGGAAGGTCACTAATATGGCCACTGATTGACTGAATGGGCATTTTTCAGTGTGTCTTGAGGGACTATAAAGCAGAGAACCATTTGAACTGGAGCATCAGGAGGGTCAGGATGACTACTTTTGTTGCTTTACACCATTCTGAACCTTTTTCCCAAAAATTTTCATTGGCCAGAACCCCCCTTTTAAAGGGTTACATAAGCAATTGTGGATGCACCAAAGAGGCAATTGTCGTGCATCCATCCATAGCTAGACCACCTTCACTATGGGCAAAAACTCATTTCCATGACCTATCCATGTGTCTAACTATGCTAGTAAATCCAGGGTACCACCACCCAGAGCACACGACTTGCCAGCCTCCCCTATCTGCGCCCCTGCATTGGGACCTACTGTGGCCCTCAAGTTTTTTCCAACAGTTGACTTACCTTATATTCTCTCAAAATAGGATTAAAATCAGTCCAAGCGTCATGCCACTTTCACTCCTGTAAGGGTCCCTTCTAATACCAAAAGGGGGCATATTTTTGCAAGAATTTTCTGTCTCTTCTTCAAAACCCCTTTAACGTAAAAGGGTTCTCCAATCTCATAAAGTAATGGTATATTGCTAGAATATGCCATCATTGTATGATCATTGGGGTCCCAAATTGTTGGAACCCCAACTGCTCCTGGCCACTGACTGTACAGGGACCACATTCCCTCTAATGGAGATGTGTGCCATTTCCTGCAGAGCAGCATTTTTCCTGATTGTACTGGGATAATTCCAAGGGAAGGGTGGTACTTATGCAAACCCTTCCCCCCAATTTTTTTGGGTCTTCCAGGTTGTTTTGGGGTGGAGCGTAAATGTCCAGATTTTTAGCTTTCAGATGAAGGTAAGTATGGAGAAAACTTTGAAGGTAATGTCATGCTTAACACCGATCTCCTGGGGTTGTGGATGGTCTAAGAAGTAGGTCCTCCACTGATCAGAAAGTGATTGCAACATCTCGCAATATGCCATCCCTTCATGAGATGGGAATACCCTTTAAGACCACAGAGAGGTGCATTTTGTTAACACTTTAGGGATCCGGGAGACAAAAAATTGGAAAAGGAATTACGCCAAATGTTTCATACTTTATTAAATCAGCAGAAACCCTTCTAACGACCACGTGGGTGCAGTGCCATTTAATTCTGCCAAGCATTCCACTATCGTTAAGGACATGATACTTGTTTACAAATGACTGGCACTTGCCGACGACGTTTTGTCAATTTCAGTAATAATTGCCGGCGACTCGGAACGATGCAAATTAAGAACAAAAAGCGTTCACAGAAGGAGGCACACGTTATTTAAAAGTAATTACATCCAAATGTTTTTCCAGAGTAAAGTTTCCCTGCGAGTTTTATATACCGAGGTGCAGAAATGATTATTCACCGCGAAGCAAAAAACATTATAATGAGATTATTTATATCATCAAATACTAAGTAAAACCGCAGATCTGCCGGTTCTGGGCCAGGAACATGTCAGCAAATCAAAGAAAATGGAAATAAGGAATTTATACACTGTGATTTGCTAAGCGCTTTAAGAAGCCCTTGTACCTTTCTTCAGTCTGCCCAAAGCATTGCAGACATCCTGCGCCGACAGGTAAAAGCGGGAAGCAAAAAAAGCAGTTGGGTCTACTTTGAAGTGAATTGCAACCTTTTAACCCCAAATTCTGTGCTCCTGTCTATTTTTATAGCAGTCAGAGCTCCAAATCCTCTGCAGAGACAAAGATGTGGAATAGAAAATGTCTGCCTGCAGCCACCACCAGAGGGAGCTCAGGAGCATAACACAGTTTCCATTGAAAACTATTGGCTGGCTGTGCAACAGGTAATGCAAGGTCCACCACAGTGAGAGACTCTTTCTAGCCACTCTATACTCTGGCTGACAGACATGGGTAAGGAATGCAGGACCTTGTGTATAAGTTTAGATTTAAGTAATAGGGTCATCTAAAAAATGAAAGCCTTCTTTTACTCAGGACATTTCTTCCCCAGAATGGCTTACATGTGCCTCTTCTGACACCCAGCAACTTGGGTAAATGCCCTAGAACTGTTCATGATGCTACCTGGCTTGCATGAATTCTGGATTAAAGTTGGATTTACTTAAAAGGGTTTTCCTCTGGATAAGTCATCAATATCAGATTGGTGGGGTCTGACACCCGGCACCTCCAGCGATCAGCTGCTTCGGGTAGCAGGTGCCACTGACCAACTATACAGTGAACAGAAGGCTCCCTCCACTGTAAGCAGTAGATTCCGATGTTGGTGTAGCTCAGCTCTCATTCACCTGAATACTGCAGTACCCTGGCATCGACACTACAAAGTGTATAAAGTCTTCTGCTTCTGGCTCAGTCCACTGTACATTTTCCAAAGCTGGATGCTCCCTGAAACAGCCGGTCGGTGGGGAAGTTGGGTGTCAGACCCCCATCAATTTCATGTTGATGACCTATCCTAAGAAAGACCCCTTAAAGGCTATGTACACCTTCAGAGGCAATTTTTGTTTATGATTGCATTTGACTCATTTTTGGCTAAAAAATCATATTTTCAATTGACCTTTATTAAAAAATATTGAGCCATTCTGTCACAACTGTAACTATTTTTCTAGTTGTGTGACTGGTACTTTCACTTTTATTTTGTGCTGGTCATCTAATAAACCTTCTCTCTAAACTACTGAGAGGTCATAAACACTTATTTAAGCCACATTCTTATCAGTAAGATAAGAACTGAGCTATAATGAGTGTTGATCAGGTCAGAGATGAGGAGTCTGTCTGCTCCCCAGATGCCGGAAAATACAGAAAATCCACAGGCAGGTAGTAGAGCATCTCAGCTCTGTAAACAAAAAGGACGCAATATTTTTTAATAAAGACCAATTGAAAAAAAGATTTTTAGCTCAAAATAAGTACAATGCAATGATAAATTTAAAAAATTGCCCCCAAAGGTTTACATATCCTTAAAGGCTGCATGCACGCCACCGTATGCATTTTGTGGTCCACAAACCGCGGATCCACAAAATAGGCATACCGGCTGTGTGCATCCCACACTTTCCTTAGTCCCTATTATAGAAATGGCTGTTCTTGTCTGCAAAATGGAAAAGAATAGGATGTGTTCTATAATTTGCAGAATGGCCACAAGGATGTGGACAGCACACATATTTTTTAGGGGCCTCGTAGAAACGAATAGGTGTGAGTGCGATCCGCAAAAATGTGGAAAGGATGTGGATTTAAAATACAGTCGTTTGCGTGGGTCCTTACAATGAAAAAAATACAATACAATGTAATGTTATATAAATATAATACAGCACAACACAATGCGATACAATATGATATAATACAATACGATGTAATGGTATACAATGCAATATCATAAAATATAACTAGAATCAAGCAAATTGATTCTAAACGAGTCAGATTCATTATGAATTAAAAAAAATAATTCTACTTCCATATAAATTCAACGTTTTTGGTGACTGGATGTGGACAAGTCGCATAAAACGGCGCCCGCCATTTTACATTTCAAATTCAGTACTCTAGTGAGAGGAAAATGGTAGGAAAGATGCAGATGGAGGATCAGATGACCAGTATCGGGGTATGCCCACAATGCTTTGCAGTCAGCCTAACAGCCAATCAGGAGGGAGAGACACCATTCTGAGCTCAGTAACTGATGCAATTGGACATGTCTGTCTCAGACACAGCAATTAGACGCATAAGACGCCAGTTTAGGGTCTTGCGGGGACAGTGTAGGAATTGTGAAGAAGACATTTAGGTAGATGGACTGAATTACTAGATACAGGATAGGGGCAACCGTTATGAACGGATCCGGTTGTATTATCTTTAATGCCTGTGTTTACCCATAACTATGTACGTCATTGTCACACTGTCTTTGCATTAGGGCTCATGCACACGACAGTATGCATTTTGCGGTCCACAAAAAATACGGAATGGAAGAGCTGGCCCCTAACAGAGCAGCACTATCCTTGTCCGTGATGCGGACAATTAATAGGACATGTTCTATTTTTTTGCAGAACAGACATACGGAAACGGAATGCACACAGAGTAACTTCCGTATTTTTGGCGGACTTATTGAAATGAATGGTTCCGCATACGGTCCGCCAAAAAAAATAAAAAACTGGAACAAACACGGAAAGAAAACAGTTTAAAAAGAAGAAAAAATAAATAAAAGGAGAGAGAGGATAAAATGTCAGTCCTAGGAGACCTTTGGGTCTCATGGATCAATGTTCATGCCGATTGGAGCAGTTTCAATTCTGATCGAACATATTCGTCCCCAAATCGAATCTCCCGAACGATTCACTAGAATCGGGCCTGAAACTATATATTTTTTTTTCATGTGTTCATCTCTAAATATAACATACGGCAGTTATATAATATACTATAGTATAAGAGCATAAAACAGTACAACACAATGCAATGTAATAATATTGTAGAGTCTTTTAGTATCTCGTGGAAGCAGGAAATTCCACTTCAGCTAATGTATTAAATGCCGAGGTAATCTCATTAAACAATAGCAGGAGCTCGCAGACAGCTCGGAAGGGAAACAAATCAGCATCCCCCGGCATCACCGTTACGAAATAAAGGCGCTCGTTCTCAAACAATCGCAGGCCATTTACCAAAATCCAACAACCGTCTGAGGAGAAAGCATTTATGCCGCCACGTTCCCGAGAGGCCTGGAAGTCAGCGGCCGGGCAGCTTGTTACTTGCTGAGGATCTCAGCCTTTCAATTTCTTCTCTTTTTCATGAAGTAAACAAGCTGGCTCTATTAGAAACCGGGAAAAAAAAGAATTGCCACTCAATCTCCGGTAACCCCTGAAGTGACAGCAAATCATCAGAGAGGCCGGGGGAACGTATTACATGACACGCAGGACTCGGTTCATGGAGGACGCGTTCCTCCAGTTATATAATGCGGCTATATTTAACCATGCAAAGGCAGCAAGATGAAAGACTCAAAAATCAATATTGGGCAAGGAGGGAAAAAAAACTGCAGGGTATAATGAATGGGCCATCAAAGAAAATGGCTCCTATCGACTGAAGAACTGGGCCGGAAAGATGACAAATGAAAGAGGCCTTCACCCTTGGTACACCACCATGTTGGACCTATTGGCTTGCCCTAGGATGTAGCTTATTTATTTAAGTGCTTGGAAAGGTTTGACTTCTGCATTGCTATGTTCCAAGTATGGAAGGATCAAGGTATTCTAGCATGGCCAGGTGGTGGTCTCCTCAGAGGCAACCAAAGCAAACAAAAATATGGGAAAAAGCAGGCACCAACTAAAGACCCCCATTAGCTGTCAACAAAAATAAAGTGGCAATAACTTCTATGGAAGATTAGGTCTTAGAAAAGTCAAAGACTAGTATCCCCCTCCTACTAAGGCATACACCAGCCCTATTGGGCACTGGCATTGGTTAGGACTGCCACTCAAGCATTGCTCAGGGACCCAAATGTGTATGAAGGGTTCCAGGTGGGTAAAAAAACCTGATGGCCACACATCCTGACCATAATATCATGAGCCACAATGCAAAATCTGTAATAGCGGCTTTATACTACCAGAAACTGTTTAGAAGACTGTTGAAGCCAATGGACCATCTCATGCATCTACACCCAGTTGAGACAACAAGTGGAAGACCCCTTTAAAATTGGTTGGCTTCAATGACTGAACTAACAGACCCCTGTATGAAGTCTCCTTCCCAATGCTACGTAACACGTAACAGATCTTCCGCCAAAGACATGGTGAGAAGACCACAAACATCATATGACCAAGACAAAATTAGATACTAATAGGACCTTAATTTGCCTATTCAAAGGCTCGTCTACAGAGGATATAAATGTCATGACGGCCCTCATAAGTTTTGAGGGTTCCTCACCATTAAGCATGGTAATTGTGTTACGTGCCCTTTAAAATCCCCTCAATCTGTATAACAGAGCCCAAAGTTTAATGCTGCCAACTCCTCGACCTTGTGTTAATGTTGACACTTACAATTTCTTGCCAGCTTGATTTAGTCAAACAGCTTGAGATACTGTGAGCTTTACAAAGAGATCATCAGGCGGAGGAATTAATTGATACACATAGATGTTTGTACAACTGACTAACCGCAAGAGAAAATCAGACGACGGAAAAACAGCAGAAATTACTAATTATACTGATTATGTCGACAGTCACGGACACTTCGTCAATATTCTAGTCTAGGATATCAATTATGAGACTGTGTGGACTCAAAACAGGGACTTAATACACAGGGGGCAGTATTATAGAAGTTATATTCTGTACATAGGGGGCAGTATTATAGTAGTTATATTCTTGTACATAGGAGTAGTATTATAGTAGTTATATCCTTGCACATAGGGGGCAATATTATAGTAGTTATATTCTTGTACATAGGAGCAGTATTATAGTAGTTATATTCTTGTACATAGGAGGCAGTATTATAGTAGTTATATTCTTGTACATAGGAGCAGTATTATAGTAGTTATATTACTGTACATAGGAGCAGTATTATAGTAGTTATATTCTTGTACATAGGAGGCAGTACTATAGTAGTTATATTCTTGCACATAGGAGCAGTATTATAGTAGTTATATTCTTGTACATAGGAGCAGTATTATAGTAGTTATATTCCTGTACATAGGAGCAGTATTATAGTAGTTATATTCTTGTACATAGGTGCAGTATTATAGTAGTTATATTCTTGTACATAGGAGCAGTATTATAGTAGTTATATTCTTGTACATAGGAGCAGTATTATACTAGTTATATTCTTGTACATAGGAGCAGTATTATAGTAGTTATATTCTTGTACATAGGAGCAGTATTATAGTAGTTATATTCCTGTACATAGGAGGCAGTATTATAGTAGTTATATTCTTGTACATAAGAGCAGTATTATAGTAGTTATATTCTTGTACATAGGAGCAGTATTATAGTAGTTATATTCTTGTACATAGGAGCAGTATTATAGTAGTTATATTCTTGTACATAGGAGGCAGTATTATAGTAGTTATATACATGTACATAGGAGCAGTATTATAGTAGTTATATTCTTGTACATAGGAGGCAGTATTATAGTAGTTATATTCTTGTACACAGGGGGCAGTATTATAGTAGTTATATTCTTGTACATAGGAGGCAGTATTATAGTAGTTATATTCTTGTACACAGGGGGCAGTATTATAGTAGTTATATTCTTGTACATAGGAGGCAGTATTATAGTAGTTATATTCTTGTACATAGGAGGCAGTATTATAGTAGTTATATTCTTGTACATAGGAGCAGTATTATAGTAGTTATATTCTTGTACATAGGAGCAGTATTATAGTAGTTATATTCTTGTACATAGGAGCAGTATTATAGTAGTTATATTCTTGTACATAGGAGTAGTATTATAGTAGTTATATTCTTGTACATAGGAGCAGTATTATAGTAATTATATCCTTGTACATAGGAGGCAGTATTATAGTAGTTATATTCCTGTACACAGGAGCAGTATTATAGTAGTTATATTCTTGTACATAGGAGCAGTATTATAGCAGTTATATTCTTGTACATAGGAGCAGTAATATAGTAGTTATATTCTTGTACATAGGAGCAGTATTATAGTAGTTATATTCCTGTACACAGGAGCAGTAATATAGTAGTGATATTCTTGTACATAGGAGGCAGTATTATAGTAGTTATATTCTTGTACATAGCGGGCAGTATTATAGTAGTTATATTCTTGTACATAGGAGCAGTATTATAGTAGATATATTCTTGTACATAGGAGGCAGTATTATAGTAGTTATATTCTTGTACACAGGAGCAGTATTATAGTAGTTATATTCTTGTACATAGGAGGCAATATTATAGTAGTTATATTCTTGTACATAGGAGCAGTATTATAGTAGTTATATTCTTGTACATAGGAGCAGTATTATAGAAGTTATATTCTGTACATAGGGGGCAGTATTATAGTAGTTATATTCTTGTACATAGGAGTAGTATTATAGTAGTTATATCCTTGCACATAGGGGGCAATATTATAGTAGTTATATTCTTGTACATAGGAGCAGTATTATAGTAGTTATATTCTTGTACATAGGAGGCAGTACTATAGTAGTTATATTCTTGCACATAGGAGCAGTATTATAGTAGTTATATTCTTGTACATAGGAGCAGTATTATAGTAGTTATATTCTTGTACGTAGGAGCAGTATTATAGTAGTTATATTCTTATACATAGGAGCAGAATTATAGTAGTTATATTCTTGTACACAGGAGCAGTATTATAGTAGTTATATTCTTGTACATAGGAGGCAGTATTATAGTAGTTATATTCTTGTACATAGGAGCAGTATTATAGTAGTTATATTCTTGTACATAGGAGGCAGTATTATAGTAGTTATATTCTTGTACATAGGAGGCAGTATTATAGTAGTTATATTCTTGTACATAGGAGCAGTATTATAGTAGTTATATTCTTGTACATAGGAGGCAATATTATAGTAGTTATATTCTTGTACATAGGAGCAGAATTATAGTAGTTATATTCTTGTACATAGGAGGCAATATTATAGTAGTTATATTCTTGTACATAGGAGCAGTATGATAGTAGTTGTATTCTTGTACATAGGAGGCAGTATTATAGTAGTTATATTCTTGTACATAGGAGCAGTATTATAGTAGTTATATTCTTGTACATAGGAGGCAGTATTATAGTAGTTATATTCTTGTACATAGGAGCAGTATTATAGTAGTTATATTCTTGTACATAGAAGGCAGTATTATAGTAGTTATATTCTTGTACATAGGAGCAGTATTATAGTAGTTATATTCTTGTACATAGGAGGCAGTATTATAGTAGTTATATTCTTGTACATAGGAGCAGAATTATAGTAGTTATATTCTTGTACATAGGAGGCAGTATTATAGTAGTTATATTCTTGTACATATGAGCAGTATTATAGTAGTTATATTCTTGTACATAGGAGCAGTATTATAGTAGTTATATTCTTGTACACAGGAGCAGTATTATAGTAGTTATATTCTTGTACATAGGAGGCAGTATTATAGTAGTTATATTCTTGTACATAGGAGCAGTATTATAGTAGTTATATTCTTGTACATAGGAGGCAGTATTATAGTAGTTATATTCTTGTACATATGAGCAGTATTATAGTAGTTATATTCTTGTACATAGGAGCAGTATTATAGTAGTTATATTCTTGTACATATGAGCAGTATTATAGTAGTTATATTCTTGTACATAGGAGCAGTATTATAGTAGTTATATTCTTGTACATAGGGGCAGTATTATAGTAGTTATATTCTTGTACATAGGAGGTAGTATTATAGTAGTTATATTCTTGTACATAGGAGCAGTATTATAGTAGTTATATTCTTGTACATAGGAGCAGTATTATAGTAGTTATATTCCTGTACATAGGAGGCAGTATTATAGTAGTTATATTCTTGTACATAGGAGCAGTATTATAGTAGTTATATTCTTGTACATAGGAGGTAGTATTATAGTAGTTATATTCTTGTACATAGGAGCAGTATTATAGTAGTTATATTCTTATACATGTTTTTTTTTTTGTTTTTTTTTGCTGCACCAATAATAATTTTCCTGTCTTCCAGTACAAGCTATGAAAAGCTATGAAATGAAATGATGCTATTAAAAAACTTTAATACAGAAAAGGCGTGGCACTCTTGTCTAATATTTTGGTGGTGCTTGTTGCGCCGACTTCCCAGCCAGAATCGTATAATAACTTAATTTATTATGCTATTAAAAAACTGCAACTTGTCTTGCAAAAAATAAATAAATAAAAACAAGCCTTCATCTGGCTATGTGAACAGAAAACAAACAAAAATTATATTTCTTGTAAGGTGGGGAGGAAAAAACATAAAAGTAAAAAAAAATAATAAGCTGTGTCCTGAACGGGTAAGGCTACTTTCACACTGGCGTTTCTGGGTCCGCTTGCGAGATCCGTTTCAGGGCTCTCACACGCGGTCCAAAACGGATCAGTTCAGCCCCAATGCATTCTCAATGGATAAGGATCCGCTCAGAATGCATCAGTTTGGCTGCGTTTGGTCTCCGTTCCGATTTTGGGGCGGACACCAAAACGCTGCTTGCAGGGTTTTGGTGTCCGCCTGACGATGCGGAGCCAAACAGAGCATTCCTGACTTACAATGTAAGTCAATGGGGACGGATCCGTTTTCACTGACACAATATGGTGCAATTGAAAACGGATCCGTCCCCCGTTGACTTTCAATGTAAGTCAGGAGGGATCCGTTTTTGAAGAATAATGCGAACAGATACAAGCGTTTGCATTATCGGTGCGGATCCATTTGTGCAGATACAAGACGGATCCGCACCGAACGCCAGTGTGAAAGTAGCCTAAGACTTCATTAAAGACCCGTTAGTACTTGCGTGTTACGGTTCTCTTC
Source organism: Bufo bufo (assembly GCF_905171765.1). Classification (NCBI taxonomy): domain Eukaryota; kingdom Metazoa; phylum Chordata; class Amphibia; order Anura; family Bufonidae; genus Bufo; species Bufo bufo. Next base: position 606,662,384 of record NC_053392.1, on the reverse strand, counting down.
AGACTTGAGCCCCATGTAACAATCAGAAACTACAGTAAAACACGGCAAAGTGCGGCTTCTCTTCTGAGACTCATCATTTGCCTGATGCAGCGCAGGCCTAAATATACTTAGTAAGAGAAGAGGCCCTCAGGGGACATATATCATTTACAGCAGAGGGAATATAATGCCCATATTTACAACAAGGGCCAAGAAACGCGAGCTGTGAAATGATGGAGTAATTCCTTTCTCAGAATTTATTGCGCCATATGAAAGTGTTGGGGAAATAGCTTTACAAGGGAACATTAATATGAAATGATATAATATACAAGCTGTAAATACACATTTCTGTGCCGAGATTTGACAGGAACTGCAATTTTTTTTTTCAGCACTATAAAAATCGGGAAATTTAAAGGGGCTTTCCAGTCATTTAGAAGAATCAAGAAATATCTTTGACTCCACCAATGTAAGTTTGTTGGAGGCAGTGCTCAATAATGCATCCTAACCGGGGGTTAATGGGGTTGGTCCCACCAAAAATATTCTTCATTTTTAAACACCAGGATCTGAATACTTTCGTAAATGCATGTAATTAAAAATGTAGTAAGCTACTGAGATATTCAATAAAGTGCATCTGTATAGTGCCACCCGCTGTTTGTTCTTTCCCTTATTTCTCTGTCCACCTCAATGAGGTGGTCACACATGCTCAGTTCCATCTTTCAACTGCAACCAGCGAGATGTAATTTTACAGGCTGTGACAGATACAAGGAAAGAACTGCAGCAGAAAGAACACACACCCCGAGAAAGGACATACTCTCTGAGAACAAACCCCTGAGCTGTGACAAGAGGAAAGTTTCAGCAGAAAGTACTTGCCCCTGAGCTTCAGAATGGACACGCCCCTGAGCTGCAGCACAAAGGATTAGCCCCTGAGGTGTTAGCTTGAAATCTAGCAGAGTAATTGGAGCAATGATTGGGGCGATCTCTGGATCCATGTGAGGTAAAGGGATGGTTCTAGCTTTGTAATAAAGGGATCACCATTGTACTCAATGATATGGGATAACCCCTTTAACTGAGATTGATCTGGGCCTCTGGTCAGTAAAGTTCATGGGCCTCTTCCCAACCATTAAAGCAACTGCATACTTTTATAAGTGACCTTTGCGCTATGGCTCCCTCTCGATCTGGACCCTCCGTCACTGCCTTAAAGGGGTTGACCAACACTTTGCAGTGGAGCAGACAGGCTTAAAGAACAAAGGAATAAGCTGAACTCAACTGCTAAAGGTCCTTCTGGTCCAGCACCTTGGGTCCGATCTCTGACGCTGCCAGTCCCGAACGGACCAGATCACGCTTAGTCCTCAATAGTACATGAACGGCATGACCTTTGAGGCTAGTGATTGGCTGATCTTTGAGGCTAGTGATGTGATGTCATCACTTCTGGCCAGCAAGGACAGGAAGCCCTGGGGATTGGACCCACATCGCTGGACGAAATTTCAGCAGGGGAGTCCAGCTTCTTTCTTTGTTTTACAAGCCCTGCTGCTCCCACTGCAAATTTTAGAAAGAGTTAGACTACCCCTTAAATTAGGGCATCCTTGGTTAATAGACAAGAATTTGACAGATAATGGCTACAAAGAGCATCTGTTGGTCTGAAGGACTTGGCATGCCCATTCATTACACATCCCATTCTTTTCAATGAACCTCACGTAATACTTCATTTAGCCTGTGATGGCGCTGTAGGGAAATGAAACACCTGCAGCCAGGCCCCTCTACATATCACGGCTGATCGTGAGGAACCTTCTAATTAAGGAGACTTTCTGAAGCAAACAGTTTCTTAAGGGTGCGACCTGCTGTGCAGCTGGCCACAAACTTGTGCGGACATTGGATGCTGTGGGCAGGCGTGGGTAGGCCGCACAACCCCAAAGAATTAGAGCTTAAAATCACTGCGACAGATAACAAAGGGGTCTGTTCACACTTCAAGTTCCCCTTCCACCGACACACGTTTTGATGGGTCTCACCAGCAAAACCAATTCTAAACACATCATTCTGTAGTCTAAAGTTGTTGACTACCCCCCACCCCTGCCCAAAAAAACGAAACCACTACATCTGAGCAACCAAAGCAGAAAGAACTTTGGACGGCGTGACTTGTGAAAAAGCATGATTTTTCTTTTGTATGCTGTATATTTTAGTATAATATGCTCCATGTTGTTTCGAGCCGACCCCCCCCCCCCCCTTCCTCCCATCTCGGTAAATAATCGTTCTCAATGCTTATATTTGAGATATTTTTCATTCCCATTGAAGACCGTTTTCTCCTTTGAATCCACAATAATTTTCCAACTGAGTATTGCGGAAAGCGCTGGCGCCATTCGCGGCGCTCTGAAATCGCTCAGCGGGATTATTGTTCGGAGTTTGCTTGTTCTACATCGGCAATAGATAAAACAAACATTTGATGCAGAACTGGAGGCAAACAAGCCTCCGCGCTCCACTACAGAGGCCGCGCCACAGATGCTTGCTGTTCGGAGCTGCCATTTCTCACCGCTCAGTTACGGGAAGCCAAATGACGCCGCGCAGACTGGCAGGTAGCAGCGGGTCGCCTTGCCCAAGTTCACACCAAGCATCCATATGGCAGTAAACACCAAGGCGCTTGCTGAGAGAAGCAGGAAAGAGAGGTGGGCTGATCCCGAAAAACCACAACATCACAGGCACGACAGATTGCCTCCTCTACAGGAGATTTCTCCGCGTCTGATGGAGGCGACATTGATGTGCCAGCAGCGGAGAAACATTTCCAGACTGAACGATTAAAGTGGAGCTTATGCCTAAAATGTGACTAGCAAAACCAAAAGCATTCTACTATAGTGTGTACATACAATGTACTATATTACACTCTATTGTATTATAGGTTATGGTATATTTTACTATATTAATTCATACTAAATATTATATTACACTGTATGATATACTATATTACACTATCCTATATCATGTTATATTATAATATATTATCCTATATTTTACTATATTACATATTACACTATATAAAACAGTGTATTATATTACAAGATATTTTACTATATCATACTATATTACATGATATCACTATATAACAGTATATTATATTACATTATACACTGCCTGTCCAAAAAAAAAGTCGCCACCTGGATTTAACTAAGCAGATAGTTCTGAGCCTCCTATTGGATAATTACTGCATGGGCGATTATCTTTCAGCTGCAATAAGTTATTTAACCCCGACTGGTGCGATGAGTTGCTTCTCATTTCTTAAACAACCATGTCGAAAGACACATCTCGTGGTCGTGGAAAAGATGATAGTCTGTTTGAGAAGGGTCAAATCATCGGCAGAGAAAACATCTAAGGCCCCTTTCACACGGGCGAGTATTCCGCGCGGATGCCATGCGTGAGGTGAACGCATTGCACCCGCACTGAATCCTGACCCATTCATTTCTATGGGGCTGTGCACACGAGCGGTGATTTTCACGCATCACTTGTGCGTCGCGTGAAAATCGCAGCGCGCTCTATATTGTGCGTTTTCCACGCAACACAGGCCCCATAGAAGTGAATGGGGCTGCGTGAAAATCGCAAGCAAGTGCGGATGCGGTGCGATTTTCACGCACGGTTGCTAGGAGACGATCGGGATGGAGACCCGATCATTATTATTTTCCCTTATAACATGGTTATAAGGGAAAATAATAGCATTCAGAATACATAGTACAATAGCGCTGGAGGGGTTAAAAAAAAAAAAAATAATAATTTTACTCACCTTAATCCACTTGCTCGCGCAGCCGGCATCTCTTCTGTCTTTTTCTTTGCTGTGTGCAGGAAAAGGACCTGTGGTGACGTCACTGCGCTCATCACATGGTCCGTCATCATGGTAAAAGATCATGTGACGGACCATGTGATGACCGGAGTGACGTCACCACAGGTCCTTTTCCTGCACACAGCAAAGATTAAGGTGAGTTAAATTATTTTTATTTTTTTTTAACCCCTCCAGCGCTATTGTACTATGCATTCTGTATTCAGAATGCTATTATTTTCCCTTATAACCATGTTATAAGGGAAAATAATACAATCTACAGAACACCGATCCCAAGCCCAAACTTCTGTGAAGAAGTTCGGGTTTGGGTACCAAACATGCCGATTTTTATCACGCGCGTGCAAAACGCATTACAATGTTTTGAACTCGCGCGGAAAAATCGTGCATGTTCCCGCAACGCACCACCCAGAAACTACTAAAATTGGGTTAAGAACTGTCCAACGCATTATTAAAAACTGGAAGGATAGTGGGGACCTATCGTATTCGAGGAAGAAATGTGGCGGGAAAAAAATCCTGAATGATCGTGATCGGCGATCACTTAAACGTTTGGTGAAATCAAATCGAAGAAAAACAACAGTAGAACTCAGGGCTATGTTTAATAGTGAAAGTAAGAGCATTTCCACACGCACAATGCGAAGGGAACTCAAAGGATTGGGACTGAACAGCTGTGTAGCCGTAAGAAAACCACTAATCAGTGAGGAAAACCAGAAAAAAAGGCTTCAATTTGCTATGGAGAATAAAGATTGGACTCTGGAGCAATGGAAGAAGGTCGTGTGGTCTGATGAGTCCAGATTTACCCTGTTCCAGAGTGATGGGCGCATCAGGGTAAGAAGAGAGGCAGATGAAGTGATGCCCCCATCATGCCTAGTGCCTCCTGTACAAGCCTGTGGGGGCAGTGCTATGATCTGGGGTTGCTGCAGTTGGTCAGGTCTAGGTTCAGCAACAGTATGTGCTCCAAGAATGAGGTCAGCCGACTACCTGAACATACTGAAGAATTGCAGAAGCTTATTATCGAAACAATGCCACAGCGAATGCGTGCCGTAATCAAAGCTAAAGGTGGTCCAACGAAATATTAGAGTGTGTGACCGTTTTTTTTTTTCGGTGGCGACTTATTTTGGGGACAGGCAGTGTATTATATTATATTATACTGTATTACAATATATCATGCTATATTATACTATATTACATGATATCACACTATATACCAGTACATTATATTATACTGTATTACAATATATCATACTATATTGTGCTACACTCCTGCTTGTCAGTGGATCAAACAATCCTCTCCTCTGGTGGGCCATCCGGAGCCTGTTCGCCATGTGGGCATGCGCTCACGTAACCACTGCTCCTAACACAGCTAGGCCAGAACAGCGGAGATGGCGAGCAATTAGTCGAAATGACCATTCTGTTTCTCTCAGTCCAATGATGTTCTCCCACTTAAAATGTTTTCGAGTGCAACATAGAGGCTGGTCCATTAGTAAACGATCTCTCACTGAGAGGTACATTACCCATAAGAGGCCTCTGAGAGCCTTTTTATAGGGCAGTGGGGAAGCACTTTTATTGTTGAGAGCTGCAATACCAACCGCAGCCACTATACAATGCACGGCGCTGCGCTGGGTATGACGGGGAGGAGGCCGAAGAACTCACCAAAGTGCCGTGCCCTCTCTTAGTGGGAGTGGAGGGGGTCAGATCCCCACCAATCAGGTGTTGATGACCTTATCCTGAGGTTACTGTACTCCCAGCAAACCCCTATGAACTATATTACACTATATCATTATACCCTATGGGTGGTGAACAGGGATGGGCACTCTGACCGCTCTGTGACTACACAGCCCCATAGACAGCAAGTTGTGATGCCCTGTCTGATCTGACACCTTTCTCTCATCGCCAGCGGTGACATTGTCAGCAGTTTGTTCTACGGTGGCTCTTCTGTGTGATCAGATCAGACGGGATAATGTTCACTCCCCAACTTTGGGTGACCATGACCCTATCACCAGTTCTCCTTTCTTGGTAATTTTTGGTAGGTCCTGAGCGCTATGTTCTGGGAACACCCCACCACACCGGGCGTTCTGGAGATGTCCTGACCCAGTCTCCACACTTTGGCCCGTGTCACAGTTGCTCAGATCCTTCCAGTTCCTCATTTTTCCTAATTCCAAAACATCAACTTCCCAACCTCCCGACAGGCGCCTCAACAAATTGCCCTTACCAGTCAGCGGTATTAATGTTATGGCTGATCGATGCCTCTACAGGATATATGCTGCATTTCTGATTTTGTTTTAGTAGTCAGAAATTAATTTCAGTAAGAAATATTCTATGTCACTCGGGAATTTTCTGCGAGATCCATATTTCATACAGGAGAGATCGGAGGATGAATTATTATTCATTAGAATGGATGTTTATTTAATGAAGTAACTTAATTACATTGTATCTCTGCACTCTTGTAGCGTTCTTGTGCATTATTACGCACGCCCCCCATGATTCACATTTCCATAAGTCTTCCTGATAATCTTCAGGTGAAAAGCTGCTAAAACTGAACCCATTTACAAATCACTTCACACCAGTTCTTCCGCCTGATTTACCGCTCAGATTACGCTTTACAGCCCGTTATTCTGTTGCACAATAATTACAAACAAGCAAAGAAAGATTTCAGATTTACCAGTCCGGGACTGTGAACAGGGATTCATTGGGTCCTTACCACCCTCCTCCTCACGTACTATGGTTGACCACTGCAAATGTTAACGGATATCACGTGCAACTCAAGTTTTTACCACTAGGTGGAGCTATAGAGCATCACCACTGAAACAAGGGCACACCAGGTGGTCAAAAATGGTAATGCAAGTAAAACTAGTTTCCTAAATAAAAACTAAAATGGTTTGAAAAGCTGTTCTAATAAATAAAAAAAAAATGCAGTCAAAAAAACAAGGTGTAAGCCAAAGGAGGTGGCCAATCCATACCACGGGCCAGTAAAGAAAATATCTTATAACTTGGCACTGTGTGACTAGGACACCAGCCCTGGGGCATTGTACACACCATTGGCCAGCAGAAAAATCCAATAACTAATAATAAGTATCACCGGATGCCACAGACTTGAGGCTTTGTGTACCAATAGCTATCCAGGGACGGGTATATTTGGATGGGACTATATACAGATACTTAGAATTGCTTAGAATAAGAAGTGGACATTGTATCTACCACTGGCTCTCCAAGGACGAAGCAAACAAACGATGAAGCTTTACATGCAGCTGACTGACCCCAACTACAGCACGAATCTTTAAAGTCGTGTACACAAGGTCACATAGGTAAGAATGGACACCAACATTACACATACATGCAGATCACCAGGTACTAAGAAATTCATATACCACTGTCCTGATGATAAAAGGATCTTAAGGGGGTGTCCAGAATTAGAAAAAACATGGCGGTTTTTTTCCCAAAAACAGCCCCACCCCTATACTTGGGTTGTGTCTGGAATTGCAGCTTGGCTCCATTCAAGTCAATGAGGCAGAGCTGCAATACAGTACAGGACAGGACAGGGGTGGTGCTGTTTTTGGAAGAAAGCAGCCATGTTTTTCCTAGTCCTGGACCACCCCTTTAAAGAGTTTGCCTTCATACAGCATATAATGGCGCACATACACTGCTGCAGGTAGATTCAGCAATGGGCACTGTGGACTAGGTGTATATATACCCTCACCTAAAGAATTATTAGGAACACCATACTAATACGGTGTTGGACCCCCTTTTGCCTTCAGAACTGCCTTAATTCTACGTGGCATTGATTCCACAAGGTGCTGATAGCATTCTTTAGAAATGTTGGCCCATATTGATAGGATAGCATCTTGCAGTTGATGGAGAGTTGAGGGATGCACATCCAGGGCACGAAGCTCCCGTTCCACCACATCCCAAAGATGCTCTATTGGGTTGAGATCTGGTGACTGTGGGGCCATTTTAGTACAGTGAACTCATTGTCATGTTCAAGAAACCAATTTGAAATGATTGGAGCTTTGTGACATGGTGCATTATCCTGCTGGAAGTAGCCATCAGAGGATGGATACATGTTCTCATTCTGTTTACGCCAAATTCGGACTCTACCATTTGAATGTCTCAACAGAAATCGAGACTCATCAGACCAGGCAACATTTTTCCAGTCTTCAACAGTCCAATTTTGGTCAGCTCGTGCAAATTGTAGCCTCTTTTTCCTATTTGTAGTGGAGATGAGTGGTACCCGGTGGGGTCTTCTGCTGTTGTAGTCCATCCGCCTCAAGGTTGTGCGTGTTGTGGCTTCACAAATGCTTTGCTGCAGACCTCGGTTGTATGTTGATGAGCAGGGCCTGGTTTCCTCCAGACAGTAATGGTTGACCATATCGAAGTTTGTCAAATCTGCACACAGGATCTTTAGAGCTCAGACAGGGTAACTACTGGGTTCCTGATCACCTCTCTTAGCAAGGCCTGATTGAGTCCTGGTTGTTCAAAACTTCTTACATGTAAGAATTATGGAGGCCTCTGTGCTCTTGGGAACTTTCAGTGAAGCAGAAATGTTTTTGTCCCCTTCTCCAGATCTGTGCCTCCACACAATCCTGTCTCTGATCTCTACAGGCAGTTCTTTCCTCCTCACGGCTTGGTTTGGCTCTGATATGCATTGCCAGCTGGGAGATCTTATATAGACAGGGCTGTGTCTTTCCAAATCATCATGTCTAGTCCATGGAATGTACCACAGGAGACTCAAAACAGGGTGTAGAAACATCTCAGAGATGATCTACAGAAATGGGATGCCCCAGAGCTCAATGTCAAGGGTCTTAATACGTATGTCCTTGCCAAATTCAAAATATCTAAAAGACTGTTTTCACTGCCTGATTATGGGCTACTGAGTGCAGAATGATGGGAGAAACCAGATTTTTTTTTTTTTGGCACACGGATAACAAAATGTGAAAAAAGTGAAATAGCCTGAAAACTTTCCGAATGCATTGTATAGGTGTTAGGCATTATTAGTGGACACTGAAGAATTAGAAGTGGACACTGTATATACTATGGGCTCTCCAAGGACTGGGTAGATTAAAAACCATTTCAATATTAATAAAAAAAACAGCTTTACGTGCAGCTCATTGACGCCAATTACACCATACATGTTTTTTACAGGGTTAGGAAGAAAATTGTTGAACCCAAAGGACCTTAGAGTTTATCATCAGCACTTCATATACTGCTCGTGATGTAACGGGCACTGAGAACTGTATATGTGCACTAGGAGTTGCTTGGAATTAGAAGTGGACATTTTATATACCAAGGGATGCAGAGAGCTAAGAAAAGGAAGCTTTGCAAATACCATTCGTATATACCATTGGATGCTGAGTGTGATGGAAAAGAAAGAAAGGTTTGGAAATTGTATATACCACTGACTCTCCACGGGCTAGGTAGATTAAAAATCATTATCATTTTATTCACAAAGCAGCTTTACGTGCAGCTGACTGACTTCAATTAGCCATAAATGTTTTATCGAGATGGCAAATACATTGTGCAACTCAATTTGTACAAAACCCCTGTCATACGAGCATGAATCATTTGACCCGGTATCAAGGAGCCAGACTACAAACTGCTTTCCATCCACATTTTATTTTATTTTTTGTGCTGTTTTGCTTCTCTCGGATCTAAATACAGATTTTCCCAATAAGCCAAATCATGTTCACCAGGGTAACACAACCTCTTCTGCTACAAGCTCGTCTCAATATCTGTAATTGAGCGAGGTCCCTGCTCTGCCAACTGGCGGTAATGAAACCATCTGATCTGATGAAAAAGCTGCTTTATCTCATCATGACACGAATAAAGATATGTTTAGAAAGTCATTTACGTGGAATGTTTGTCCCGCTCGCACAAGCGCCGCCTGGCTAACACCGTTTTTACGACGCGTTCCTGCGTCTCGAACACATTTCATTTGCCAAGGCAGAAAAAGGTTTACGGCTGTACGGCCGTGCGTCTTGAAATCTCAAAAAGAAGAAAAAAAAGGAAATCGGAAAAATGCACTTTGTTTTCTACATAGGGCGATACGTATATACCATCCACTTCATCTGGAAAAAGGCACTCTCATGCAAGTGAATGGCCACAAAATTATGACTTTTAATCTTAATAGGTCAACGTGATGTGCCGGTTTATTTCCTAATATATTTTGAAGGGTTTGAGTCCGATTTTTCTGATGGAGCACTGCACAGACAGAAACAATAAAAATCTGACTCCCTGGAGTCACCACCAGGGGGAGCTCAAAGGTCTACTATGAACTGTACAGTGTGCAGTAAGCTCGACGGCTCCATCTAGTGCCCTGACCACCAAAACACTCAGTACTGAACTACAGAATACTGAACCCAAAAGGTGAGGATACGTTTAAAGATGATTATAAAACTTAATTATTATGTAAAACGTCTGCAGCTTTCTAATAGACTATGCTTTTCATTTCCTCATCAATATCAATCAATTATCAATTTCTCATCATCGGTGAGAAAACCTGTCCTAATGTAGACCTCACACAACTGCAAGGAACATCTGATTGTAACCAGCTGCTCACCTGTGTCTGTTGGTCTTGATAAGAACTGGTTTATAGATGATATCTATCTAATCTATTTATGTAATATCTATCATCTATCTCAGTGGTTCTCAACCTTTCTAAAGCCGTGACCCCTTAATACAGTTCCTCATGTTGTGGTGACCCCCGACCATTACATTTTTTTCCTTGCTACGTCATAACTAATTTTGCTACTGTTATGAATTGTAATGTAAATATCTGATATGCAGGATGTATTTTTATTGCTACAAATTGAACATAATTAAAGCAGAGTAATTAATCACAAAGACATCCACAGATCCCCCCCTAAACAGTGCCATCCACAGATCCCCCCCTAAACAGTGCCATCCACAGATCTCCCCCCTAAACAGTGCCATCCACAGATCCCCCCTAAACAGTGCCATCCACAGATCCCCCTCCCCTAAACAGTGCCATCCACAGATCTCCCCACTAAACAGTGCCATCCACAGATCTCCCCCCTAAACAGTGCCATCCACAGATCCCCCCTAAACAGTGCCATCCACAGATCCCCCCTAAACAGTGCCATCCACAGATCCCCCTCCCCATAACAGTGCCATCCACAGATCCCCCTCCCATCCACAGATCCCCCTCCCCATAACACTACCATCCACAGATCCCCCTCCCCATAACAGTGCCATCCACAGATCCCCCCATAAGTGTGTCATCCACAGATCCCCCCATAAGTGTGTCATCCACAGATCCCCATAATAGTGTCATCCACAGATCTCCCCCATAACAGTACCTTCCACAGATCCCCTCCCCATAACAGTACCATCCACAGATCGCCTCCATAACAGTGCCATCCACAGATCCCCCTCCCCATAACAGTGCCATCCACAGATACCCCTCCCCATAACAGTGCCATCCACAGATACCCCTCCCCATAACAGTGCCATCCACATATCCCCCTCCTCATAACAGTACCATCCACAGATCCCCTCCATAACAGTGCCATTCACAGATCCCCCTCCCCATAGCAGTGCACAGATCCCCCTCCCCATAACTGTACCATCCACAGATCCCCTCCATAACAGTGCCATCCACAGATCCCCCTCCCCATAACAGTGCCATCCACAGATCCCCCTCCCCATAACAGTGCCATCCACATATCCCCCTCCTCATAACAGTACCATCCACAGATCCCCTCCATAACAGTGCCATTCACAGATCCCCCTCCCATAGCAGTGCACAGATCCCCCTCCCCATAACAGTACCATCCACAGATCCACCTCCCCATAACAGTGCCACCACAGATCCCCCTCCCCATAACAGTGCCATCCACAGATCCCCCTCCCCATAACAGTACCATCCACAGATCCCCCTCCCATAACAGTGCCATCCACAGATCCCCCTCCCCATAACAGTACCATCCACAGATCCCCCCATAAGTGTATCATCCACAGATACCCCCCATAAGTGTGTCATCCACAGATCCCCATAATAGTGTCATCCACAGATCTCCCCCATAACAGTACCATCCACAGATCCCCTCCCCATAACAGTACCATCCACAGATCCCCTCCATAACAGTGCCATCCACAGATCCCCCTCCCCATAACAGTGCCATCCACATATCCCCCTCCTCATAACAGTGCCATTCACAGATCCCCCTCCCCATAGCAGTGCACAGATCCCCCTCCCCATAACAGTACCATCCACAGATCCCCCTCCCCATAACAGTGCCATCCACAGATCCCCCTCCCATAACAGTGCCATCCACAGATCCCCCTCCCCATAACAGTACCATCCACAGATCCCCCTCCCCATAACAGTACCATCCACAGATTCCCCCTATAAGTGTATCATCCACAGATACCCCCCCCCCATAAGTGTGTCATCCACAGAACCCCCATAATAGTGTCATCCACAGATCTCCCCCATAACAGTACCATCCACAGATCCCCTCCCCATAACAGTACCATCCACAGATCCCCTCCATAACAGTGCCATCCACAGATCCCCCTCCCCATAACAGTACCATCCACAGATCCCCCTCCCCATAACAGTACCATCCACAGATCCCCCTCCCCATAACAGTACCATCCACAGATCCCCCCATAAGTGTATCATCCACAGATACCCCCCCCCATAAGTGTGTCATCCACAGATCCCCCATAATAGTGTCATCCACAGATCTCCCCCATAACAGTACCATCCACAGATCCCCTCCCCATAACAGTACCATCCACAGATCCCCTCCATAACAGTGCCATCCACAGATCCCCCTCCCCATAACAGTACCATCCACAGATCCCCCTCCCCATAACAGTACCATCCACAGATCCCCCTCCCCATAACAGTACCATCCACAGATCCCCCTCCCCATAACAGTACCATCCACAGATACCCCCCCCATAAGTGTGTCATCCACAGATCCCCCATAATAGTGTCATCCACAGATCTCCCCCATAACAGTACCATCCACAGATCCCCTCCCCATAACAGTACCATCCACAGATCCCCTCCATAACAGTGCCATCCACATATCCCCCTCCTCATAACAGTACCATCCACAGATCCCCTCCCCATAACAGTACCATCCACAGATCCCCTCCCCATAACAGTACCATCCACAGATCCCCTCCATAACAGTACCATCCACAGATCCCCCTCCCCATAACAGTACCATCCACAGATCCCCCTCCCCATAACAGTACCATCCACAGATACCCCCCCCATAAGTGTGTCATCCACAGATCCCCCATAATAGTGTCATCCACAGATCTCCCCCATAACAGTACCATCCACAGATCCCCTCCCCATAACAGTACCATCCACAGATCCCCTCCATAACAGTGCCATCCACATATCCCCCTCCTCATAACAGTACCATCCACAGATCCCCTCCCCATAACAGTACCATCCACAGATCCCCTCCCCATAACAGTACCATCCACAGATCCCCTCCATAACAGTACCATCCACAGATCCCCCTCCCCATAACAGTACCATCCACAGATCCCCCTCCCCATAACAGTACCATCCACAGATCCCCCTCCCCATAACAGTACCATCCACAGATCCCCCTCCCCATAACAGTACCATCCACAGATCCCCTCCATAACAGTACCATCCACAGATCCCCCTCCCCATAACTGTACCATCCACAGATCTCCCAATACACCGGCCACATCAGTATTCAGACTATTCCTTAACTGGCAGTAACTTTTACTTGAACTTTAAATCATCTTTATTACCTTACAAATACAATGAAGCTCCGGTAACAGGCAGAGCAGGCGGCGGTGTAACGTTACTCCCTCACGTGACGTGCCTGCTCCGCCCACTTTATGAATGAAGCAGGCGCGTCATGTGAGTGAGTGACGTAACGCCGCAGCCCGCTCTGCCTGTTACCGGAGCTTCATTGTAAGTTAGTAAAGATGCGCTGATTTAAAGTTGAAGTAAAAGTTACTGCTGGTTAAGGACCCTGACCGCTCGCTCCCGCCCCGCATAGCAACGAATCGGCCGATCATTCGATAACTTTGATTAATCGTTGCAGCCCTAATAAATAGATAGATAGATATTAGATCGATAGAAGATAGATAGATAGATAGATAGATAGATAGATAGATAGATAGATAGTAGATAGATAGATAATAGATAGATAGATAGATAGATAGA